>NC_135539.1:65365264-65967014 GCF_045843805.1 Urocitellus parryii
AGCCCCCCCCCCCTTTTTTTTTTTTTTTTGAGACAGGGTCTTGCTAAATTACCCAGGATGGCAATTTAGCTCTCCTCCTGCCTTAGCCTCCAAGTTGCTGGGATTACAGGTATGGATCACTGTGTCTGGCTATTTCCCTTTTAGTTCTATAAAATAATCCATACAGAATGCAATACCATGCTCAGATGCTTACATAGGCCATGCTGGACAGGTGAAGATAGCAAGGCCCCCAAACTGAGACATTGTAGTGCAGACATTGTCTGTGCCTGATGGTGCCCTGAATATCAGTGTTGTGGCTTAAATGATCGGTGTTAGGTTTTGTTTTCATGTAACTATTGATCTATCATCCCAAGGAGGGATTACTTAAATATTTCTTATAAAGATCCTCTTAATAAGAGAAGGGGAACCAGGCTTGGTAGTGCATGCTTATAATCCCAGCAGTTCAGGAGCCTGAAGCAGGAGGATCAAAGACAGCCTCAGCAAAAAGCAAGTCGCTAAGCAACTCAGTGAGACCCTGTCTCTAAATAAAAATACAAAATAGGGTGAGGATGTGCTTCAATGGTCCAGTGCCCCTGAGTTCAATCCCCAGTACCAAAAAAAAAAAAAAAAAAAATGGAGGGGGGTTGAAGTGGCTGATGGGAGATGGTGGAAGAGTGTAGAAAGTTTTCAGAATTCACCTATGAGTTTATTGAATAATAGTTAGGAAGCATAGCTCAGTACTCCCTCATGTTTGAATTATGTTTAGTTGGTTTGGTGTAGCACTGGCAACAATTCATTACCATTTCGTTGATATGTTTATCAATTGATTGGCAGTTGGGGAACCAATTGTCTCAATAAGTAAAAACAAAACCTGCACTTAAGTCTATGTTTCCAACCAAGGAGGTAGATGGCCTGTCCTCTGGAGTTATCCTGGCAATATGGCTCATGCTAAGTATTAAAATACTTTACTTTGGGTTTAAGCATGTTTATAAATCTTGCTCTTTATAAGTCATCATCAAGTTTGGAAAATATTTATGTGACTCCTCATAAAAATATGTTAAAGGAAGAAAAATGTGACTAATTCCAAGATTAATTAATTAATTGGTTAAAAACTTCATGAAATTTTGGTCAGAGATGAGGAGACAGCAACAGTTAGTTGTGTTGGAAAAGTTTACGTTTTTAGGATAAATTTTACTAGAAGGATAAGCCACATCCCTCTTTTACCTAGAGCTTTGCTCTATAGTAATGGCTATTTCAGCTCATGTTCATACTTTTTAAAGAAATAAATCAGAGGCTCAAAGACAGGTGCAGATATATTCTTTGAGTTATGATCATTTTAAGAGCTAACCACATATTACAATCATGCACCACATGATAATATTTCATTCAGTGATGGAACTCATATGATGGTGGTCCATAGGATTCTGATGGAGCTGAAAAATTCCTCTCCCCCATGGATGCCATAGTCCTAACCCAGGGCATAATGCTTTACCCATGTGTTTATGGTGATGCTGGTGTAAACAAATCTATGCTGCCAATTGTATAAAAGTATGGCAATACAATTGTGTACAGTATATAACACTGTACTTTCTGTGATTATTTTAGTGTGTACGCCTTTTACTTATAAAAAGTTTACTATAAAGCAACATGCCATGTTATACCATCAGCAGTCTTAACATCTTATGTTTACTCTGTCTTTTGATTGCATCAAGGGGCCACTTTAGAGTGATTGACCTGGACCATCTTTGTGTAAGTTCACTCCATGATCTTTGCCCAAAGACAAAAATCACCTAATGATGGACTGGCCTAAAGTTTAAGAATTGAGTTCTAGATTCAGTGAATTTCCCAACTCACTCTTGATCTTAGACACATGAGACTGACTGGATCATATTTCAGATTTCTAGCTTTCAAAATTTAAACTGTGTAGGATAAAACGTGGGAAGCAAGTAAGCTACTTTTGCCCCTTGCTTTAAAAACATTAAATTAAAAAATGCAAACCTTTGTACCCAATTGTTGGTTGCTATGTTCAAAAGAAAAACTTTTGTAGACTTTTTTTAAAAAATCGATATTATTTTTGAGAGTAGTTTTAAGCTCATGGCAAAATTGAGCATCAGGCACAGAGATTTCCCATGTAGACCTTTTGCCCATATATATGTGCACAGCCTCCTGAGTTATCAACAATTTCCACCTCTTGATACCTTTGTTAAAATCAATGAACCTACATTTCCACATCGTTATCATCCATAGTTTTTATTAGGTATTATGTATTCTGAGTTTTGACAAATGTACAATGATGTGTATCTACCACTGTAGTTTTATATAGAGGAGTTTCAATGCCCTAAAAATCCTTTGTGTACCATCTAGCAACCACTGATGTCTGTTTTTTTTACTGTCTCCATAGTTTTGGGCTCCTGTCACTTAGTAATACGCATTTAAGTTTCTCCCATGTCTTTTTGCAGCTTGCTAGCTCATTTCTTTCTAGTGTTCAATAGTATTTCATTGTCTGGATGTATCACAGTTTCTCCATTCACCTACTGAGAGACATCTTGGTTGCTTCCAAGTTTGGGTTATTATAAATAGAGTTGCTGTAAACATCCATGTCCAGGTTTTTGTGTAGCCGTAAGTTTTCAGTTCCTTTGGGTAAACACTGAGGAGTGTGATTGCTGGATCATATGGTAAGAGTATATTTAGTCTTTTAAGAAACAGCCAAACTGTCTTCCAAAGTGGCTATACCATTTTGCATTCCCACCAGTAACGAAAGAAAGTTCTTATTTCTCTGTATCCTCACTAACATTTAGTATTATCAGTGTCCTGAGTTTGGGCTCTTCTAATAGATACCCAGTGGTATCTCGTGTTCTAATTTGAATTTCCCTGATTATGTGTTGGTATGCTTTCTTATCCATTCTGGCTTACTCTGACTCCTGATAGTGTGTTCTGTGAATGTCCAGAGACATCTGACCATGGAAACCTGCCAGTGGCAGGCAAGAGAAGTGTACAGTCAGTCTTGTGACTGAGACGTGTCCCTTCCCAGACAAGTAAGTCACAGCCTTAGTTCATGTCCTCTTTATCTTTTAAACGAATTTAGCCTGTAATACACTGTCAGTTCAGCAGTCTCAAGAGTGAAATTATTTTCAGAGGTAGGGCAGCCTCATTCTCACCAGTAGCCACACCATTATCCAGGGAGAAATTAAGTCCAGCCACTCTAATATGTAACCCCGTACTTCTCCAGTCACCTCTCTAATTATCCCATCCTGGGCACTGACACGTAGAATTAGAGGACTTGTTCTTGCAGATCTGCCCTTCACTACCAGTTCAGGTTTGTTCTCAGCCACAATCGGAGTGTTAGCCTCCGATCCTGGGGACTAGCCCTGCTTGTTAGTTCCCCAGGTGGCTAACAAGCCTAGGTCTCTGCCAATAGTCATGACCTTCTGCACTGGCTACCCAACTCACTGCCTTGCTCCTGCCACCTCTCCTCTCCCATCTGTGTGATTTCACCACACTATTCTCTCCTACTGGCTTCAATTACTGGTTTCGGAGGGAAGCATTTCTGCTTTCTTCAGCCAAAGAAACTAAGCATTCTTTTAAGTTTTATAGTTCACAATGCATTGAAAAAATGTTTTTTATATATAAAAAATGTCTATTTTTAAGGTGTACAAGGTGATGTTTATGTATATATATTGAAATGATTACCATGGAAAAGCTAATTACTAGATCCATCTCTTCACAGTTTGAGATGTGGGTCTACATGCTACTCTTTGTAAATTTCAAATATACTATATTGTTACTATAGGTAGGGGGTTGCTCATTAAATATCTACAATTTATTTATCTACATAACTGAAACTTTGTACCCTTCAACCTACATATCCATACTGGAGCACTATTATAGTTTGGAACTGGAATGTCCCCAAAAACTTATGTGGTGAAAACTAGGTCCCCGGTGCAGTAGGGGTTTGGGGGATGCAATTAGATCGTGGCCCTCTGACCTCAACAGTGGATCAGTCCCCTGATAACTGAATGCGCTACTGGGAAGTGGTGAAAACTGTAGGCAACAGGGCATGATTGAAGTAGGTCACTGGGAAGTACACTTGGGGACTGTATCTTGTCCTTGACCTCTTCCTTCCCCTCCCTTTCTCCCTTCCCTGTCTCATTCTCTGCTTCTCAGTTCCATGAGCCGAGGCAACCCTTCCACCATGATGCTCTGCCTCACCCAGACCCAAAGCAATGGAGCCTGCCAACCATGGACTGAAATCTCTGAAACCATAAACAAAATAAATATCTCCTCCTCTGAGTTGTACTTTTGAGGCATTCTGGTCAGAGTGATGAAAATTTGACTGACACAAGCACCTAAACTGAAATCTCTAGATGGGGATATAGATAGAGAGTAGATTTGAAGGTGAAGAACCTCTACCAGGGAGAGTCTTAGAAGGAAACAAAATAGAGAGCAAATGCGCTTCTCTGTGGTTGATGACAAAGTTGACTTCTGTAAGTTCAAGGAGGGAGTACTATTCATCTTTGTAGCTTTAGCACGTAGCACTCAGGAGGTTCTTGAGAAATATTTGGGGTGCTTCTCAGAAAAGCCATACCGTTGAGCCAGGGATACATGACAGTCAACTAGTTATTGAGAATAATTAATGATGGGGGCACTGAAACAAGGATGGAAATAAGACTTTTCACCCCTGGTTTTATTCCCAGCGATCTCCACACCTCTTTGAAGCTTTGTGCTTCTGAAACCCATTAACCTTACTTCTACATTGAGCTGTCTTTCAAATCATTGACATAGAAACAATTGTTGTGCCCATGTTTAGTGGCATTATTTGTGGAACCAAAGGTACCAGATGAAACATTTATTTCTCCAAATCATCTCACCAATGGGAAGTGTTGTTTGCTTTTGAAGCACAGTTACATATATCTCCAATCTGCCCCGAGTGTCACAGTGTGGGTAAAGCCTTCTGTGCTGAGGTTAGTGATGGTATCTGCAGATGTTAGTAGAGAAATCATCATCCTGATGTATGGTCAGCCTAAAAAAAAAAAAAAAAAAGAATTTTTTTATTTGTTCTTTTTAGTCTGTTGACCTATTCTTTACAAAGAATAATAATAAAAAAACCTGACACCATAGAGTCTTTCCCACTTTGATTTTAGCAACCCCATATCCCTCTTGTTGTTCACTTTGTGGACGATAAAATTGATGTCTTCACATTTGGATCAGAAAACAAATTTTCTTTCTAAACACACTTTCCTTGGAAAGTCTGCTGTCTTATATTCATTCAAGAGGATTGTCACTCGTGCGAGTATGGGCCTGATCCTACCAATTGCTTTTCGGTGAAAGCCCTTTGTGAAAGACACAAGCTCTGAGTGAAGTGTGCCTAGGGAGAGTGATTGCGGAAGTAGCCACAGCAGCCAGGGGCCAGGAAGGTCTTTCAGATCTGGGGGTCAGACTGAGCAACCTGCTGACTTTGTTAAAACCATCTCATTTTTAACATGCTCACTAGGGTGCAGCAGAGGAAGAAGTTGTGTGTGTTCTCAGAGTTTGACACTGAACTACAAAAGCAAAAGTAAGTTAAATGAACACCAGCTGATGGGAGAAACACACCAAGTTCAGGGTCACGTTTTCACTCTGCCTGGATTCAAACTCTACACACACATGTTGGGGTGGTGATATGTTAATTATATGTTTTAGTATTTCTCTGCTCTAAAAATGGATGACAAAATTAGCAATTATCAAGGTACTAGAAGCTAGGGAAGTTTTTATTTATTTTTTACTTTTAAAGGAACGTACAGCTAAAACGTTAGTCACTTCTGAATTTTGGAGTCAAATTCTTCAACCAGTACCAATAGAAAATACTTTTTCATATACCTTATTCTGTGAGCCCATCATTAGTGAAAGAGTTTTGAGAGTATTCTTAAGTGTATCTTTATTAAAATCTTTCTCGGTATACAATCATCCCTTGGTATCTGCAGGGGATTGGTTCCAGGACTCCCCTCTGTTACCCAAACCCAAGGATGCTCAAGTGCCTCATATAAAGTGACATAGTATTCACATTTCACCTCTATACATCCTTTCATGCACTTCACTGGACTCCAGTTAATTTATAAGACAGTTTAAATGGTATTTGAATTGTTAGTATAATGTAGTATTTAGGAAGTAAAGACAAGGAAAAAAGTTTGTTCATGTTAAGTACAGACACAGTATTTTTTAAAAATATTTTTTGACATTACTGACTACATACCCAGCTCTCTTTTAATTTTTTTAATTTTAAGACTGTGTCTCACTAAATTGCTGAGGCTGGCCTCAAACTTATGATCCTCCTACCTCAGCTTCCTGAGTCACTGAGATTACAGGTGTGCACCCGTGCTGTGCCCAGCTTTTTTTTTTTTTTTTTTTTTTTTTTTTTTTTTTTTAACATTTTGACCCAGAGTTGGTGGAATCCACAGAATAGGAATCTGGGAATCTGTTTATATGTAGGGCCAAAGGGGAAACAAGTTAAGAGCAGGAATCCTAGATTTTAAACTTGATAATGTCCCTGTCCATTGGGAACCTCATTTAACCACACTGAACCACAGTTTTGTCCATTGTAAGAAATAAAAGGATCATAGTACTTATCATCAATCATATGCATAAAGTATGTCAGTGTTTCTTTAAAAAATTATTATATAAGTGTTTTATGTTTAAGATAAAGACATAAATGCAAAGAATAGATTATATAAAAGTTGAAGGGAGAAGGGTGTTTGAGCAATCTCTAAATCACATTGCTTTGAAATTTTTCCATTACTGATGTTCTTATAACAAAGAGTTGTTAAAAAAAATAGAAGAGGCAGAAGCACAGCTATAGGCGACCATTAGGATAAGTTAGAATCTGTCTAAAGAATGTAAGTTTCACATCTCTGTCCTGAGGGGTCAATATCTGCAGTTGCAGAAGAAAAATAAAATTCTATCTGAATACAATCCAGAAATTTCCTTATACTGGCTATGATAAGGCTTTTGTAAAAATACTCATATATAGTTCTCTCTTCTATTCCACATTTTCTTGGTTTCTTTTAAATGAAAAAATTTTTTTTATTGGTTGTTCAAAACATTACAAAGCTCTTGACATATCATATTTCAAACATTAGTTTCAAGTGAGTTATGAACTCCCATTTTTACCCCAAATACAGATTGCAGAATCACATCGGTTACACATACACATTTTTACATAATGCCATACTAGTAACTGTTGTATTCTGCTATTTTTCCTATCCTCTACTATCCCCCTCCCCCCATCTTCTCTTTCTATCTACTGTAATTCGTTTCTCTCCTTGTTTTTTTTTTCCAATTCCCCTCACAACCTCTTATATGTAGTTTTTTATAACAATGAGGGTCTCTTTATGAAAATTTACCTTGTGGGGCTTTTGCAAAGATCCATATTTAATTGCTTTATGAAAGAAACTGAAGTTTAAAAACAACTAACAAATTTTACTTATGATTTGAATTTTGTTTTATTTTGGAAATCCCTGAAACAAATATGATTCAGTTATTCAGTTATTGGCCAAAATTAATTATATATCTCTTCTGAAATAGTTTTCTTTGTGTGATTTTTGTGTCATTAATTCTCAACTTTTTGGTATACTTCTTAGGATTTTTCTTGTAGGCAAGATTTTTCTCTACAGAGAACAACACATAAACTTTGTTCATTTTTTTTTTTTTGGAGAATTTTACATTTGCAAAACGGTACAATCAAGTTTGAAATTGTTTCTGAGTTGCTTACCAAACATCTTTACCTGTCTCACATGGGATGTCCAAAGCATGTGCAGACAGCTCCTTCCTAAACTCTGACTCACTTTACCAGGCTGACACCTGACTGACATTAAATGTTTGGGTTAGATTTAAGAACAAATTTGACCTCATTCAGTAACTAACAAAAAGGATACAAAAACTGAAATTAGGGTGGATGAAATCTTGTATGGCTTTTTTCTTTTCCCCCTTTAATCCATACCATTCTGTTTTGTTTTGTTTTATTTTTTGCTTATTCCAGGGGGAAATGAGATGTACTACTCTTGAACAGTTATGCCTATAATCATAACAGTAACCATTGTGCATATAATCATCTCAACTCATCTGGGTTTGAAACTTCAGGACAATATTTAGTGTAATTTGTGTTGGTTCATATTTAATAACTTGCAAGTCTTTTTCTTGGAATTTGAGTATAGTGACCTCAAGTGATATGTAGAGAGATGGATGAGTTTGAGAGGACTGCCTCGTATTTTGTGTAATAAATACTTTTAAGTTACTTTTGTATAGATTGGTTTTTGCACATTTTGTGCAAAAGTGGTTCTAAATTGTAAATCAGTCTGTGCTTGGAAAATTTTAATAATCTTTACTAATTGTTAGGGTCTGTAAACAAGTCAGGATGGCGCCTGGTATTTTGCCAGAGGGGTGGTTTGTGAAGTAACGCCAGGGAGCCATTAAGTGTGGAGATTCCTTATTGGTTGACTGCTGTATCTAGTTTATGTTAATTAAGATAATATGTGTGGAATGTATATATACCCCTCCTGTCTTACAATAAACGGCTCCCATTCCAGCTGTATCAATGTACACAAGTTGCTCGTCACCCCCGGGTTATTTTGCTGCAGCCGGACTGCGGCAACTAATGTATAATTTACACTGAGTAAATGCACACACCTAACGAAAGGAGTTTTGCCAAATGTGTAACCAACAACCCAATCAAGTTATAAAACATTTCTTTTACCTAGGAAGTCCTCCCTTGCAACCTCTCTCCACCTTTACCTCTGATCTGATTTCTAGCTCTGTTGATTAGTTCTCTCTGTTTTAGAGTATCATATTAATTGGAATCACATAGAACATATTCAGTGTGTCAGACTCCTTTTTCACAATGTTATGCTTTTGAGATGCATCCATTTGTGACATCAGTACTTTGTTCCTCTTTGTCACTGAGTAGTATTCCATTTTGTGCATATACCACAGTTCACCTTTTGTGGATATTTGGGTGGTAGACAATTTGGGGATATTACAATTAAAGCTGCTTTACATTTTCAACCCAAGTTTTGGTGTTGATATGTGTTTTCATTTTTCTTGGGGGAATATTTTTGGCTGATAGAGCATAAGTACATGCATAACTTTACAAGAAATTGTCACATTATTTTCTATTGTGATGGGACCATTTAACACTCCTACCTGTAATGTGTGAGAATTTCAGTTGCCCTGCACCCTGTGGACAGTTCACTTGGTCACATGTTTCTTTTTTTAGACATTCTAATGCAGTTTTATAGGTATCTCATTGTGCTTTTAATTTAATTGCCTAGTGACTAATAATGCTGAGCACCTTTCATGCATTAAAAATGATTTACATACCTTCTTTATGCTTTGTCTGTTCTTTTCCCAATAGCCAAGTTTTCTTCATATTATAGATTAGTAAGATTTCTTTATGTATTCAAGATAAAAATCTTGTCAGATATGTGTCTTGCAAATATTTTCTCACTGTGAGAAAAAATTATCATTTTAAATTACTGAATTCAAAAGAAAAATGGTTTGCATTTTTATTTTCTTAAAAGTATCATTTAAGAAGCAAAAGCTTTTCATTTTAACAAAGTCCATTTTAGTCAAACTTTTTCCTTATGATTAATATTTTTGTTTTGTTTTCTTCCAAGAATCATTTGTTCCCTGAGGCCCAAAGGGATTTTTTCAAAAACACAATTGATTTCTGTGTTCTAACTTTGTATGATTCCACATTGCTATATTCAGTTCTTTTCATTATCTTTTTGTACCTTTCTAAGAATGTTATTCATAGATAATCTTCATCTCTGTAAATAGGAAAAATGTCATGTCTTTAGCCAGTTTTAATATCAAGTTAATGCTAGTCTCAGAAAATGAGTTTAGAAGCATTTTCTAGTTTCTGAAAGTTTGTATAAGATTGACATTTTTTTCCTTGAATGTTTTAATGGAATTCAGCGAAGTCATGTAGGTGTAAAGTTTTCTTTATGAAAACATTTTTGATTGTAGACTCAAATTCTTTAGTAAATATAGATCCATCAGCTTTTTTATTTGCTCTTGAAGTAATATTTTTGCATACTGTATCTTTCAGAGAATGTATCCATCTCCTCTCCATTATTAAATGAATTAGAATAAATTCTTCCATTATTCTGTCCTTAAAATCTGTAGGCTCTTTAGTGAGTTCCTTTTCATTCCTGATATCAGCAAATTATATTTCCTCTTTATATTTCCATAATTTGACTTACTAGGAGTTTATCATTTTTAACAATCTTTTCAAAGAAGTAACTTTTGGTTTGAATGGAGATGGATACATTCTCTTTTTCATCGATTTCTGCTATTTGTTATTACTTTATATTCACTTTGTTATTTTCTAAATTCTTTTGATAGATATATAGAAAAGCTTTTAAACCTATTTTGAACTTAGATTTAAATTTTATAATCACTGCTTTGTCTTTTGCATATGATGCCTTTTAATAGATTATTTAAAAGTGCTAATTTATTTTGTCAAAAATTCACTGGGAAAGAAATCAAGATGAAAAGTGAGACTATTTCAGTGATCAGTTTGCAGACCAGGAAGATTACTGTTTTGGGAACAAAATGAAAGTACACTCTGAAGAAACAGGGTGCCTGGTTTATATAAAGTTCCAGCCAGGTTTCCACTCTTGCCTGCTATGCAAATGAAGGATGTAAACATCCTCAGACCCGATTGGCTGATTACAGATCACAGCTCATTGGTCAGGTCTGGGTAGCAAAAGGACACTTTTGGCAAGAAGATGCTAGGGTGAGGATCCAAGGAGTTTGTGGTTAATCCAGGAACACCACTGAGTATATATGTGACACCCCTTCCCACCTTTACCTGCCACATCATCAAATGGCTTCCTGTTAGAATTTAGGTCAAATTAGACACTTTAGAGATTCAGCTTTTCTTAAAGCTCACAATTATTTAAACATTTGGGAATTATTAGGTATTTTGGTATTACCAATTTATAATTTAACTCTGTTAGGTCAGAGGTTATACTCTATCAGTGCCCAGACTTTTGAAATTGTTTGAACTTATTGGAGATTTCAGCATATGGCCTATCTTTAGTTCATGTGCCATTGAAACAAATATGTATTGCATGGTTGTTGGATAAAATTATTTGTAAATGTGAATTAGGTGAAGTTAGCAGATAGTGGTTTTTTTAATTATGTAAGTTTTGGAGGACAGGTTTTGTGAAAATCAAAGGTTTAATAGTGGCTATAATTAATGATTAATGATTTTTTTTCATTATAAGCAATAACAATGAATGTTTTAAGAAAAAAATGAAGGTTCTGGCCTGGGGTTTTGGCTCAGCAGTGAATTGCTCACCTAGCACTTGCAAGAACCTGGGTTTGATCCTCAGCACCACATAAAAATAAATAAAAGTAAAGGTATTGTGTCCAACTACAACTAAAAAATAAATATTTTTTCAAAAATAAAAGCTCTGTCCTAAGAAATGAAATACATTAAATATAATATCATGTGTTTTTAAAAATTTAATTATATATGACAACAAGGTGCTTTACAATTCATATTACACATATAGAGTGCAATTTTTCATATCTCTGGTTGTATAAAAGTAATCACATCCTTCATGTCTTCATACATGTACTTAGGATAATGATGACCATTGCATTCCACCATCTTTCCTACACTATATCCTCTCTCTTTCCCTCCCTCCCTTTTTCCCCTTTGCCCTATCTGGAATTCATTTAATCTTCCCATCTCCCCACCCCTTGTAGCACATTATGGATCAGCATCCTTAAATTAGAAAAATCATTTGGAATTTGGTTTTGGGATTGGCTAATTTTACTTACTATTATATTCTCCAGCTCCATCCATTTACCTGCAAATGTCATAATTTTATTCTCTTTTAATGCTGAATAATATTCCATTATGTATATATGCCACATTTTGTTCATACATTCATCTACTGAAGGGCATCTAGGTTGGTTCCACAGTTTAGCTATTGTGAATTGTGCTGCTATAAACATGTGGCTGTGTCCCTGTAGTACGATGTTTTTAAGTCTTTTGGGTATAGACCGAGGTGTGGGATTACTGGGTCAAATGGTGGTTCCATTCCCAGTTTTCCAAGGATTCTCCATACTGCTTTCCATATTGGCTGCACCAATTCGCAGTCCCTCCAGCAATATATGAGTGTGCCTTTTTCTCCACATCCTTGCCAACACTTATTGTCATTTGTATTCTTAATAGCTGCCATTCTGACTGGAATGAGATGAAATCTTAGAGTGGTTTTGATTTGCATTTCTCTAATTGCTAGAGATGATGAACATTTTTTCATATATTTGTTGATTGATTGTATATCCTCTTCTGAGAAGTGTCTGTTCAGTTGCTTGGATCATTTATTGATTGGGTTATTTGGGGTTTTTTGTTTGTTTGTTTGTTTTGGTGTTAAGGTGTTTGTGTTCTTTATATAGTCTAGAGATTAGTGCTCTATCTGACGTGTGTGGTAAAAATTTGCTCCCATTCTGTAGGCTCTCTATTCACCTCACTGATTGTTTCTTTTTCTGACAAGAAGCTTTTTAGTTTGAATCCATGACATTTATTGATTCTTGATATTAATTCTGGTACTGTAGGAGTCTTTAATAATGTGGGCCTAATCCGACATGATGGAGATTAGGACCTACTTTTTCTTCTAATAGATGTAGTGTTTCTGGTTTAATTTTTAGGTCCTTGATCCACTTTGAGTTGAATTTTGTGCATGGTGAGAGATAAGGGTTTAATTTCATTTTGTTGCATATGGATTTCCAGTTTTCCCAGTGCCATTTGTTGAAGAGGCTATCTTTTCTCCAATGTATATTTTTGGTGCCTTTGTCAAACATAAGATAACTGTAATTATGTGGGTTATTCTCTGTGCCCTCTTAGCAGATAGTGTTTTTCACATCTTCTGTATGCTTAATCTATTAACTACTGACAGAACAATAATTTTTAAAAATCTCCAATGTGTTTATTTCTTTAGTTCTGTCAGTTTTAGCTTCATGTATTTTGAATTTCTGTCATTAGCGAGCATGTATTTAGAATTGCTATGTCTTTCTGACAGATTGTATTTTTACAATTATGCAATTTCCTCCTTTAAGTAATCCGTGTTTGCTTTGCAGATCATTTTATTAAGACACCCTCATCAACTTTCTTGTCTGTTCACATGAGGGAATATTACCAATCATTTTTCTTTCAGTACATTTATACTAAAAATTCTCCCTTCTAATTTGAAATGCACGTTAAATAAGTGGACATTACTTTTAAATACAATCTGATAAGCTTTCCTTTAATTGCATTATTTGATCCATTTATATTTAATGTACCTGTTGATATTTTTAATGTTTAAGATATATATTGCTCTGTGCATATGTGTTTTCTGTTTGTTCTTTCCATTTTCCCTTCCTCTGTCATTCTTTTAGTGTCGTCCTTTAGGTTAGCTGAAAAACTTTTAAATTTTATTAAATTTTATCATTTTTATTAAATTTTATTTCTTTTGAATTTTTGACTATTTCTGCTTTATTAGTTTTAGTATTTCCTTTAGGACACATAACATTTAACTCTAACTTATTAGTGTTTCTTAACTTCATTTTGTACCAATTCTTATTTTCTCCCTCTTTCCTCTTTCTATCTTTGTTTTCCAAGTCACACTTTTAATTGTCTGATATCTGTACAACTCCTTCCATGTAACTACCTCTCTCAGTAGTTTGGGCTATTGTTATCATTTCTTTTACTTCCATAAGTGATATAACCTCACCTTACAATGATATTTTAAAATATTATTGTAAATATCATTTTCAATATCATTGTAAGTTGTCTTTGAAAGAAATTATACCAAGAAAAAAAACTATTAAATGTACCCAGATATCTTTTTATCTTTATTATTTATTCATTCCTCTGAGATAGACATGTTCCCATCAATTTTTACCAGCTCTGAGTTTTATCTAGTATCATTTTCCTTTAGCCTGTAGTAAATCTTTGGTTTGCTGTGAATGCATTCTCATAGCTTTCATTTATCTTAAAATGTATATATTTCACCCTTGTTTTTAAAGCACATCTTTCCTGAATGTAGAACTCTGGGTTGACAGTCTTATTTTGTTTCAGAACTTTAATGACATTTCTCTGTTGTTCTCTGGCCTCCATTTTTTTCCTATGGGGAAGTCTACCATAGACTTATACATCTTATACATTACCTTATGCATCTTTATCTCTAATTATACATCTTTATTCCCTTATACATATTTATCTCTAATTATATCCAAGATCTTTTTTTTTCTTTTTAATTTTTAGTGACAGTATGCCTAAGGGTAGTTTTCTTGTGTTTTTCCTGGTTGGGGCATGCTGAGCTTTTTGAATCTGTTTATCAGTGTTTTAAAATCAAAATGTCAAGAGCTTTGTAAGGTTTTGAACAACCAATAAAAAAAATAAAAATAAAAATAAAATAAAATAAAATAAAATTTTGAGACAAGGTCAAAAAAATCAAATTTGAGAAATTTCTGCCTCTATTTCTTCAAATATTTTTCTTACTCTTTCTTATACTCTTGTCCTTCTGTTATTCCAATCACACATACTTTAGACTATTTTATATTGTTCCACAGGTCCCTGAAATTGTTCTTTTTTTTTTTCTTTTCCAGTAATTTCTACTGGCTTCATTTTAAGTTCAATAACCTGTTACTTTCTTTTAATCTGTTTCCAATATACTGTGAATTTTTCACCTAGTAAATTTTTCATTTTGATCATCATATTGTTCCATTCAAGAATTTCCTCTTATATAAAATTTCTGTTTTTCTTCTGTTCAACTATAAGTGATAAGATAACTAAACTTGTATTAAGCTATTTTTTTGTTGTTGTTCTGGGGATTAAACCTTGAAACTCGTGCTTGGTAGGCAGGTGCTCTGACACTGAGCTACATCTCCATTCCTGTCTGAGTTCGTATAGTTTTTAGTTTTAGGTGGATACAATATCTTTATTTTATTTTTATATGGTGCTAAGGATTGAACCTAGTGCCTCACACAAGTTCTCTACCACTTGAGCCACAACCCCAGCCCCTATCTGAGCTTTTTTACACTGTTAGATTGTGTTGTTTTGGAAGCCCAAAGTGTTTCCTAGAGTCTTCTGATTGACAAATCCCCAAATTCTGTCTCCTCTGTAGATCTTGATGAGTTGTGTTTTTAGAATTTGTGAAGATGGACATAATGGAAGACTTACTTTAAGCTCTGGCCCTTCCTTCTAAGGTATAGCCTTCCTGGTATCTCAGCATTGTCAATATTGTGTATTACCATGGCTTTTCCCACCTGGTTGAGCCGGCTCTGCTTGGTCTCTGTATCTCTGGCTCTTCTCCCGGCAGCAGCAGCAGCAGTTCTCTGGTTAGGCTTGTGTACTGTTCTGCACTTGCACAGCGGAACCCTGAGCAAAAGACTTGTGGGAAGCCCATGTTCAGATCTTGAGTCTGCTTTTACCACACTCTGGCAGATCTCTCTCCGTCAGGACCCAGCCGTTCAGTTTTCAGTGGCTTGAACCAACTCAGACTCTGCAATCTGCCTGTTCATATCAGCAAACTGCAGTGCCTGGACTCCAACCCCCTGTGCTGCAACCAGGAAACTGTCTCCAGGCAGAATTCCAAGATAATCATGGGCCTCACCTCAGGGGTTTCTCTTCTCTCAGGTATTACATTCTTACACTTCCTGTTGTCCATCTCCTGGAAATTATGTCCTCATAAACTTTGCCTAGTTGTTTATGGAAGAAAGCCTGATCCAGTTGACATCCCTAAATTCTCTTTAAATTCCTTTTTTAAAAAACATTTATGTATTTATTTTTTTCGTTATCAGCAGACACAACATCTTTGTCTGTATGTGGTGCTGAGGATCGAACCCGGACCGCACGCATGCCAGACGAGCGCGCTACCGCTTGAGCCACATCCCCAACCCCAATCTTTAAATTCCTTTTATTCTTTTTTCTCCTTACTCCTCAGGTGTTAATTTTCTATCATTCATTGCCTTTTTAAATTATTTCTATTTTCATAGCTATTTATTTTTTTACCTACTTTGTAAAATATTTAATTTATCCACCCTGTAAACAAAACTTCTAAACTAAAAGTGAATAGAAGTAACAGAAAGGAAATGGCACGTAACCCAAGACACCCAGGAAATACAAGCTATACAAACTGCTTTTTTTCTTCCTTCAGCCCATTTGCCCAAATCAGAGAAAACTGACAAACCAGAAGAAACCACTGGCGAGCCATTGCAGATTAAGTCAGGGAGACAGAGGAGTGAAATTTTCTTCTTCCATATAGACATCCACTTTACTGAGTGTTATCTTCATTTTAGCATCTGAGTTTCCGTACAGATCTACACAATATCCCAGTGAGGAGCTATTTATCTTTACACTTAATGTAAAAGTTAGTTCCCTTCTGAATTTGTATTTATTTGATTTAAAAATGAAAAAAAAACACAAAAGAACTGAAATGAAATATATGCTTCTATGTTTTATAAAGATAAATAATTTGTGGTATTTATAAAACATAAGCAACACTAATATTTTTTCAGCTTATAAATATCTAAAAGCTATTGGTATGAAATGCTTCTAAATCTTTAAGTACATGTCAGTTTTCTCAAATTTACAGCTAACATTCACTTACATAGATATTCATGAATTTAACTCTGGTTTCAAAAATAAAAATAATAAATACCATATATTCTATATTGTTATCGTTATCTTTTATCCCTTTGTTATTGAATGTTCATGTCAACAATCAAAATCTAAATGAGAGAAAAATCATAATTAAATGCTTTAATATCTATTTAATTTGAAAATTCTCTTAAAGATTCCTTGTCAGGTAATAATATATAAATAGAACCTCTTTATGAGAACAAAGGTTGTGTTTAAGCAAACAGTGCCTTTTATGAGATTTTCCTTGCCATTAGTTTGGTCTTCTAACTAATGGAAATAAAATGATCATTGCAGTGAGCTGGACGCCTGGGCTGAGTTTAGTCCCCAGGGGCATGGGTCAGGGCCTTGTTGAGCTTTGCGGTACGTCTGGTGGAACCAAGTGAGTCATCCTTCATAATGTGTTCAGTGTCTGCAAGCCTTGGGACCAGGAGTCTGCTGACAGACCTGTTACTTGTTCTCTAAAGTAACAGAGACCAGCCTTTGAATTAAGAGTTATTAATGACACGCATTAAGCATCAGCTGTCATTTTCTCCAGGGAAGGGAAATCTCATGGACAATTTGCAGAGTGTACCTCATTTGTTGTGTTAAATGTCTTTTAATAATGAATGATGGCTTACTTTTAAGTTTTATTCAAGACTCATGAATTTTAATTAAATTCTGTGTTATAAAGAAAAGATGTTTTGGTTAAGTGATGTAATAGAACAGGAAAAAAACCCACAATTTAAAATATGTAATGACATCATTAAAAAATCGTGATCTTGTGGAAATGATGTCCTTATTCCTCCTGGCTGAATTTCAGTGCAGAAAACATAGCGTGCTTTGATGTCTCTTTGAAAAATAGAAGAATAATAGAAGGCAAATGGCTTCATATTTTCAGAATTTTTTAAATCCATTTTCCTGTTTTGTTGTTTTTTATAAATTCTGTAATCACCAGCCACACAATCCAATTTACAGTAGTTTAAACTTTAGATTTTATTTCAGTAAGAAGTATACTTCTGAATGAATCTGTCCCTTTTTAGTACTCACTCCACGTCCTTTAAGGAATCCTTGCAGTGTGCTTCTCTCTCTCTCTCTCTCTTTCTCTCTCTCTCTCTCTCTCTCTTATTTTTTTTAATTTGTTTTCCCCACATTTTTTAATTGGTGCATTATAATTGTACATACTGATGGGGATTTGCTCTTACATATTTTTACAAGCACACAGTACCCAATATTACAGTATAATTTGGCCACTATAACTTACCAGAACTTTCCCCCTCTCTCCCTACCCCCCACCCTTTGATGCCTTCTCCTCTCCTAATCTCCATTTGATTTTCATGAGATCTGTACCCATCTTTCTTTTCCTTTTTTTCTCTCTAGCTTCTGCATATGAGAGAAAGTATATGACCCTTAACCTTTGGAGTTTGATTTATTTCACTTAACATAATGGTCTCTAATTCCATCCATTTTCCTACTGATGACATAATAATAAATACTAGAGAAGATGTGGAGAAACACACTGTTGGTGTGATTGTAAATTTGTACAATCACTATGAAGATTAGTTTGGAGACTCCAGAAAAGACTAGTCATTTTTGTATGCTTAAGTAAAACTCCATTATGTATATATCCACATTTTCTTTATTCATTCATCCATGGATGAACACCTAGGTTGGTTCCATAGTTTGACTATTGTGAATGGTGCAGTTATAAACAAGGATGTGCGTGTGTCCCTGTAGTATGATGACTAATTATCCATAATAAATTCCAAAGAGTGGTATAACTAGGTCATATGGTGATTTCATGCATAGCCTTTTGAGGAACCTCCACACTGATCTCCATGGGTGGTTGTACTAATTTACTATCCTGTAAACAGTGTAAAAGTATTCCTTTCTCTCCACATCCTCTCCAGAATTTATTTTTGTTTGTATTCTTAATGATGCTTACTGTGTGTTTCTATACTCGTCCCTCTACCCTTACCTCAC
Source organism: Urocitellus parryii (assembly GCF_045843805.1). Lineage (NCBI taxonomy): Eukaryota > Metazoa > Chordata > Mammalia > Rodentia > Sciuridae > Urocitellus > Urocitellus parryii. The sequence continues at coordinate 65,383,875 of NC_135539.1, forward strand.
CCGGATGAAGTCATTACCTGATTATCATGTCTTAGCTTCAAACTAGATCTTGTTGTTGATGTCCACAGTACTGTTTCAGTCCTTCCTAGGTCATAGGCCATTTCATTTTGACCTCTTATTTTCTTTGTCCTATCATATCATTTGTTACACCAGTTTTCACTTTGCCCTCTTAGTGTCTTTGATCTGTCATGCAGTTAGATAATGTATGATGAGGACTTAAAAAATAACTTTTACCACAAACTCATGTTTCACTGCTGCAACAGATTATTCAGCAGAAAACATCCCCAAGATTGAGTGAATCTCTTTAGAAACCTCTATGATAGGCCAAACCTGAACAACACTGGCCATCTTTGCAAAACATCTATAAACTTAAGATATGTCCTATTATTAGCTGTATTTTAAATCCTTGAAGTTTTCTGAGACCTAGCTTTTTTTTTTAAGTTGTATTAAGTGAAAATAGACTTTTCGCAGTGAAGATGTGATTAAGGGTGAATGGTGATTCATGATCCCAGAGGTTAGCTACTCTTAGTGAACATTAGGAATTTTGCAACTATAAGTTGTCGGCTGACCTCTCCCCATTGGATGGAGACAATTCTGGTAAATACACGGCTAGAAAGAGACATTCCTACATTTGCTTAAAAACATTTTGGGGGAAGTAAATGGTGAATAACTGGAAGGTAAAGTATATGAAGATTCCCAGTCATTCATACCGTTCAAGTTTCTTATCAGGGTAGATACTACCTCATTGGTAGAAATAAAGTCCTGATGCCATGGGTTGGAAGTGACTTTGTGAACTCCTCAAATCAGGATGCAATTTTGGGGTTCTCATCAGCTTCCTTCATTCTTATTTTATTTATAAATCAAATCCTTTCATTCCTTCATCTACAACCAAGGTTCAGGTTGCCTGGCATTTCTGGAGCTGTCTCCTCTTGGTCTGATTTCTGTCTATGTCACCTTTGTGCTCTTGACTCCAGTCTGAAGTATCCCCAGGCTTTGTTGGCACTCACTGTCCTCAGGAGGACAGTGGACTTAGATCTCACCGGAGGAGTTTCTCTGATGGAGACTGGGACTGACTAAGGTTGGAAGCTGTAAATATCCATGGATGTGCCTGGCTGTGGAGTCTGGGTGCCTGGATGGATCACAGTCCTTTCTGTATGGAAGGTGTTTCTATCAGGCTCCTGGGAGCTACATGAAACTGAAGGGAATAAAAGCCACCGGCAGCCGGAGCCTCACAGACTCTTCGGTCTTCATTGAACTCGGAATCATAAGTGGGCTACAATTTTTCAGTTTTTATTTGATGTGAGGCCAAATGTCTGTTGCATGTGAAACCAAAGTGGTGTTTTCCTTTTCTTAAATATAAAAACGTCTTTACATTTCTACAGTGTACTACTAAAAGAAAAAAAAAGAAAGAAAAGAAAAAGAAAGATCTTAATCTGACATGACATTACATTTTATTTAATAGTAAATGGTTTTTAAATTGTTCCCCCCCAAAAGTTCTCTCCTGAATCCTCAATTTCCCTTCTTTTACAAGTAGAGTTCTATTTTGGGTTAGGCTAATAGTGAGTGTTTAGGGAGAAACTGCCAGAACATCTGTGATATGGCGGCTGTTTTTTGTGTTGCCAGAGCTTAGCTGTTGCTAAGGAAGTCTAAGAAAACAGTGGCGGCTACTCATATTTTATTGAACACTCTGCACATGAATTCTGATTCTAGCTAGAAGATGGGGTGCTTTATTGTGAACAGAATGACTTTCCAACCTGGAACTTGGCCCCATGTACTCCATAATACTGATATCAATTCTGACATTCAGATAATTTGGGGGGCATGAAAAAAAGTTTAGATAAGATATATATACTCTGTATGTGCAACCATCAAATTATATCTAACACCCAATTGGAGGGTTCTAACTATCATCATTGAAGATCCATGAGTGCTTGTTCCTATCTCATGGCATCAACTTACTTTTTAAAATAACTTCACAGTAAATGTTTGAATCTGTAAGAATTATGACAAGTCTGCAGATGTCTGCAATTCATGAAGATTGAATTATGCCCCTGTGTGATCCTCAATCACGTTTTTTAATTTTTAAAATTTTAATTTGTAGAAAAATTGCACATAACATAAAATTTACCATCTTAGTCACTTTTGGTTGTGCCGTTCATTACTGTTAAATATTTGCCCCTTGTTTACCATTCTCCGAAACTTTTCCATTGCCTATTGAACTCTATCTGTATCAAGCAACTCCTGTTCTCTCGTGTCCCCAGCCTCTGGCAACCCCCATTCTCCTTTCTGGCTCTGTGAATTTGAATAACCGAGGTACTTCATATAAATTATGAAGTATTTCTCTTTTTGTCATTAGCCTATTTTATTTAGTATGATGTTCTCATGGTTCATCCCTGTGGAAGCATGTCTCAGAATTCCCTTCGTTTTTAAAGGCTGAATGCAATTTTCTTTTGACCCAGTCAACATTATGCTCATGTGTATGCTACATAAGCTATTGTTGGTTAATTTCCATTGTTATGTTACGTCGTATATAAATGCACCATAACATATCTATCCATTCTGGTTTTTTTTTCCCAGCCTTTTTTTTCCAGGGTGTTTTTTTTTTTTTGTTGCTCCATAATCAATGCTTCTAGAATGGTCTTATATTCATGTCATCTTATTTATAATGTACATACCTATGCAAGAGTTTTTCTAAAGTATGAGCCTAGTAAATGAGGGCTAGAGAACGTAAGAATTATGACAAGTAATTGCTAACTTTGCTAGATAATGCCAAATTGATGCTCAAAATGTTTGTGCTGATTTACATTCCTGTTTGAGAGTCCTCATCTCACTTGGTTACCACTTGGTATCACTGGAATTTTCAATGTCTACCAATCTGTTGGGTACAAAATAGTATCTCATTGTCATTTGAATTTGCATTTCCCTAATTGCTAATGGAGTTGGAGCCTTTTCTTATGTGTCCGACTTGAATCTTTGAATCTATTTTGGATTAAAGGGAAGAGAGATAAATCAAAGGAAAGAGACAGAAAGTGCTTTCTATCAAACCCTTAAATCTGGAGCTATTACTCTGTAATTGACCATAACTCTGGCAGCTTTTCTCCCATTGGAGCAGTTTAAATATACAAAATGAGCTCTGCCCTTAAGTTCTCTCCTCAATGACTTCTATTCTGATTCTGCACAGAATCTTTGAATGAAAGGTGTCATGTGCTCTCAGAGCCAGTCCAGTGGACATTTCAAAGGACCAGTGTCTAAGTTTTTTGACTGAAAGATAAGTATGAGTATGTGTGTGTGTGTATATATATATATATATATATATATATATATATATATGTAATAAACCACATACAGTGTTTCATAAAACAATCCAAAGACTTACTAGGTACAATACAGTTTCTTATTTTGACTTTGATTTATTCCATTTTCTTTCTCTTCCTTTCCCCCTTTCTTTTCTCTTGCTCCATTTCCCTTCCTCCCTCCTCCTTTCCTCCCTGCCTCATTTTCTTCTCTCACTCCTTCCTTCCTGATTACCACCAACCAGATTGATTTCACAGTCCACACACAGGATGGTTCCTAGTGGACAGTACTGCACCAGGCAGTGTTCTGGCTATTTGTGAGAGCTTCCCTGGAATTTATTGCCCACAAACCAAGGATGTGATAACTAAGAGAGTTCCAAACAATAATGAATCATTCCCCATGTCACAGAACATTCAATATTAATACGGGTGATCGTTAGATATTCATGTAGGTTACAAAAATGGAGAACTTCCTTTTACAAAGTATATATTTTTTTCAGTTTTTAGATACAATATGTGCTTGCATTACAGAATTAACCTCATTCTGCCTTATAAAACAGTGGTCTGTTACCCACTGAAGTGGAAGGTCCTTGATGGCAGGAGAGGTGTGGTCATCACCTGGGTGACATCTGGTCTGGTGTGAAGGTGGGGAGGTGAGAACAGTCTTCGGTTAGGGAAAGACTTGATTTAAATTTCAACTGTACTCACCCCCAGTTATTGTGGACCAGATAAGTTATGAGGCTTCTCTATCCTTTCCTGACTCACCTGGAAAATGAATTAATATTACCCATACATAAAGTTTCTGTGGGCATTAAATAAAATAAAGTTTGTGGAAGTATACATGGTTTTTATTTAATAAATAAAAGTTTTTATTTAATAAATGTTCACTTGGCTTTTGCCCATCTTGTTCTAATATTTATTTAACTATAATAATAAGAATTGATATTTATTGAATGCTTGTATCAGACATAAAAGCTTTCCACAGATGACTTCTCTTTAGTTACAACCCAATAAAGTAATTATAATGATTATCTAGTTGACAAAATTGAGACATAAAAGTCAGGTTAACTTGCTCAGGATCTCACTGCAAGGGTTGGAACAAAGAAATCTGGTGTCAGCCTCTGTCTTTACCATTACACTATGCTGTTTGATAATTTAAGGAACTGTCTAAAGTTCTTAATTACCATCTTCCATTTCAATTGGCTTCAAGTTTGAAACATCTTTGATATTGCTCCTCATAAAAGAAAACACACTGATATAAAGCAGAAGCCAAAGCCTATGCCCAAGAACATAGCATAAGAAAGGGTGTAAAAATGTTGCAAAGTTAACCTTATGTTGGAAATCAAACATTCAACTCCCAAATCTAACTTGTGACTTGAGTTGAACCCTTTTGGGAATCTTCTCTAATAGTGACCTATTATTAACCAATTAAGAACTGAGTTGTGAATAAGCCAGCATGCTTGGATATGTCAAAATCAAGCATGAAAGTACGATTTTAGGCAAAGACAGAATTTTGAATCTAGAGTGAGGTAGAATGCAAATTTCTCTAGCATTTCTGTTCTCAGTTCTGTGTGTGCACGCTCATGTGTGTGTCGGGGTCCATCTTTTCATCTGGCCATGAAAAGAGTTGTGTTTTTCATCTTGGCTAAAAAGCATTGCAAAGCAAACATCTCATAGAGATGGGCAAAAGGTCTGGTTGGATGGATGTAAATCATTACCGATCCTGGAAACACCCTGAAGAATACCTCACCCTCCTAAGGGCTGAGGTGAAGCTTCTGGTGTCTGATGTATTCTTTATATATCACAAATTTATGCATGAATGTAGGAAGGAGGATATGGATGTCATGTTGAGCTCCAGAACCATTCCATAGCAGTGCTTTAAATGCGACATCAGATGACAGGCAAGGCTGTGCATGACGCGATCCCATACCAATCAGTCCAAACATGTGGCACAAGTGCTCATTACAATTTCATTTTGCTGGGACCAACATGATGGGGTGTTGAGTTCAGGAAAATTAAGACAGGAGAACAGAAACCCTCAGCTGACCTGCAGTCTGGGTGTGGTAGCCGAACTGTCCCCTTGATTCGCCAAAGGGGTCTGCAAGCTCAGTGCATCATAAGGTAAAATTAGATTTTTACAGATTAGAGGGTAGCATGGAAGGAGAAAGTGAGCAAAAACTCACTCAAGGTGTAACTGAAGTTATAGCTCAAAGAGAAAGCCTTGGGGACCAGAGAATGTAATGACCACAGACATATGCAAGTAAGGTGGAACAGTTGAGCCTGAGCCAATTTCAGTGAAAGCTTTATAGTCCCTTTGCACAGTTATAAAAGAATATACATGTGTAGAAAAAGGAAGTAAGGTGATTCTTGTCATTAGCCTACACACATACTAGAAATGAGGATGCAGATAAGGAAGTTCCTCCTCCATCTCCTCGGAAGATTTGCCTTTTTTTAATTTATAAAATGAAATAAATTTGATCCTTGATATTTTTCCTTTAAACTATCAATGGTAAACATTCATTTCTATTAGGTGTTGGTGGTTCTTTGATTAAATATTAGGAAAAAAGTTTCTTAAAAAGTCTTGTAAGGGTGAAAAAGTATTATCTTTTTCTCACCCATCCCAAGGTGTACAACTGACACCCCATAACAAAGATAGATTAGCAAGAGAAAAGCAGAAAAAATGTATTTCATCAAAGGTTTTCAGGACACAAGAGACTCCAGACATGAAGACATGAAGACACACATGCACACACACACACACACACACACACACACACACACGGAAAATTATGTCTTAGTGTGCTTGGGTTTAATGAAGAGTACCGTGTGGTGTTGTTGGAGTACAGAGGAGGAGTGATCTGACCGGAGCAGAGTAGGCAAACTTAGCAAGGCCCCTTAGTTCTGATTCTTCATGTATCTTTGTTTTCATTCCTTTTCTCTAGGCATACAACAAGGCACCTGTCACAGGGGGGATCTTATGAGAGGTAGGTCAGAGAATTCGTTTAGGTTACCTACACAGAAAGGGGACCTTCTTCTACAGTTTTTTTTTTTCAATTTTCAAGGTATCATGATTTGGGGGTAGCATTTCCTGTACCCCATCCATCACTTTTTAGTCCCAGAACTTGAGAATAAGTATAGCTTCCCTTCTATTAAACAAAGGAAAAATGATTCCACATAGTCAGCCACATAGCTTTAGATTGTCAAGAGGTGGCAAACTAATTTGCACCAAGTTTTGGATTTCTGTGCTAGCATATACAAGTTCATGACCACAGAGTTCTTGAAGTAGACGTGAAATTTCTGTGTGTTCCCAAATAGTTTTGTTCAGCATCCTCTACCCCAAAGAAACAGTAACCTAGAAGAGTTTTACAAAGTGAAAGACTTTTTTGTTATGAGTCTGCAGTTGGATGATGAGCCATTGTTGTTTTCAAAGAACATGCTGAATGTAAATGCTACTGGTATTTAAGATGCTCCATCAAAAAGGAAATATTGCGTGTACATTGCCTGTAATAATATGAGAAACACAGTGGGTACCCAGTGTATAGGTATTTGATGGTGAATATGAGGGAATGAGAAGGAGCATCCTTAACTCTAGTCCAGCTATATTATATCATGCTACCATGGGTCTTCTGTGTGGGTTTAGCAACATGATCTGTACTGATATTTTCAATAGCGATAATTTACATTAATAGAGATTGTTATATTTGATAAACTTTTTCCTATTTGTCAGAATAGGCGTAAGCTTGCTGTGTTTTAAAAAAAAACCCTCTAAATTATTCTTGGCTTAGCAAAACAAAGGTTTACATCTCATTCATACAAAGCCAGCTGCAGTCTCCAGTGCACCTGTCAGGAGTCACTTTTGTTTAGGGCATTAATGTACCAGGGTAGACTACAGAGTCCTCAGAGTGGGCAAAGGAGAGACCCAAAAAACTATGCTTCCACCTGAATGTGACATCTACTCCTTCAGCTCATATTTCACTGGCCAAAGCAAATCACATGACCACATCTAACATCACGGGGAAGGTACATGCAATCTTTCTCTTTTGTTCTTTCTTTTTTTTGTTTATTGGGGTTTTTTATTTATATGTGGCAGTAGAGTGTATTTTGACATATTATATATACATTAATATAATTTATTGTAATTAGGATCCCATTCTTGTGGTTTATCATGATGTGAAGTTACACCAGTCATATATTTATACATAAGCATAGGAGAGTTTTGCCTGATTCATTCTACTGTCTTTCCTATTTCCCTCCTCACTGCCTTCTCTTCATTTCCTTTTGTCTAATCCAATCAACTTCTATACTTCCCCTCAGTACCTTCCCTTGTTATGGGTTAGCATCCACATATCAGAACATTCAAACTTTGTTTTTTGGGGACTGGGTTATTTCACTTAACATGATAGCCTCCATTTACCAATAAATGCCATAACTTTATTCTTCTTTATGGCTGTTCCAATGTGTATATATACCACCTTTTATTTATCCATTCATCTGTTGGAGGGCACTTAGGTTGGTTTCATAGTTCAGCTTTTGTGAATTGAGCTTCTATAAACATTGGTGTGGCTATGTCATTGTAGTATGCTGATTTTAAGTACTTGGAGTATATACTGAGGAGAGGGTAACTTGGTCAAATGGTGGTTCCATTCCGAATTTTCTGAGAAATCTCCATACTGCTTTCCAGTGTAGACACACCAATTTTCAGTCCCACCAGCAATGTATGAGTGTGCCTTTTCCCCAACATCCTCACCAACATTTATTGTTGCTTGTATTCTTTATAATTGCCATTGGGACTAGAATGAGATGGAATCTCAGTGTAGTTTTAATTTGCATATCTCAATTGCTAGAGATGATAAATATTTTTTCGTATATATGTTGACCATTCTTATTTCTTCTTCTGTGAATAGGCACATGCATCTTGTGACCTAGAAAGAAATGAGAAATGAAATTGTTGTGAGCAACTGTAATGTCACCAGATCTACATTATTTACCATTTAGTCTTCCAAGGAGCTCTATGAGGGGCAAGATTTTTTTTTCATCTTGTTTTGTAGGTAAGATGAGAATGAATCAGAAAAGTTAAATAACTTTCCTAGTCACCCAGCTTTTAAGAAATGGGCCAGCATTTGACTTCAGTCCTCTAATTCTAAATCTTTTCTTTACATCTACCACAGTTATGGACTCCATTGCTGAGAGTATATATTTGGAGGCAGAGTTCACATTTAATTGGGTTGTTTGCTGAGTAACCACCACATTGCCATGTGTAGAGTTGTACCTAACCTATCAGTATGTAGTCTGCCATCTGAAACTGACGTGAGGGAAAGGGCAGTTTATTATTTTGATACAGTGAATGTTCCTAGGTACAGTGAGGGGAAATCTGCCCAGGACCCTGAACACATATTTGCTGAGTTGGCCTAGAGAAGATGATCAGGGAGGTAGGCATCTGTCTCTCCAGGTTGCCCGGCTGATGGACCAGCCCTCGGTGTGTCCTGTCTCATGTCCTGCCCCATAGCCAGGGAGCCTACAGAGGGAATTTAGGTGGTAACTGGCCTTCCTTCAGTGGCCTAAAGTTTTGTTTCCATTTTGGAGATGACAGTAGACCCTCAGAAAATTTTGTGCACTTGCTGAAGGCCATAGAGCTAAGAGAGGTGGGGAGGGATAAACCTGAGCTCTTCCATCCTCAGGCAGACTCCTTTCAGAACAGCTACTGCTTCTGCAAAGGGCACCACAAGGTGCTTTGCACAGACTTCTGAGAATAGACGAGAGGTAGGAAGATGGGATCTCATTGAATCCATCTGCTGGACAGAGCCCATTCTCAAATGGAAAAGGGGAGGAATGGATAATTCTATCATTCATCAAACTATCATTACCATCTTCCAACAACTTCAAAACATTGGCCAGCAAATATGAGCCATTACCTCAAAGTCCAAAGCTGAGATTGCCATAGTATGGATGTGAGTGCACATGGGTACTCTCTAGTCTGTGTTGCCTTCACAAAATACCTCAAAATGAGTAGTGTATAAAAAATAAATTTATTTTATCTTGATTATGGAGACTGGGATGTCCAAGATGAAAGTATGGGCAGATTCCGAGTCTGGTGAAGGTAAATCTCTTCTTCCAGGATCGTGCCTTACTGTTGTGTCCTCACCTGGAAAAGCAGAAAGGCCCAGCTAGTTCTGTCAAGTTGTGATGTACAGGATGAATCTCATACACAGGGGGAGAGCCCTCATGGCCTAATCACCCTTTAAAGGCCTTACCTCTTACTATTAAATTTCAATGTGAGTATTCAAAGGGGGCTCCAATAATCAAACCATAGCAAGCAAGCATGCATGGACACACACACACACACACTCACACACACACACACACACACACACACACACACACACCACAAATACATAATCCAGGCTTTTCCCATAACCTTATGACATAATGTCTCTGTTACTCATTACTTTCTTAGAATAACTGGATATGAAATGGAATGCGTTTCAGCACAAAATTAAAAGTGGAGAAAGATATTATTTTTGGTAGATGTTTAGGGTTTTGATACACATGATTTTAGTATTTTATTTGAGATAAAACCATAATTAAGTTGAATTATTACTTTGATTTATGCAAAGTTGTCCTAGATACCAAAAGTATTTCATAAGGTTCCTGGATTGTAATATTTTATAGAATCATGTCTAGGAAAATGGTGCTGAGTACACTGCTTAAGAAAATTGAGCATCTCCAAGACTGAATTCCCAACATGGATTTGGTTTCATAAGCCTGAGTGTGTGGGAGCAGTGTGTAGGGCAAGGCAGGCAAAACTGCAGTGTGGTTACTAGAGCTTCCACGGCTATGTGGACATCACCAGAGAATTCAGAAGAGGCCTTGCAGTGGGGCTAAAGAGGAATCCCTCCATCCTTGCTAAATTTTTTATAATTAATAATAATATAGACCTCTGCCACCATGACAGGTCTCTTAGGTTTTATAAATGTCTTTTTTTGAGAATGTGTAATTTACTGGGCTAAATTTTATTACAATGTTTATGAAAAAAAATTCCTTTCTCAATGATTCAAATATTTATACACTGAGGTAGTAAGGATTGCAATTTATATGGTATATAGCTGTCTGAGATAGCTTGAATCCCTTTATAGATATCTCTGTGTAAATAATTGTTATGAAAACTACATGCCATTCTTGCATGTGCATTAAAGCAAATGGCCTAAAGACCTTTACGGGGCTATTTCTCTGCTTAAGTTATTCAACAAATAGTTTGTATGTATATTCTTTTCTCTCACCTTGTTTCTTCTTCCCTTCTCTCTTTTTGTTAACAAATAATTATTAAGGGTTGTATTAGTAAGGGGAGTTTATCTATAGAGACAAACAGAACTGATAAGGCAAACACAGAGAGAAGGAGAGATTTATTATGAGCTTTTGCTCTTGCATTTATGGAGATTGAGAAGTCCCACAATTTGCTGTCTGCAATCTGGAGAAACAGGAAAGCCAGTGAAGTAGTTTAGTCTGAATGGTTTCATCATGGTCCAAGTCTGAAGACCCAAGTGCTAGAAGCACTGATACCCAAGGGCAAGTGATGATGGATGTCCCAGCTCAGAGAGCAAATTTTCTCTTCCTCCGTCTTCTCATTCTAGCCAGTCTCTCAACAGATTGTGGGATGCCTGCCCACATTGGTGAGGGTAGATCTTATTTACTCAGCCTACTGAGTCAAATCTTAATCAAGTTCTGGAAACACCCAGAAATAATGTTTTACCACCTATCTTGGTATCAAGTTGACACACTAAATCATTCATTTCAAGGGTTAATAATATACCTGCCCCTCTTCTAGGCTCCAGAGAAACTGATGAACAGGAATGACCATCTTCTCATGGAGTTAACATTTAAGAGTGAAAGGGAAACACAGCAACAAAAATACTTGAAGAAAGTGATAATTCTTCATAGGAGACAGGGACTTGGTAATGATGCCAGATTGTGTAATCAAGGAATGAGTCTCCGAAGAGTTTGCGTTTGAAATGTGAGCAAATGACTGTGAGAAGAGCTGTGGGAAGAGAATTCCAGGCAGAGGGAAGAGCTGCAGCAATGATGGCAGTGAAGAGGGGCTGTGTGGCTGAAGGAAGGTAGCCAGCAATGACAGGAACAGCCAGAGGAGGCTGTGTACCTGTAGTATGCTGCTTTTAAGTCCTTTGGGTATAGACCGAAGAGTGGGATAGCTGGGTCAAATGGTTGTTCCATTCCAAATTTTCTAAAGAATCTCCATACTGCTTTCCATATTGGCTGCACCAACTTGCGGTCCCACCAGCAATGTATGAGTGTGCCTTTTCCCCACATCCTCACCAACACTTATTCTTTGTATTCTTGATAACTGCCATTCTGACTGGAGTGAGATGAAATCTTAGAGTAGTTTTGATTTGCATTTCTCTAATTACTAGAGATGCTGAACATTTTTTCATATATTTGTTGGCCCATTGTATATCATCTTCTGAGAAGTGTCTGTTCAGCTCCTTAGCCTATTTATTGTTCTTGTGTGTGTGTGTGTGTTAAGTTTTTTTAGGTATTTATGTATCCTGAGGACTAGTGCTCTATCTGATATGCATGTGGCAAAAATTTGCTCCCAAAATGTAGGCTCTCTCTTCACCTCATTGATTGTTTCTTTTGCTGAGAAGAAGTTTTTTAGTTTCAACCATCCCACTTATTATTTTTTATTTTATTTCTTATGCTTTAGGAGTCTTGTTAAAGAAGTCAGGGCCTAATCCGACATGGTGATTTGGTCCTACTTTTCCTCTGTTTGGTCCACTGTCTCTGGTCTAATTTCTAGGTCCTTGATCTACTTTGACTTGAGTTTTGTGCATGGTGAAGGATAGGGTTTTAGTTTCATATGAATTTCCAGTTTTCCCAGCACCATTTGTTGAAGAGACTATTTTTCTCTAATGTCTGTTTTTGGCACCTTTGTTTAGTCTGAGATAACTGACATCAATTTTTATATCAACTCAATTCACAATAGCTAAACCGTGGAACCAATCTAAATGCCCTTCAATAGATGAATAGATAAAGAAACTGGTATATATACACACTGGAATATTACTCAGCACTAAAATAGGTAAAATTATGGCATTTGCAGGTAAATGGATGGACTTGGAGAATATCATGCTAAGCAAAGTAAGCCAATCCCCAAAAACCAAAGGCCAAATGTTCTCTCTGATAAATAGATACTGATCCATAATGGCGGCAGGTCGGGGCAGGGGGAATGGGAAAAATGGATGAACAAAAATGATGGAGGGGTTGGGAGGGGGCATTGGGACAGGAAAGATGGTAGAATGAGATGGACATCACTACCCAATGTACATATACGAATGTACATATGGTGCAATGCTGTATCTTATACAACAGCCAAATGAAAAGTTGTGCTGCAACTGTGTAAAATGAATCAGAATGCATTCTGCTGTCATATATACATATTTAGAATAAGTTAATTAAAAATAAAAGCAGCAGCCAGAGGAGAGGAAGGTGGCAAGATACTAACTCCCCAGGGGTAGGGTCAGCTGCTGTGGGGTTTGTGCTGAAGGATCTACTGTGTTGATTTGTTTCAACAGCTTTTTCATAATTTGAATTTCATCCTTTCACCTGTGTTTCCTCCAGTTCCAAAGCTAATACTTTCTCCTTCAGACTCCTGCTCTGACTTCCCCATTGCTGGTGATACCAGACTCCCATTTCTTCACACCTTGTTGCTTGCCCTCTGCTCCTTCCCTGGCTTCTCTTTCTCAGCTCACCCCTTCCAAGTGGGTGTGCTCAGACATGATGCTCAACTGACTTCTTTATCTGATGCCCTGTTTGAGTAACTGCTTTTGAACCACAGATTCTGTTTCACTAGTTCTCTGGCCCAGTCTTGACTTCTCAGCTAATCCACAGGCCATCTGGACATCAGCACTGCTGTTCAACCTTTTCAGTGTTTCCTTATCCCTAATAGAAGAAAAACTCCTGAGTGACCCTAAGGCTTCACCCCTGTTCCATCTTCAATATCATGCCCTTCGTCTTCCTCCCAATGCTGAGACATAAGTAAGGAAGCTTGTAAATCATTATCACCAACCAGCTCTTTCCCCCAATGCAGCGCCATGAATGAACTTGTTCCATGAACCTCTGACCATCTAATGTGTGTCAGGTGGTACCTGAAGGGCTCAAAGATGAACAAGCCCTTCGGGGTTCATATGGAGACTGAGGGAGTCAGGGATGGGCATGGCAGACCTAGGAATAAGCCATAAGCACTCTGAGGAAATAACAAAGTAAAGAATGCCTTTTAAACAACTTTAAAGAGCCCTTCAATTTCAAAAAATGGAATTGAGGAAAGACATGATTTGGGGAAAAGGAAGAAGTGATGGAAAATTGTTTTAAAAATGGAAGATATATAGAAAAGTAAAGCTAAGGAAAAGAGTATATTAGAATCTCAGGTAAAACTACTTTCTGAAGAAGCAGGAAAACTTGGAAATTTCTAGATAGGAAGTGAAGAGGAAGACTCTCAGAGCAAGCCCCACACTTCCCTGACTACAGCAGGGACAGAGGGGTCCAGACATTCTCCTGGCTGTGGCCGCCATGTTTACCAGGTAAAGGAAGGTGTGTCCCCTAAGTCAAAGGAGATCTCCCCTGAGAACATGACTCCAGGTTAAAGGAAAAAGAATAAAATATTCAGAAGAAGGAAATTAATCCTAGGTAGGAAAACCTGAAATGTGATAAATGAGGCAAATAAAGACAAACTGAAGTGGTTTTCTTTCAGGAAGATGTTTGATGTGTGTTGGTCCATCAATCTCACTGCTGTGAAGACCCACAGGCTGGGGGTTGGCCCCTGATGGGGATGTCTATCCCTGAGAAGTGTAAAGGGGCTGATGGAGAAGTAACTCAAACTCCTGGTCTACCCCTTATCAGCAAAATGCTTAAACCTGATGGGTGTGTCCAGTGGTTTGGGAATGGTGGACTTCAAGACTGTTCCAAGTGTTTCCTGATCTGAACTTGCTTGTAATTGGAGTCAGTAATGAACAGAACTTGAACTGAATGAATATGGATGGCCTTCCCTAGTCCCCACCCAATTCAGAGTCAACCAGTACTTAAATAATATCTATAATGTGCCAGGTGCTAGATCAAGTGCTTCCTTGTATTGTTTCACTTCATCGACATGAGTATCTTATGTTGGAGGAATCTCCAAACCAATTTCAAAGGTGAGAATATTGAAATTAGAAGTGACACATCTAAGGCCACATCTTTGATAAATGAAAAAGGAGGATTTAAGTCATCTGGCTTCAAGCTGAGAAGTATTTCCATAACATGTAACTGTCCACAGGTGCTAAAACAGACCTCATATTTTGCCTTCACCACTTTGAAGTGGTAGGTTGCCACCCAGAAGCACTGTTGGTTGCCACATAGTCCTAGTAGGTGCTTCAAATTGGAACTGTTTTCACCATTGGCCATCAAAGTGCAAGCAACCCATTCTTCTCGAATTTACCATCACAAGTAGGAACAGAAGCTATTAAAATAGAAGAAAGATCAGTGGAATAAAGGAAGGAGGGGATTGAGGGGCAGGGAGAAAGGACAGAATAAGGGGAAAACAGTGGAATGAATCTGACTTAACTTATATATAACATATATAATATATATTATATAATATAACAGTGAATCTCACCATTGTGTATACCCATATGTTTTAGTCACCTTTTTTGCTGCTGTGATTAAAATACCTGACCAGAACAATTGTAAAGGAGGAAAGGTTTATTTGGGGGCTCATGGCTTTAGAGGTCTTCATTCATAGAAGACCAGCTCCATTCCTTGGGGCTTGAGGTAAGGCAGGACATCACGGAGGAAGAGTGTGGCAGAGGGAAGCAGCTCACATGGTGATCAGAAAACAGAGAGAGAGACTCCACTCACAGATACAGACACATACCCTAAAGCCACGCCCCCCATTCTCACCTCCTCTGGCCACACCCCACCACTTCAGTTAATCTCTATCAAGGGATTAATTCACTGATTGGGTTAAGACTCTCACAACCCAATCATTTCTCTTCTGAACCTTCTTGATATTGTCTCACATGTGAGCTGTTTGAGGATACCACATTTAAACCATAAGACCATAAGACACAAATTTTAAAAAACTAAATAACAGGGCTGGGGTTGTGGCTCAGCAGTAGAGTGCTCACCTAGCATGGGTGAGGCCCTGGGTTCCATCCTCAGCACCACATAAAAGTAAATAAAATTAAAATTTGTGTCCAACTACAACTAAAGAATAAATATATTTTTAAAAAATCTAAATAGCAGAAAGATCAGCAGAGTAGAGGAAAGGAACACAGAGGAGGGAGGAGGGAAAGGTAAGGGGAATTACTGAGGACTTCCCCCATTAGAACTGAATAAATTAGAGCAAATTATATTCCATGCTTTTAAAATTATGTCAAAATGAAAGCTAATGTTATAACTAATGTATAACTAACATGAACCAATAAATGAAAAAATGAGAAGGAATGCTATCAGAAGGCAAAGGTGCATGTTTGTGAATGTAGGCATGTGTCTGCATGTACATGTGCACCTGTGTTTAGAGGGTTTTTGTTTCTCTGCCCATTCTCCTTCCCCTGCTGGCCTACCCCCCCGCCCCATTAGAAGTGAATAAATAAAATGTTTGAGAAGGAAGATTTATTATGACAAGCCTGGGTAACAGTACCCAGTGCTTCAGCACAACATTGATGGACCTGGCCTTTCTTTCCCACCGTGGGGGTGAACGTCGAGGCCGGGCATCATTGTCCAGTTAATACAGCTGAGGACGTGTGACTTCCTTCACACTCACACCTGGGTTGGACTGTGCTTTGGAATCAGGAAGCCGTAGACATGAAGCTTCCTTGTCGGTAACCCCCTGACTGTATGGTGTGGTTATGAGTCGGTTGTGACCACGAGGATGGCTTCAGGTGATGGTGAACCAGAGGCAGGACAAGCAGACACAAAACCCTCAGCTGCAGGCCTGTTGCACATCTCAGGAGGCAGCCAGTTACCTCTCGAAGAGGCCTGGTTCCTTGGCATGACTCCCTTCTCTTCCTTCTCCCCCTGTCAACCTGCCCCTGGATACTGTCCACTGCCTTTGACAGTCAGCCCTGTGGATCCTCAGTGTGGAGAAGAGCTCTAAGTGTAACTGCCCTTGAGGGAAGTAACACATTGCCCTAAATGACATCGAGGCGAAGGTTTCCCACAGATTAGGCCAGGGATTCTGAGCCTGAGCCTTCCAGAGCTGTCATTCACATTGTCATCCACCCAGCTTTAAATAAGCATTTGATATAGTCCTTTAAAGAAGATCTGGAAGTACTAGGCAAAACTGTCATGAGTCTCAAAGGCAATTATTTATTTTTGGGGGGGATGATGTTCCCTGGGTCAAACCCAGGGCTTCATGCATGCTAAGCAAGTACTCCACCCCTGAGCTATGCCCCCAAGCCTCAGAGGAAAAATTTAATAAAGAAGTAACTTGTATTTTAACATGATTAGAAGACTCTAATCCACATTCTAGCAGAAGGAATTTAAGAACCAAGTCAAGAGCAGCAAGAACAGAGAGCCAGCATTTAGGCCCTGGCAGCCGGAGGAGACTAGGATGCCAGCCCTCTTAGTTCCACTTCATTGTTCCTTGTAAATACAGTGACATAATCTCAGCTGGCTTTGGCCAGTCTGTCGCTGATGTTTTCTTTAGAGCATCAGTTTTTTTCTTGTCTGTAGAGCATTCAACAGAATTTCTAGCAGGAGAAAACTAAAACAACATTATTTTCATTCATTTGTCCTTAGGAACATGGGTCACCGCCTCCCCACCCCCAGCATCCCATAACTGTCCTTTACTAAGACAGCCTGTGAGTTCACAGTGACTTGTGAAAGCCAGCCAAAGTCTTAATGGAGACCTTCCTTTCACTGAGAAGAATTCCCCCGAGGCTCTGCATTAGCCTCCCGTACTGTGGGGAGGACACTGGCAGTTCTCAGGGACTCTTTGGGGTCAGGGGATAAAGAAGTTGTCACACTGAATCAGTTCAAAAGGACAGACATCCTGGGAAGCACATGAGTTTATATTGGCAAGGAAGACGATTTCAGTTGGTTGTGCTGTTTGTTTCTTTAAACAAATGTTTTGCTGTTCCTAAAATAAAGCAAGTGAAGGAGGCCAACCTTTCCTGTAGTTGGAGGTAGCCCTGCCTCACAGCTCACTGTGTGAACTGCCATGGGGTCTGTGGGTTCTTTGGGGGATGACTGTGAGGTGGAGTGAGCAGTGTAGTGGGATTTATTGAATTACAGGGCCAGGAACTGGAATGGAAGGATGAGTGAGGGGGATATCCCGAGGCCACTGGAAAGTTCCTGGTTGGTAAAGTACATGAAGCAGGCTGCCAGGGAAATTCCTCATTCCAAAATAGTGCTGGCAGTCTGGGTTGGCATACACTCCAAGAGAAGAAAAATCAGCCAATTTCTTCAAAGAGACTAATACAAATCTGACTTCTCTCCCTTTTCTGAGTCTCCCTTTGCATATTGGAGAGTGGACAGTCACATGAAGAGTCATCCTTGGGGTCTGGGGAGAGCAGGTAGCTGCTTCCTACTCCTTTTACCTGTTGTCCTTACACCTGCCAGGTGTTCACTCATGCAGGTTTTTATCCGCTTACCCAGAGTTTATAGGGACATTCCTCAGAGCAGACATTTATAGGTGCTGGAGGAGCCACAGTAAGACACTGCCTGGAGGCCTGGAACTTGGTGTTAACCTGGTAGTTAACACCAAGTTAGAGAAGAGAGGACCCAACCAAACCAGAGGGCTCACGTGAGCCTATCCAAAGGGGTCACTAAGACCAAGATGTGAGGGATGAGGGGGCCATGGCCAGTCTTCCAGGTAGAGGAAGACCCTTCCAGATGGAGGGAACTCAGCCTTGAAGACAGAATGCAGCTTACCCGGGGGGATGCACATAGCTGTGGTGGGGACACTCTGAGGCTGGTCACCAGAGCACACACATCCATCTTTACATCAACCTTGGTAAAATATCTTATCAGCTCTTGCTCAGACTCCATGGTTCTGTGTGTGTTCCAGGGTGCCACAGAGAAGAAGCCTCACCTCTGTCACCCCAGCTCAGGTTTGGGGACAGTGTGAATTCCTATTAGACCTTCCAAATTTAGGACCAGGCCAATATTCCTTTTGAGTCAAATCCATTCCAAATAGGAAATTGTCACTGGGAGAGTGCAACAGTCTCTCCACACTCAGCTCAGGAGCAGCCCCAATTCCTAAGCCAGTTTATCTAGGTCATGAAATAAGGCCCTCGAGATAATGGACAATGGGTCGGGCATGAAAACAGTAGGGAGATGGGGCCTGCAGTGCTGGACAAGGTGACCGCCGGCTGCCTATTGGGTAGGCCAGTGGGAACATGCAGAAATGGCCTGATCCTGTGGTGTTCAAGGTAGATTTGGGGGGAGAGGTAGCTTTGAGAGTCATTTGATCTATTTATTAAATGAAGAAATAAGATCTCTCATCAAGAATGCCTAGAGTGATAAGGAAAAAAATTATAGATCTAAGGCAGGAGAAAGAGAAACCCACTAGGAAAAAAGGGAGAGGAGCAATAAAGGAGGAAGGGAAAGAGAAGGGAAGAAAAAAGAAGTAGCTTGAAGGCAGGATGAAAATCATAAATACAAAACTGCTTAGAAATTAGAGGAAATGGTCAGTGCTACAGGGAAGTCATGTTGCTAAAAAGGGTTGTCCTTAGATTTAGAAATAAGTGGGTTGTTAACAAAATTGGCAACGGCAATTTTAGTAGTTGCAGGGGGCTGAAGTTTGGGAGTCAGGGTAACTGAAGGAAGCCATGGGTTTAACAGAGCTTTGGTTGTTGTTTTTTTATGTTGTATTATTATGGAGACTTGATAAGGGTATAATCCTGTTGGGAACAGAAAAAAAGATAAGAAAGCTGGTGAAATCCAAATAAGTCTAGAGTTTAGTTCCCAGTATCCTACTAATGTTAGTTCCTTAACTTTGGTACTGCATGCTGTTAACTCTGAGGGCAGCTGGATGAGAGTAGATGGGAATTCTCTGTACTATTTTTGCAACTTTTCTAGGAATCTAAAACTATTGCAAAGCAGAGAGTTTATTTTAAAATAAGTTCCTGGGAATAAGTTCCTAGAGATGGAATGAGAGACCCAGAGTAGAGGAAGGAACAAGACTGGTAGGAGGCAGGGCTGGTGACCAGACGCAGAAGAAATCTGGGGCAGAGAGAAAGAGTACATTTGTACATTTGCCAGTGGGAGGTTCAAAGCCATCTTATAAATGGCATCTGCTTTCTCTTGTCAGAGAGAAGCTCCTATCGTTGTTTTATTTGGGTGAGAAAGGAAAAGAAGATTTAGGAGATAGAAACTCTTTTAAAAGCCACAGTATATAGCAGAAAAGAAAGAATGCCTAGAGCAATGCAGAATATATGATTGCCATGAATGGGTTTTCGGGCATTTTCTTGTGTGCAGTTATCAGTATCACTTAGAGATATTCAGCCTCTGGTTTTGAACACCACAATCTAGGTTAATGTCAGATAGTCCACCTGCTCTAGTTTAATGAAAAAGTGAAATAGAACAGTGTCTTATAGGTTGACTACCACCATGAGGGTAAGCTAAACCTGCAGTTCTTCCTAATAACAACCCAATGCTTTATGAAATCTAACTTAAATTCAGGTTTTGAGGAGATGGAGAAGTGACACATTTGGGTCACATTCTTTATGGTTCGTGCTTTGCCTCCCTCTTTGGCTCTCAGCAGTTCCGCCCATCCTTCCTAGCCAGGACAGTTGGTCCCTCCTCTGCACCCCTCAGGGTCCCATCCAAGGCAATGCATCGCTTCCTTCATTTCCTCTATCCTTGAATCAGAGATAGCAATGGTCTCACTGAACCGCAGTCACTTGTTGGCTTATTGGGTGCTTTGGTACAAGATTAAACGTGTAGTCACTTTCCAGTGCTAAACATAAAAGTATTTTTTTTCCCGAAGGGACAAGAAGTAGATGGGAGGTTTTCTCATCAAGGAGCTTAGAACCATATCCTGGCACCAGAAACTGGAACTGAAAATGTTTGACTTCATCAATCTCTTTTTTTCCTCCCCTCTTTCTCCTTTTCTTTTCTTGTAGAATGTAATACATGCATACTAGTAGGGTCCCAAAATTGTAATATTTAAAAATGGGTTTTATTTTGGGGGGTCATACTTTCAGTTAATTTTAGTGTGGACACCTGGATAGCTATCATGTCCAAATTAAATGGGAAATGGTGGAGGAAACACTCAAATACTGCCTTGCACACAGACCTAAATTTTATGTGCAGAATGAAAGTCTTGTTGAATTGGTATTTCAAAATCCACTGTGATTCACTCAAACCAACCAGCATTATTTCCCTGCAATGAGTTGCCAAGAGCAATAGGGCAACCGAGGCAAGGGACCACTCAGATCCTAACTTCTCACATTGAAACTTTGAGATTGCTTGTCTTGTGGATAGTTGGCAACAATCCTGTAGTCTGGTCAAAAAGGGCAGCAGAAATTGGAAGTGGAGATTCGGACCGAATGGGGGAGGGGGAGGGTCAGGGAACAGGTGTGTTTTGAGAGCTACAGAGAAAGAGGCCGCAGGGTGGAATCTGGAGAAGAGAACTCTGCGTGTGTGAGTAGAAAGGGGCTGGAGTTTTAATCTGGAGATGTTATTTCCCAGAGCTTATCTGTTGAAAGCAATAGGAAAGGTCAACGGAAAAGAGCCAGCAAGAGAGTTCCAAAGAGGTAACACAGGGCTCTCCCCAACTGTCCCAACAGCTGTCGCTGACAAATGAGGTCTGTTTCTTGCTCCCACAGCATGTCCAAAGTCCTGAGTATGATCAGCCAGGAAGGGCAAGGAGCTAGTTGCAGTGCCCGTGGCTATGAAGGGCTTGTGACTCTCTCCCGCTATGGGGGAGGTTTGATCACTTGAGTGTTTTGTCTTTAGGTTTGTGGTATGGATCATGGACATCTGTACGGGTGCACAAAGTAATAAGCTAGATCAGTTTAAACTTAAATGCATCTAAATAGGATTCATAGTTTCAATCGAGAGGTAAGACATTTTTCATCCCTCATTTCTTACAGGGAAGAAAAAATAAAAACACTAATGAGAAATTGGCTTATCTCATCCATTTGACAAATGGCTCAAAACAACTGGTCACAAACAGATCTTGTCCAATTCATGTAGCATAACTGACCCGGGACCTGTCCTTTTGGGAAGCTTTTTTTTTTTTTAGCCATGATAACCTTTGCATGAGGCCTGCTGCAGTTGCTGGGTCATGGCAGAGATCCCTAGGAAATGTCACCATTCCCATAGTTGCTTCAGCAGGAAGGCCACTGTGGGTCCTTGCTCTACTGAGAACCTGCCACTGACATCAAACTGCCACCAACTGTTACTCAGGACAAAATTAGCAAAGTCCAGCACATACCCAGTGTTGGCTGGAACACAATCATCCCTTTGGTGGTAGTGTTGCGCTCTTTGAAAATTAAAGAAAAACATACATCAGAGACAATAACAGCATTCCCCTCTCCCGAGTAAAGCAAGTTGACAGAGCAGATGACAGAATAGTTGTCTTTGCCCCAGCAGGGCTGCTACGGAGCCAGAATTGTGTGTCCCAAAGCCTGATTAGAAGCCACCCATACAGGTCTTAAATAAGCAGGTGGCATTGAAACCAGGTCTCTGAGAAGTAAAGAAGGGATCATTCAGACTCTGCAGTAGGGTCCAGGGAGCAGAATGACTGATGGTCTCTGTGATGTTGAGAGAGCAGGAAGTGACCTCCCTCAGCCTGTCACTCAATGTTTGTCATCCTTGGTCTGTGTCCATCTGGGTGAAGGTTTATCTCACTGAATAAAAATCTGGAAGTGTCTATCAAGGAAGATGACAAGTTTGGATCACAGTCTTTAAAAGTGATTTCCTTCTCTTGGCTACAACCATTGCCCACTAAATATGAAAATAACTGTGCCCCACTAAAACCCTAATAGGCTATGGTTATGCAGATTCATTCAGTAATTCAACAAGTACTTATTCACATTGGCTAAGTATTCAGAGAGCACTGTCCTAGGCTCTGGGAGCAAATGACAATGTTTGTTATCCCAATGCTTTGGTCCCAAACCCTGTTCTGTTTCTGACCTGAATCTAGAGGAGTCTCTTTGACTAAAATATGAGATCGAAAAACTCTGTCCCATACCTACTTTCTTCTTGGCCAATTAGTTCCTATGTAGCTTCTTTGGGGCAAAGCACTCTTGGACTTGCTAACATCTTGGAGAGTTTATATGGGACACAGTCCACAGTCTTCCATGAAAGACCAATTGAAGAATCATAGAGTCCAAGAAAAGATTCCAAGCTAAGTGACATTAAAGGCCTTGCCCCCCAGATGCAAAGGTCATTAACCCAGAGTTCCAGCCCCAGCAACTCTCATACGGAAGGCTCTTGGTTTAGACTCTAGCTCTTGCCAGTGTTTCTGCCAACACAGTGACTCTCAACCTTTTCTGCCTCAACACGACCTAAGGAGAAAGAAGGGGTGGGGATCAGCTGCCCTTCTCCAGGGTTTCATTTTGGCCGAGCCTTGGGGACACAGACTCAGAGGAGGACATTGGGCACTTATTTTAGTCTCTGGCCACCCCATCCCAGCCTGTTCTCTTCCTTGGGAAGGTCTCTGATGGGCTGGACTGGTTAACATATATCATTTTTCTGTGACAGAATTTCATTTTGAAGGCAACCCGAGCTTGTTGGGTGGCCGCAAAATTCAATGGCCTGTCCAAGGTCCTTCAGCTTGATGGCTTAGGATGAGTCATCAGGCCACTTCAGAGTTGGCTTTGGAATGATTAAATGCCCAGTTTGTAAGAACCTTTGAGGACATTAAGGTTAATTTCCTCTTTCACTGTGCTACTTGTCATTTAAATCCCCTCTGTCACTTTGAGAGGCAGTTGACCTTTTTTGAACACAGGGAGAGAGACTTCTCTCTCTTAAGATGGCTACCTTAATCCATTTTCTGTTTGATGATTCATAAAGAATGTTGGTTTAGCTCCTGGCTCTGGATGTCCAAGTTCAAGGGGCCACATCTGGTAAGGGATCTCTTGCTGGCAGGGACTTACTGCAGTGTTTCAAGTCAGCCCAGGGCACTGCATGGCAAGACAGAGCAAGCATGCTAGCTCTGGTCTCTCTTCTTTCTCTTTTAACCACTGATGCCCTCATGGAGACCCTGCAATCATGATCTCTTCTTATCCTAACTACCTCCCAAAGGCTCCACCTCCAAACACCATTAACGTAGAACTTTGGGGATTAAGTTTCCAACACATGAATTCTGGAGACACACCCAAACCACAGCAATGACCCAGCTCACTGATAACTCTAATGAACAGAGACTTTACCTATTACATGAACTGAGTTTCAGGTTATAGTAAACTTGTTTTCATTTTAAAGTCAAAACATCACTTTGTTTGTAAAGGACCACTTCAACGACTGGCAGGTTTGTCTCGGGTGACATGCATGTGTTGGGATTCCTTTACCATTAGGAAATCATCGATTTCTCTCTGGGATTGAGTCAAAGACACAGAACACACCTTCACTGCCTCTGGAGGCTGAAATGGACAACTGTGATCTCCTTGTGGCCCTATTTTCTGATCCAGTAAGCAGATTCCATTAGTGACAACACTTGCTTTTTTTTTTTTTTTTTTTTTTTTTTTTCCTGGCTCCATCTGCTTGAATGATTTTGTTTAAGATTCAGCCACAGTGTTGTCACTTCCTTCTCTCATGACTGGAACAGTATTGCCTATCTGCTCTTACAAAGATGTTTCATGTACAGCGCAAAGATATTTCTTATACTTTGCCAAGGAAGGGAGAATGAAATCATCAGAAGGCTCAAACAGTCGGTGTTCAAGACGTACAATACGGTACCTTGAGACAGGTGCTCGGCACGTGCTTCTCTGTACAGGCCAGTGGTGAACAGATGTTTCCCAGTGGCTATTTGGTTGCAGTTAAGTGCCTGTCACCTCTTCAGAATGGGAGGTTAATGAACTTGGTTTACTGCACTGCTCCCAAACTGTTGTTAGCAAAACATTGCTATTTGCCAGGTTGTGACTTTTTATAACTATGACAAAATAAGAAAGATATGTGGTCTTAGTCTCTGGTTCCTTCCAGAAGAGCCAAGACCCTTGGAATCTCCAGAGGGATCAAATGTCTTTTTATATACCAATAAGATGGTTGGTGGCTGAGGACTTCTTAGATAGCTTTAGGATGGGGATTGGGGCTGCCAGAGGAACTGATTTATGATTAGACTGTTGGAACGGTCAGCTTCATACCCTCTGGACCCCTACCTTTGGGAAAGGAGAGGGACTGGAAACTGAATTCAGTCACCAATGGCCAATAATTTAATGAACCAATTCATGGGACCTCCCTGCAGGAATAGATTCAGAGAGTTTCAGGGTTAGGTAACCCAGTGAAGTGCTGGGAGCACCCAAGGAGGGCATGGAAGCTTTGCATTGCCTCCACTTCCTTGCCCATGAACCTCTTCATCTGACAGCTTGCTCATGTGTATCCTTTATAATTATCCAGTGAATGTAAGAAAAGAGTTACCCTCAAATTCTGTGAGCTGTTGTGCAAACTGTCTACCCCAATTTGTAATCTGGGTAACCTGGGAACCCATTCTCAATGGGAATAGAGACAGGTTTGTGGGGCTCAGACCTTATCCTGTGGGGTCTGTGCTAACTTCAGATAGTGTCACAATAAATGAAGTTGTCCCTTCTCTCTTTCCCCTGTGTGACCTTAGACAATATGCTAAATTTCTCAAAGCTTGGGGTTTGGGATTTAAGGAGGCCTAATAAACGAACACTTCTCTTTTCCATAGGTTGTGAAGAGTTGAGAATTGAGGTAAAGTAGTTACAGAAATGGGTATCCAAACAACAACTTGTGTTCTGAATAAAGGAGAACTTGATTTATATCTGATGGACTTTCCCCTATTGAATTTCAGAATGAGCATACTTACGCACACTCCATTATTGTGGTTCTGGACCTAGTCAGATCTTCCTCCACTGGGACAGAGCCTATTTCTAGAGAAGCAATGGTCAGAAGCTCAAGGTACATTGGTCCTCAGGAAAAAGAAGGGACAGATCTGTACAAGCCCAATATCTTCTTCCTGACCCTTAATTAGATCAAGTCCTTTCTCTTCTCCAAGGATAGGTTAGAGGTGGGGCGGGGGGGTGGTGGTGGTGGTAAAATTTTAAAAAACAAGTGTCATAGTCAGCTTTCCATGACTATGAGAAAATACCTGAAATAATCAACTGATAAAAAGGAAAGGTTTGTTTTGTTTCATGGTCAGTTCATGGTGTTTGACCCTATTGCTTTGGGCCAGTGGGGTACATTTCACCGTGGCAGAAATGTGACAAAGAAGGCCTGTTCAGCTCATAGCTGTCAGGAAGGAAAGAGAGAGGAGAAAAGAGCAGTATCCTCTTCAAGGGCACAATTCAGTGACCTAACTTCCTCTAGCTAGGCCCCACCTCCTGGAGACCCCACCACTTCCCAGTAGCATCACCGGCTGGTGACAAAGTTTTAACACCTGGGCCTTTGAGGGACATTTCAGGCTCAAACTAGAGCAGAATAATCACTGTGGCTTCCTGTCCATCAGAAGTGAGGAAACATCACTCCTTTCTCATCTTTGAAGTGGAGTTAACACTCACATGGGTATCATGGAGAGTCGACCCTATGACAAAGTGTTTGGAAACTGTCACCTGCCTTGCTCCCTCCTATCCTCTCTCCTCCCTCCTTTCTCCCCTTCTACCCCTAATCTCTCACTCTGTGTGTTCAGAATAAAGAGCAATCTATCCTCTTTATTTCAACAGTCTTAACTTTTTACTACAAGTATTTCTGTCCTAGCAACAGTTCCACTTTCTCTCCCCTGGCATTTCCTTGCAAGTCATAAGTAAGCTGGTGGCAGGGGATTATCTGTATGTGAATCCTGCCAGAATACTACTGATGCTTATTCTTCTTCAAGTGCCCATGGAGCTCTCCTGAGCATTTCTGCTACATGAAACATCTAGTAAATTAGAGGTAGAATTTTGAAGAATCAAAATCATATCATATGTAAAATGCTAATAAGGGATAGAAAGTGATTGTGTAAGTTCATGAAAGTAAAATCCCGAGGAAGATAAAATGATTATGAAGTAGGCTTTGGGTCAAATATTTTTAAGGATGGGATCTATAAACCCTCTGTCCTTTCCTCAAATGAATGCTTACAGATGTTTTCTTGCTTTGAGCTCTCTGAATGTCACCTGATTTGTGTATATATGTGTGGGTGTGTGGGGGGAATTTCCATAGCAAATTCGTGCATAAACAGATGTGCTATTCAGGCCTCCGAAGACAGTGAGATTCTTTTTCTGACTCACTTCTGAGCCTAGTGTGTGATAAACCAAATGTCACATTGCATATAAGACTTGGAAGGAAACCCATGTATAAAGCAGCTAATTAAATAGCGGAGGTGAGGGGGTTAATCATAAACTTGCATCCTCACATCACTGACGGAGTGGTGCTGCTAAACTTTAGGTCAGAAGCACCCACTGGTCTATATTGTAAGCCAGCACAGCAAGAATTCCCAGCACGGTGTCTCGTTTTCTATTTAAAAGCAGAGCTTAAAAGAAAAGAATAGTTAAGTTGTCTAACTCTTTAGGTTGGCTGGCTTGTGCATCATCATCAAGCAATTCTGTCCCTCTTGGAGACATTGTGTTTTTGTATTTTACAAGCAAGGCACATCTGGAAGCTCCTGCCAGCCAGCCAGGGGAACCCCTGAGAGTCTTTCAGGCTTCGCTCAGGCCCTGTTCCAGATCTACTGGTAGAGGAAGCATTGTTTCTGGCTCTTCATTTTGGAACCAAGTAACACAATCTAGCCGAGAACATTATCAATTATCTGAAACAGTAGTTTCCCAGAAACTGCAATGAATTTGAGTGTTTAGTATCACTGGAACTCTTTTTCCTTAGTAATTTACAAGTATTTGATAGTATGTTCACTTATTTATATAAGCTTATACAGTCATTCATTTAATAAGTCATTAGTGAGCATTTACTGTGTACAAGACATTATCTGTGACATCTAGGACCTGGGTTTGAGTACTGTACAGAGCATAAGAAGCTCCTTGTTCTCATGGAACTTAGAGTCTTTGGGTGTGGAAAATAGTCAGTGAACAAGGAATTATACCTGCACACTCAAGAGTCCTTACCACGTGTCATGCTCCTAACAGATGGAAACTATTATCCACATTTTATTGATAAAGAACCTGAAGTACTTGCAGCTCAAGGGCTCACACAATTATTAAAGAATTTGAACATGGAAATATGGCTTCAGACTCTTCACTTTCAAAGTGAAAATTAAAATGCGAGGCCACTTTAAATTGAGAGGTGTTAGGAAGTGTCTCTCTCTGAGATATCCTATAAGCTGAGGTCTGAATGACAAGAAGATGTCATTATACAATGACCCAGGCAAGGGCCAGCAAAGGTAAAGTCTCCAAGGTGCAAATGAGCTTGGCAGGAGAGAGGATCTAAAAGCACCATGTGGCAGGCAAGCTGGAGGAAAGAGCTGAAGACAAGTGGCCACACAGAGGCCAAATCAGGTATGACTCTGTAGGCCATGAAAATGAGTTTGAATTTCATTATTTTTAAATTATTGCCATGTCAAAAAATAAAGTGAGAAGAATTTTAAAACATGGAAAAATTTTAATTATTGTTAATTATTCATACAGTTCTTCATGGCTAATCACTATTAAAGTTTGCACCAGTAAAAAAACAAATTATATATATTATAAATATATATATTACATATATACATTTACATATATACATTTACATATATATAAATATAATATATATAAATTTACATACTTTTATAAGGGATTTTAAAATCAACCCCAAGATCTTTAAAAAAAAACAGAAAAATGTTAAGCTTCTATAAGATCTTCTATGTCATTTTATATAGTTATTATCTGAAAATTTAAATATTTCAACTATAAAATAGTTGGAAGAGTTCAGGAAGGCCAGTAGTTCTTCACCGAGAGCAATGTCCACATTCATTCTGTGTCATACACTCTGCTTTTCATTCTGTGGCAGACATTTCCTCACATTGGAATGTTTCTAAAATTGGCTCACATCTCACAACCAAGATGTTCATGTATACACCACCAAAATATACAGGGACTTTCAGAAGTTGCAATTTCTGCATCTTGCTAGAGAAGGGCAGCATGAGAATTAAGCTATTTACAATTTCAGCAGAATCCAGAGACAGTGAAATAGACTTTTTAGGTGTATTTGTGATTCCCTGGGAAGGTGTTGGATTCATGTTAAGCCTATCCTCAGTCAGTGAGTGCCTTCCACTGAAGGAGCAGGCCACCTACATGGAATTTTTATTGTCTTTTCCAAAATTAAAGGGCACATGACATGTCTTGAGTCTGGAGGGAATCTTGTGGTCACAGAATGAGCAACAGAAAATTTATATCAACTACTTGTCTATAGCTCTCTACAGTCCTTACTTTGGGGCTGTGGGTTAACTCGCCCTGCCTGCTTATATTACATATTATTTATAGCAACAACCAGAATTTATTCTGGTTAGCATGGCTAAGACCATGTTAATTGGTTCTTTACCTGGATGTCTTGTGTAATTCCTGCATCACTAGGTAGCAGGTGTTGACATTAGCATGTTCATTTCTTTGATGGACAAACTGAGCCCCAGAGCGAATGGGTAACCAAGGCAGTTTGAATCTAGACCATCTTAACTTTGCCCCCCCAATTATTTATGCCCTGCCCTTCACTCCTGCATTTACACATACATGTACAAAGAAGATTCACTGTGCAATGGCCGTGCCATCTCACACTTAGCTCTAGCCTGCCTTGCACTGATTATAGTGTTAGCACTATACACCACTGAGACAGGAAGAGTGTCTTATCTTTTCCTTGTGTTCTCTCCAGTGCCTGGCATAAAAATCTCTACATGACTTTTTTTAGGGGATGGATTATCCCTGCTTAGAGATAGGAAACCTTATCAGATGGACCTGAAATGATCGGCTCACCTACAAATGAATACCATTTTCCCTTTCTCATTGGTAGTAGAAGTGTATCTTCTCATATTTTAACATATGACTGACCCACAACCTCTTAGAATTCATGTGTGTCAGTCAGAGTTCTGGAGGTAAACAGTTCACTTGAGCCAAGGAGTTGGAAAGCATTGACTAAAGAGCTGGACAGCGAGAGATGGTACTGTCCTCTAGGGCTGGTGGCTGTAGGAACTATCATCATGCCCCACCTGAAGTGACAAGGTTGGAACAGCTGCTGGACTCTGTAAAGTGGCTGAATGAAGACCAGCTGGTAAGAGATGTGGCCATTGGTTAAAGAAAACAACCATGGCAGCCCACCAGGAGGGAGCAAAGAATTTTATTCAGTTTGGTATCTCCCTTCTCCATCTCTGCCAGCATTTCGTATTGGCTGAAGGTAACCGGAAACCAAGGGGCAAGGGAGCTTTTTATGCAGTCCTAAATTTACCTCCTGAGGCACAGATAAAGTGCAGAATGACAGAGAAGGCATCTGGTGGAGGAAGCAGATGATATTCATCACAGCTTTTGAGGAAAGCCGAGACTGTAGCCTGTATAGTGCAAAAACGTAATTCATGAAAATAGCATAGCTCTCACTTACTCAGTTCAATTTTCATTCATTCATCAACTATTTGTTGAAGGCTTCATATATGCCAGGCAAAGTATATAAATTGAGCTGGAATCTTCTAGTCTTTGAAAAAGTGTGACTTTAGAAAATCCTGAAAACATTAACTCTTCAAAGGCATTTGAGCAATAAGATGTATCATCAGTTCCAGGGACCTACTGTATATCTGTGAAGACATTTATTCATCAGGAGTGTTGAACAACTAGCAAAATTTCATGCATAGAGACTTACTCAAAGGCCATGTAACCTTATCCTCATGAAGGATTTTCTTTGGTTTTGAGATGGTAATATTTTGACATCATTTTACCTCATACCATTGGCATACTATTTGTTTTTGCTCTAAAATACATGAGTTCTGAAGTCATAGGTTTAGTCTCTCTTTAAGGGAGCCAAATATACTTGTCTACTTACTCGTGATTTGCTTTTTGTAGTTTCAGTTACCCATGGCCACCTGTGGTCCAAAAATATTAATA
The DNA here is from genome assembly GCF_045843805.1 of Urocitellus parryii. Lineage (NCBI taxonomy): Eukaryota > Metazoa > Chordata > Mammalia > Rodentia > Sciuridae > Urocitellus > Urocitellus parryii. Next base: position 65,414,332 of record NC_135539.1, read on the forward strand.
TTTTTATGGATTATTTCAAGACAGAGAAGGATCACATTCACATCAATTTTATTACCATATATTTTATAATTATTCTAGGATTACTGTCCGACTTGCCTAATTAATACATTAAACATTATCCCAGGTATATACAGGGAAAAAAAATGAAGCAGTATGTCTTATTCACAATTTCAGGCATCTACTACTGGGGTCTTGAAACCCATCCCTCATGAAAAAGGCTACTGAAGATGGAATTAATTTTTGGTTTGCAAATATAAAATAAATGTTGTATAGCTGTGAATTTCTCTAAAGTACCTCACCTAAATACTTTGGATAATGGTGATGCAAAAAGAAATAAATGAATAAAGTTGCTTAGAAGAACTTTAATAAACGTGAGAGATGAAATTGGAGCCATTTATAAGTACTGCCCTTGTTTTTAAGTTGTTATTATGGCAGGAAAATTAAATACCTAAGAACCTGTTAGGGACAATTAGTTAGTTGATTATCTAGAACTATGGGCATTTGTAATATAAGAGCTGTGGAGGTATTGCATTAGCATTTCAACATTGCTTATCATTGCTATTATTTTTCCCATTTCACTTTTTGTATAATAAAATAAGCATATTCTCTGCTGAATATTGTGGAGCTCTGGTCTATTTACACACATTCCATCTTTATATCTTCTCTGCAAGCTAATGACACTGATACAAATGCATAGAATTTCAGGATATTAAAAAGCCTGAAGGACAATGCCATCCTCACAGAAAGGACAATTTAGTTTCTAAGATGACCATTCTACTTTGTGCTCTGGGGACCTAGGAGGTACTCTTTACTGAGAAACCAATACCTTTACCTAGAGCAAGACTCTTACCTTGGTTTCTTTCATTGTAAAATCGTTGCACTTAATTTAATGGACACCAATTTTCTTTCTAGCTCTAAACTTTCACAATTTTCAGCTGGACAAAATATTAAGTAGACTTACAGCATATTTTTTAGGTTCTCTAAGATAAAAAAAAATTTAAAGCAAATGCAAACAAGTTCATCCAGCCTCAAAAGTTCAAGACTGCCTTGAATATTGACCAGAGTCAGGAATCGATAACCCCACGAGCTCTTCATATCCTCCTCCACCATGTTGGTGGCATTTCTAGTTAAGAAAGATGCGTGTTCTATGAGGATAGAAGTGAAAGCAATGACACCCTCTGTACGTGGAATTCCTGGCCAGTTCCAAAGCCTAGAAAGGTAAACAATGTATAAGAAAACATATAAAGACCATGGACTTATTGCTCATTATTACACTGACTTTGAGTCAATATAAATTGATGTTTCTCCAAATGTCAGACTTCTGCCAACCTCAACTACTAAAAGAAAAGCACATCTGAGTACTCAGAATTTTTAATGGTGAACATCTGCATTGAAGCAATATTATTTCTTCTGTACTTACTCAGCACTTATTGGCTCTGCTTTATCCTATAATTTTCATTTTAATATGCAATGCAATTTGAAATTCTATAATGTAAATGATTGGACTATAGCCCAAAGCATATTAACAACAAACTAGAGTCAGAAGGAGGCACGAATGCATGTAATAATGGCAAAGGAAGTGGAGTTTCAGAGCCTGAATCTGAGTAATAGATAAAACAAACAAAATATAGAAAGAAAATTATATATAATATTAATAATAGAGCTTCACATCATTAATTATAATTTATTTGCACTGGCATATATTTTAAAATAGTATATAATCTTGTCTTCAAGGTTTTCATTAAAATAGCGCTTTTTCTTTTAAGCTTTAGTACTTTGATAGATGAGCTATAAACTTTTTTTAATTACCTTTTTAGAAGAACCGAAGCTCAAATGATGGTTGGATAAATGTCAGAGTCCCAACAGGAAACAGATGGTACACATAAATTAGGATAATTCTAGATGGTTTGTTAATAAAGGAACTGATTACAAAGGAGGCTGAAAGACAGATTGCAGGACCGAACAGAAGCCTCACTATATCCCCAGCCCTTGGTCCAAAGGACAAGACGAAGAGTTTCTGAAACCAGGATAGTAAAATTATAGTAAATTATAGCAGACAGCCTGTCCCCCTTCTGTCAAGTCATACAAAAATGCTGGGGTCACTTCACAGGAAGGAGCCAGGTAACATAATTTTCTGACCTCACTCTTCTCTTCCCTCCAGATTATTCATTTGCTGAATTCAGCTGGAAATCAAGGGCTGTGAGAAAGCAGAAGGGTGGAATGTGGCATTGAGGGTAAAAGTATGGTGTCTGGTGCACCAGTTGTTACAGGCTGAATTCTATACCTCCTTCCAGAGATTTGTTTAAACACAACCCTGGCACCTGTGAATGTGAACTCATTTAGAAATAGGATCTTGACAAATGTTAGCATGTTAAATGAAGTCATACTGGATTAGAGTGAACTTCAAGTTCAATGACTTGTGTCTTTAGAAGTGGAAGTGGAGGGAAATTTGAACACACAAACTCAGAGTGTCCCCAGGGAAGAAGGCTATGAGATGAAGGGCGCACAGGAAGTGATGCACCTATAAGCCAAAGAAAACCGGAAATCATCAGCTACCAAGAGAATCTGGAGAAAGCAAGGAAGTCTTCTTCCCTAGAGCATTCAGAAGGCACATGGCTCTGGTGACACCTAGACTTCAGATTTCTAGTCTCCAAAACTGTGAAAGAATAACTTTGTTTTTTTAAGCACCTAGTTTGTGGTAATTTGTTATGACATCACTAGAAAACTAATATACATATATCAAGCCATATATCAAGCAGTCATCTGTCCAGTATATTATGTATTCAGTTGAATTCCCCTTCATTTGATTTTGTTTTAAACAACCATAGACACCAAAGTAGATTACTTATGATGTAATTATAGAGATGGAAGTATAGAAGTGAGTATAGAAGTATTGAAGAGCACTAAAAAGTGTTCTTCAAGACACTCAGGTTGAAGAGTAATATGTTCCCCAGACACATGCTCTCCTACCTGTCTCTCCAACCTGGAACTCACTCCTAGAACCTGTCCTCCATACCCTCGATGGCTGACCTGGTTAATTTGCCCTCCTTCCAGATTTTACCCTGCATCACTATATATATATATATATATATATAAGGCAGGACTGCCTCAATTCAGTTCATTTTAATTTGTACTCCCTCAGGCCCTCAATCCCAAGTTTCATATGCTACTTTCAAAAAGAAAAGAATTTTAAAGGCCAGAATATAAAAGGTGGCTAACTGGAAGATCCATATACCAATTAGTTATTTGCTTCCCTATCGTATGTTGCTTAATGTGGCATCATGAGTAGGAACTGCTTTAGGTCAAATTGGAGTGACAGGGCCCACCTAGACTTACTCATATAAAACAACTCAAACTGTTGAAAACCTAAGACACAACAGTTTTTAGATCCTGGGCAGCAGACAATGTAGGAAAGTGACTCCTGAGGTGGAAAACAAATGAGATGAGCCCTGGGATTACTCATCTCCTGGAAACGGGTTGCCAAATCCCATCATAAGGAGCAGGAGCCAGGCAAAGCATGGAGGAATCACTGAACCAAGAGGATGAAGTTGGGCATTCCGGACAGGCAAAGTATCTGATGTTCATGCACAGGGCAGTGTATCAGAAAAGAGATCTGCATGTAGAGGAAGCACTGCAGATTTGGAGGTCACTTCTAAGTCTTTTACTGAGTATCTTCAACATGTGTTTGTGTGTGAGGAAGCTTCCTAAGTCTGAAGAATGAACCACTCATAATGAGCAAGTAGGATTTCCTCCAGAGGTCACACAAGATTGGAATAGCAGATGTTCCCACTAGACAGAGTAGGAATATTTAATAATCATGGAACTCAGGTAGCGTGATTGGGTGGGTATGGATATTGCCCAAATCAAATTGAGTGGGAAAAATCAACTCTAGATTAAAGTCTCCCCTATAACACTCAACAAGATAAAATTTACAAAGTCTGGTATTCAATTAATAGGCATGCAAGAATGCAGGGAAATGTGACCTATAACAAGGAACATAATAAACTCTTTTAAACTAGCCCATAAATGACACAGAATTAGTAGATAAGGACATAGAATTAGTAGATAAGGACACTAAAACAACTATTATTAACTGTATCCTGTATAATAGAAGAAAACATTGATATAAGAAAATTTATTTTTATATAAAAAATAGAAGAACACATATGTTAAAAACATGGAGGAGATTGCATTAATGTAAAGATAAACACTATGAATCCTAACAAAGACACTTAAAAATAAATACAGCTAATAAGTCAAAAAATAGTTAGTAGAATAACAAAAAAATAGTCCACATACACACATATGTATAGTTTTGGTGTTTTTTTTTTTTTTTTGGTACCTTAGATTGAACCAAGGATACTTTACTGAGCCACATCCCCAGTCCTTTTTATTTTTTATTTTGTGACAGAGTCTCTCTAAGTTGCTTAGAGCTTTATTAAATTGCTTAGATTGATCTCAAACTTATGACTCTCCTGTCTCAACCTCCCAAGTCACTGGAATTATAGGAACATGAGCCAATCCAACTATACTATACTTTTTAATCACATCAAATGTAAATGGTTTAGACATCCCAGTAGAAAAACAGAGACTGTCAGGTTTGACAGTCCCTATATATAGATGCATAAATGTATTCATATGTACTTTAAGTTCAAAGACATAAATAGATTAAAAAATGTATCATGTTAATACTAATCAAGAGAAAGCTGTGGCTATATTAAATATTATATGCAGTTGATTTTTGAGGAAAGAATAAAAGATAAAGAGGTTTATTAACATTAAGTGAATTGATCATCAAGAGGACAAAACAATCCTAAATACAGCTTCCAAATATATGAAACAGGAAATTAAAACTGAAATAAAAAGGAGACAAATCTACAATTATACAAACTTCAACAGCTGCAAATTATTGATAAAATAATTGGACAATCATATGTACATAGAATACTTGAAAAATTTTGACTTCAATTAAGTTGACCTAAGGGACATACATAAAGCATTTTCCGAACAACAAAATACACATTCTTTACATGTGTACATGGAACTTTTACTTGTTTTAGATCATCAAACAAGACAGTATTTTAAAAGATGTTATTATACAATGTTCTATTATAACAGTGGAATTAAGGTTGAATTATCTGCAAAATCACCCAACTAGTTGGAAATAACACGTTTCTGAATAATCCATGAGTCAAAGAAGAAAGTATAAATGTGTCAGTATTATTTTATAATTGTTTTTTGATCAGTGTCATAACATTTCAACTTCTTTTTTTCTATTTCTGTTTGTGAATGTACCAAACCAAGTGAAGCTATCAAAACCTAGAAATTCTGAGAAAGAATAAGCAAGTAACTTCTCCCGCATTTCTTTCTTTCTTCCTTCCTTCTTTCCTTCCTTCCTTCCTTCCTTCCTTCCTTCCTTCCTTCCTTCCTTCCTTCCTTCCTTCCTTTCTTTCTTTCTTTCTTTCTTTCTTTCTTTCTTTCTTTCTTCTTTTTTTCCCCAATGCAATCACACAAGAGTCTTTATTGCAAGCTCCAGCCTGGACTCAAACATTCCCGACACAGCGGCCCCAGGGAGTGAGCCCCGGTCCTTTGTTTAGTGAGATTTTATAGGTTTTGGGGGGATACTCTATGAGTCACAACATCACACAGCAAATCATTCCATATCATGGGAAAGTCAAACAACAACTCTTAACATTGATTAGCACATTCACTGGTGGGAACAAGTTGGGTAGAGGTGATTGGTTAGTACAAGAGGGGAATTCGTTTGAACTGATTGGTTTAGGCCACGAGGGGTGTACATGCTGAACTACATGGTTTCCCAACATGTTATCGACCACCATAAACTACTGGGGGGTCATCTGCCATCCCAGGTATTTTCCCTGTCTCATCTCCCACATTTCTTGATAGAGTGGCTGTCTGTAGGTTTTGCATATGAAACTGTTCAGGTGCCTCCAACTTTGCTAGAGATATAGGTCATTACATCACTATTATTTATGCATAGACAAAAGTTTAGAGGTAGATATTGCAGATATTTTATTGGTGCATTACAATTCTACATAATCATTGAATTCATTGTGACACATTTATAAATGTACATAATTTGATCAATTTCATTCCCAGATAACTCCCCTTGCCTGCCTCTTCCCTTTCCCCATAACCTCTTTCTTCTATCTTACTGATATCCCTTCTATTTTTATGAGATTCCATTTTTTTCTCTTTTTTCTCTCTAGCTTCCACACATGAGAGGAAACATAGCAGTTCTTGTTATGTTGTTCTCCAAATCCATCTATTCTCCTGTAAATGACAATTCTGTTCTTCTTTATGGCTGAATAAAACTCCATTGTGTATATATGCCACACTTTCTTTATCCATTTATCTGTTAACAGACACTTTAGCTGGTTCCAGAACTTGGCTATTGTGAATTTATTATGAATTGTGTTACTATAAACATGGGTGTGCAGTCATCACTGTAGTGTGTTGGATTTAATTCTTTAGGGTAAATACCAACAAATGGAATAGCTGGGTCATGTGGTGGTACAATTTGTAGTCTTTTGAGGAACCTTCATACTGATTTCCATGGTGGTTGTACTATTTACAATCCCACTAACAGTGTATAAGTGTTCCTTTCTCTCACATCCTCCCCAGCATTTATTTTTATTTGTATTCTTGGTGACTGCCTTTCTAACTGGAATGGAACGAAATCTCAGTGTAGTTTTGATTTTCATTTTCCTGATTGCTAAAGACGTTGAACATATTTTCATGTATTTGTTGGCCATTTGTATTCTTTTGAGAAATGTCTATTTAGTTCGTTTGCCCATTATTTTTTTGTTTTTGTTTGTTTTTGCTGTTAAGTCTTTTGAGTTCTTTACATATTCTGGGTATTAATTCTCTGTTGGAAGCATAGCTGGAAAAGATTTTCTCCCATTCTCTAGATTATTTCTTCATGCTCTGCCGAAGTTTAACTTGATGCCATTCTATTTAGTAGAACTTTAGCTTGATGCCATTATTCCTTGAACATTAGGAGTCCTGTTGAGGAAGCCATTGCCTATGCCTATGCACATTAGAGTGTTGACCATATGTTCTTTGCTGGCAGTCGTGAAGTCTCTGGTCTAATTCCCATGTCTTTGGTCCACTTTGAGTTGATATTTGTGTACAGTGAGAGACAGGGATCCAGTTTCATTCTTCTATGTGTGGATATCCAGTTTCATCTGCACCATTTGTTTAAAAGGCTGTCTTTTCTCCAATACAAGTTTTCAGTGCCTTTGTCGAGAACCAATGACTATATCAGTGTAAGTTTGTCTCTGTGTCTTCTGTTCTACTGATCTACATATCTTTATGCCAGTATCCTGCTATTTTTATTGCTGTAGCTCTGTAGTATAATTTGAAATCAGGTATTGGGATGTTTCCAGCATTGCTCTTTTTGCTTAGAATTGCTTTGGGAAGTCTGGGTATTTTAATCTTCCATATAAATTTTAGTACTTTTTCCCCCCTAATTTTGTGAAAAAAATGTCACTGACATTTTGATGGGGATTGTACCAAATCTGTAGTTTCCCCATAGGGGGAAAAAAACTACCTCTACAAGAATGTTGATGTTAGCATTCCTCATAATATCCCCAAAGTGGAAATAGTGTAATCTGTGTCAACAAAAGAATGGATAAATAAATTGTGATAGATCATGTAATGGAATACACCTCAGCAATAAAAATGTGACATATTTATACTTGCATTCACATGGATGAACTTCAGACTGCGATGTTCAGAAGGGAATTTGGGGGAATGTTGGAAATGTTCTGCATTACAACCAAACAGTGTTTACAGCAGTATATATATTTATCAAAACTCATCACATTTCATCTTCAAAATCAGTGCCATGTAAGTTTTAAAAAAAACCCTCAGGGAACTCTAAGAAGCTATCAAAATTCATTTATTATGCAGGAGAGATTTTAAAAATCAAATATTTAGTGGTATAGAGTAAGTAGTGCATTTGCCAGAATTTGGAAGTGAATCTCCTGTACTTAGTTCCTAATAGCGAGGTAGTTATTGTTTTAAGGGAGGATTACACATATGTAAGATGACAAGCCTATTCACAAGAAAGAAGTAAAAAGTCTATTCTGACATGGTCATTCACCACTGCATAGATGTACACTGTAGATGTACACTGCATAGAGGCTCTGTAAATCCTTGTACCTATTTTCAGCTCATGGGTAACTTTAAAGTCTGGATTTTGCACTCTGAGAATACTTGACTATAGAACTAAATTTAGTAGTAGTCATTAAATTAACAGTGATTAACCATACAGAATTCATTTTGGTTTCACGCAGCTTATGAAGGAAACATGGCTAGTCCTTTTGGGCAGATTCCTACCCTTCTCCACTGACTTCTGCCTAAGGACATGCAGGTTTTGTGCCTCCAAAGTCTGTTCTGTTATCAAAAAAATTAAGAGCTCTTTAGTGTGTAGAAGTGGGGGGGAACATTGTATAGAAAAACAACCTAACTAAAATTTTATTAGGCTTCCTTGATTTATTTCAGGGGCTCAGATTGTGTAAGTCTTTCTTTAACTATATATGTGTTCATCTTCAGTTCATATTTTACTCATAGCCAGCCATGGATGCATTTAATTCACCTGCCCATAACAAGAAATTTTCAAGCAGATCAAAGTAATGTCCTCACCTTCCAGATAGTTTGGAAAGTAAGGTCTAAGAACAGATTGGAAAGCAAGAACTAAGAACACTGTATAGAAATGATTGCTGCCTAGAGTTTCTTTCATCTTTCTTTTTCTTTTCTATTATGCTTATACTTACCTGTGAGATGATGTGATCACCACCTAACAGCTTATGTAGACTCTTCAAAGGCCCATAAGAATCTATCTGTGCAATGGGAAAAGTTTTGACAGTGTTCTAGTTTAAAAGATGGGGGTAAGAGAAATAGAAGGATCAAACATGCATAATATACATGAAAATTCTTCTCTAATGAAACACTGTGACCAAAAAAAAAAGAGAGATGTAGTTAAATTGAACTGCTTCAACAGAGCCTGAGTTTAGCTGGTCAACAATCAAGATCATGACTTTTCAGCAGTAAGTATTGATCTCATTGGCTAATTCTTCATTCTGTGACTTATAATTGGAATAATGACATTATGTGCCATCCAAAAATACATGCTCCAAGCTTTTGTCTTAGCCAATCCTGTAAAATTCATTCCATATCAACCTTTCCACCTAATTACTCAAAGCAGCAAAAACAACATTTTTGCTTTTCATAATCTTTTTTCTCTCCTTTCTTTTTTTCAACAGTAGGCATTAAGAGGTCATAACTCGGGCAAACTACAATAGAGTAAAAAATATGAAATTATCATGAAATTCTTTCATTGAACAAACTTTTCATCCTGTACCTTACTATGTGGCAGGCATTGTTCTTGCTTGTGAGACATGATAGGAAAGGACATGGGTAAGAATTCTGCTCTCATGGAGCTTGCACACTAATGCAGGGATATGGATAATCAGCAAGATTGGTACATATGACATGATAGATGGTGATTTATAAGGAGAAAAATTAAGAAGAAATATCTAGGTAAGAGGAAATGCACCTAGTCCATTGTTGAATAACTGAGGAATTACTATGTTCCCACCATCTCCCAGGCTTTGTCTAAGAAGAGAATCTTGTCCTTATAATCTGAGATCCTGCTAACTGTGGAGTTCTACTCAGCTACCTTTTGCCCACCACAATAAGGAGAAGGGACTTTCTGACATGTCTGTGACCTAGTGTGATATGTCATCTGAGTTCTTATGAATTTCTTATATGCAAAATTATATTCCATGTATTCAATTTGTCTGTCTTCATGAGATTGGTTGGACTGGGTGTTTATTGCCAGCACCAAAGGAAACCCAGTGTAAATGTGAGAAGTTAGTCTGTTAGTAGGAAAGGGCATAGATTTTTGGTTTAAATCTAAGCTCTCACCAGCTATGTGATCTTGAGTAAGATTCTGACCATCTCTGTACTTCAGTCTCTTCAGTCAGAGTATGGGGATGATAATTAGTACATATCTCAGACAGCTGTTGTGTAATGTCTGTATAGAACACTTTTTGCAAATTATATACAAAGAACAGTGAGTGGCAAATTGTTTATTAAATGACATAAAGAAGGCTGCTTTGGGCACTTGTACACCAGGTTTTCAAAGTTAGATCAGATTGAAGATTACAACCAATGCCACGCCCACTCTTTAGATGTTCAGGTAAATCCTACTTTGTGAAATGCCTAGAGGAGATAATAGCTGTAATGCAGTTAGTTTGCTCTAAGATTTAAAGAGATGATAAACACCATGTCTACTGACTTGAGGTTTTGAAAATTGAGTTCCCATAAGTCAGAAAGGCCTTGTCTGTTGCTTATACTATATTGTCATTTTTCCTCCACAGGCCGGTAAGTTCCATGAGGAAAGGATTTTGTTTTTATTTTTCCTTTTGTTGTTTGCAGTTATATCCCCTGTGCAATAGTATTTAGCACATGGTAGGCATTCAATATTTTGGATAAATAAATGAATAAAAGAAGGAATAAATAAGTGAAAAAAATGCAAACTGAAAAGAAATCAGAGGAGCTGGGTTCTTTCTGGCTTGTTATCAGTAGGGCTCTATAACTTATCTATAAAATATATTCATTTTTACAATTTTTTGAATGCTAATGTACATAGGTGATCTGCTAGACCGTGAGCCCTCGAGAAGCTGACAGTTCTGTAGCAGGAATATGAAAAGAACATAAATCATATAAATGAGAGAGTCGTACATACTCTGAAGAGGAAAATGAGAGAACTAGGTGGCTCAGAAAGAATTCTTTCATGACCTTTAGGAACACTCAGGCTGATTCTTTTGATCCCTCCACCCAGTCATCTTAAATTATTCTTTTGAAAATTAACATAGATATCTGTCCAGTTCACAGCTGCATAAAATCTTGGCAGAAAATACACAGAGAGTTCTAGTGAAACGAGGACACCCTTGTATATAAAAGCAAACTAACAGTGAAAGAGGACAGTTGTTTTCTGCAGAAACTTGATGAGATTTTTTAAAAAGTCTGATTACTTTTCATTTGATTCCTATGTACTTACACTTTCCGTGTTGCTTCTCAGAGGTAGTTATGCCATTTAATTTGTAGATGTACACAAGATTATGAGGCATGTGCATGGTGAGAATTTGTTTCTCTGACAATGATTACTTATCTTTGTACCGAATAACATCACAAATGCATTAAATCCAGATATCCAAGAGAAATTGCAGCTATAAATTTCATTTGCCAGAAGAAAAAGAGGACAGCAGCATTTCTTTACTTTTTACCTTTTTTTTAGATTTAATCTTTATGGTAGTGAAGAGAAGATTGTCTAGTGTTTTTAAAAGCAACTGTACTAAAAGTCATTTATGATCATGATGATATAAGCACTGGGAATGAAATTTTTATTTTAAAAAGTGCTCAGTTTTGTACATAGGAAGGAACTGAGAAAAATCAAGATGAGAAAATTATAGCTTCTTTATAATTAAATCCTCTAGTTTGTTTGGTAAAACCTTTTCAGTTGTGTTATGAGGTAAACACAGTGTAGTAGCATTGCAATCTTGAGTCAGGATAGGAACAGCTAATATTTAATAGTACTTCCCATATATCAGGAATTCTTCAATGGATTCTACATTTATTAATTCACTGAATCCTTACTAAAACCCTGGGAGATAGATGATTTTATTATATCAATCATAAATCAAAAGAGAGGCATTAGGGAATTATAATCTTTCAGGGCTAGTAAGTAGCAGAGCAAAAGTTTGAACCAAGACCCCTGTAATTCAATCACCCTGAATGACCTTGAATCAATGATGTCAGCCTACCTTGCAAGTAGTATTTATATAGTCTTATAAATGTGGCAATGGTCCAGTCTTTCCCTGTAAGGTTTACTCCTGTCCCCCACACCAGTAAGATGACTAGGATTTCTTTGGTAATCATTAGGTGAAGAGCTGTAAGAATGTGCATGCTTTATGATCTTCTGTACCAGCTACAGTAAACTTAAAACTCAAATGCCAAATGTTGGCAGAGTTGAACTTTTTTTTCTTCTTATGTCTTTTTAGTGTTAACTTTTTAATTTTTTTTAAATTTTTTTTATTGGTTGTTCAAAACATTACACAGCTCATGATATATCATCTTTCATACATTTGACTCAATTGGGTTATGAACTCCCATTTTTACCCCAAATACAAATTGCAGAATCACATCAGTTACACACTCACATTTTTACATAATGGCATATTAGTGACTGTTGTAGATCTCACTTCTGATTCATTGAGATTTTAAAGGCAAAAATGATAAGACTCAATCATGGACAGAAACATCTGGGGAAAAAAATGTTTATTGGGTACCTAAGTGCACCAGGCCTGCACTAAGGCTCTTCTGACATTGTCTCAAGGAACACACAAAGTAACTTATTATTCATGCATTATTGGGGATGATATAGATATGATTTTCAGGTTGGGCATGTGTAGGAAAGAAGAGGGTACGGTGAGACACTGGGATGGGGCTGGGAATGGGAGGCCATTGTGGACAGTTGATCCTCAGCTGACAAACTATGTTTTCCTTATTTGTGGATTTTTGTTTCACCCTATTAGAATATAAACTCAGTGAGGGTTCTGGTTCTTTCATTTTCTTTAGGTTTTTATTTCCATGGTCTCGAATGAGGCCTAGTACATTGCAGGTGTAAATATTTTCTGTGTGAATGAGTGAGTCAACAAATGAATCACTTCACACATGTTGATTGTGTCGTACCTGTCACTTCCCCAGTGCTGGGGTCCACCATAAGCAAATGTGCCCTTGCTCTTAATAAACATGAAGCTTAGTATGAGCGATGAATAAATAGACAGGAATTTGCTGTTTGGTGTGAATGGTAACACTCCTGTGAAGGCAGGAGTTCAAGAAACACCTGTGTGATCCTGTGACCAGCTAGAGGGAGGCAGAGTGGCCTTCATGGAAAATGGAAAGCATGTAAGTGGAGGACTAGGCCATAGGAGTAGCCCAATAAGTAGAAAGGAAGAATGTTCCAGATCGAGAGAAACAGTAAGTCTGAAGGGTAACAGAAAGCATCACATGTTCAGTGGCTAGCAGTGTTTGCACTTTAGTTTCAAAAACCTCGAAGCTCAGAAAAGTAAAATCATTAGCCCAAAGGTCACACTAAAACACGATTCCAACTCGGTTCTATCTGCAACCAAATGCCTCACCTTGTCCATGTGCTGTGTGAGAGACCCACAACTCAGCGTCTCCTAGCATGTCAGACCCTCCCCTTCTGCTTGGTAAAACATCTTCAGCTGTGTTACGAGGTGAACGTAGTGGAATAGTATTGACCTCATATTGAATGAGGCTATTCCTTCCAAATGGAAAGTGATGGTTCTGATTCTTGCCTAGTAACTTTTTTCTTATTTATTACTATTTAAAACATTCCTCAGAGAACCACAAAGCTAATTTTTTAGGGTTTTTTTTCCCTATGTGATTTAGACTGGGACCAAGTTCAACGTATGTTATACTGTATTTACTTCCTTCAGAACCAGAGATGCGTTTTGTATACTACTGTGTGTATTTAATCAATGCATCCTAAAGGACTGGAGGAATTCATTTCCCTTCCAAAAAGGCTTAGGTTTCCCCTGAGGAAAGGTTTGCATATGGGGGTTATCATCCCTGTTCCAAGAGAATCTTTGGACCAAGTTCTAGAGTATCTGGAGACAAACTTGGATGGAAGATTGTGCTTGTGTCTAGCCAGCACCATCTGCAGACACAGCATGTGTCCTACATTACCTCCCAGCCATCTTGGTCTTCTTTTGAAGACTTCATTTGCCCTTGTCCACAGAACCACACATTGTCTTGAATTGGAAGTGTTTTTGCTCCTCTCTTCAACGTTTCTACTATAGATGGCAGCACTTTTCTGTGCCGTAGACTTTCCTGTCTTCTCATTACCTTTATGTTCTCAGCAGGTTATCTCAAAGTCAGAAACATAGGGATCTCCAAATCTGAAAGGGGGAAGCCCTATTGCAATCAGCTCTTGAAACCATGAGAGACTGTAATAATAACCATTGCTAAGAAGAATTGCCTCTGGCAGAATACTTTCATCAGGCAATTCTAAACCCTTGGCATCAGGTAGAATCTCAAGCATATTTCTACCTTGCAAGTGTTACCAAGATACTTCAGTGCTCTCCTTGACCATTTTATCTTATGTAGAAACATGGTACCAGGATTTGGAGAATCTGAGTCCCATCTTTAGCTTGCTGTGTAGAATTCCTTAGTCGCCTTGAGCCTCAATTTCCTAATCTGGGAAATAGGAATAGGAACAAAGGACTTTCCTATTTTATAGTGTTTTCACAAGGAAGAGATGGGATAATGTGTTCAAGCATAACTTGTAAACTATAAAGCATTCTGGAAATGTAACCTGTTAATATTGTCATTAGCCATAGATTGAAATACATATAGGCATTTTCATTTCAGCTCTCAAATGTGACAAGCCATCATTTCAGGCATGAGGATTGGCTCAGATGATGTAGAAACATATTGCTGAGAGTCAGCAACACCTCCATACCACTTGGCATGCCTTCATTCACAAAGTGAAGGAGGGTAACAACAGATTTGAGGGATTTCACACAAGGAGTTCTACTAATGACACTTTACTTCCTGAGAGAAGACAGTTGAGATGTTCTACAATTCTACTCAATGGTATCTTAAATGTTTTAAAAGACTAACTTTAGGACTAGAACTTAGCAAATATAATGTCAAAGATCCAGATGGTATAACATAATGGTTAAAGATTTGAGCACTGAAGTCAACCCAATGTGCTAACACAGTACCAATTAATCATGAATATCCATGGTTTAATATATTGGAAGTTTCCTCTCATGTAAAAGCTGATGCAGGTCAACAATGGTTGTATTCCATTTAGTGTCTCGGGGACCCAGACTAGTTCTACCTTGAGGATTGCTATCTCAACATATGGCTTCCACATTTGCCAAGGCAAGAGGGAAAGTTGGTATCAAGTTGGCATGTCAGCTCTTGAGTACTTTGGTCTAGAGGTATCACCTATCATTCCCATTCATATTTAATTGGTGAGAAGAGTCATAAGGCTTTGTCTGACCACCAGATTCTGGGTGGGTGTGGTCTTTTTTGATGCCAGGAAGGAGAAGAGAAGCAATAAAGGTAAACATTAGGCACCCCCACCATACCTGCCTCTGCCCCTTCCTTCGCCAAATGAGAACTGGCACATAGGTGTCTTCACATGTAAAACAAAAGTAGTGTTTCTATCTCCATGTGGTTCTTATCAAGATCAAATGAGATAACCTACACAAAACACTTTACATAATCCCTGACACAGAATAAGTGCATAATAGGTGTTAAGTAGTAGTATTGTTACTAATCAAGCAAGTGCCCTAATAGTCAACTGATGAGGGCATGAAGCACTTTATTGCAGTTATGGTTCAGATACAAGGTGTCCCCAAAGTTCATGTGTGAAATAATGCAAACATTTTCAGAGGTGAAATTATTATGAGAGCTTTCACCTAATCAGTGGATTGATCCACTGGTATAGATCACCCCGGTGGTAAAGGTCGGCAGGTAGGATGTAGCTGAAGAAAGGAGGTCACTGGGGGTGGGCCTTTGGGGTTTATATTTTGTACCTGGTAAGTGGAACACTCTCTCTCTCTCTCTCTCTCTCTCTCTCTCTCTCTCTCTCTCTCTCTCTCTCTTTCTCTGTTTCTTGGTTACCATGTCCTTAGCTGCTTTTCTCTGCCACATGTTTCTGCCATGATGTTCTGCTTAACGTTGGGCCCGGAGCTATGGAGTTGGCTGACCATGGACTGAACCTCTGAACCCATGAGCCAAAATAAACTTTTCTTCCTCTGTTGTTCTTTTCAGGACTTCTGGTCACCATGAAGAAAAAGCTGACTAAAACAATAACTGATCTCTAAATTATTTGGAAGTCTTTCAGCACCAGAACCAGTGTCATTTCCAAGATATTTTGAGTCTTTTCCAAAAACTATTGAAACATGCATCTTGTAACTTCTAGATGAAAATCTTCTCTTGCTATGAAACCAACACTTTCCTGATTTAAATTTATTTTATCCAAAATTTCAAAAATGAAAGTGCATTTACATGGTAAGATGTCAACTCTTGAAAGAGTTTGTCATTTTTTGCACCCATTGAGCAATACTGGGTTGTGATTTTTTTTTTCAGGTGTCTGCTTTGAAAGACTGCAAATCATTCTCTAGGAAGTCAATTTCCAGAAAGATTAAAGAAGATATATCCAACAGGGAGGAAAATTCTTATGAGCCCTGGCCTTCAATGAAAAGGGAGGGTAGACCAAATGATATTGATTACCTGTTCTGCACTGAGTGCTTAACATGTCACTTCATTGAATCCTCACAACAAATTTATGAGATCAATACTGTCCCTTTTCCAGATGAGAAAACAGAAGGGCTGAGTACCTGGCCCAATATCTCAAAGCTGGTCAAAGTCAGCACTTGAATTTTAACCATAGCTTGAGAGAAGGAGCAAAAATAATCGAAAGAATATACACTTTGAAGAAAAAAAAAAAAGCTGAGTTTGAATCCAGGCTTTGACACTTACTAACATGGTACCTAGATTAGGTCACTTAATCTAGTTGATCCATCTGTAAAATGATGATGATGATGATAATAATGGCAACAAACAGCAGCTTATGCAGTGCTTATTGGTAGGGATGTTTAGTTTTAAGCCCTTACATAGAGCTTACTGTGCCACATCCTTTTGATGTACTTTATGCACATGAACTCACCTAACCCCCGCACTCATAGATTGAGGTACAGAACATTATCATCCCTATTTTATAGAAATGCAAGATTACACAGCTGGTAAGCAGGAGAATGTGAATTCAAACCCAAGCACTTGGGCTGCAGAACCCATGTCCTTGACAGTTGTCCTCCACTCAAGTTGAGAATACTCTGCAGAACAAAAGAGAGAACGCAGAAAGAGCAGGACCGGCCCAGAGTAGGGCTTCAGGAAATGCACACTGTGACCAGATTTCCACTCTCCCGTACAGAAGGAAGTTCCAAGGTGGTATCATCCCTCCAAGGAGGGGGGATATAACCTGGGGACCACTGAGCACTGGCCCAGCTCTTCACTTTTTTATCCATCAGAAAGCTCCTCTCCTTCATATTGTCCTGGATTCTGTCTGTCCTTCCATGGTACAGGTATATGTAATATCTGTAATCTTAAGGGAACCAAATATGGGGTGGGTTTACCCAATCTCTGTTAGTCTGCAGTGGTTGGGTTGTCTGCCTGTCGGGAAGGCTATGGGTGATGAAATGCAAAGAGTCAATTGTGGCATTTGAGGAGACCATCCATCCAATCATGGGTTAGCGGGATAGAGTAATTGCTTTGAGATTTTATCATCTATTTGGTTTTTCACTAATGGAGAGCTTAACTATAATCCTCTCAAATTGATTAGCTGTTATTCCTGTCATTAGACCAACTTGTGAAGAATAGTTCCTTATTTCCTCTCAGTTCATTTTACCACAAAAATCTGAGACATGAAAGGAAGTCCTACTTTCACAGAAGCAGTTAAATGGACAGAGACAATCGGAGAACATGGGAGAGGCCTGAAATCTTTAGATTAGACATGGTGTCTAGTGAATTTGGAGGAAACACTGAAAGAGGGAACTAACTCCTACCTGAGCAGAAAGATGATTAACTGCATTGAATACGGAGAGTGGGCATTGTGAGTTACTATGGAAATATTTTTCAAACCTCCAGGCAAAAGTACAGACTCCATGAAGACAAATGACTCTCAGAGTGCTTTTGTTTGGTGAATCCATAAGGGAGCTACAACTTATGAACTCTCTCTAATGGCCTTCTGTTAATCTTTCTTTCTAACACTGATTTCAAAAAAAAAAAAAAAAGTAAAAGGCAGGGTTAAGTGAGAAAGTGGTCTTTCTTGATAGCTATGTGTTCTTACATCTTTAATAGATTCTCACCCTTAATTTCAGAACTAAAAAATACATAGCGCTCACTCTTACACTCTCTCTCTCTCTCTCTCTCTCTCACACACACACACACACACACACACACACACACACACACACAGTCATTTTAGCACTATTGTATATCATGTGAATTGCTTGCTGCCCTTGGTCTCTTGTAGGAACATTACAGTAGTAATTCAATAAGTGTAATTGAAGACATATAATATTCAAGGCAGCAAGCTAATTACCTCCCTGCATTAAAAAAAGAGATGTCTGCAGAAATCACCTTGATGCCACCTTCTAACCCCTATCTAATCAGCTCCCAAATCCTGTTGACTTCAAAGCAAAGACGTCCCTCTTCAGTGCCTTGTCACCAGTTCTGGCCTGTACCACCCACCACCTGGCTTCTCATGCCTCTTCCCTGCCCTTGAACATCCCTCTGGTCTTTAAGATGTAAATCTCATCTTGCCACTGCCCCCATTGAGTCCTCTTCAGTGGTACTCAGCTGCTCTGAGCATAATGACCAAGTTCGCCACAGACCTTACAGGGCCCTGCATGCCCTGGCCTTTCTTGAATGCACAGCATCCCCCTGTGCCTTTTCTAGCTGCACATTCTCAAATGTCATGCACTCTCTGTCACTGCTCCAATGAGCTCTGTCTCTTCCTGTCCCATCGCTTTCCCATGCCTTGCAGTTCACCCACACAGATTCCTGATCATCCTTATGTTCTTGGTTTAAATATTATTTTCACAAAAAATTCCATCCCACCTTTCCTTCCCTCCCCTTGTCTACATTCATTGAAGGCCTAACTATATAAGTACATAACAGCAGCAACGTAGCACTTTTGATTCTTGGTTGGTTGAATCCAAGGATACAAAACCACAGATACAGAGGACTGGACTATATTTTCTATTATCAAGAGAATATTTGCCACTAAACTAATACAAAGAAGAGAGAAAGAAAGACTGTGGGAGTGCATATAAGACAGCGATTAATTCTCTATAGTGGGATCAAAGAAATCTCCATTGACTTAAAGTGCACTTTTCAGAATAAGCAGAATTAAGAGATACAAAATAGAAAGTCCTGCCTATTAAAAGAGAAGCACCAGGTCAAAGGCTGGAACCACTGAGCAATAGAGAGAAGTCTATAATAGAGTCCAAGTTTAAGGGACAATGGCAGACATAGACAAAGGTGGGAGGGATGCAAATATGAATGTCACACCAAAAGTTGGGGCAGGCATACAGGTGAAAGGCAGGCTTTAATGTCCTGTCAAGGAAGAATGTCACTGTCACAGAGGATTTTATCAGTACCTTATAGGTAAAAATAGTACAGGTGAAAAATGTGTACTTGGACTAGACTAATGGTAAAGAAATGAAAACAAGATATAGATGTAAGAGGGCAAAAAGTGAGGTTGGTTTCCACCCTAAAATCAAATACAACTTTTTTTTATTATTTTAATTTTTGCTCTTTTTGTAATAAAGAATCTTCACATTTTTCTATTTCACTGACACCCTTCATTCAATTTTTCTGAGCCTGGGTAATAGGTGCCCTAGGGAACTGAAAATACAAAAATGGACTATTTATAATATTTCACACAGAAAAAAACTTAACTTTTTAAGACTACACAGGGTAACATTGCTTTATGCCTGAAGGCAAAATAAATTTTGCTTGAAAATTACATGTTTTGATGTATAAAAATGATCAAATTCACTCATTACTTAACAATTAATTTCGAATTTTTGTTGACTTGACATTTAGAACATTGGGTACCTGGGGGCAAGAAGGTTGATCTCTGGGATAGAAAACATGACCCTGCACATAGTTATGGCTCAATCAAATTATATCAACTGAGGAAATTAAGTAAGTTTTCATTTTAATTCAGTATTCTTGAGCACTTGAAATATAATACAAACTTTCCTTCAAACAAATTTTTTATTTAAACACTGATTATACAATAGAGAAGAGTGGGTCAGCACTCATTAAGGTTGGGGTATTGGGGGTGATGGGTTCCAGAATCCTGCTCTTTCTGCCACCTTTGATCATATGGAAGCTTCTCAGGTTTGTGGATTCTGAAGGCCTCATATGTAGTTTTAAAATTATTGCCTTAAACAATACCACCCTAGATCTCTACCCTTCACCTGATTCCTGCATCCATTTTAACCTCAGCCATTTGGTTGAACAAAAATAATTTTAATTATGTAGATGAACAATGGTAACAGGAACAGGGAAAGGTACTGTGTTAGATTGCTTCAGCTCCCTCAACCACTGATTATGGAAATCCAAGTTCAAGGTGTCCACAGGGATAAGCACAGTTTAATATGAGTTTTTGAGAACCACTTTGACTTCCCCTGTGAACAATTCATCATTTGAAACAACTTTGTGCAACATTTTTGGGAAGAGGATAAAGTGACAGAAAAAGATTGGTTGATTGTTTCAGGTTCAGGGAAGAGAGACCTAACCCAAACTGGTTTAGGTACCATGGGGAATTCATTGTCTGGCACCATGGAAAGGATGGTTGGCTACTGGAGGTTTTTATTATTTCTTGCTGCGTTTCCTCTCTGCTTTACTTTGAGTGTCAGTTTTACTCTGGCAGATGGGCACTTTTTAATTTTTTTTCCTTGCAATGGTTGTTACCATGCTTCCTTGAGATGCTTCAGGTTGAACATCTCTAATTGGAAAATCCAAAATCCAAACTGCTCCAAACTTTGAAGTTTTGAGTATTGACATTACACCACAAGAGGAAAATTCTACACCTGACCTTAGGCATCAGTCAAAAGGCTCACCATAAGTATTGTATAAATTACTTTTGGTGTATATATGAAATGTAAGTGAATTTCATGTTTAGACTGGACGTAATCATTCCCAAGATCTCGTTATGAACAGGAAAATATTCTAAAATCCAAAACACTTTTGGTCTCAAACATTTGGGGTAGGGGATATTTGACCTGTATTAGAAAATTCTAAGAGAAGGGTTTTAAGTGACCCAGTAGGGCTGCTCATCCTCCCGGGACATGATGGAGGGGTTCTATGCCAGCTACTCACTAGTGCCATATACCTGACATCATCTATAGGGCTGGATCTCTGAATAAAGAGGATTCCATTATGAAAAGAGGGAAATGGTCTGATGAGGCAAAAACAATAGATGTCTACTACATATACCGAGTTCTACAGCATCAAAAGGACTGAATATTACCATGTATTTGGAGGATCCAGATCAGCATGATGTAAGGAAAGAAAATATTTCTCTTCTCACCCATCCTTTGATTCATGGCTAAGAAACTTTTCACAAGACAAAACACATGCATTTATGTAGTGCAAATTTCCATGAAACCAAAGACTTCAGAAAGGAAGACCCAAAGGGACAGGCATGTCTTTTATGCTAAGTTAGATGAAGAGTGGACAGACATACAGAAGTAGGATTGGAGCAATGAGGGTCTCATCTAATGGTAATAAAGGGGGTTGGGAGGAAATTAGCAAGGCTTATTTTTTTTCAGATTCTTCTGGGCATTTCTGCCACAAAGGATAAGAATGCTTGTTTCCTCAGGGGACATGAAGGGCATCCCTCAAATGAAGATATTATGACCTATCTGAGAGGAAAGAGAATAATTTTATGGCCGCTTCAGTGGGGATGGGCAAGTGGAAGATCAGAATGAACTTCCTGCTCTGTTTTCTCAAAGGCCCAGGTGCTGCATTGTAGGGTAGTCTATCCTGAACCCCTTCAACACCAGGCTCCTCTTGATGTTATTGTCTTTCTTGTCTTATCACAACACAAAATATCGTTTCAAGCACCCTCTGCTTATAATTTGAAGATAATAGCCTTCTCTCTTTTGACCCTTCCTATCTCCTTTCCTTGTGGATCTGGGAATTGGTTAACTGAAAGTTCATATTTTTTTTTCCTTTAATGGAGTTGGAGATGACTTTTTTCATTCCAGAAATGGAAGAATATTTCTGTAGAAAAGGATCTAGTTGAGCTATTTCTATTTCTGACTTTACCTTACTTCATAATGCCCTAATCAGGAGGGAGAGATAAACAGAACCAATATTTTATTAAGAAATTTCAAATTTCATTTAAGATATTTAAACAAAGCAAAACAAATAGCCATGCAAGTTCCAGAAATCTAACCCGGCTTGACAAACCCTGTTTCATTAAGACTTTATATAAATTAAAAATGATCCATTAAAAACCCAAACAGATGAATATAGCTAACTGCTTAATAGTTGATCTTACATTTCATGTGGTCACTCTTACATATTTATTTTACAATAACAAAATAGGAGTTGACAGCTGTGGATCTGGGCAAGTATATCTAAGGGCAGATAATTTAAAATTTATTATACTTAAAAGAGGTATCTTGATATTCTCTGGAAATCAAAGTCAGTAAAATATGAAATTACACTGCACTGAGAATGTTCAAATTATGTTTTTATGGATTATAAATTATAAGCTCTTTGTAAATCCTCCAGAGAATTTTAGAATTTGTTTTGGAAGCCATTCTGGGGAATTCCATAAAACACTTGAAAGGTAGGAATGTTCATGGGTCACTAAGGACTTCTGTAAGGCACCATAAAAGTGCAATTTCCATAAAGTACCATGTTGATACATTTCCAGTTTATTTATCTTTGTGCTTTCCTCGAGCTCTCACCTAACAATCATTTCATCTTTTACTTTTTATGTTCCTTTTTTTAGAGTTATCCACATGTAAATCTGTACATTCATTATATTTCGTATGTCCTTTTGAGGACCCTGTTATCCAAAAGTAATATTTGAAATGGCTCCAAGAAACACTTCTGTGAGGCTATCAGCCAACACTGCCGTGCTTGGGGAGCAGATTGAAATAGACACTTTAAAACATTTCTAAACAATCACAGATTTCACAACAGCCTCTATAGTTTTGGAAATGTTATTCAGCAATCGTTGCATTCATAGTTGGTCCCCGTTCTTTCTGTGTGTACTCTGGGTTGGTTGGTAAAAGCACAGTTTCTCTTGTATTATTACACCTATAAACTATCTTCAAAATAACCCTCAAGCTTTTTCTTTTTTAATGTGGCAAATCAGATTAAACAGATTCAATTACTAGAAGAATTGCTCTTTCAGCAGCAGATGCGATAAGATGGTATATGAGTTGGCTAAGGTTACCATATCAAAGCACCATAGACCCAGCACTTTAACAGGAATGTACTGTCTCCTAGTTCAGTAGGCGAGGGGTGCAACTCAAGTGTTGGCTCCTTCTGAAGGCCGTGAATGATGGAGCTGGGCTTTCAGATAGATGATCATGGTGTTAACTTTACATCACTATAACAAATACTTGAGGTAATCAATTTATAAAGAAGAAATGTTTATTGTGGCTCCCAGTTCTGGAGCTTCTGGTTTATGAGCAATTGGTCCTGTTCCACTTGGGCCTGTGATGAAGTAGCCCATCATGGCAAGAGTGCATGGTGGAGCAAAACTGTCCACCTCATGGACAGGAAACAAATGAAACAGAGAGAAATGGATCTTCTGAGTCCCACAACCTCCTTCAGGGTAAAACTCCAATGACATAGGCACAAGGCCCCACCTCCTAAAGGTTCCACTCTCTCCCAATAACACCACCCTTGAGATCAGCCTTTAACACATGGGACCTTGGACAGCATTCTGGATCTAAACTCTAGCATCTGTCTTCTCAATCTCTCTTCACATTGTCTTCTCTCTGTTTCTGTGTCCAAATCTCCCTCTCTTATAATGATGGCAATTGTATTAGATGAAGACCCACCCTAATGACCTCACCTTAGCTTGTTTACCTCTGTAAAGACCCTCTCTTCAAATATTGCCACACATTGAGAATTTGGGGAGTAGCCAGTTCAACCCCTGACAGATGGTAGACCTGGCTATCTGACCACATAGGCCAGTTCTGGGCAAGGATACTATTATACATTCTCGTGGAGAGTATGAAGAATGTGGGAGACCTGGGTTAGAATATTCCTTTTGGCACTTGTTATGTGTCTGACTGGGGCTAATGCTTAACCTAACTTAATCTCAGTAGCCACATTTTTAAAACAAGGGTATAAAAATCATCTGAGGCTTAAATGGTATGATACATGACAGTGTTTAGTAATAAAAATAGACGTCCACTCAGATCTTGTGTTTCTTATTATCATTAAATTGTCTATTGTCATCATTTATTATAACTTCTCCAGGATAACAACATTTTTTATTTATGCAACAACAACAACATAAAATTGTTTTGGTCTATTTCAGCACTGCCATCCCTTGGTATCTGTGAAGGGGTGGTTGCAGGACCTTACAGCACACCAAAATCTGAAGTTACTCAAGTCCTTTATATAGGACAGCATAGTTTTTGCATAGAACCTACACACATTGTCACATATACTTTAAATCATCTCTAGATAGTTTATATAACACAATGAAAATATTTTGTAAATATTTGTTATGCTGTGCTGTCTAGGGCATTAATGGCAAGAAAAAGTGTGAATGTGTTTGGAATGATGGGATATTTTTTCCAAATGTTTTTTAATCTGTGGTTAATCCAAGGATGCCGAATGTGTGAATATGAAGGGTCAACTCTATTTATAACTCTGATGTACCTCAAGAAACTTAGAATGACAGGCACTACACACTAAGCCTGAAATTTGATTATACTTAGAAAAATAGTGGCAGATTGATTCCTGTTCTAGAGAATACATATAAAAAATCTGATTCCACTTATGCCTTAAATTATTTTGCACACACACAACTGGACTAGAAATAATAGTCCAGATCCTAAGACCATTTGTCTTTGTCTGTTTCTTATGTAAGAGAGAGAGAGAGAGAGAGAGAGAGAGAGAGAGAGAGAGAATGAATATGAATATGCCTGACTTGAAGCTAAGATTTTTAAAAAATTTTTTTAGTTGTAGTTGGACAGAACACCTTTATTTCACTTGCTTATTTTTGTATATGATGCTGAGGATCGAACCCAAGGTCTCGCACGTGTGAGATGAGCCCTCTACCACTGAGACACAACCCTAGCCCCAAGATTTTTTTAATTTCTAGAACGAAGCTCTTCCTCCACAGGTCCCTATTGCCTGCCTTCTCTGGTAGAGCAGAGAAGGATGTCGGTGCCGAGGATGAGATCTGGCCTCATTGGAACTAGGCTTTTTACAGGCAAAATCTTATGAAAATATAAAATCTCTAAAGGCGAAAAAATAGGTATCTGGTCATGATCTTCTTCATTCAAGTATTAAGTTGAACAAGAGTGAAACTGACAATATTAATCTTATTTGACACAAAACTAGTGGTTTTATATCATTCGATTTATAGTTGGATTCTAAGACAAAGAAAGAATATGAGTTTCACCTTGGGATTGGTGATAGTGGAGTCACTTATGTTGGTGGCAAAGGACTAACGATGGTTTTACCTTCCCCTCTCCCTGCTGTACATGGAAGGGGGAAACAGTCACAGATCACTTGCTTCTGTGTTACAGCCTTTTGCAAATGGAAACATGAAATGCTGTAAAAAGCATTTCCATGATTAAGACCAACTGAAGATCAAAGCACAGCTGGAATTGACAAAAATAAAATTTTACATACACGGAGACACAGACACACACACGTACACACACTCTCTTTCTCTGTCTCTTATAATTTTAGACTGTCTTTTCAAAAGTAATGTAGGCTATGCTTAGTAGCTTGAGTGAGCCTCCTAGCCTATCCAGGAAAAGCTTTTGCAGGTATCTAGGAATATGTGACCTGTGGATCCTTAAAGCTGATCATCAACTGTACATCTTACAACAAAGTAGGTGTGGCCTTATCAGCAAATGCCCTACTAGGTCTCCTGCTCCTAGGTCGTTCAGGAACAGCAGAGACAAGTGTAGTGTGGTTGTTGTCATAGGGTACCTTATTATTTGGGCTACCTTTTCCTGTTTGCAGTTGGTTACTACCCTGGGGTCTAGACCTAGATATTAACCTACAGCTGTGTGGGAGGGGCAGGAGAGGACACTGGGGCTTACTTACTGAGCTGTCAGTAACTGGAAGTTTGCTATACACCGGAAGGATCATATCAGAAATCTACAACACTGCCATCTCAAGGTGCTTATGTCTGCAGGGATCCAGGAGGTGAAGAAAAAGATCAAAAGTAATAGCAGCAAGTGAGATTTTAAAATAACTTCCAGCTACACATCTTCAGCACAGCGTAAGGGCATGTCACCTTGCAGGATAACCTGGAGTTTTTAGGACACACTTTCTAGCACTTGAGGCTACAAATACTTGGGAAACTCTGTGCCCATGGGGTTTCTGAAGATTTTGTTGACTGATATCTTTAAAAGCTGCCTACTCCCTGTTAGCAAGGGAGGGTAGCAGTGGCTCTGTGATGGACATAGGTATAATGGCATGCCTGTGACAGGATGCTTTTTGAACCATGGTATCATGGCATGCTGTGCAACATTGCTCAGCGGAGCTGATAGTGAGTCTACCAGTGAAAGAGGTGGCTTTGTGGCCAAGCGGCCTGTGCCCTTCCATCAAACCCTGTGCTTAGAAGGGCCCTGTGTCTGCTTTAATGCTCTGCTCTCTCCATCCGGAGATTCTTCACTTTTGGAAGCATTTTGGAAGCACATTCTGACTTTCCACTGGGACCTGAGAATTATTGCCAATGCTGACAAACACGAAGGGTCCACACCACCATTTCTGGGGAGGCCTAGAGACAGAACAAACGTGTGTTGCTTGAGGAATGAAATGAATCTCAAAGATGGGCAGGTGAGGAGGGGAGTCTGTGGATAGCAGTGTTTTGGGAAAGCCTTATTGAAGAGAAAGTGAAGAAAGGAAGTGCGTCTCCGTAGCACACCTGTGCAGCCCACCAGAGTGGACTGCTTACAGTTGGACCCTTTGAGCCTGCTCACACTCTGCTTTCTCAGGGAGGGAAGGACAGTCTTCCCTGATTGCCCTCGGCTGCTAGCAGACACTCTTCCTCTGCCATGTTCTTTCTACCTGCCAGTCTTGCTAATCTTGAGGCAGATGTTTGAAGCAAGGAAGTAAAAAAGAGACTCGCGCCCTTCTGATTTACAATGCAGTAGTGCCCCTTTATCCTCAGGAGATATGTTGCTATCCCCACACTGGATGCCTAAAACCACAGACAGGTACAAATCCTATATACTATGCTTTCTACCATATGCCTTGCCACATCGCCACATAGTAACAGAGTTAATCTGTCCTTCTATGTGTGCCTCCTCTGTATCCATGATGTTGTGCTTTTAGGCCATTATTCAATAAAATAAACAAGCACTACTATACTATGAACACAAGCACTGCTATACTATGACAGACTTACTGATACCTAAATGGCTACTAGGTAACAAATGGGCAGGTAACATCTATAGCGTGGATACTCTGGACAGCTGGATGATTCACATCCTGAGAGGGATGTAACAGGAAAGTGTGAGATTTCATCATGCTACTTAGAAGGCCACACAATTTTAAAGTTACCAATTGCTTATTTCTGGAATTTTCCATTTGCTGTTTTTGGGCCATGGTTGACCATAGATTACTGAAAGTACAGAAAATAAAGTCATGGATAAGGGATGACTTTGTAAATGATGTTTACCCAAGCTCCATTCTTCCCTAGATTTTTAATCTTCTAGAGAAAAATGGAGACAGAGATTAAAGATTTATGATCCAGACAGGTGAAGACCTCTTTATTCATCCTCATAAAAGTAATAATGTAGTAAGAAATTGATAAGATGACTGTTATAATTGATTCTCTTAGAGTAGCTATTCAAATGAATGTTAATAAAATATCAGAGGCACTTTTTTTCTCTTCATAGGTAGGTCATGTGCCTCCACCAAAAAAAAAAAAAAAGTATGGTACTTGATTTGGCAGATGACCTCTTTATTTGAAAACTAAATAAATATTGGAAAGATCATCAATTTGTTATTGTCTCAAATTTTCTATTTCACAAAATCAAAATTAATAACAAATCATCAAGTTTTTGAAAGAACCATTGGAAATGGGAAAAATCCCTTTTAAATAACTCTGAAAAGAAAAAATATATATACAGCTTGTAGAATAGAAAACAATAATCATAAAAAAATGATGTATGGCTAAATTTATCATTTTTAATGCTTACACATGTAAACCACATAAAGAAACATAAGTGAATTGAGTGCCCAATTCAAGAAGTAGAAAAGTGACCACAAGTAAACCTAAGACAACCGGAAGAAAGCAGAATCAAATTAATAAAAACAGAAAATAGAATTAGTAAATAAACCCAAAAGTAGTTTCTTTAAAAAGCAAATAAATAAGAAAAGGTAAATAATTTACTAGTCTGTTCAAGAAAAAAAATAAACAAGGAAGTCTAAGTCACAAGATTACAATTTAAAAAGGAAAGCTAGGCTTAGTGGCATGTGCTGCTTGTCCTGGGTACTCGAGAGGCTGAGGCTAGATGGTCACTTCAGCCTAGGAGTTTGGGGCCAGTCTGTCCAACATAGCAAGATCCCTTTAAAAAGGGGGTGGGGGCAAGAGGAGAAATAATTCATACAGAGAAATAAATAAATACCAAGAGTATTTTTTATGACTCTGAATAAACTTAAAAGCCAAGATGAATTGTCTAAGAAAATAAATACTACCAAAATTGACTTCAAGAGAGAAAAAAATCTAAATATATCAATAATCCAAGAAGAAATTAGGTTTTCATAAAGCACCCCCAACCCCAAACACACATATCAACAACACTAAGTTTGAATTCATAGGGGATATTCTTTCAAACCTATGAAGAAGATATATAATTTGGATAGTCAACAAACATTTCGAGAGCATAGCAAAAAGAAAAAAAAATCTGAATTCTTTTTACAAAACCAGGAATCAAATCCTATGGATAATGCCAAATGCATAAGGAATATGCAGACTACTTCATGTTTATAAATATGATCATACAATATTAACTAAAGTCTTACCAAATTATGTATCTCATGAAAGAAATAGCTCACCATGATTAAATGGTATTCATCACAGATGGCAAGGATGGTTCAATATTGTAAGGCCAAAACCACAAAATTTAGTTTGCTGTTTACTGTATGCATGAGAAGACTGTATAAATGTCTAATAAATTTGAAGAGGATGTTTGGGATATTATTACAAATATAAGCTATTTGGCTCTAGGAACCTACCCCAATGTGAGAGCAACCATCTTCCAGAATAATTGAAGAAGTAAAAGATGGTTCCAGAAAATGCCGCCCATTGACCTAAAGACATAAGAGGAGAAGTTACTTCTTACAGAGTAATTCTATCTTACATGCTGCAGAGGAAGAGCAGTGGGGGTTTATTTGTATGATAAAAACTGATAATTTTCCAGAGCATTACTGAAGCAGCCAGCTAGACATATACATTTTATTGTTATGCTTAAGATTGAATACAATGGCATTTTTATTGAAGACAGAAACTATTCAGGAGATATCCCACTGTTACCACTTTCATTTAGCATAGTTATGGGAAAATTAGCCAAGGCAACTAGACATAAAAATGTGTGTGTCGGGCGGGGGGGAGGTGGGTGTATTAGTAGGAAAGAGAAAAATTTAGATTGTTTTCAAATGTGCAAGTATGTGAATGTAAAACTCAATTACTCAAGAGAATCAACTAAAAATATTAACATTGATGATGTAATTCAGAGAGATGATTGATTATAAATTTGACATATAAACATAAGTATACCTGTATCTTTTTCTGTATCTTTTCCTATATACAAAGCAATCAGAGGATAAATACAATGGGGGAAAGATACCATTTATAATAATTAAAAAATACTTAATAATAAACTACAAAAGAAATGTATAGGATCTATCTGAAGGGAATCTTAGCAAGTCTATTGGGGTATTTAAGAAAGTGTGAATACATTGAAAACATCCTTTGTATTTAGTACAAGTTCTTATTTAAAAAGATATTCTTTTTTTTGTTTGTTCTTTTTAAATATACATGACAGTCAAGTGTATTTTGACATATTATACATCCATGAAGTATAACTTCCTATTCTTGTGGTTCTACATGATGTGGAGTTACACTGGTCATAAATTCACACATGAACATAGGGAAGTTGTGTGTGATTCATTCTACTGTCTTTCCTATTCCAAATCTCCCTCCCTTCCCTTCATACCCTTTGTCTAGTCCAATGAACTGTTATTCTCCCCCTCCACCTTATTGTGTGTTAGCACTCACATATCAGAGAGAACATTCGGCATTTGGTTTGTGGGGGATTGGCTTATTAAACCTAGCTTGCTAGTCTCCAGTTCCATCCATTTACTGACAGATGCCATAATTTCGTTCTTCTTTATGGCTGAGTAATATTCCATTGTGTCATTTTGTTTATCCATTCATCTGTTGAAGGGCACCTAGGTTGTTTCTATAGCTTATTTATTGTGAATTGAGCTGCCATAAACATTGATGTAGCTGCATCACATCAGTATGCTGATTTTAAGTCCTTTGGGTATAAACCAAGTAGTGGGAAAACTGGGTCAAATGATGTTCCATTCCAAGTATAAAAGATATTCTTAAATATCAGTCCCAACAAGATAATTTTCTGGGACCTTAACAAAATAAGCACAGAGAAACAGACATGTGATCTTAGGATATTTATGGAAGAGTAATGAGAGGGACAACTATATATTAAGACATATTCTGAAACTACAGTGATTAAAATACTTCAGTGCTGAAAATAAAATGGTTAGATCACCAGAATAAAATAGTCTGAAAAACTGACCCTAATTTATGGAACTTAGGAAATGTTCATGCTAAAAAGTAGAATCTCAAATAATGAGAAAAGTTAAGATAGGTGTTGATTATTTTAAAAAATAAAAAGGTGACTTTTTATCCCATTTGTTACATCAAAACAAACTACATGTATCCAAGTTTTCAATATAAAAAGTAAAACCATAAAGTATCAAAAAAAGTATACAAATTTATTTCTAATCTTGAAATTGAAAAGCCCCTTTTAAAGATGATATAAAGCCAAAAGCCATAAATGAAACCATCTATAAAACTGACAGCTTAAAATTTTAGAAAATTATATGGCAGATTATATTATAAAAACAATAAAAGCAGATTATTTATATATATATATATATATGTATATATATATATATATATATGTATATATCACCAGGCAAATCACAAATTTCTTTCATTTTCCATAGAAAAATCAATAAAAGTACAAGAAGTCCATGGGAAAGGAAATACAAATGTCCAATAAGTAAATGCAATAATACTTGGGGATATGAAGACATTCCATTTGAAGTAGAGATGCATTGATTTCACTTATTATAATTGAATAATATTGCCAAAGATGGAGGTAAACAGGCATTCTTCTGTGGTACTGGCAGAAATGTAAATGAAAGCAAGTTTTGAGAATCATTCGGCACTGTAATTCCCCTGCCAAGAGCTTGCCCTACATTTATTCTTCCAAAAGAGATAATCTAAAAGGAATGCCAAAGTGTAAGTGTGTGTATGTATGCATGTATATATAATTATATGTACATATGCATGTTTGAGCATGTAAAAAACCCATATGTACCCTTGCATATAGAATAGTGCAATATCAAATGGGAGGCTGGATGCATTCTAAGTGTCCATGACGTGGTGCTGAGGATTGAACCCAGTGCCTCACACATGCTAGGTAAGCACTCTACTACTAAGCTACAACCTCAGCCCATGATGGTATATATTTGTAGAAAAGACACCAAAGAACAATGGAAGAATTTAACAGGTATGTGCTTGAGAGAAGGCTTTCCCAGAGATATGGCTCATTTCCTTTCATTTTTTGTCTCATGTAGACAGACTTTTTGTAATTTGGCTTAATGGAAAGTCCCCAGTACTTTTTGTTGTTGTTGCTTTTATCAGTTTTATTGAGGTACAGTTCATACAGCAGTTAAATGCATCCATTTAAAGTGTATAGTCCAGTGATTTTTTAACACAGTTGTGCAACCATCCACCACAATTTTAGCCCCCCTCAAATGAAGCTCTCTATTCATTACCCATTAACTCCCCATTACTACCCAAACTCATAGCCCTACACAACCATTAATCTACTTTTTGTCTCTATGAATTTGCCTATTCTGGACACTTCATATATGTACGGTCTTTATACATGGCTTCTTCCACTTGATGTGATATTTTTAAATTCATCCATCATGTAGCAAGTATCAATACTTTACTCCTTTAATTGCCAAATTACATTCCACCGGTAAGGATATACCTCATTTTATTCATCTATCAGTTGACAGAGACTTGGATTTTTTCTACTTTTTAGCTTTTATGGTGTGAATATTTATGAACAAGCTCTTACATAGATGTGTCCTTTCATTTCTCTTGAGTATATACCTAAGAATAGAATTTCTGCGTCACATGGAAACTCTACGTTTAACATTTTGAGAAACTGCCAACTCTTCTTCCAAAGTGGCTGAACCATTTTACAAACCAACTTTAAAATCCATAAGGTTTTAATTTCTTCATAACTTTGCCAGTATTTGTTATTATCTGTCTCTTATTAGAGTCATTCTGGTGTGTGTGAAGTGACACCTCATTGTGGTTTTTATTTGCATTTCCATAGTCCACGTTGTGTGTCTTTCCGTACGCCTGTTGGCTATTTTTATATCATCTCTGGTGAGACATTTATTTAGATCTTAGTTCATGCTTCAATTGGGTTATTAATCTTTATTATTAATCTTTATTATTGGATTGTAAGAGGTAAACATCCATTATCTAATATATAATTTTCAAATGTTTACTCTTTTTCTGTGGCTTGTATGTTCACTTTGTTAATGAAATAATTTGCAGCACAAAAGTTTTTAATTTTGTTGAAATCCAATTTGTCATTATCCTTTGTCATTCATGCTTTGGTGCTGTATCAAAGAAGGCACAATACAGGGTCACAGGATTGACTTCTATGTCGTCCTAGAGTTTCATAGTTTCATCTCTTGTATTGAAGTCTTGATCCGCATATAAATGTGCAGTGTATGTAGTGGAATATGATTCCGCCTTAAAAAGAAGGAAATCCTGTCATTGGTGACCACGTGGGTGAACCTGGAGAATGATGTGCTAAGTGAAATAAGCCAGGCACAGGGAGATGGGTGTCACATGATCTCACTGATATGGGAATCTGAAAAGGTTAAACTCGTAGAAGTAGAGAGGCTGCCATGGGCTGGGAGGGGGTGGGCAGGGAAAGGGAAAGTTGAGCAAAGGGTAAGAAGTTCCAGTTGGATTTGAGGAATGAGTGTTATTTTATTGGTGCTTTGCAATTATACAAAATAGTGCAATTCATTTTGATATGTTAAATGTGCATGTGATATAATTTGATCAATTTCATTGCCTGGTGCCCCTCCTTTCCCTTCCCTTCCCTTCCCCTGATCCTTTTCCTCTACTGGTCTCACTTCTATTTTCATGAAAATCTCTTCTTTCTCTGTAGCTTCTACAAGAGAAAACACATGACCCTTGACTTTCTAGGCCTGATTTATTTCACTTAACATGAGGCTCTCTAGTTCCATCCATTTATGCACAAACAACATAACTTTGTTTTTCTTTGTGGCTGTGTCGAACTCTATTGTGTATATATGCCACATTCATTTACTCATTCATTGATGGATACCTAGCTTCATTCCAGAACTTGGCTTTTGTAATTTGTGCTGCTATGAACATGGGCATGCCCATGTTGCTATAGTAGAGTGACTTTTAGTTCTTTCAGATAAATACCAAGAGATTGTATAGCTGGGTCCTACAATGGTTCCATTCCCAGTCTTTTATTTATTTATTTATTTATATATGACAGTGGAATTCTTATTCTTATTCCAATTCTTATTCCACATATAGAGCACAATTTTTCATATCTCTGGTTATGTACAAAGTATTCTTACACCAATTCATGTCTTCATACCTGTACTTTGGATAATAATGACCATCACATTCCACCATCATTTCTAACCCCATGCCCCCTCTCTTCGCCTCCAACCCCTCTGCCCTGTCTAGAGTTCGTCTATTCCTCCCATGTTCCTGCTCCCTATCCATACCCAGTCTTTTGAGGAACTTTCATACCAATATCTATAGTGGTTGTATGCATTTACAATTTTACCAACTCTATATATGTATACTTCCCCCTAATACTTGCCAGGTTTTTTTTTAGATCTATTGCACAACATGGTGACTATAGTTAATAGTAATGTATTGTGTACTTGAAAATTGCTGAAAGGGTAGATTTTAAATGTTTTTTTTTTCCACAAGTAAAAAAAAATAGTAACTATGTGAAGTAATGTATATATAAAGTAGCTTAATTATGGTAATCATTTCTCTCTTTTTACCTGTATTTAATATATATATACACATACACACATTATATATGTGTATAGATCTCACATTATACACAATAAATGCATATAAAATTTATCAAATAAACCTCAATAAATCTGGGGGGAAAAGAATTCTGCTTAAATTGAAAAGGCTCAATTCAAAAGGTCATATGTCTTTATTTTTTCTATCACTTGAAAATTGTGATATTACTTCAACAGGTGATTCTAATCAATGCAAAGAGTTTTTATATCCTTGTCATTTAGATACACAGAGAATTAAGTATAGGAGAGAATAGTGGTAGAAAGGGAAAAGGGAATTATTGGAGAATATTATCTTGATCATCATAATTATAGCTATTGTTTATTGTTCACTTGCTCAGCACTATATACATGACCTGATTTAACCCTATATATCCCCAAAGTCATGTTGTTTGCAAATGGTCGAGCTGGAATTCAAAGCCTGTTTCTAACCTTTAAAGATAAGGAACTGAGGGTTGAGCGTTTGCCTAGCATGTATGAAATGCTGAGTTTAACTCCCAGAACCATACAAACACATACAATGAAAGTTAAAGGCAGCTTACTGCCATTTTTTTAAACCTGGGATTGAATACAGGGGCGCTTAATGACTGAGCCACATCTCCAGCCCTTTTTTATTTTATTTTTTTTAATTTTGAGACAGGGTCTTGCTAAGTTGCTTAGGCCTTGCTAGGTTGCTGAAGCAGGCTTGGAACTTGTGATCCTCCTGCCTCAGCCTTTCGAGTCTCTGGGATTACAAGCATGTACCACTGTGCTTAGCTTACTACTCATTCTTGATATGATTCCCATCCTTGCAGAAAAATCATGTTGAAACTCAATCGTATCATATAGTGGAGGAAAAAAATACATATATTATGCTGATAAAAGACAATTATTTTGCCCAGATCATGAATCCAGTTGGTAAATTCTTAATTTGCTAAAGATACTTCAAACAAGCACTCTATTCACTTCTGCAAAGATTGTCCTTCATTGCAGACAATCAGGTGATGATGAGAAGCCATGGCTAGTGCTAAGACCCTGTTTGCATCTCTCAAGTCTTGGATATTACACCAATCCCTGATACAGCTATTTTTTCCTATGGGGCCATTCTGATCAAAGAAGAAAATATAGCTGGGGTAGTTGGGGGTGGGGAAAGCCTCCCATTTCAACTCTGAAAAGAAACCAGCAGCATTCCCACCTGTATTGCATGTTCAGCTCTTTGGGACAATCCTAGAATCAGATGTTACCCAAATAGCCTCCCAATATATAAATAGTATTGAACATGAAAAAGGATATGACCCTGTAGAATGCAATTTGGGCTGATTCATGGATTAAAAGAAAGAAGCATCCCAGCTCTGCCATTTGCAAACAGTATGGACAGTGTGTGTATCCCAAATCTCATATACCACAAGCCCTTAAATTTAAGGCATGTCATCATAGCACAATGAAGGCTTTACTGCCAGTAGAGGGAAATAGCATGTGTATGAAGGACTAGGTCTTAAGTCTATGCCCCAAAACTTTTAAGGAGCTAAACTTTTAAGGAGAAATTACAAGACTCTCCAAATATCATTTTTCCTTATCTATAAAACAGAGATGATGTAGCTGTATGTAGAGTTTAAAGGCTTTGTAGATATTCAATCCAGGGTTCAAATCCTGGTTCTTTCTCTTATCAACTATGTGATGTTGAGCAAAGAGCTGGCTTCTCTGGATGATCTTTTTTCTTCTACAAATGAGCTCAATACAAAGGGTTTATGAGAATTAAGTAAAATGCTACACTGAAAGCACATACAATTGAAACTGGCTTCCATGACATGCTGCTAAAAGATTCAAGTACCATTTTTTAAAATTTTCATCACTACTGCTATATGAAATACTCCAGTCTACCCTGACGCAGCAACTGACTCTCTATAATCTGAAAGGATATTTGTAAGTCTTGCGATTACCCTTCCCTCTTATGGACAGGCATTTACTGTTTAGCCATAACATAAATGTGGAAGACTTTTGACTCCTTTTCACGGGGAGCTCTGGGTATAGCTGTGTTCTTTCTTCTTCTTAGCAGTTAACTTGAAAGTTTTACTTTCATGACTTTAAAGCACAGTGCAGACAGCATAGCTTCCCTGAGTCAGTGATTCACAGAACAGATACATGCAGAAGCAGAGAAACTGGGAGATGGCCTGCCAGCTCCCTCACTCCTTACATGGAAAAAATGTGCATTTCCAATTTAGAAACACCAAGGAAGTCACTGGCCCCAGAGGCAGAGACTATTTTTATCAGGAGAAGTTGCCCCTTAAACTTTCTCTGCCAGCTGATTTTATGGCATCCTGGCTCCTCTCGTCTGGCTCCCCACACTCCTTTCCGACTGGAAGTGAGATCCAGTTTCAGGGAAATGCTTGGCTGGCTGGCAGGCAGGACGCATTTTATAAAAAGCAAGTATCCGAAATTAAGACTTCAGCCTGCTCTCCCAGCAGCAGCTTCTTCCAAATTCTACTTTCTATTCTCCAACTAAATCAGAAAGACCCAAAGTTCCTTTGAAAAGGAAAGGTGAGTCATATGACTTAACGGAATAGAAGTGACTTTCCGTGCCAGATGCTGTGGATGAGAGGAACTGGTCCAGTCTACTTTGGGAGTCCATCGATACACGCAGGGTCTCAAGGTACAGAGATCCCATACCACCACGGAACAGCACGTCTCCATGTTGTATCTCTGTCCTTGGAGTAAGGGATTTCTGTCCTTCTTGCTTTCCTTCCACTTCATAATACCACAATATACCCTGCGATATGGATGACTTCTCTGGAAATTGACATGGCTCCACAGTGATTGTTACAATCTCATGCCCAAATCCCTTTTTGACCCATTACACCCATTTTTCTGGATAACTTATCAGAACTAGGCTCTTCCACTGCAACAACTCCCCTGGTCCAGGTAGAGAGTCTTCCTGTTAGCGCTCTGTGTCTGTCTTTCAACCCGTTCTCCACAGATCAAAATGAATTCAGAGACTCTCAGATTTATGTAAGAACTAACTAGCACCTTACAAAAAACCAACTTTATCCACTCACCGTGAGATGAAGAATTGAATTGAATCTTAAGGAGATGGAACGATTTATTCCACAGACAACCCCAGCAGATTATGGCAAAATTGGGACCAGAAAATCTCTTCATCATTCCATACTGACCCTCTTCACTGTGGGAATCACAGTGGCTTAGCTGGACACATGCTTCCTGTACAAGATAATAAATGGTCTACTCTCAAATGAACTGCAACAATTAACTTCTTGGTAGCACATTAAAATATGATGATTTGTACCCATGAGCATGACTTCTATTTATGGATAGATGACACATACATACTTATGCCAAAATTCTCTCTCCTGAATCAGGCTCACACAGTGATTATGTCCAAGATGATATTCCTCAATACTCATGTAGGTTTGATGAGAACCTCCTCTATCCTGAACAATCTCCTAGGTGTGGTAGAGACTAGAGGGAAAACAATGGCTAATAACAGAATGAACGAAGATGTGGAAGGACTTTGGAAGGAAAAGAGTTCAAAGGCTCTGATTCTCAAAAAGATTCTGAATCTTGAAAGGTCAATGGCTGCTGATGGGTAGACAGAGAAAAGGAGTTAGAGCTATTCTGTAAAGTCCTACTGGAGACAATGTTATATTACACTGACTAGCTCAAAGGAAAATTCTTGATGTTTCAAGATGAAATATATTTTCCTTTGCTTAAATAAGGACTCTCTGTGTGAGTGTAACTTGCACTCCAGGAGTACAGGAGCAAAGTCATTTGCAGTCAGAGAGCTAATAAACCCCATGCGGTACCACTTTTTTTTTCCCTCAGCAGAATAATAGCTAAAAGTTAAAGATGATTATGACTTTTAGTCTATGAGCCTTTCTGCTGACGGAGATCTTTCTCATGTGTGTTTTATATCTAAATGGAACAATGAGTATCCTTGAAAAAAATGTTGCCTATATAATTAGGTTCTTCTTGGTCCCATAAGGATGATTTGTGACCCAAGATCTGGAAAAAAAAAATTTTTTTTGATTGAGTTATAAGAAGAAAGGAACATTTTGAAATGATTTCAGACTTTGTCAAGCATCTTTAATGAATGAATGCCACTTTCCTTCTTCTTTTAGAATATTATAAATTTATTTATCACTAAAGTTTATAAAGCATTTTTATTTTCCAGCTTAGAGCAAAAGCACCAACACTGTTACCTTAAAGTGAGAGATGAAAAAACTAAGCTTCAGAGAGGTTAGGTGACTTTCCCAAGGTCGTACAGCTAATAAGTGGCAGAGTTAGATGAGAGGCAAAGTCCTTGCTGGTTTTACCTGACATTCTTCCTGCCACACTCTGATGCCCTAGAGTTAAGAAGAAAGGAGGAAGCAAGAAAGAAGAAAGGATGAGGACCGATGGATCATCACTAGAGTAACTCAGCTTCCCAGAAAGGAAAACAGTCAGAAAAGAAAATCTACTCTATTTTTATATGCTTTAAAGCCCTCGCCAGTGTTACATAAAATGAAAAATGAATGAACACCTGTAAAAGATTTCATTGCCCATCTCTCTGGGGCCACAATTTAAGGTTAATGTTATTTTCTATATTAATAGCTGCTCCCAATGATGTTTTCTTTTAAAATTAATGCAGATGCCAGGTAATTTGGAAGAGGCCAAATAGACCAGGAGGGACAGCTCAAATCGCTCACTCAGCAACCCTCTAATTTGAAAAGAGCTTCAGGAGCAGTTACTACCACTGGGACCTTGTCTGGGGTCATTAGGTGGATAGCAGCTACTACTTAAGAATAACATCTCCTATTTCATATCCTTCAGAAAAACTTGCAGCTCCTCGTAATTGTGGAATAGAATTCCATTATCACATCCTTTCCACTGAGTTTTCAGGCCACTCTCCATTTGTCAAACATTTTCCTTAAGCATGACTGTTCGCTCCAGCACCAATAAGGGAGTCGAATGACACATTTTGTTCATAAAATGGCAATGATCATCATCATGGTAATTTGGGGTGAAGAATGGAAACTTCACGATGTGAGAGCCAAGCTCAGTGTTCAGAGTCCTCCTCAAGATTCTGCAAGCTGTCCAAGTAGTGTCCATATTCTGGAGGAGTTGAGGCGGCTCCCACCCTCCTTCAACTGCTAGCCTGACCTCCTGCCAGCAAAGAGATGCTCCCAAAGGCTTCTGGGTCCGTGGCTGCTGTTTTTGGTTCTTTTCCTTTTCTGATCAGAAACATAAAATGTAATTATTTCTGTGAACAGGAAACAAGCAAAATATGTAAGTATTCTGTTACTGGCTTGAAGATATTCTGATAAATCAACTTATGTTAGAGTAGAGTTCCTCAAGTGCAGTGAATATTTCATGTTGAATTCACATTGGGTCTTCATATGTACCTGACCCTTTTCTGTCAGTTTCCCCATTTGGCTTTGAAGCCCAACATTATGGAGATTTAATGGACTGGAGAATCAACAGACTCCAAATATTCCCAGTAATAATTGCACTACATATATTCACAGATATATATATATATCTGTGAATATATATACACATATATTCATATATATATATATGAATATATGTAGTATTATATATATGTGTGTGTGTGTATGTGTACACACACATATATGTGTATATAATTCATGTGCCACTCTACAAATGCATACAGATTGAGCATCCCTAATCCAAACATCTAAAATTCTAAATGATCCAATATCCCTAAGGATTTAACACTGATATGATGTCACAAGTGGAAAATTCTACACCTCATCTCATGTGACAGGACCAGGGGAGCAATCACAATGTAGGCATGCTAAAAAATATTGTTAAAATTACCTTTAGGTTATGTATATGAAGTGTATATGAAATGCAAATGAATTTCATGTTTAGACCCAATTTCCTTGGGTCTCAGCCCCAAGCTATCTCTTTATGTATGTGCAAGTGTTCCAAAATCCAAAACATTTCCAGTGCCAAGGATTCAGACAAGAGATTTCCCAACCTGTACTATGTAGTATGCACTTTAAAACGTGTAGAAAATGCAAACTAAAAGATGAGATAACTATGAATAGAAGCTGTACTTTTCCTACACTTTCATGGTTCATGTAAAATTCTAGATTACACAAGGTTTTAAAGTCCTTTAATGAGGCCAGGGGGCTAACCATTGTGTTCTACTTGCCATTTTTCTCTCTGGTTGTGCTGCTGAGGATGGTAGTGATAGTGGTTTCATGTGTTCTGTTGGAATTATTTCCACTTGCTTGTTACCTGGGGGTAAGGTGAGCGGGGCACATGGATAGAGGCAGAGCATCATGTTCCCAGGTACCTGGAACTTCCGGGGAGGAACACTGGAGCTGAGACTCATCTCATCCTTTCCTCAAAGGCATGCCTCAAATGAATAATAATAAGTCTTGCTTAAATTGCTACTATATAAGATCACCTTGAACAGCTACCAAAAGAAGAAAAAGGGGAACTATGGGCTTTTCTCAGTGTTCCTTAGACTTACAGATTCAGGAATTAATTGGAGCCTTAGAAATAACTTTACAGGTACGACTATGGAGTCCCAGAGAGGTGACAAGATGTACCCATATTTACACAGTCCGTCCCAGTGGGTGGCAGTTCTAATGCTGGAACTCTGTTGTGTGCATCCCTTGGCTCTAGCGGAATTTATATTTTAATTTGGAGAAGTATTGGCTTCCTGGGGGGCAAACCACTCTACTTTTCATACCCCTAAATTCTTTCTCTTTTCACTTTTCTTGAAGGAAATATATGCTGTAGTGAAGATTTGTATACATTCTTTTTTTCTGGCTTAAAGTACTTTATCATTTTATTATAAAATAAAATCGATTTTTTAAAAAAACACAAAAACAACTTTGATTGTCGTTTCCCCAAGAGGGACTTGGAAGTGCTCTTGCCTGCGCCACAAGTTTAGGTATACTTGTCCCCTCTGCACTGCCTACCTCCCAGGCCTCTCCTGCCTTCTCCCAATTGATACTTGAGTGTGGCAACTAAATGTGGGGCTCTTCTGTCCCCATTCTCCTCTGTTTCTTGATGGGTTGCTGCACACTCTTATGTGGGACATTCCTTTGCTGATTCCAACTGACTTTCTATTTAAAAAATGACGTGTTTCATATTTCCCTTCCCTCTGCTTTCAGCAAGATTTCTTTAACACCCAGCTTGATTATTAATTATTTAAAAATGTGGCTATTTTAATTTCATTTTCCATAAAACATTTCTTATTACTGATTCTTTCTATAGCCTCTGTGTTTATTTCATGGGTGCAAAGCTTTCTTCTTCCTCCCTGATAATAGTAAAGGATCTGTTGCAGGTTTTCCTCTATCCTTCGCAGGGTCTTATTATCCTGGATAATCTTTCCTTGTTGTTTGTTTTGGTCTTTCCCTTTCAGGCCAGAGGTTTTACCTAGTGTCTGGTGACCTTGCCTCTCTGTCCTGTTGGAGAGTGGGGCACTAAAAACAGCATGAGGATTCCTGCAGGGAGGGGATAAGGGTGCTGACTGATGATTTCGCCACCAGATAATTGAGGCGCTGATCAAATGATAGAAGTCAATACCTAGAGGCTGTTTTCTGAGTTCTTAAGTTTCCTAGGAGAGGAGTCATCCAGTTTAACTTACAGCCAGAATTATGGAAGCAGGACTGAGAAAGGTGCCTGAGGAGTCGACATCCCATACGTTTGGCTTCATCCCTTGCCTGGAGCCCAACCCCTCTGCATCCCCCACTAAACCTGGTACCTTAAGTCCTGACATCATCACACGTGAAGGCCATAGGTTCCATGAGGAAGAGATGTGTTGGGGTGGGTTGGAGTAGAGAAGGGCAGATAACCATTTTGTAAGGCATCAGAGAAGTCAGTCATTCTCCAAGCTTCCTGCTTTGTCCTTGTCCCCCTCCATACCTCCCACCTTCCTGGCAGCTAGTATCGGTAGGGGAATTGACGGCTCCTGGCTGGCCTCTTGCCACCATCTTGGATCTTGACTCTGCTGGTACCTTCCTCCCTTTCCCACCTTGTGATGTTGGTCAGAACTTTTCGCCCATGTCTGCTCCTCTAGTTCTCTTTGTCCTTGTGGTTAATGCCTTTTATGTTTTGAGGAAAACAGAAGACAAATGGATGGGTTAACTTGCTTATTTTGACTCAGAAATCTATAGAGTTCCTTTGCCTTCTCAGTATTAGCTGGTATCTCCATCCAGTTACTTTACTCATAGTTGTTCAAAGTTGCTTGCAATTTCAAAATGAAATTAGACCGAAAGTAGAGAGAAACTAGACAACATGCCAATGGAACCTTATGAAAGAACAGAAAACATGTGTATGCTCAGACAGCAGTGTTTTTAAACTATTGGAAAACATTTACCAATCATATTGATATGAGATTTGTTTTGGCACTTTTTGAAATTACAAGGTGATTTTGTTTAACTTGGGTTTTCATCTCAAATTATAGAATTTTAGATTGTCTTTATTTTGGAGGATATTTTCCTGAAGTAACTTTTTTGGAATTTAACAGCTTCATCTGTATTATAACTGTAGTTTTCCTTTTTAGAAAGCATCCACTACATTTAGGCAAAATTTTGTCTCATGGCCTTACTCAATGTAGGCAGATTGTGAAGTCTCCATGTCC
Organism: Urocitellus parryii; assembly: GCF_045843805.1. Classification (NCBI taxonomy): domain Eukaryota; kingdom Metazoa; phylum Chordata; class Mammalia; order Rodentia; family Sciuridae; genus Urocitellus; species Urocitellus parryii. The sequence goes on from NC_135539.1 coordinate 65,457,242, forward strand.
TTGCACATTGGGAAAAAAAGGCTATTGGTGACCTTTAATTCAAAGGTTAATTTTGATTCTGTAAGACTGTCACATCTATAAGCATGTGAGGGTCATTTTCAGAACAGATAATAACTTAATAAGCTAAAAAATCTATTTTTTACTGTCTGTAAGGACTACAACATTCATTTTTTTATAATAAGAACAAAAGACCTTGTTATTCAGGGTGAATCTCATCTATTTTCCCATTGAAAATGTTTAACTTTCTTCACACATTAGAACCAACTCTTTTGTGAACAATCTATACTCTGAGGAGACTTCTGCAGGTCTCCTAACCCAGCCAGGAAGTATACCTGGGCCTCAAATTTTTCATCATTAGTCATTTCTTGAGTTTGTTCCCAAAAGTCCCAGTTAAAATGCAATTATATCAGTAACACTTTCAGCTACTTCTGTCGTGGAAAAACTGGAACAACTGAGTTCAACAGGGCTGTAAGAGATTAGGGATGGATAGCATATTGCTGGGATCAAATCAAAGAAAACAGTGGTGCATGAAACAGTCTGCAAAACTGGAGAGGTGAGAAGTGGAGAAGAAGTAGGAACCCCTTGGAACTGACAATGGAACCAGCTGCCTCTGGTGGTGATGAGCCACATCCCTGGAAGAGTTTACACAGGCCTCATGTGAAATCTGGCAGAGATCCTAAGATAACAATAGTACCCCTAGTTATATAGCACAGTACCACTTTAAAACTATTTTCATTTCCATTACCTCCTTTCTTTTACTCTCAACAATCCTGTGGGTCCTATGGAGTAGGAGACAAGTTACAATTCATAAAGAAGGAAACTGGGTACCAGGCAAAGAGTGTGACACTCCTGAGACCACATGGCTTATAAGTAGTAGGACCAGCATGAACATCCAGGTTTCCTGGTTGTAGTCTGGGGCTCTTTATAGATAGTGCTTTTCAAATTCCCTGAATAACAGTGGGAGTGACCAGTGACCCCTGAGCTCAGAAGGTTTAATACCAAGAGATCTCTCAAGAAGATGAGATTTTCTTCATGTCTTATGTCTTACCTTTAAAAATAGTGGGAAGTTTATTTTCAGTTTATATTGATCTAGTTCCCTCTACCCATCCACCTGGTAGTAAGCAATGTTAAAGATCTCAGGACTTATGGTATCGAGTTTATTTTCTCATCAGTAGATCTGTGAGTTGACCACATCTTGTGTGGATGTGGTTGGGCTTGCCAGGACTTGACCCTAACTGCGTATTTGGTTCTGACCTGTCCTTCGGGTCTTATTGTTCTTGGACTAGCAGTGTCCCATGGCATATCAGAGGCATGCAAAGGTGTGAGTGGAAGCAGGCAGTCTCTCATGGCAGCTGTCACTCCAACCTCCTTCCACTGGCTAAAACATGTCATACAGCTAAGCCCCAAATCAGACGATACGCATTCTGCTAGCTCTACTGTACTGTGAAGTGCAGTCAGCTATACCCTTCCTTCTTGACCAATTATTACCCCACTTGCAGAAGGCATATTCACTTCCAAAATTTCATCTAATCCCAACATCAAGCTTCAAGTCCTGAATACCATAGTTCACACCAGGTCCAGATACAGCTCCTTTTAATATGGGAGGCTTATAAGCTAAAATATCAAATTATCAGAAAATCTCCTATGCGCATATAGCCATCATTGTATACCTACCATAAAATGGTGGAAGAGACAGAGGTTAAATGCAAAAAGCAATCCCATTTGGAAAAGTCAAGAATGGGAAGCACATAGCAGTCACCAGTCCACTGTAGTTTTAAAATTACATTAGGCAAATATTGCCACATCCGAAGTAATAGAATGTTCTTTGATTAATCCCCATTCTGTTACCTGGGACCATTCCCACTCCACCCACCCCCCATCCCCCATACATTGTTCTCTATTGCTCTTGGCTCTGCCCATCTGGAGGTTTTTCCTTTTCCATAATCATTAATGGACACAATTCCTTCCTAGTAGCTGAGCAACTTTCCTTGCCTATTTCTACCTATAGACTGTTGGTTGCCCTTGGGTCCTTTTATAGCCAGTCATAGTCTCTCAATTAAAGACAGAAGTACTGTTGCCAGGATGATCATCTCAGAAGTTTTGTAAGTTTTCTGTGTATTTGAAACCAGTCAGTTCCATGCACTTAAGCCATGCCCACCATTATTTTGGGCCATGACTCTCCAGAGACTTGAAGAAGTCCTTTGAGTCGAGTAGGCTACTCAGGGACCACACCCTCAACATGTGCAGAAGCACATTTCTAGATAGAACCTTTCATCCTTTCAGTGATATGAATACCAGGCTCTTGACTTAGTGTTGGACTTGAGGTTGTATTTTAATGAGAGACAGGGACTAGGCCTTTGTCCAAGGAAGTGTCTTAATGCCTTCATCTTGAATTTGATAAGAAACATTTCAATTTGCCAACCCTACAATTTCCCAACATTCCTGGGCTCTCTTCTGGTTGAAAATCAGTCTTTTCAGAGTTCATCTCATTCTTGTAATAGTTCAAACTAAAGGAATCAGCCTATTCTGCCAACCTGTTGCTTCAAAGATTTCTCATCAAGCACAAGTTATCAATATTTTATGTATTATGAGTCACCACAGAATTTAAAGCATGACTAAATGGCTCGTCAGTTATATTAACATCAGTCACTATTTTTCTGTTCTCCTATAGTAGCTTCCTTATTGCCTATCACCTGCTCTTGAAGTCAGTGCTGGATATTAGATATCTATTACAGAAGCTTTTTGTTTCCAGGTACCATTTTTTTTTATGTTTTATTTTATTTTTATTTTTTTAAGAGAGAGTGAGAGAGAGAGGGAGAGAGAGAGAATTTTAATATTTATTTTTTAGTTATCAACGGACACAACATCTTTGTATGTGGTGCTGAGGATCGAACCCAGGCCGCACGCATGCCAGGCAAGCGCGCTACCGCTTGAGCCATATCCCCAGCCCCCAGGTACCAATTTTTGTATTAAACAATGTTTGACACATAATGATCACAATCTCAGTGGTTAAAACAAAAACACATGTTTTTCTTGGTTCTTTGGACCTGGTAGGTAAGGCTTCAGGCTTTAGGTTGGGTTTAAGTCTGTTCTGTGTATTTCCTCATAATCAGTGACAACCTGGAACATATTTTTCTCATGGCACATCACAAGAGGGGTGATCAGATATGCAGAATGCCTCATAAATGCCTCAGATCAAAAGATCACTGTCACTTCTTTCCCATTCTACTGTCCATGACATAACACTGGCTAAACCCCAAATCAGGTGCAGAAATATATATTCTTTCTACTTTATAGCTGTGCAAGTCTTTGGGAAGAGAGGAAGAATTGAAATAAATAATACAATTTATCATGTGCTTCATAATGCATCTTTGTTTTCATATAGTAGTTTCATTTACTGTTTTCCCCAAAGTCTTCAAGTAAAATTGGTGATTTGGAATTATTTCACAACATTGACATTTGACATTTCCTGACATTCTATCAAGTGTGTATCATGGGCACAGGTCCCTTTTAAAATCGGGGCTTCATCAAAAGTGCATGGAGCGGGCTGGGGATGTGGCTCAAGCGGTAGCGCGCTCGCCTTGTATGCGTGCGACCCGGGTTCGATCCTCAGCACCACATCCCAACAAAGATGTTGTGTCTGCCGAGAACTAAAAAATAAATATTAAAAATTCTCTCTCTCTCCTCTCTCTCACTCTCTCTTTAAAAAAAAAAGTGCATGGAGCATTGAATGTGACAATGATCTTATAAGACCTTTTCCAATAAGGATTCTCTGCCTCACTAACAGGGAACTGCAGACACTGACCACAAACATCATCTGATTCATAGTTTTGCTTTATGATAATCTTTATCAAATTATCTCACTTGAATGTTACCTCTTTTGCTACTTCTTCTCTTTCAACAACATACATGAAGTCTAAGAATGAATGTCCGAGAGTCTCCCTTTGAAAATATGTACAGACTTTTGTCTGCATGCCTTGCACAATGACAAAACAAGAGTATGATGTCCTTCTACTCATTCATTCAACAAGTATCTTCCACACATCTGTTGTATCAGACATGATACTAATGGCTAGGAATGTCATTATATAGTGGTTAAAACGTATGATCTAGGGAACCTGTGTATTCCTGAGAAATTTTCAGAGGGTCTTCAAGGAACAAATTATTTTCACAATAATGATAAAAAATGTTATTTGCATTTTCAACTTTATTGTTTTATGAATGCAGAGTAAAGCACTCATCCATTATGCCAGTCATTTAAAAGATTTCCAAAAATGTAAAAAAAAAATAATAAAAATTGGGGGGCTAGGGTTGTGGCTCAGTGATAGAGCACTTGCCTAGCATTCCTGAGGCACTGGATTCAATCCCCAGCACCACATAAACAAACTAAATAAACAAAATAAAGGTATTGTGTCCATCTACAACTAAAAAAAAATTAAAAAATAATAATAATTGGCATTCTTCTCACTACCTTCATTTTGAAAAATAATCATATATCATAATAAATTTTATTTGTGTTATTGTGTAATAATTTTGTTATTTATTTGTTTTAAAATGACACAATTTTATTTATTATATACAGCTTGTTGTTTTGAAATATGCATATATGGATGGCTAAACCAAGCATCGATGTGTTCATTACACCACATACTTATTTTAAGTGTGTGTAATGAAAAAACTTAAAATCTACTCTTAGCAATTTTTTAAAAAAAACATTGTATTTAACTATAGTCACCATGTTATACAACGGATCTTTTGATCTTGTTTCTCCTTATTATATCCTTTTACCAACAACTCTCCAACCCTCTTATTATTGCTATTAACGTCGATTAATAAAAACTATTTTAAATCTTTACAAAAGTTCTCATTGATATTTCCAAAGGAAATTTAAGAGTGGTTCACAAGCTTCTTATTCTCAGGATCATTTATATTCTTAAATGTTTATATGGGCTCTAACAGTATTTACCAGAATGGAAATTAAAGCTGTGAACATTAAAAACTATTTCTTTTTCAGGTGAGGCATTCAAGTTTTTCAGGTGCATTATAACTATATAAAATAGTGGGATTCATTGTGCCATTTGTGTGCATGCACATAACATTATTTGATCCATCTCATTCTCCTTTCTCTGCCTTCCTCCATTCTCTCTTCCGCGACTTAACCCACTTGCTCTACTCTTCTATTGTTATTTTTAAACTTTTTTTTTTGAAGTAGCATGGATCTCTTCCATTTGCAAGTCTGACAGTTTATCTATAGGCCACCTAGCAATTGACCTCCGTCAGAATCGTTGGAAGCCTGAGAACTCCATTTTCTAAAATCTTTTACTAGAAGGAATTCAGATTAGATTTTGCCAGCAAGAAGCATTCTCACAATTTGGAAGACAGGCTGAAACCAGATTGTTAATGCAAGAACAGGTGTCGGGTCTTTAGCAAATGCAAGATTTTTCAGCAGTTTTAAGGTGTTCCTATAATTATTGGTTTCATGACTCACAAAACCACAATTATAACCAATAGTTTTCTGTGGTTCACCCAACTTCCTGTTTCTTAAAGAATGGCAATTTACATTTGTTCTCCTGCACCATTGCACCATTTGTGTAATTATCAATTCACTGATGTATATCCCTTTCTACTTGGAGTACCTGGAGATCTTTCTTTCCTGAACCAGTTTCCTCTAGTTGGGAGTCAAAGACCAAATGAAAAAATAAATATTCAAACTGCATCAAATTATGGTAAGCATCACAAACATCATAATATAGACTCAGAAAATAGGGTTTACTTCAGGTTTTTAAAATGTATTAAAACACCTTAAATACATGAGATCTCTGTAGTTTGTTCACTTATGTTATTGATTATGTAACTGTTTTGGATTTTCTAAGACTTATGGTTTTTTTTTTCCAAGAACAAGGAAATAAAATCATAAAATTATACTGGGAAAATGACATTGACTTTTAAGAAATTAACACCAGTGTTCCTTGTCACAATGATTTGTGAATGTGATATAAAACTTTACAGACTCTTGCCATATGGGATTGTTTTACACAGAATTCTTGAGGACATGATTTAGAATCTCATTACATCATACCTTGATATAAAATACCGATTTGCTGAAATGATTGATTAAAAACAAAATTTCCATTAATTTCTCTTTTAATTTCTGAACATTTGTATATCTCATTAACTCTTCTGGAAAAATCACTACAATCTAAGTTATATGAAACACACTTCCAGTGATTGGAGCAGAAATCTTAGATTGTAACAGTGAGATATATTGTAACTCAGGTTTGCAGAAATAAACAACATTTACCATTGAGGGAGAAGAGAAATGTTTTGCCTTCACGCATCCTAAGTTCATGACTGAGGCCCCTGTGAACAAAAGAGAAGCACACAAATTTATTTGATATAAGTTATGAGACACAGGAGCCTTTGTAAGGAAACAAAGACCCAAAGAAATGGAAAAACCTATGTATTTTGTTTTTGTAGTTGTAGATGGACAGAATGCCTTTATTTTAATTGTTAATTTTTATGTGGTGCTGAGGATCGAACCCAGGGCCTCACACATGCCAGGCAAGTGCTTTGCCACTGAGCTACAGCCCCAGCCCAACCTATGTAATTTTTAATCTAGGTTTTATGAAAAAGTAGATGGTTGTGGAGAACCATGACTGGACAAAGGGAAGATGTTCTGGGTGTAAAAAACCAGTGGAACTTGGCAAGGCCTGTTTCTCTGTATTACTCTGTCTTCAGAGATAGGATGTTCCTTTCCTTCATCTATAGGGGATCATCTCACAGAGAGTCTGTGACCTGCCACAGGGGAAAAGGAAATGAGAAATCAAAGGTGACTTTTCTCCTTCTGCCATCTTCTCAAATTGCTTCAGCTTAAAATAGTCAATATGTCCACATGCTATATTGTGAGGTAGCGTGTCCTGGACACCATCGTTGTCAGTAATTTTAAATATTTTGCCAAAATTGTAGGGAAGACATAAATATTGCAGTTCTATTCATCAGATAAACCTGATAGGGAGATGTGGATATGTGTATACAATAGAATTAGTTCTCTTTGAAACTTGAAACTACCTTCGTTGGTCTCTAGGAGAAAGGGGCATGACATGGAGGTACACAGACATGTAGATCAGTTCATTTTCGAGATTTGAAAAACTTACTGGACTCATGACTTGTCCAAGGTCACTCACAGAATGCAGCTACAATCTGGGCTCCAGAGAAGTTAGTGTGACCCAAGGACCCACGGACCACAGAGATTTCCAGAGCTCAGCTTTCTGGGATTTGTATCATGAAAATAATAGAACTTGAAACATTTTTTGAATATAAAGTGTACTATCATAAATATTTTTTAATAACTCCATATTCTTTCCTAGACAGGATTACAAATCTCTGTCCCCAGGCACACCCCACTGGAGAAAATTTTTCCCCAGACTTTTAGAGGTTGTCACTTTGAAAGTTGAAGGCGTATCATTACAGTTTTGTAAGTCAAAGGATGTAACATCTTTTCCTCACTCATGGCAAGGTTCATGGCTGACACCTCCATAATGAAAGACAGATTAACGAGAGAAAAGCATGACAAATTTAAGTTTTATGTGACATGGAAGTCTTCAGAAATGAAACCCAAAGATCCAGGGAAAACTGTGTATTTTTATGCTTAGGTTTGATGAAGAATGGACAGTGGTATAGAAGTGTGATTGGACAAAAGGGGTTCATGACCTAATGGTAATAAGCTGGGAGCAAGGGATTAGCAAGGCCGTCAATGCATATTTTTATTGATTCTATGTAACCTTCCTTCCTTCCTTCAGATACAGGAAAAAACATGGCTCTTGTGAGAGTCTTTAAGAGACAAAGTCAGAGAGACCTTTCTACTTCTGTAGTTTGCTTAATTTCCTTCATCTTAAATCGTTCAGTATGCCAAGGTGCCACATTTTGGGGTACCATTTCCTATACCCTATCACTTTTAGCTAGGTGTCCTTATTCAGGGAAACTCTATGCTATAAAAGGAAGAAATATGGTGTCAGAATTACTTTGGAATAACTGAGTTTCTTAAATAATTTAGATCCTGTTTGTATTGCAGACCTGAGAAAATGAGTAAGAACAGGGAAATACATAAGGAACTGCAAGTTGGCTAACCTCAAAGCTCAGTTTCCTGGTCAGTAAGAAAGAGGTGATCACGCCTAACTACCAGTCTTTAGCAAGGATTAAACCCAGTAGTGAATATTAAGTGCCTTGGATATAAGAGAAAAGAGTATGGATCTAAATACAGTAATTTTCTCACACATCCACCCAGGGTGAGAGTGGTCAAAGCTGTGAGAGTAAGTTGATCCTATGTCACCCTTTTCATTGTGTCATGTATGATGAAGTTTGCAAATGCTAAGGAATAGGGCAGGTTGCAAAAATATCTTCATTGGGATTAATTCATTGGTTACTAGCAACAGAGAGAGGGGAAGAGAACTATTGACTCAATGTATTGTCTCCTAACTTCCAAGGTTGAATTATAGTTATGTATTTTCCAACTAAGTACATGCTATAAAAAGGACCACACATTTATACATTTATAGGATTAGATTTCCATCTTTTTATTTGTCAATTCTACTTAAATCTTCCCCTTTTCTACTTCTTTTTATTAAAGACTTAAAAATCATTTTAATCTCTCTTCAGTGAATTACATCCTTCACCATTAAGTTATTAACAATCTTTTTAAAATGAGGTAGACTTTTTATTCATATCCAATCCAAAAAAATCAACATTCTTCTCCTGATTCAGTTTTTATGAGTGCCTCTCCCCTCTTCTAATGATTAATTATATCTAATGTTGAAAAGAGAAATTATCTAAAATGGTTTGTGGTTTTTTTTAGGAAAGCATGCACTTTATTTTTTTCTGAAATTTTCTTCAAAGGAGGCATATCTTTTTAAAGTACCACTGGCTTCGTAGGAACCAAATCACTATAGGAAGAATAACAGAACCATGTTCAAATGAAAACTTAAGAAATTGTGCTTTAATTATTTTTAAATTGCTGCTCTATAAATATTTTTCCAAGTGATTCTATTTAACACATAAGCTTACTGCCTTTTCTACCTGGTAGCATTGGGGTTTGATGGGCAATAAATTGATGATTGGTGTGTTAGCCAGAAAGTGAGACAATGGCTATAGAGGAAGGAAGTGGTTTGTATAAGCATAAGATGATAAGGACCTTGGAGAACAATTTAATTGTGTTAATTTGCTTTCTGTTACTCTAACAAAATACCTGAGGTCATCAACTTAGTGAGAGAAAAGATTTGTTCTGGCTCACATTTCCAGAGGTTTCAGTCCTTGGTCCAGTGGCTCTGTTGCTTTGACCTATGACGAGGCAGTACATCATTGTGGGGCATATGACAGAGGAAACCTCACATCGTGGCTGAAAAGCAGGGAGACAGGAAGGGGCTTGGGTGCAAAACCCTTTAAGGACATGCTTCCACTGACCCAACTTCCTTCCCCTAGGCACAATCTTCAAAACATTCTACCAGCTCCTAAGAGCACCACAGGCTGGTAACCAAGCTTTCAATAAATGGCCTTTGAGGAACATGCGAGACTCAAATTATACCAGTAACATTGCAAATCCCTTGTTGTGTACGTGCAGGAATTGTGGGCAAGGGAGAGGAAGTGACAGTAATACTGACAAACTGTCACTGGAAAATCAAGTCTCTGGAGACTTTGCATAAAAACAAGCCAAGTGTGAGATGAAGATCTTTCTCTTTGTTGGAATTAGGTTTAGAACCAAAATTAACAACCTTTATAGTCTATGTTGATCTGGTTCATCAAATTAATTGGGTATTTTTCTGATGTCTCCTAAAAGCTGTGCTTTGCAAACCCAACTTGGTTGTCTAAAGGAAAGTAGAGGTGGGACCCAGTTCCCCAGGGGCTATCTGGTCAGCTTTTAGCACCATACAAATGATGCTTAGTTTTTGCTGATAAACTGACTTCCTGCAATATTGTTTATTGCAGGATCAGACTGGTTTCTGTTATTTTTTTTCATGGAGTTCATTATCAGCTAAGCACCTAAGATTTGTATAGCTCCAGATGAAGGGCTAAGTGGGAATATAAAGGTACCAGATATATTCCTTAAGGAACTTATCTAATTAGGACCTAAGTATAGATGAAGAAGATTATGTACCTGTGGCTCACAGGCCATATACCTGCAAGTATGATACCAATTCTATGGTTGGTAAAGGGGGTGACACTGCCCTGAATTTCAACTGGACCATGAGATATGGATAGGTTTTATATGAATATACAGATGATATATATGCACATATTATATCATATCTAGGTTCTATATGAATAAATATACTTCGGCCATTATATATACATGTATATGTTTATATATATTCTATGTATCTAGAACATATCCATATTTCATATAGATAACATACGGATGTATCAGTTATATATGATATATTGAAGGAGACAGGACTTCATTCTAGGGAACAGAATATCATGCATACACATTTTAAGTTGGTAATAAACACTATAAACACCAGAATCAGACAGAAAAATAAATTGTTGGAGGTGGGGTAATATGGTAGGGAATGATTGGTTAAGTATGTTTTAGGAAAATTTTAATACCAGGCTGAAGACTTTATAGTTATCTATATTTGCTCTTCCTTCTGATTAAAAATAGCCAATACCTTTGGAGATATCACAGGAAGCTCTGGGTGCAGCCATTTCAGATTTCCCAGAGTTCAAGAACTTAGCTGTTTGTAACCAGCCTCTTCCAAAGAGATGCTGGATGGGAGTGGATCTTCTCAGTCTACCTACATCTCAGATTGGACTTCGAAGCAGTCAGGAGAACAAGGAAATAGTCCTGAGGTTCAAATTCCTCTGCTTCTCCCCATCCTGGGGGCAGGGGCCAAGACCAAGTCTTCCAACTGGTCCAGCTCAGGAACAGAGAGAAAGGGAAGAATGTGAATGGCCTGGGCTAGGAAGACCCTCACATTACAAAGCCTTTCTAGGTTTCTAAGCCACAACTTACTGAAGCTAAGCATGACCTCAACGTTCTTTTAGTCATTCAGAATACTGGGTTGGGGTTGGGGTATGTGGTTATGCAAGAATTTGGGAGATGAAGGTTGGGTAGCTGAGGGTCTGATGTAGAGGAAACTTCTTTGGGGCTGAGGTTTGGGAGCAGGGCTGCCCAGTGACCAACACCATCTCACACATGGCCTGTCAAGGTTGCTAAGTTGGAACCGTAACATCCACCTCATAGGCAGTTTGCCTACTTCTATGGTACCAAGGTCAAGTTTTAGAGAAATGGGACAAATATAGTATTTAAAAATTGAAGAGGATAAATTTTTATAACTCTCAACTCAGAAGCCTTTCTTGAAGGGTTGCTGGGGAAGCCTAGATGGTGGCTGGGTTTGACTCTCACATTGATGAAGGTTCTTGAGCAGAGGAGAACATGACACCACCAGGGGGCAGTATGAATCTGTGTCCACTATTCATCATTTCAGTCTTGACCAAAGTCAAATTCAAACCACACAACGTTTTCTGTCTTTGTACAAGAGCTTCATTAAAGCCCTTAGGCAGCATTTAAACTTTAACGCTGTAGAAACATTTAGTAAATACAGAAGCATCTTTAAGTGTAGGTTGGATTTTCTTCTCACGAGCAATACCGAATTAAATTTTACTGGGAGCCTGTCATTTATTCTCTTGTACGAAATAGCTATTTCCTACTGGCCTCAAGATCTGAAATAAGAATGCATTATTTACAATTACATAATATCCTTGTCCTAAGCTGTAAAACAGAAAACTTTCGCTTTCCTGTGTCTTTGAAAGCTTGGCCTCTAATCCATGTTATTAAATTTTTAAAAAGCCCATGAGCAGCATGGTGTAACAGAGACAGATTCGCAATCAAATTAATCTTTGTTCAGCTCTTTCCATGTAGCAAGCATTTCGCTGAAAACCAGGGGTGCAGCAATGCCTCCTGCCCTCAGGGAGTCACCAATCTCCTGGGGATCCCATAAAATAACAGAAGAGGTGGTTCCGGGCATTCTGGTATACTGAGAGTGCTGCCCTCAGCTTCCGACTGAGAAATGGAAAAAAGAGAGTGGCACAACAGGATCATTTTGGGAACAACCATAGCTCAGGAAACCTGACCTGTTCATAATCTCAGGATTTTGGATAAAACCCTTGAAGTGAACCTTCTCTTTAATCAATTCCATTACAGCGCATTATGGCATGCTGTGTGTATGTGTCTATATATAACACAATTAGGGTAAATGGCTTCCTCATTATTAAGAGAGCACTTTTCCCTTTACGGGTGTTTTCATAATTTCCTAAGTAATGTTTTCTCAGGGCAATTTTGCAAATATATGATACATGGGAATAGATACAGGTTGAAATGGTAATCCAGGGACCGTCTCATAAAAATGTTGAGAAGTTTGGAAGAATATTGAGTTTTTAGATTGAAACAGCAGTAAAATAATACCACGGTGTTATGAACCAGGTGCCGCCTTCTTATCTAATGTATCTTGATTCTAATTAGTTAAGAGACTGAATGGAGCCTTTATTTGGGGGCAAGGTTAAGTGTATGGTCAAGTGCACTCAGCACAGGGGAGGGATTTGCAAAGTCTGAATCCTCCTCCCTATGATTGACTTTGGGAAAATCCTTTAACCTCTTTTTTTCTTGAGTAAAATGGAAGTCACAGAATGATCCACCCCAATGGGATGCTGTGATTAGTGTCACAAATGATGGAAATACACTTTGCAAACGCAAATCGACATTAAAACACGGATACTAATCTCTGGCAAAGGGGCATGTGTGCTATTTCATAGAGAAGGGACACTCTGCCTCCCTCTTTTGCCCTTCCCCATCAGCTGAACACATCCAGACTCCAAGGCTATCATTTATCCCTTCTTGGGTTTAAGAAAAGCAGATGCACAGTCATTTCAAAGACATTGTGCAAGCATCTTGTCTTTATGTTCTTCAAGAATCATGGACAGCTATTCAAGTTATTGCAGTCGTGTTTACATCACTTCTTGTTTTCTGACGGGTGGGGAAAGTGTGGGGCAAGATGGATTGATTAATACAAGGAGACAGTGTCTTCATGTGGGGAGGAGAACACGAGACCAGTATTTCTTTCTGGTGGGTTTCTCTTCACTAGACAGCAACCATAAAACAGAAACAAGGCTGCTAATTTCCTTTTTACTGTGTACCCAACAACTGTCACAGTGTCTGGCGCACCATAGTCCTACAGTAAATATTTGTTGAAAGAATGGTGGGGGGAGATTCAGCTGGTCCAACCCGAAATCGCTAATTACCAAACCAAAGTACTTTAAAAACTGCATATTCCATCAAAGTCATAAAAATAACCACAAAAACCAAAGTCACTAAAACTAATAAAAATTTTACCTCAATTTACATGTAAACTTTTAATACATTCAAAAGAGTGTGCTTTTGAAAAAGCAAATTTTAATTTCGAACTTGGTTGTTTGTTAGCAGTTGGGGTTTTTTCTCTAAGCTTGAGTGCCCAGAATGCAAAAGAATGAAGAAAGATGCGGCTTCAAACTTATGCTGAGAATTTCTAGCTAAATCTAACCAGCTCACATGGGAAAAAGTGTGTTTCAGTCAGATGAATTTTATTCTTGTTTACTCTGAAGCATCCAAGATATTTTAAACTGTGAAGATAGAAAGGGCAGATGCAGAAGCCTTCAAAACCCACCATTATTTCTTAGAAGCCTAGTGTTACCTGAAAACTAGAAGGGCTTAGTGGTCTAACCTTTTAGAGAGCTAACTCCCAAGTCTCTCCTACAAATGATCTGGACTGAGATTTCAGGAGTTTGTTCTTTCAAAGTTTTTTAAGAAAGAAGCAGTTGCATTTCAAGATCCTACCCAACTTGTAGGAAGTTCTACAGTGAAAGTGCTCACGTGCGCGCGCGCGCGCGCGCGCACACACACACACACACACACACACACACACACAAAACTGGGTATTATTTTCATGAGAAGAGTTACATTCTCCCAGATTACCCCACGTCTCCCCAAAACTCATTGTTGAAGGGAAAACCAATTACTGCTCAAAGAAAAATATAGGCTTAAAGTGATTTTGAAAAAGAAATGCTTTATTTTTTTTTAAATTACTTGGTTCCATATTCAATAAAGAGCTTTGCTAATCATCTTTCCTAATTACTTTGGCTAACTCATATTTGATGAAAAAACTATATTGTAAAAACGGCAGTGAAATGTAAGTTGTTCTCCCATGTAATTAATTTGTTCTAGGAGCTCGTTTTTATTACAAAAATAATTTGTGGTGGGTAGTTATAGGGGAAAGACTCAAGCCGCAGAATAATATTTCCTATCTGAAAACTTCCCTGCCCTGACAACTCATTTAACTCCTTGGAATTCAAACATCTACTTTACATCTAATTCCAGATATACAGAGTTAACAGGCCAGACTTGAACTGTGTGATAGCATTTTTGGTGGTATTGTGTCCATGGAAGGAATTAAAGGCTTTGGGTACCAGTGACCTTGTATTTTCTTCCAAGGACCCTACTTCTGGGGTCATGTTTCTCTTCTCTCCTTTCCTCTTCCTCCCAGTGCCAGTTGGATTGTATGGGAGGTCTAGGGAATGAACCAAGGGCAAAGCTATGTCCATAGTTGGAGTGGTTTCTCTCCAGACATGGGCTGGTTTTCCTCATCGTTCCCTGACCCTGGAAGGAAAGGAAAGGGGGTCATTTTCTTCTCCAAGACCAATCTCTCTGCCTGGGCCTCTGGATCCCATCCATCCTCTGGAACTTCCTCTCCACTCTTTTCAGTTTTACCCTCCGTCTCAGTCTTTCTCTTTCGCTTTCAAACGTGAGCAAATTCATTTACATTAAAAACGAGGAAGAAAAAAGAAAAGAAATAGGACTCCCCCTTAGCAAAGTCTTCAAACAAATGTTCTTTCCCTGGTGCCTTTCTTTCTTTCTTTGTGGTCCACTTACTTTCATGTCCTTTACAGTCTGGACTTTTTCCCGGAAATATCTTTATTTCTAAAATTTCAATTCAATAAAATCAAACCTCAATGCAGAAAAGGATCCCGAGAGATTCCTTGGTCTCCAAAACTTCAGGTCTCAGAGGCCACGTGTTTCTTACCCAGAGGCTCTTATTTCCAGGACTGTTTCTCTCCTGCTTCTCTCTTGCTGCAGTGTCAATGTGAACACATGGAATGCTGATGGAGGGTCAGCAATGTAGTACCTGGAATGAGGCCCTACCATGGAGACCAGGCTTGGGACCAACAGCCAGAGGAAGCTGTGTCTTTGATAAATCTTACATTGTTTTCTCATATTTCTTAATCTTTCATCCATGGTTGATACAGTTGAAAAGCCAGTGACTTTCCTTGATGCTGTGTTCTGAATTTAATTCCAAACAACAGGGAAGAATTAATTGGGGCAATGGGATACAAATAAAAGGTCTCAGTGATCTTAATGGATCAAGAAAGACTTCTGAGGGCCTTCACATTTTCATGGAAAATACTTTTATTCTGTGAAAAGAAGAAAACACAAGCATGTTTGTAATGAGGAAAGATTATTGATTTAAAAAACAATTGGAAACTAAGTTCCAGATTTAATGTTTGACTGTGGTTCTTTATTTAGGCTCTGGAAATATTTCCAAGAGGAAAAGGAGGCATTGATGAAGTTACAGCATAATAAATAGTATATTTAAACAAGTATTTAAATATTCAAAACCGAGTCTCTCATTGAGAAAGTTTTATATTCATGCTTCTGAGAATAGCTTTACCACTAAAATAGCCATACGTAATATTTCCTGGTTTTCTACTTTGCTTCTGCTTATTAATATTAAACAACTGGTTAAAAACAAAATACTGCATTGCATCTAAAAATGAGATTACAGAAAAAGTGGATTGCACTGTTGTTTGTGTATTTGATAGTAGTTGCTTTGTGTAGTCTGTTAGTTGATTTGAAGAGGAAGATTCAAACAGCAGGCAAAGGCTGTGCATTTGCCCAAGGAAAATTCCCAACTGCAAGAAACAAGCCGACCTGGGCTAGAGAATGGGGCCTCACCAACTCTGGGAGCAAAGTAGCCAGTCTCAGACCACCAAGAGAGCTGGGTGGGATCTGAGAGTTAAGGGGCAGGAGCAATGTGGCCAGGCTCCTGCCTCAGCCATTCCTAGCTACCCTGAACTCCCACGCTACTGTCCTCTCTGGTTTCATCCTTCTCGTTGTCTCTGAATCATTCCCCTGGGGTTAAAGTGGACCCATGTCACCTTCCTGGACACTCCTGCCAGGGATGCTGAAAAGTGATGAGGAATGAGGAGGGGAAGACCTGAGAAGGATCTTACTCTTTCAGATTCCTTAAATTGGAGGATGGGAGGACAGGTTCTCTGTCTGACATCAGAGAGAATTTTCCAAAGGAAAGGAATTTTGAAGAGTGGATACATCCCTAATATCCATTAAAGACGAGAAAATGTATTCAAATACTCTGGCTAATGAAAATTCCATGTGCCCACTGCTGATTTACCAAGATGGCTCTAGAAGTCACAGCACAGTTGCAAGGGTGATTGATATTGTAGAATCTCTCACATTGTGTCCTTTTAAAATCCAGCTCCTCAGCAGCATACCTTTATACAGTTCGCGTCAGGCACGTAGGAATCCAATGTGGTGCTGTAGGTGTAGTGTCCTTTCTGTGCTCTGTGGTACCTGGTGGCTTAGTCCTCAGGCAGCAGGAGGTATATAGTATATTGCTGCTCTTACTGTCCAAGTGAGAATATTTTAATTGAAACATAGTCCTATTCATAATCTGAGATAAGTCATACTATGTAACAGTCATTATCTTTATGTAATAAGTGGAGTTACTTATATACTGTTTTCACAAGCCCATTCATTCATAGTTCTGGCACAGAGAGCAGCCATTCAGTGAATACTTACTGAAGGAATGATGGAGTTGTGTAGCAAATATTACTGAGAAACACAAAGTGAATGAGGCACAGGTCATCCCCAAAAGATTGCATATTTTCCTAAAGGAGATAGGAAGTAAACAAATAGTTTTGATATGCTAGGACAGACACATGAAAGGATGTAGTTTTCGGATTCCTTGCTATATGCCAGACAGTGTATGGTTCACAAATATGTGTTTGATGACCAAGACAACTAAATGACATGCATGTCTTTTTATTGCCATCATTATTATTTTTCCATTTTACAAATGAGGAAACTGAGTCTTGAAGAGGTTAACTGACTTACACAGGCCTGCTTTAGATGTAGAAAGTGGTGATTTGGATAGGAAGATTCAAAAGAAAAGGATGAAGGCTGGGTTTCTCCTGGAGAAAGTTCCTGGTTGCCAAAAGCAGGTGTTGACCTAAGCTGGATAATGTCTAAGTTCAAGCCACTGCTGTCCCTCCATACCGCACAATTGGTCACTACTTTCTATTGTGCTTTTAGCAAAGAGGAGTTATCGATGGACTTTTGCAGACCAAAAAAAAAAAAGAAAAAAGAAAGAAAGAAAAGAAAAGAAAGTTATTGTTCCAGTTTCCTGGAAGGGGATTTTTTTTTCAGGCAGATACTGAACCATTCCAGACAAAGTCACATACTGGAGTCCTGAGAGGACATGGTCAGATAAGTGTCTTCAGGTAGTTCAGCCATAACCTGGGCATTGAATCCTTATGAGGAATGTGGCAGGAGATGAGGTGGAAAATGAAACCAAGGGGCATGAACTTGATAGACCAATGTCATGGTCGTCTCTTGGGGGCATGGACATTAGTCTCTGGATGATTGGAACCACACAGGGAGTCTGAGATGAGCAGATTTGTTCCTTTGGCCCTCAGTGCTTAGCCTCCTATCCCTTCTCTCTGCTAACTTCCAGCCAGGGCCCACGTTTGCTCACAGAACTTTTATTTCACTCTTAATCTCCTCTCTCCCTGGAGCTCAGGTTCGGGTCCACCAGGGCTGGGCTTGAGTCAGGTCTGAAGTCACTGCTTTATTCAGATTGCACCACTTCTGACCCCTGAGGCAGCATTAAAGCAATTCAGAGAGCTGAATCTCTCCTCCTTTTCAGGAGGCGCTCTGTCTACCAGCCCTCCATAGTGAGCCCACAGGATGCTCTGGGGGGACCCCCACTGTATCATCAAACCAATGATGACTAGCAAGGGGTTAAAATGCTTTATTTAATAGGAACTACATAAAAGACCCTCATGTTTATCCTCTTCAAATAGTACATCTTGAATATCATCCACCCTTTCACATTTGGGAGAAATCGCATCTTACATTCTTGCATTTAAACAGCCAGTTTATTCAGCCAGACTGGATTTCTCAAACAAAATCTGAGTGGCAGCCAGTGGACCAAAGGGAGAAATTCTGTCACAAAAAAAAGAGCAAGTTTCTCATAAATATTGGGCTGTCATGGGGTAACCCTTTGATGATTAACGCGTCACTCAGAATCACAGGATGTCTCTGTAATTCTGCTGCCACAGTGACTTGCAATAGTCTGACAGTAAAATTTCATGCATTCAGACTCAGTGGTTTTCATGATCCTTTTCTTTCAAAATCTTTGAGTTTTTAAATAATTTGGAGTTCAGCTGATTTGAAGTTAATATTGACCAAGTAGATTCTTCTTAAACCTTACAAACTGGGTAACAATATTCAAATTATCCCAGGGGCCTTTTTATTTTACTCAGAGATAAGATGTTCAGGTTAATCCAAGTACCTTCAGTGCACTCATTTATTTTTTTTAACAACCACAGATTGTTAAAATTGTTAATGTTCTTCTTCATTCATTATAATAAAATCCATTAAGGACTTCCAGTTGACCATTTTAGTAGTGTAACTGAAGTTACTCTGTGTGAAAGGAATAAAACTATATTGGGAAATATAATATACTTTTCAATTATCTCCCCCAATTAGTCTGAATTCTCTTCAGACTTGCCCCTAGAGAATGTTACTTACTACACAGATAATCAAGCAATGGATTATTATTATTAATTATATCCTAACAAGACCCAGTGACCAGCAAATAATTCACAATACATTTGCCTTTCTGCTGTTACAATAGGTGTGCGCACACAATTCATCTGCTTTCTCATATGTAACTTTCTCAAACTGCTATTTTCTTCTTCTCTCTCGAATGCAGTAGTATGAGCGGGAAAGAAAAGCAAGAGCCTATGGTTTGGAGTGTAGTTCAGTGGTAGAGCTCTTGCCTAGCATACCTGAAGCCCTGGGTTCAAGCTCCAGCACTAATAATAATAATAATAATAATAATAATAATAGCCATTGGAACAAAGATTCAGGAGGGGAAGGGACAGGAAGAAAAAACATTTTTTTCTCATTTTATTCAATTACTTTAATAGCATATTATAGTTATTTATAACTGGGGTTCATTTTTTATTTGTTCTAATTAGTTATACATAACTATAGAATTTGTTTGATATATCATAAGTAAATAGAGTGTAGCTTCTCATTTTTCTGGTTGTACATGATGTAGAATTACACTGGTCATATGGTCATGTATGCACATAGGGTAATAAAGTCTGATTCATTCCACTGTCCTTCCCATCCTCACCTCCTCCCCTCCTTTCACTTTCCTCTTTCTAGTCCAAAATACCTCTATTCTTCCCTAGTGTGACACCTTCTTGTGAATTAGCATCCACAAAGCAGAGAAAACATTTGGTCTTTGGTTCTTTGGGATGGGCTTATTTCACTTAGCATGGTATTGTCGAACTCCATCGATTTACTAGCAAATGCCATAATTTCATTCTTCTTTAAGACTGAGTAATATTCTATTGTGTGTATATACCGCAGGGCACCTAGGTTGGGTCCATAGCTTAGCTATTATTAATTGAGCTGCTGTACACATTGATGTGTCCTTTAGGTATAAACCAAGGAGTGGAATAACTGAGTCAAATGAGGGTTCCATTCCATCTTTTCTGAGGAATCTCCATCCTGCTTTCCATATCTTTACAACAAAGATAGAATTGGGCAAATTTAGTAGAAGGGTGAGCTGTGGAAGTAGGGGCAACCAGGAGACCCATGTGATATCATGGAATGTGAGAGTAGGGAAGACAGAAGATAACACTCAAAGAAGAGGAAAGGGTGGTAGAAGCAGCTTAGGACTAATTGTCTCAAACAGTAAATTTATTCACACAGAATAGCAAACTATTGACAACAGAGGAACACAGTAGCTACTGAGAGAATGGGCTATAGAGCTAGACAGACCTGAGTTTAAGATCAAGCTTTGTCACTTATGATGTGACTTTGGACCACTCATTTAACCTCGGTGAGCCTCAGTGTGTTCATTTACAAAAAGGCAATAACAGTGCCTAGCTGGTAAGATTGTTCAGAGAATTAAATGAGATAATGTGTAGGACACAAGACTTGGCACTCCATATGGTCATCATCTAATAGATATATATATTTTTTTCAATTGTCTCCCCCAAATTATTTAGAATTTTCCAGATTCACCTCTCAAGAATTTATTTATAAAGATATCCAAGCAATATAGTATTATCCCAATAATTATTTGAAACAAATAGCTATGTTTAAAATATTTTATTAAGTGAAATAATCATTGCTCAACCTACTTAGTGGTTTACATAAGTGAAAAGATCACAAACTTTGAAGTCCGATCAACCTGGGTTCAAATCTGGGTCTATTACTCACCAGGAAACTCATCATTATTTCATCCTAGATACTTTTTGCTATCCTTTGGATCTGGAATGTCCCCTAAGGTCCATGTGAGCTTGGTTCCCAGTTGGGTGGAGAAGCCTGTAAGATGTGGGGCCTGAGGGGAAGAAGTTTAATCACTGGATGTGTGCCCTAGCAGGGGATATCAGGACCCTACCCTTTCCGGTCTCCTCCTCTTTCTTCTTGACCACCATGAGGTAAATAGGCCTCCTCCACGATGTACTTCTGCCATGTTGTACTGTTTTATCACCAGCCCAAAGTAACAGCCAAGTGATCATGGACAAAAATATCTGAAACTATGAGTCAAAGTAAACCTTTCTTCTTTATAAGCTGTCCTTTCTTGTTGGTAATGTGGGATCAAATCTACTTTTCTAAGTAGTATGGAGATTCCTAAGAAAACTTGGAATGGTACCATCATTTGACCCAGCTATCCCACTCCTAGGTTTTTACCCAAAGGACTTAAAATCAGCATACTACATCATGTTTATTGAAGTTCAATTCACAATAGCTAAACTATGGAACCAACCTAGGTGCCCTTCAACAGATGAATGGATAAAGAAATTGTGAGAATCACATATAAGAGGTTGTGAGGGGAATGGGAAAAAAAAGGAGAGAAATGAATTACAGTAGATGGGGTAGAGAGAGAAGATGGGAGGGGAGGGGAGGGGGGATAGTAGAGGATAGGAAAAGTAGCAGAATACAGCAGTTACTAATATGGCATTATGTAAAAATGTGGATGTGTAACCGATGTGATTCTGCAATCTGTATACGGGGTAAAAATGGGAGTTCATAACCCACTTGAATCTAATGTATGAAATATGATATGTCAAGAGCTGTGTAATGTTTTGAACAACCAATAAAAAAGAAGAAATTGTGAGATATATATATATATATATATATATATATATATATATATATATATATATAAACTCAGCCTTAAAGAAGAATGAAATTATGGCATTTGCCAGTAAATGGATGGAACTGAAAAATATAATACTAAGAAAAAATAAACCCATCCCAAAGAACCAAAGGCGGAATGGGACATTATTACCCTATGTGCATATATGATTATATGACCTCTGTAATTCTACATCAGGTACAACCAGACAAATGAAAAGTTATACTCCATTTATGTATGATGTGTCAAAATGCATTCTACTGCCATATATAACTAATTAGAACAAATTAAAATTTAAAAATCTATTTTTCTAGAGAGTATTTAAGTTCATAATGGGCTTAGTAAAGAGTCAGCTACTTGGTTAGTGACTTTCAATTTTTAGTATTTCACAATTTTGATGTCATTCCTTGGCATGGGAAACTGAGTCTATGAGAAAAGAAAATGATGTCACCAGTTTTAAATAAAGGAAGAACTCAGAGTATGTAAGAATGTGCATAAAGTCTCATAATGAAGTGGTTGTAGAATCAATATTAAGTCCTTGAATATAGATTAACATAGTTGAGAGGTCTATTCCTGACTGTCCAAGACCTCATAACTTCATTTTATTGGTGCAGAAACTGAGCCCAGAGTATAAATGGCTCCCCCAGTAACATTGATTTCAAGTTCTCTGACATCTGAGCCACTTATCTCCTCCTGGGTTATATATAATTTCTACTGGATCACTTTAATGTCCAAAGGAGATTTTTATAAAATAACTTTAAATAGTATAGCATTCATAACTAATCAAACTCAGCATAAGAAATAATACAAATAACAGGGTATAGTCAATATTTTATAAAACATGACTACTTTAGGATTAAAAAATAATGTTTTTGCAATTTATTTTATTTTCAGTGGATTTTTTCATAATTCCATTCACCATTTTTTTCTACTTGAAATGTATTTCTCTGGGCTAGAGTTGTGGCTCAGAGGTAGAGCACTCACCTAGCATATGTGAAGCACTGGGTTCGATCCTCAGAACCACATGAAAATAAAATAAAAATATTATGTCCACCTATAACTAAAAAATAAATATTAATAAAAAGAAATGTATTTCTCTGGATCCTAAGAGGAAAACACATTTCCATTGGTCTAAACCATTGTGCTATTCCATGTGCATCTGGCTATCTGACATCAACTGAATCACCCTAGCTCTAGTATCCCATAAATCTATTGATTTTAGGAAAAGATGGCAATGTCAAGTTCCATTTTTTCAGGGTTCCTCAATGATCCTGGAACTTCCCTCCATAGAAGAGGTGCTTGTCAGGATCATCCATGATTTCAATATCTTTAGGCCTTGGGAAGTTTTGCAGTGGGGAACTCATGTTCACCAGTGGTCCAGCCTCTGGACCTATTTACATTCCCATGCCATTCCTGTCTGGCCAGCTAATAGAATCCAGGCATCTCTGTACAGCTGGCTCTCTGAGTGACACATGGTAGCTCCCCTCACACCCTAACAAAGGGAACAGAAAAGCAAGTCATTTGGCCTTTCTGATTCTCAATTGGCCTCTCCTGATTTCCTCCTGCACTCAACTACAGAAGCCTGCCCTTATTTTCATGGTTGATCTAGTTTAATATGGTTGCTTTTCTTGGTGGTGTCCAACAAATATTTTGGAGAAAATACTGGAAGACTGGAAGTTAAAACTCATGCCTTTGAGTTACTGTCTAACAGCCATGTGAGATGACAACACAATCCTGGTTTACATAAAATAGTCACATGGGCTGTTTACTCTTTTTTTGCTTACCTCCTGTGTTTTAATCAGCATGAGTTTCTAATTTTTCAGCCAGTAGTTACATTATAGAAAGAATTACATTATTATTTGTATTTTGCAGATGGAGATACTGGGGTCCTAAGTCTGTAGCTGATTACACAGCATCCCAGATACAAAAGTGGAGCCACCGGCCCGAGCCCGTGGATATCTTCCCCATAGGACTGTACTACTCATCTGTGGAGTCCTCCTCCTCCTTATTTTCTTTTTAGGTAAGTTCTGTTCTTTTATTAAATCATAAAAATGAGCATTGATCATCTTGACAGCACCTGAATTATGAGCTGAAGGCCTATCTATGAAACTTGATTTCTTTAATTCCTGCCTTGAGCCCCGTGGAACAAAGTGTCTACATTGAGCCGTACGGTCTTCCACATGTATTCCTTCTGAGACGCAGCTGTTTTATTCTTTAAGCCCTTCTTTCTTTGGTCTTGCAGACAGTGCCATCAACATATGTGTTACTTTTCAGGCCATGTATCATATTAATTTATAGTCTGCCTTTGTGTTCAGTCTCTGGCTTGAAGCCATCACAATGACTGAGGAATAAGAAAATGCTCAAAGAGCATGATGTTCTGCCAGACAACATGGAGACCTGTGTACGAATCTGATGACTTTGTGTCTATGGAGTGGAGAGGATGCATCAAAAATAAAATCCCTGTTTAGGCCTACCCAGGCTAAAATTAATTTATTAAAAAATATATAAACTAGTGTCACTGAGTCTTGTTGCTTTGCCCAAATCACACTATTGCAGATGGCCGTGATTGTCTGGAACAGTGAATGAACCCAGTTAACCCCCAACTTTAGCTATATTCATTCAGCCCAAACTCGATATCACAAATTCACCTGCTCAGTGGATTATGCCACTTTAATGTGACACTCATAAAAGTCATGTCCTTTTGGACTTTTCACCTATCACTGAGGTCCTCAGATAGCCTTTACCCTTCTGATACCAAGTTGTAAAATGTTAATATTTGATCCAGAAGAAGACAACAAAGAGAACAGAGATCCTGACATGGCAGTATCTTTATTCAACTTGGTTTTTGTTTAGTAAGCTATGAGGATCAACACTCAGGCACACATCAGAATATATTAAGAGTAGAAGGGTTTTAGACATCATGATCCGACACTCGTCATCAGGAAGCCACCAAATGGAGCTTCAGCAACACTGGAACCCAGAGTTCGTGGTTTCCATATTTACACCAGCTATGACATAGGACATTTCACTTTATAATGCAAAAGCCAGGCTTGCAAAGTAGCTTTGGAACTCAAGGAACAAAAGAAGCTCTTTTCCCTCCTTCTGTAAAGTGACAGTGTTGGTGGCACATCATCAGACAAAGGGCGTGGTGATGCTGGGTTTTGTGCAGCCAGAGAGCGGAGTGGTAGGTCCTGTTTACTCTCTGCCAGAAGCCAGCAGGCCTCAGAAAAGGAGTTCAGGATGTCTCTTTGCTCCTGGTGATTTACTCGGGTTTCCTTTTGTAAGCATATGGATTCTATTTTCTACTGTCTCTATAAATACTGTTGTGACTGTCTCTGCCAAACCGGCTACCTTTCTCACCCCAGGGAGAAGGCAAAAATCAGACATTCTTATTCTGCCGTCCCATTAGACACAGCCATTAGAGGAGGGAACAGATTTGGCAGTCAAAATGATGTGTGTATTTGAATCTTTAAAGAGCCAGGCTAAAGTTAGAGTCAGAGGCTACCATAAATAACCTTTGTCCCTCTCTCTGTGTGGTTGGACCGAATGCCTTTCTCTTTAGAGTTGTACAAGCAGCAAGAGATCAAAGAGTCACCCGTTTATGGATGCGTAGTTCATTGCAAAGTCAGCACCCTCAGTGGGAGGACTCTGGCAAAGGCTCTAATAATTCTCTCCTGTGACTATTTTGTTGCATGGATTGGGGTTGGAGGGTACTAAAAGAACTTGTAACTACTTAAAATAAAGGTGAAAATTCACTTTCAGAGGAGAGTTAAAACTTAACTGGCATCTTTTTAGGGTAGGAAATGTGGTAGGGGGGAAGTGGAGGTAAAGAAACTGACCCCTTACCACATGGAATGTGGTTCAAGAAGAATAATAGAAGGTGGAACAGTATCCTGTGTAATTTACTTATCCTTGGGTAAGCATTATAGAGAGCCTTTGATAAGCAGAGCAGAACATTTACAGGGATTTTTTTTAGCCCAAATTAAATAATGTATTTGAAGAACAGGCTTTGAACTAGTTTGATAGAGTATAAAGGATAAATGTATTTAAAATTATAGCATTGGTGATGTTACAATTCCAAGATTGGAGATAATCACAATGCCACGAAATAATAACTATTACTTATTCAACATCAGCTGTGTGCCACATGTTGTGCTGTGTGTTATCTTTTAATCCCAGTGACCACGACCACATACAAGAGTCATGTGGTGTTATTCCCATTTTACACACTGGATGATGAGAATCCAGAATTCAAGTGCTTGTTCAAGGTCACTCAGACACCCATTAGTAAGAGCAGGATTTGAATCAAGCTTTAGAATGAAGCAGAAATCACTGTTGTTAGTAACTCTGGCTCCTGTCCCCTTTTTCTGGCCTCCATTGTGCAGGTTGCTGGAGTTCTCTTCCTTTCTGAGCGTTGGAGATTTGCCTCTCAAAGAGCTATCTCAATCCATGTTTGCATTTACTCAGGTCAGACTAGATCATCTGTAAGTTCAGCTTCCTTGCTTTCCCACTGTAGGCACATACACAGTCCCATTTGGGAGTGTGGAACTACTACAGACCCCAGGCAGCTACTCCACCAAAACCTTTCCCAGAATGCATGATGAAAAAGGCAGGTAAAGGAAGTACTTTGTCACCTCTTTTCAAGGGCAATAAATGACCCTTGTTGGACATCTTGTTGCATTTATATGCAACATATAAAAAGCTTAGAATCCTCAAGACTCTAAATATGTGTGTGTGTGTGTGTGTGTGTGTGTGTGTGTGTGTGTGTGGTGGGGTGTCCTGTCCCTGTGGTTGTCCACAGGCAGTCAGACTTAATTACTGATAGCCCATACAACATCTTGCATGCAGTCCTTGATCTAGCATTTTCTGCGTGATGTTAGAGACCCACGTTTTGCAAAAGAGCACCTGTCACGTGCTTGACTGATTTCCTCGAAAGTATTATTTTAACAGGAATCACGTTGTAGTTTCCCATTCTGTATGGTACTTTAATTTGAATAAAAGCTGAACTGTTTGAACCTTTTTTAAAAAAACACCATACGGTGCAGTGCAAAGAACTCCATGATTAGAGTCAATAAAGTCTCAATGGCTGTGTAATCCCTGAGAGTTTTTGTCCTTGTCACAGATAAAACCTGAATCGCAGGGATGCCACAGGATCAGATGATTAAGGTGATTGGAAAACCACAGCTCTCTGTAAATGTTACCTTCTTTCTGTACTTCCTAGCAATGGTACCTTTTGTTCAACACATCTCTTCCTGTTGCTGAAAAACAAAAGTTAAAAAGGTCAGAAATAGGACCAAAGAACAAATCAATTCCTTTTTGTATGAATTTAATAGCAATTGAGAGCATCATCCGAAATCCTGTGGCTCTCACCTCCCCCCACCAAGTTTTCTTGAAAGATTTCACACGTGCCGTGTAAGAAATTGTGAGTCAGCCTTCTCCAATCCTGACTTTAAGAGTTGCAGAAATCATCTGCCAGGCAGCACATATGTTCTCAGTTCCAGGAGAGGAAGAAAACACATTTGCTGAAAAGCAATGGAAACTTTAAAAACCAGTTGAGTTGTAATAAAGACACTTTACATTTTGCTAACTTCTTTTTCTCTCTGGTGCCTAAAGGCTTTTCTGACCCTAGATGGGTTCTATGCTCAGGAGCCATCTGTCCCCGGGGATACTCCCTACTCCCTCGGTGGGAGGGGGAGCTCCTGCTGGGCATGGGGAGGGAGGCATGGGAAGTGCAGAATGATCAAAATGTGAAATTATGATGAAGAAATAATAAATCAAAAGCAACCATTGTTGAAGGCAAGATACTCAAGGTTGTAAATTCATTTTTCCTTAAGATCTTATAACATTCTAATGTAATTGGTAATTGACTTCAGTCTGCTTTTGAGGAGACAAAGTCACTTGTGTGGGGGGGTAGGGGGGTGCCCTGCCCCTGTGATTATCCATAGGCAGTCAGATTTAATTACTAAGTCACTTGACTGAGGTATAGAGCTAGTGAGCTAGATAGAGAAGAATACCAAAGCATGTGATTGTAGCATTACACGTATGCGTAGCATTGTGTATGAGACCTCTGGAACGTTGGAAAGATTTTCATCTAGAAAATTATCTTCCACAAAGCATAGAAAGAGTCCCCTGGTGTCCTAAAGGGGCATACTGCTGGCAAGTGCTGTTGTCTCCATATTAACATTGTAGAAACCAGATTCAAATAAGTTGTGGATTTCCCTTGAAGCAAAAGAAATCAATTACAGGGAAAATGAAACTCTCAACTCAGTGCTGTACTTGAGAAATGTTCAACTCATTTCATGATGTTTTGCCTTTCTTCACCTCTCACTGAAGCAGTCTTGTTCTTCAGTAATTGGTATTTGGTCCTTCTTGTGGATCGTTCAGTCTGGGTATTTTTATTCATTAAATCGTGTAAGTAAAAATTGATGTGATGGAATAATCATGGCAGCCTCAGACACAGAACAAAGGCTTCTCTAAACGAGAGTATTTCTCCCCTAACATCTGGGCAGATGTTTCAGGTGGGTTTTCTTTCCGCAAGTATCTAATGGCATGATTCCACATTCAGAAGGAATTGACAGTGACATTTCAAATTTGACTGAGGGGAAAAAAAAGAAAAGAAAGAAATATTTCTACATTTAGCAGAACCCAAAGGCAACTTGAAAAACACTTTGAAAGCTGATTTCCATTTTACGATCTAAAGCAGACCCAAGGTATATCTACAGACAGGTGGTGCCAGATGTGGCTCTGCTATGAGTCCTTGTGACGTGGCTTCTGTTGACTTCCTGAGAATATTTCAGGATTTATCATCAGAAAGGACTCTGAAACAGTGGTTTTAAACTCCCTTAGAAATGGGTCACTATATAAATCCTAAAAGGAAAAACCAAGCTGGGTAAATCTAGGATCTTGGCTTTGTGTCAAACCTTACAATTTAAAATCACAGGTCATTCCTCCAGCAGCCCCCTAACCCAGACCTCCATCCTCATTAGCCATAGCCCTCAACCCTGGGCCTCCCTTGATCCTGCTAAAATTTAGCCAAGAAGCAAAAGCTCAGGTTTTGCCATTTTGTATAAAATCATTGGGCAAAATACAGAGAAGGCAACAAGAAAGGAATTTGTCAATAATAGGAAACCAGGGTGTTTGATGGTAAGGTAGAAGTCTCTTCCTTCAGGATTAGTAGGTAAAATTCTCCCCTGTGCCTTTGAATGAGAGATTTCCCCTAAACACAATACAGAACATTGTGTCTAGTAGCAGGAACCCTGGAGACCAGCGAATAAAGAAAAGTAGGAACTTTCCAGAGAAGCTGGAATATAATACCTATTATGATAAACTGCAATTTTAGAAGCACCCTGTAGAGAAAAGTAGTCAACACTTTAAACATGGCCTTAAAATTTTAAACTTTGTCTGTATTAAGCTCTGACTCTTTCATGTTGCAGTTGGTAGAAAATATACCTTTTTTTAAAAATGCACATTTAAAAAAATTCTTGCATTTTCCTGTGTTTCTTGGAGATTTCAGTTTAAAATGGTGCCCAAGCTTAGTTCTTAGTTTAGCATCTCATGAAAGATTCTCAAAACTTTACTCTTATATTCTCTAGGATACCTAAGATGAGCCTATGGAGAAAATGCATAAGCTCTGTTCAAGTATAAACTTTAGTCCTTCTGGCTGTGAAGTCAATGCTAATGAGTTAACAATATATCCTAAATAAGGTGTCTTTCAATAGATATACACATAATGCAAGTTTTTATAATAATTAGTTGATAAATATATCACCAGAAGCTTGTAGAAAATGAACCCTATATTTCCCCACAGAAGTGATAGTTCAATATTCACTAGTTTAATACTCCTATCAGTGTTGGAGAACATAACGACTGTGGCTAAAGAAAATCCACTTCATTTAATGGAAGACTTTGTAACATCTGGTTCTTTGAGCGGCTCTGTTGTATTATATAGTCTCCAGTTATCCTCTCAAATGAGACTCAGAAACAACCTGTTATGTTCAGAACTAAGTTTCAGGTAACTTGGGCATTGGGTATACCAGAAGAGAGTCATGTGACTCTCACAGCTAAAACAGAGAAAGGGAAGCTGGTACTGGAATATGGACAGACAGAGGGGAAACTTGGCCGTTCGCCTTGGGAAGGGCCACCATAAGAGGAATGAGGTGGAGATGTGAGAAGAATACAAAGAAGGGAACCAGAAGGAGAGGGGAAAATGGGTGTTCCCTTAACACATCTCAAGACAATGCTTTCAATCATGGGCTATGCCACAGCCTGACTCCTTCCACTGTAATTGATGTGGATAAAATGTCTGTTATACTTTCTGGAGATATCAACACACTCTGAAGAGCTTAATGACATCATTTTATATAAACTGAACCTATTTATTTTTCTGGTTCATGTAAGGTTACAACTCTTCATTTCAAAGTTACCCTGAACAGACAAATTTATTTTTCAGTAAATAGTATGTAAAAGAAAGATTTCTGTAAAATCAGGGGCACTTTCAGGCACTTAAGTCAATGGAATTTAATAACATTTAATATGCCATGGCCATAGAGATTTTTACTAGCTGATGTAGAGAAACTACATGTTCTCATATTCATGCATAAGGTAATTTGTTTTATAGGCAGAAAATAGAGTTTACGGTTTGAAATAAACAAATCATTGCCTTAAATAGTGTGGAAAAAAGTATACTACTTCAAAAATAATAGCTTGTTTACATGCATTTGCTTGTTGGAAACAATAGACTGAAATGAGAGCTCCTCTATTATTACTCTGTTATGTGAAAAAATGAGAAAGTGTATACAGGGACCCAGAGCAGGGGAAAGAATTTCCCATAATGCTATGTGGACATGATAAATTGTTCTATTTTGCCACTTAATGTTATATAGGATCAATACAGCATCTAACTCATGAGCTTCAGTTGGAAATCTCAAATCTGATGGAAAAGAATTTTTTAGTATCTCATGAAAGATTCTCAAAACTTTAGAAAAAAATAAGTGTTTGTGAAATATGGCCAAGTTATATCTTCACACATGAAAAATGTACTATATTTTCCTAGGAGTAAAAATCATTATGTGAAGTAAGACTTTTTAAAAGCAGTGTTAAAACTACATTAAACTGCTGTTAAAGAGTAGTTATCCTACTGTCTCATGTTTTTGGGGAATTAAAATGAAGCACATAAATAAAACAAAATTAATACAAATTTTTCAGTAAGAATGAACTCTAAAAATAATAGTTACAGTGAATGTTAACTCAAAATAGCATATAGTTATCAAAATGGTCCTGAACCAAATATCTTTTCTTTTTTTATTACTATCATGGATTCAACTATCCCATTCTTGATAACCCTTTGGATCAGCAAAGTAAAATATAGGAAAAAAAATGAGGCAAAGAAAAATTTAAAGGCCAAAAATATACTCTCCTGAATCCTCCAAGACATTTCTTACATAAGGCTGTGCAGTGATTTTGCTTGGTCTACCTGCTTTGTTAGTAATTAAAACTAACTGCTATAATAAGCAACCTCAAAATATCAGCAGCTTAAGACAATGAAGATTTATTTATTGCTGATGTAAAAGTTACACAAAGGGTCAGGTGGTTCTTGTGGAGGTTCTCCTTTAAATAGTTTCTTCCAATTCATGATCTCCAGGGTCTCATTGGAGGAGTTTGCATGACAGGGAGGTTTATGATCAGACCCAGAAATAGCAACATAATTTTCACTCCATTTCTTTTACCAGAACCTGGTCCTACAGTCACAATGCACCTTCAAGGTGTGCGGGAAAATGCTTGATCACTCTCCACTTTGGGAGGAGCAGGAAAAGAAAATGTCTTCATTCAGACTGCCTTACCACACCCTTTGTAGCCCCCAAAAGAGGCAAAATTTAAGTTTAATTTGGCATCAAGCTGATAGTGTTTTGGGGAGCTTGACAGAAGACACAAAAACAGCTTCTGAAATTTAAACAACTAAACTTCACATTTAAGAGGGAAAAGAAGTTTACAAGGAAACTGAGCTCACAAACAAAATCACTGAGCCTGAAAAAGTAAGACATCACTAGCAAAAAAAAAAAAAAAAAAAAAAAGAAAAAAGAAAAGAAAAGAAAAAACAACAAAAGGAAAATTTTGGGATATTGAAATTATCGGGCCCGGATTATATGTTTTGTTTTTGATATGCTCAAGAAAGTAAAAGCATATAGTAAATATCAAAAATTATATAATGTTACTAAGTGAAATTTGAAATAAATTGCTAGAAATAAAAAAATACAATAATTAGAAATTGCTATCAACATCAGGTTAGATTCAGCTAAAGAAAAAATTTGTGAACGGGAAGTAAAGTAAAAGTAAAGATTTAAAATGCCACTTAGACAAAAAGGAGTTATGTGTAAAATAAGTGTTTAAAGATGAAGAAAATATAGTGGACAATATAAGCATACTTTTTAAATTGGAGGTTTAGGGGGTGGGAACTTTTTTTCTTTTAGATCACATGGTAAATGTTTTAGATGTATTGGGCCATAAAGTCTTTAATGGAAATACTCAATTCTGCTATTGCAATGTTTCTGAAAGCAGTCATGGATAAAAGTTTAAACCTGGTTATGTTTCACTAAGACTTGATTTACAAAAAGACAACAGCTATATTTGACCACCAGCTGTAATTTTAACAGCCATCCTAGAAAATATTTTTTTTAAAAAAATCAGGGCAGAATAAAATTTGAGAAGATAGTAGATTATATCTCAATCCAAAAGACCTACACTGTAAAATTCAATCTCAAGAAGAAAGAGAAAAGGTGCAATAATGGCTGAGAATTTTCCAGAAATAAGAAAACAGAACATTTATTAGATCCAAAAAGAGAGAAAAAGAAAAATCCAAAGTGGAATAAAATAAAAATCTCAGACAAGAATGTAAACAAGAACATCTTAAAAAAATAATCATAAAATCAATAAATTCTTCCCCCCCACCACCAAAATGCAGAAATCAGACAAAATTGCCAAAAAATAACACATATCAGGACCTTGAAATTGATCATAGATAGACAGTAATTATGAAGCATTTATTCGTTTTAGAAAAAGGCTAACACTTTGCATTAGAAGACTAGAAGTCTACAACTTCATTCCTGGGATTAGTTTCCTTACTCCACCACCAGCAGCAGTTTTTACAAGAGCAGGAGCTTAGCTGTGAGAGGTAGGTAACTTGATTTGGAATGACAAGCAAAACCTCACACTAAGGGGCATGGTCAAGGAACAAACTCGATAGGAAATGAATGGGAAAAATCTGCTGCTTGAGGTTGTGGTTTTGTGTTGAGTGAGCATTGCATAAGCAACAAATTTAGCAAGGAGATCCTAGAAAGAAGAGTTATAAGAGAGCGGATAATCCACACATCTATGACTGCTGGAAATCTATGGATGCAAAAGGAATACCAGATTCAGACCTGAGAAAACTAAAAGTCCAAACAGAGATATAATTATAGCAAAGTTGCAGGATATAAAGTTAATATTTTTAAAAGCCAATTGTTTCTTGTATACCAGCAATGAATAATTGAAACTTATAATTAACATATCATTCACATAAGCCCCCCAAAGTGAATATTTACATATAAATCTAAATATATGAAAGAAACTGAAAATTCTGATAAATCAAAGATCCAAATGGATAAAAAAAATGTGGCATTTATACACAATGGAGTATTACTCTGCTAAAAAATGACAAAACCATAGAATTTGCAGGGAAATGGATGGCACTAGAGCAGATTATGCTAAGTGAAGCTAGCCAATCCCTAAAAAACAAGTGCCAAATGTCATCTATGATATATGGAGAGCAACTAAGAACAGAGGGAGGAAGAGCATGAGAAGAAGATCACCATTAAACGGGGACGAGAGAGGGGAGGGAAAGAGAGAAGGGAAATTGCATGGTAAATGAAGGAGACCCTCATTGTTATACAAAATTACATATAAGAGGAAGTGAGGGGAAAGGGGGGAAAAACAAGAGAGAGAAATGAATTACAGTAGATGGGGTAGAGAGAGAAGATGGGAGGGGAGGGGAGGGGAGGGGGGATAGTAGAGGATAGGAAGGGCAGCAGAATACAACAGACACTAGTATGGCAGTATGTAAAAAAGTGGATGTGTAACCCATGTGAATCTGCAATGTGTATATGGGGTAAAAATGGGAGTTCATAATCTGCTTGAATCAAATGTATGAAATATGATATGTCAAGAGCTTTGTAATGTTTTGACCAACTAATAAAAAAAAACCAAATAGATACCATATTCATGGCTAGGAAGATTCACTATTGCCAAGATATCAGTTCTTTCCAACACTATCTCCAGATTCATTGCAGTTCCGAAAAATCCTAGTGAGTTATTTTGTTGATATTAACAAACTGATTCTACAGTTTCCTTAAAAGACAAAAGATCCAAGTAGCCACTGATATGATCCAACTTCAGATTTATTTTGGAATTACAGTAATCAAGACAGAGTTGTGTTGGTGAAAGAACAGGTAGATGGAACAGAATGAGTGGCACAGAAATAGACCCATACACGTGTAGTCAGCTCATCTTTGACAAAGAAATAGAGACAAATCAATGGAGAAAGAATAGCTGTTCAACGTTTGAACTTATACACACACACACACACACACACACACACACACACACACAGATATTAGACCTAAGTGTAAAACCCCAAATTATAATCCTTCTAGAATATGACACAAGAGAACTTCTTTTAATCATTTAATACCTAAAAGATTAAAATCACTTAAGACACTATACTAATTGCAAGTATCATGAAAGGAAAAGCTAATAACTGAACTTCATTGGTATTCAGAACTTATTATCTGTGAAAGACACTATGAAGAGGATGAAAAGATAAGCCACACACTGAGAGAAAATATTTGCAAAACACACATATGATAAAGGACTCACATCCAAAACATACAACTCTTAAAATTCAACAATAAGAAAACAATCTTGTTTCTAAATGAGCAGAAATTTCGGACACCTCACCAAAGAAGATAAAGAGGGGGCAAATAAGCATATGAAATGATGCACAAAATTCTATGACATAAGGAAATTACAAATTAAAACAACAATAAGATGTTATTACACACTTATTAGAATGCTTAAAATCGAATACACTGACAAAACCAAATACGGGCAAGGATGTGAAAACCACCGCTGCAGGGAACACAAAATGGGACAGCCATTTGAAGACAGTTTAGCAAAGTGCAAGACTTATAAAACCAAGCTTTCTTTGTAAGATAGACTTAAAAAACATAGACTTACCATACAATCTGGCAGTCACAGTCCTAGGTGTTTTCCCAAATGTGTTGAAAACTTATGTCCACACAAAAACCTGCACATACCCAGCAAGGTGGCACAGCCTATAATCCCTAGGGCTCGGGAGGCATAGGCAGAAGAATTGTGAGTTCAAAGCCAGCCTCAGCAACTGAATGAGGCCCTAAGCAACTCAGTGAGACCCTGTGTCTTAATAAAATATAAAAAAGAGCTCAGGTTGTGGCTTAGTGGTTAAGCACCCCTGGGTTCAATCCTCAGTACAAAAATAAAAACCTGGTAGATGATCTTTACAGAGGCTTTTGTCAAAATTGTCAAAAGTTATAAAGAACCAAGATATCCTTCACTGGATGAATGGATAAACAAACTGCAGTATATTTATGCAGTGAAATATTGTTCGGAGAAAAAAAATAGCCACCAAGCCATAGAAAGACATGGAGGAAACAGAATTGTGTACTGCTAAGAGAAAGACAACAGTTTGAATCAAACTCCTAGACATTTTATAATCGGTAAAACTAGGATGGGGCTGAAAAGATCAGTGACTGCTAGGTGGCAGAGAAGAAGGAGACAGAAATGAGTATGTATGTGTAACTCTGGGGGGTTTTAGGTGGTGAAGCCATTCTGTGTTATTCTGTAGTAGTGGATCCATAACATTATGCATTTACTGAAACCCACTCACCTGTACAGCACTCAGAGTGGACTCTAAACTATGGACTTTAGTGGATAATAAGGTATCGTCATTGGTTCATCAGCTGCAAGATGTTAATAATAGAGAAGATTATTTGCAGGAGGAGAAGAGATATATGAAAGTCTGCACTTTCTATGCAATTTTTCTCTAACCCTAAAAAAGAAAGTCTATTATAAACATTTTCTCACAGATCTTCCTTACAAGAAATAGTGAAGAAAGTATTTCAGTCTTAAAGGGATTGACACCCAACAGAAATTTGAATTCAAAGGAGAAAATTAAATGTTTTGAAATGGTAAATATGTAGGTAAATGCAAGATGGTTTAAACTATTTTTCTTAATTTCTGTAAAAATAATGAAACTATATAAAGCAATAATTTAATAATTTGGACTTCTAACCCGTGTGTGTGTTTGTGTGTGTGTATGACACATATACAACATGTATATGACCATAATTACATAAAGGAGGGGAAAATAATGCTATATTGGAGCAAAATTAGAATAAAATCATTATTAACTTGCATTAGCTTATATTGAACTAAAACAAATATTGTAAACCCTAGAGCAGTTTCTAAGAAAATAATTTAAAAGTTTGAAAATAATGAAGGAATTAATAATGATGCATTAATATTTCTTAACACAAACAGAGCCATGACAGCAGGCATCAGCCTAACTCTATCCACTAATATCAACTATGAATAGACTAAAATATGAATGGACTCCCATCCCAAGGCTAGAAAGGTAATATCCAACTATATGCTACATACAAAAGACTAAATTTAGACTTTCAGTCCTACATAGATTGAAAGTAAATAAAACAAAGAAAACAAAAAGATGTACCATGCAAACAATAATCATAAGAAAGCTGATGTGACTAGAGTCATGTATGACAAGACTTTAATAAAAAAATAAAGATTGCTAGAAAAAAAGAGTGGTAATTTATAATGATAGAAGTGTTGATATATTAGGAAGATGGAACAATTACAAATGTATATGCACCTAATATCGAAACCCCAAAACACATGACAAAAGAAAAATTGCCCATTTAACAATTGCAGTGACAAATTTCAAGATAAACTATAGAGGCCAATTTTATAGAGGAAAAGAAGATCACCCAAAAGAATGGCATTGGATTAGGTCTCTTATCTCAACGGGAGCCACACACAGTGGAAGGACACCTGGAAGGAACTGAGGGACAGGATCTGTCATGCTAGACAGTGTGCTCGAGAATGAGAACAGAAGGAATGCTTTTAATTTTTTTTTCAAAAAAAATGAAAACTGACAGCATTTTCCACTAACAGAAACTCACCAAAAAGTGATGCTTTATACCTCTCAAAATGACAATTTGAAAAAGTATTAAGTATTTTCTTATTCTGTGTACCTCAGTAGTTTTTAAAAATCACTTATATTTCCACATAACAACAACAGATTCAAAAAACAGTATCGTTTTCAATAGCACACTCAATACAGGTTATCTTGAAAATGTAAAAAAGATGCATAGATTGTACAGTATTATAAAACATGATTAAAAAATCTTAAGGCTTAAGTAAACATGGAATAAAATCTAAAGAAGCAACTGTAAAACCATTACCAATTAAATTATGAAGTAATATTCAACTTGTAGGGTATGAAGAAAACAGTCAAGGGAGAATTAAATTGTGGAAACTTCTAGTACATAGGAAGGAGGAGTGGTTGAACTAATATTTTCTGGAAATCTTGTAATTATTCTTTTCTTTGCCTTTTATTTTTTATTGACTCCTTTTTAGTTACATTTTGACATAGTTTTACAAGCATGGAATATATCTTATTCTAATTAGGACCCCATTCTTGTAGGTATACACAATAGTGAGATTCACTGTGGTGTATTCATATATGTATATAGGAAAGTTATGTCAGATTCATTCCACTGTCTTTCCTTGTCCTATCCCTTCTCCCTTCCCTTCATTCCCCTTTATCTAATCTACTGAACTTGAATTCTTCCCCTTCCTGCCCGTATTGTGGGTTGGCTTCCACATATCAGCAAAAACAGTCAAGCTTTGGCTTTGGGGGACTTAGCATTATAGTTTCCAGATGCATCCATGTACTGGCAAATGCCATAATTTTATTCTCCTTGATTGTGTGTATATACCATATTTGTTTTATCCATTCATCTGTTGAAGAACACCTAGGTCTGCTCCATAGGGTAGCTGTTGTTTATTATGCTGCTATAAACATTGGTGTAGCTGCATCACTATAGTATGCTAATTTTAAATTCTTTGAATATATACCAAATAGTTGGATAGCTAGATCAAATGGTTCCATTTCTAGGTTTCTGAGGAATCTCCATACCGTTTTCCAGAGTGGTTTCATCAATTTGCATTTTCACCAATAATGTACAAGTGTACCCTTTTCATCCTTACCAACATTTATTGTTGTCTTCTTGGTAATTGCCATTCTGACTGAGAAGAGAGAAAAATTAATTAGCTTTAGAATTTAAAGAATAAACATTTGTGTTTAAACGTAGTGCAAATACACAAAAGATAGAAAAATTATAAAGAGAATAAAAATCTAAGTAAAGCACAAAAACAAAATATGAGACTATTAAAACCAATGGAGAAATATTAATTTCCTTTAGGTTTAAGAACAATTCCCAGCTACTCTCTCTTTCCATTGCTTTTCAACATTGAATATAGCTATCACAATAAGACAAGAAAAAGGAATAGAAGACAAAAATATTAGAAGATTAGAGAGGAAGAAAACCAAATGTCATTATTGATTGTCAGTCTGGAAAATTTAAATGATTTCATGTATTATTATTTTTTTTTGAGAGAGAGAGAATTTTTTAATATTTATTTTTTAGTTTTCGGTGGACACAACATCTTTGTTTGTATGTGGTGCTGAGGATCAAACCATGACCGCACGCATGCCGGGCAAGCACGCTACCGCTTGAGCCACATCCCCAACCCAAAATGATTCCATGTATTATTAAAGTTAACAAGGCAGTTTAATAAAATTGTGTGTGTGAGATCAAGCTGCAGCATTCATTTTAAATACCAAGTATAAGCAAGTCTGTGCAGAAACCAGAATTTTTATACTTTGTTGAAGGACAAGCAAAATTTGACAACCATTCTGCCAAATTATTTGCCAGTATCTCTTAAGCTAAACACACACACACACCACTTAGTCTATAACCAATCATTTTTTCATGGAAATAAGTGCTCATGCCCCTTAAAAGATGCACAAGAATGTCCATAGAAGCTTTAGTCATAATAAAATATTCAAAAACAGAATAAATCCATTGTAGTGTTGCCATGTGAAAAAAAATACTTACAACATAATGAATAAATAACAAACACTGACAACAACATGCAAACAATATTGAACAAAGAAGACAGATTAAACTTCATACTGTATAATTCCATTTATATGAAGTGCAAAAAAGAAAAATTAATCTCCACCCATAAAGATCAGAATAGAGGTTGGATGAAGGCAAGGTTGCCACAGAAAGTACATGATAGAGCCTGAGAGGCGAGAGAGACTCCAGAGAGTGGTCTGAGTGGTGGTTACATAAGTGGATACAGATATAAAAATTAATCTCAATTTTTTTGTTTTTAAAAATTCAAATAGTTCAATATCTTTGTTTTATTTTAATGAGTTTTACTGAGGCTAAACTTACAAATAATTAACAAATGTTAAGTGGGTAGTTTTACAAGTTTTGATAAATATATACACATTTATAATCATCACCATGTCGTAGAACGTTTCTATTACCCCTCAATTGTCCATTGTGCCCTTCTGCAATCAGTCTCCTCTATTCATCCTGCTCCTAAAAAAAATGGCATCATATAATAGTTAGTCTTTGGTGTCTGACATTTTTCAGTTATAGCAACACTTAACATTTATTCATCTTATTTTGTTTATCATGAATGTATTTCTTTTTATTACTGAATAGCATCCTGTAGACATTTTTATCCATTCTGTAATTGATGGCTATTTGAGGTGCTTTCAGTCTGGAGCCTTTATGACTATGGCAATGATAAACATCTGGGTACATGTAGACATGTTTTTCTCTTGACCTAGGAGTGGAAGGGCTGGATAATAACATAACTGTCAAAGTTTATAAGAAATTGCTAAACTGACTTCCAAGGTGGTTATATCATTATATATTTATGTCACCAATATATGGGAATTCCATTTGTCCCACATTCTCACCAGTCCTTGAAAGTCAGTATTTTTAGTTTTAGTCATTCTAGTGGGATTTTTAATTTGCATTTTCTTAGTGAGCAATGATGCTGAGCATGTTCTCCGATGCTTATTTGCAATCTGTATATCTTTTTTAATGAATTGATTGCCAAATGTTTTACCCATTTCTAATCAGTTTGTTTCATTCTTTCTTAAATTTTTTTTAGTTGTTGATGGACCTTTATTTTACTCATTTATTTGTATGTGGTGCTGAGAATCAAACCCAGTGCCTCACACATGTGAGGGAAGCACTCTACCACTGAGCTATAACTTCAGCCCAGTTTGTTTCATTATTGATTTGTAAGAATTCTTTATATATTTTAGGAATAAGCCTATTATTAGATATGCATTTGAAAAAAATATATTTGTCTATGTCTTACCTATATATTTTTTAAAGTGTGACTTTTGAAGAGAAAAGAGTTTTAATTTTAAATACTATAATTTAATGACTTATTATTTTTATTTTATAATTCATATTTTTTGTCTAGTTAAGAAATCTTAGTTTAACTCAAAATTACAAAGTTTCCTGCTATGTTTTCTCCCAGAAGTTTTAGAGTTTAGGCTTTAAATTTAGATCTATATTCCATTTTGAGCAGATATTTGTGTTTGGTTTGAGACAAGAATTGAAGCTCATGTTTCATTGATGAATACCCAACTATTCTTGTATGATTCACTTAAGGCTGTTCTTTGCCCTGTTAAATTGCCTTGATATCTTTTTCAAAAATCTATTGCCCATATACATATAGATCTATATCTGGAATTTATGTTGAGTTCCACTGATTTGTATGACTATTCTTATACCAAATACATTTTCTTGGTGATAGTCATCTTCAAGACTCAAATTATCAACCTCAAGAGATAGCTGTAAATTAAGACTTGAAATTGTGGAAAATACATCCTCTATTTTTGCTCTTCCTTTTCAAAGCTATTTTGGCTACATTTTACATTAAAAGTTCAGAATCAGCTTGCCAGTTTTTACATACAAGCTAGCTAGGATTACATTTATTGTTTCAATGAATTTAAGGTGAATTGGAGAATAAATTGAAAGCAAAACCATAGCTAGTCTCCTAATGCATGAACATGGTGTAGCTCTCCGTTTACATTTTCCTTAATTTCCCTCAGCAAAGTTTTGAGGCTTCTAGTACACAAGACTTGCACATCTCTTATTTAATTTACCTCTAATTATTTCAACTTTTTATATGATTAAAAATTGCAATTTGGAGTTTTAATTTCCAATCATTTTTACTAAAATATAGAAATGCAACTAAATTCATATATTTTAATTACCTCCTGTGAACTTGCCAAAACTATTAGTCCCAGTTGCTTTATTATAGATTATTTTAGATTTTTCTACATAGACAATCATATCATCTATGAGTAAAGGCAATATTACCTTTTCCTTTCTGTTCTGAATTCATTTTATTTCTTTTTCTTGCATTACTGAACTGGCTAAAACTGTCAATAAAATCCTGAAAAGAAATGGTAAGAACAAGCATCTTGGTTTTTTTCCCAGTATGAAAACAGTTAGTCTTTTACCATTAAGATGGTAGTTTTTTGTACATATTTCCAGAGTACTGGGTGGTGAGTTGATACATGTACACAATCTGTAATGATCAAATCGTGGTAATAGTATTTGTATCCTCTTAAACATTTATCACTTCTTTGCTTTGGGAATTTTTTTATCTCCTTTGCTAGATATTTGTAAGATATATGATAAATAGTTGTAGATGACAGTTACCCTATTGTGCTGCAGAACAACAGACCTCATTCCTCCTATCTAACTGAATTTTGGTGACAGTTATTTTTTGGTATCAATTATCTGACCTCCTTCTATTCTTCCTAACCTCTAGCGATCAATATTCTCCTTTCTATTTCTGTGAAATCACCATTTTAGCTTTCACATACAAGGGAGACCATGCAGAATTTGTTTTCAATGTCTGGATTATTTCACTTAACATGATGTCACCCAGCTCTAGCCACTTGCCTCAAATGAGAGGATTTTGTTCTTTTTCTTTTTTCTGATAATTCAGGCTTTAAAGAACAAGTTAGAAAATGTTCCCACTCCTTCTATTTTATGAAAGAATGTGAATAGGATTTAGACTGTGTTTATATGTGTCTGCTAGTATATATCTTTAAAACAATTGTACGTTTCACCAATGAAGCCATCTCAACCTTGTGTTTTCACCTTGGTGAGGATTTGCACTTTTTTGTGTGTGGGCGGCGGGCAGGGGGGGTGTTTGTTTGTTTCTTTGTTTGTTTTGGGTACCAGGGGTTGAACTCAGAAGTGCTTTTCCACTGAGCTACATCCCAAGCCCTTTTTTTATACATTTTATTTAGAGAAAGGGTCTCACTAAGTTGCTCAGGGCCTTGCTGAGTTGCTGAGGCTGGCTTTGAACTCACAATCCTCCTGCCTCAGTCTCCTGAGCCACTGGGATTACAGGTATTCACTACCATGCCCAGCCCTTTGTGAGGTTTTTAATCAATAATTCAGTTTATTCTATAGGAAGGAATATCACCCATTCCTTCTCAAATGAACTCTGGAGTTGATATCTTTAAAACAATTGTACATTTCACCTAAGTTGTTGAATTTAATAATATAAAGCTATTAGTTTCTTCCTGTGGAAATGTCTTTTTTCATACCTGATATTAGTAATCTGTGTAATTGTCCTTTGTTTTCAATTAGTATAGCTTGAGTCTTATACATTTTCTTGATCCTTTCATAGAATTACCTTGCCATAAACTTGCTTTCTCATATCTATTTTATTGATTTATGTTCTTTATTTCTTTTTACTTTAACTTTATTTTAAATTGACTTGAGACTTTAGCAAAAACACAATGTAAACCTAAGTAATATAATACTATAATTTTCCCTTTAAGCATGCTTTAGCAACATCAATTTTTATGTGTCATGGATTCATTTTCAATCAGTTCAAATATTTATTAATTTTTCTTGTTTCTCCTTTGCCCATGCAT
Organism: Urocitellus parryii; assembly: GCF_045843805.1. Classification (NCBI taxonomy): domain Eukaryota; kingdom Metazoa; phylum Chordata; class Mammalia; order Rodentia; family Sciuridae; genus Urocitellus; species Urocitellus parryii. The sequence continues at coordinate 65,499,938 of NC_135539.1, forward strand.
GAGCTATTTATATGTTAGTTATTCAACTTCCAAATACTTGGGAATTTTCCAAATATCTTTCTTTTACTGATTTCTGATTCTCTGTTGTGACCAGAGAAAATTCTGCACATATATATCTTCACATCTCTGGAAGACACTTCCTCTAATATTTCACCCTATTTCAACTTACCTTCTCTGAACTGTGAACTCTGTCTTTCCAACTCAGAGTGACTGCTGAGCCCTGTTTGGGTGCCCTTCACTGTGACATGGGAAGTCCCTCCAGGCTGTGACCAGGAGCAGTCATTGAGTCAACCTCATTTGTTTTTGTTCTCTCAGCAGTCACTGTGCTGTGCTACATGTCACACAATGTCTGAAAACAATTTTTTTTCAGACATGGAGACAATGTCTGAAAACCATCTTGTCTGTTTTCCTAGTTGTTTAGAGAGGCAGGGTAAATCAGGCCTCTTTTATTCCACCATTACCAGGATCAAGTGAAGAACTCAAATCGATTATGTTTCCTCCAAGAGAAAAAATGGAGAATACAACACTAAAATGCTATTTTATGTATGAGGAATAATATAAGATACCTAGGAATATATTTAACAAAAGACATACAATCTGTAGGATTTTATAAAACATGAAAAAACATGTCATTTAATACAAAAAGGAAAAAAAATACTATGTTAATGGATAGGAAAACTCAATGGTATAAATTTATTTGCATATTTAAGGAATAGCCATGAAAATTTTAATAGTTTTTGTTTTGCATGGAACTTATAAACAAAATGTTTATAAATTTGTATGTAAGAGGAAAGGATTAAGAACACCCAAGGTACTCCTAAATAAGACTCAATCAGATATCATGATTTGTAGTAAGAGTATGGTTTGCATAGTGTTTAATTATGTAATCTCAGGATTGTAGTAATCTCTAGAGATTAGGCAATTTTTGGATTGAGTTTTGAATATTGCTTAGATACTTACAATCTGTTTCTCTGAGCTCAACTTTCTCGTTCACATAAATAAGAGTGCCCAGTTTGCATGGTAAGAATAAGGAACAAATAAGTTTACATGTGAAAAGTGCTCACAACAATGGCAGGCATGTCATGAATATCTCTTTCTGTCACTTACTTCTAATTGTTAATAATTTCTTCTAATCATTAAGACAAGACAGCACAACATATAGATAAAACATAAAAGATTTGTACAAAATGGAAACTAATGACAAAGCTAATGTTTCAGATCTGTGGGAAAGAATATTTTTATAGTGTGGTAAGACTAGTTCTATATTGGAGGGTGGGGTGAGGATGAATACAGACCCTTTCCACACACTGAAAATCAACAAAATTCTCATCAACCATAGACTCCAATATGTTCGTTCATTGTAATATACTTATGTTTTGGACAAACATGCAAAGTGAAAATGAGTGAAATACTCATGTCTCAGAAACATACATGAATCTCAAAAAACTTAATACTGAGCATAAAAGCAAATCACAGAATATTTTTACTTGACGCATTTACATAAAATCTTTAAAAAATAAATACTAAAATACACACACACTTGTAGAACCATGAAAGAAAATAAAAGAATCATTAATAAATCCAGGATACTGTCACATCAGGGCACAAAGAGCATATAATCAACACATATAATACCACACTTTGTTTCCTTCATAATTTTACAAATGTGAGTGTGTATTTTAGTTTTCCTTTTTTTAAAGCTTTACATACATGTATCAGATGAAAATAAGTTGTGTTTTTCTTCAGTGACTTGCCCAGCATTGTTTGGGGGGATTTATTTGACATATTATAATTCACTGGTTTCCACTTTGTATGTTTGTCCAAAGACTTTAAAATGTAGTGTATTATTTCTAAAACTTGTCAATGTGCTCTTGTGTGTCCTTTGTACTGTTTCTGTCTTTACAGTTTAGTATATATCCTTTTCACATTTTCATGTTTCAAAATTTTTACAAATGATCTGAGGAGTACCAAAAGATCTGAGTGAGTATTATTTGTGGTGTGTCAATAGTTTTCTGCTTTCATAAATAAGTGTTATATTTGATATATTAAAATTTGATACTGTGAAGTAAACTTCTTGTTGTCACCTAAAAATAATTCTTCAAGTTATAAATACCCCATGAAGATCCTTTCGAGAAAACTGGCTTTCAGTGAGTTAGAATTAGGGGTCTCTTGAGGACATAAAAAGAGATGTCTAGGAAGCAGGAAGAAATAAAGAGAGCTGAGGGCTGTGAAATGACATTAAAATATAATAGAAAATAAACTTAAAATATAAGTTTTTCCAGTTGCCTGTAGTGAATAATTTTTTTTTGTCTATGAAAATTTTTAAGGAAGAATGTATTCTCTGGATCATCCTATCTTAGGTTAGAGATGCAGGCTATCTCAGAAGAGAGCTTATGGGGCCCATCTGGTTTAGTAAATTAGAAATGTCTGAAAGGCAGAATACCAAACTTCTCTTTAAGATATATGCTGCTCTGTTTCTCTGCATAAATATCTACATTGCCTTGTTTGTGAACATGACTCTGCAGAGATATGAGGATTGTAGGCTTTTCTCACTCATCATGGCATTAATTCTTCCTTTCATCAACTCTAAAGAGTATTTGGGGACTGGTAGGAGCTTTTGTTCCTTCATAAAAACAAGTGCAGGGTGTTCAGTGGATTTTTTAGTTACTTATTTAGGAAAAATGGAACATTGTAGTTCAGTCAATTCTAGAATATAATTCAGGGAAAATTTTGGAAAGTCAGGGCTGAAGTATTTGCAAGAAAGGATTATGACGCAATGGGGAAAAAAATCTCTTTCACCTTTTGAATAGGAGTTATTTTTTTGTCTCCAAAACAAACAAAAACAGAAGGACAGAGCCAGAGAACCAGGTGACCGCAGATAAGTTCTGTAAAGGTATTTTCAGAGCAAGGCATAAAGCTCAGTGGTAGAGTGCTTAGCATGTGCCAGGGCTGAATTCAATCCCCAGCACGCACCTAGCTCCCCAAAAAGGTGTTTTCAAAATGGCCCTTTGATGGCTAGCTTGCCCATGACCATTAGAATGGCAGTATGCATTTATTTCTATTTAAGTGAGGCAGAGAGGGGAAGTAAGTTTCTATACAAGAGCTTGCCATCATTTTTGTTTTGCAGTGTGGCTGTGTGACAAGGAGAGGGGACATGTTGAGTTTGCATGACAGCCATGGTGAGGACTCAAGAGAAAGAACACAATCCCTTCTCTAGTGGCAGAGTGACTCTGGCTATTTCCTAAATCTACCTTGTGAACAGGGCTTGCATGTGAACATTGCCCAGTCTACAGAAAGTTGGAGAGAAGGAAGGATGATTGCCTGGCTCTAAGTTTCACAGAAAGAGTATTAATGACATACACATACAAATTCAAATAATCTTTATTGTGATGAAATATGCACAGCATAAAATTCCCCATTGCCATCATTTTAAAGTGTATAGTTCTTTGGCGTTAAGTGCTAGACATTGTTTGCAGCCAACAGCATCACTCATCTTCAGAACTTTTTATTCTTCCTCGATTAAGACTCTTAACTCCCCATTCCCCGCTCCTGGGCGGCTGATGCCACCATTTTACTTTCTCCCTCTATGAATCCAACTACTCTAGTTAACCTTGTATACATGCAATCACAATATTTCTTATTTGGTGATCAGCTTATTTTGCTTAGTGAAATGTCCTCAATGTTCATCTATGTTGTAGCATATGTCAGAATTTCCTTCCTTTCAAGGCTAAGTAATATTCCTTTGCACGTATATGCTACATTTTCTTTATTCATTTGCCTATGAACTTTGGGTTGCATCTATATTTTAGATATTGTGAACAGTGCTAATATGAATGTGGGTATACAACTATCTATTTTAATTCCTACTTTCATTTCTATGGGATATAAACCCACAAAGAGAGTTACTGAATGTACAGTGATTCTGTTTAATTCTTTGAGGAATCACCATATTATTTTCCATGTGACTGCACCATTTTACATTCCCACCAACAGTACACCAGGGCTCCGATTTTTCTACATCCTTGCCAATGCTTATTTTCTGTTGTTTTGGTTATTCACACAGTATCAACTACAGTGAGTGTGACGTGGTATCTCATTGTGATTCTGAGTTATATTTACCAAATAATTAATGATATTGAGCACCTTTTCATGCTTATGGTCCTTGAATAATTTTTAAAGTTGTGCAATCTTATATTCCAAGGAATGAACTTTCTTAATTTCTCTCTCTCTTTCTCTCTCTCTCTCTCTCTCTCTCTCTCTCTCTCTCTCTCTCTCTCTTTCTCTCTCTCTCGTTATAGTATGTGTAAAGTTTCTGTGCTTTGATTATGAAAAAGATGAAATGTAATTTTTAAACACATTTAAAAACATGTGCATTGATTTTGTTAATAGCTCACATGATTTTCAAAATGTTTAATGGATGTACTTTCTCTTTATTTTCCTTCATCAAAAGTTAATTAAACATACAGAATTTCCTCAGAAGCTTATCACTGTCTTAGATGTATTCAATTTTGCTCCTTCACATAATGATTTATCCTATCTCCCACAACCATTAAATCAGAGCATTTTAAAACCTATGGAAACTACAAAGAATTCCTATAGCATTTCAGAAAAGCAGCAAGTCCATGTTGTCTAAAAGTGGCTCCACATTTCCACAAGTACCTAGACATTATGAACTGACCTGTTCTTCCTTTTTTCTTTTTTAAGAACTGGATCTTAATAACCTGAAAAATTCATTATGTTCGATGCTTTGTAATAACTAAGAAGCAAGATAATTTGAAATTATGCAAATGAGACCCCATCACCTTTCTTAAGTTACAGTGAAAGAATTAATAAGCTCATCTACTTGCCAAATAATCTTTGCAGTGTTGCTTGTTTATAAGTCTTCATCAGTTTTTGCTGATGTTTTCCCTTCTCAGAACTATGTAATTCTCTTTAGGAGTCTTTAAAAAGCCAGGGAGGGAATCCGGTCACCATTGCCTCATTTGCATTTTAGAGTGAGTGAAAGGTCAGGCCTATTAGTTAGAATCACAAGTATTTAAAACCTCATGTGAATATAATATTATTGCTAATAAGTAATAAGAATGACTTTCAGTTACTCAATATTTTCAGGTTTTTGTATTTTTTACCTTTTTTCTTGTTTTCATATTTTTATTGGTGCATTACAGCTGTATAGAATGGTGGGACTCATTGTTACATATTTATACAAGTACACGTATACAATGTGATTTTTCAACATCATTTCTCAGTATTTCCCTTTTCTTTCTTCTTGTTATATTTTGAATTATAGCTTTAATAATACCACTGGAGATCAAGCTAATAAGGGCTTATCTTTACTTCAGGATTGTACTCCGAAATTTAAAATTTTAACTTGCACTTAAAGCCAAGATAATTCTTAAAATGGCACATGGAAAACTGCCTGTGACTACAGAATTCCAGCCTCCGTCACAACCTGGCTGTCTAACACATTTTTGTACAACTTTTCAAACCACTTCCAACTCTACTTGGTGGTTCAGATAAGTCATTCAGCCTTCTATGTATGGGAACTTTCTGCAATAAAAAAAAACAACAGAAAAAATTTCTCTTGGCATTGACAACTTCATAACATAATGAAACATGTCTTACATGATTTTAAGATTCTTTTACAATATAGAAGCACAGATGGGTGACATCATGCCACAAAGCAACTTGTATTGAAACCATTAAAATGCTTTTTAAAGGACTTTTAGAATTTCTATAGCATTGATGAGGAAATTGGGGAATATGACCTTATAAACCTTTGTTTTGAATCTAAGAAGCATGAAAATATTTAAAAATTAGCCCAGACACAGATTCAGTAATCTAAGCACTCAAATCACGCATCCCTATATCTTGCAGTTTATGTAAATTAACAATTCAGATAAAATGTCAAAACATGACATAAATCAGGTTGTCAGAGGTGGGCATTACTCCCATCCCCACTGTATTTTGTAATTATAATCAATATTGAATATTCATGGGAACCTCCATGAGACTTACCTCAAGTCACCAATTTTAATATTCAGATATTAGGATAAAGTAAATTTGAGAAATCCACATTTAGAATTAGAGTTAGAACAGAGTTCACCTGCTTAGACAAATAATGAGGCAAAGAATGCATATCTCTGGTGTTGATCAAGGAGACAGGCATCAAATTGACATTATCATTTATAAATGGTTTTAACTGGCTGCTACAGAATAGAACTCAACAAACAACAGGTGACTCTGTCTGGACACCTGTTTTTATAAATAAAGTTTTATTTAAAAATAGCCTGTTGGTTCCTTTACACTTTATCTATGGCTGTATTCATGCTCCAATGGCAAAGTGGAGTAGTTGAATAGAGACCAGAGGCTAACAAAGCTAAACTTATTTACTATGTAGACCTTTACAGAAAAAAAAAAAATTGATGAGCCCCAAATACAGAACATTCTGCTAAGATACGAAGCCAATCTTTAGGTGCACCAAAATGGGGGGAAGATGGGTATGAGGCCAGGATCAAATAGGAAATTGGTATTTTCTAATCATTAAAATTATGACCTTTAATTCATGTGTTAATTTATAATTATCAAAGTGCTTTTATACTCATGAGCTCCCTTGAATGTTGAGACAACCCTGCAACATAAACAAGGCTAGTAACACAACACCTTTTTAAAGGCAATTCAGTACCAAGAGCTGAAGTGACTTCTCTGAGGTGCCATAACAAATTGAGGCATTTTTTCTTCTGGAAGGGTGAGCTAGAGGTCAGACAAATCTTGCCAAGTTGTTTCTCTTGACACCTGGTCAGAAAGCAAGACCTGGAGGCAGGAATCAGGCAAAGGGCAAGAGTCTCTGGAGACAGGGATGCTTATGCCTGAGCCCCTCAGGAGATCATGACTGCCACCCTGGAGCTGTCTCTGTCACTGACCTTTTCCACAGGCTTGTTGGCTCCACACAGGAAGCTGCTCCTCCAGATGGCAGCTGTCCCATCCGCTCCCCAGCACAGGATGTTGTTCTTCCAGATTGGAGCTGTTGGATTCTCAGGACGTTCAACTCCTGCACACATTCTCTCTGGGCAGACTCTTGTAGCTACAGGGTTGCAGTGCCTTCTGGGGTTTGGCACACAATATACAGGATGGGAGAGGGACTCTTCCCAGGTCACCGCTGTGAGTAAACTGTTACTGAATGTTCACACTCAGTGTGCAGTGTGGACTGCCGCCAGACTTCTTGACTTATAGAGAAGAGGGCAGATTCTGGGGCCAGATTAACTGAGTTCCAATCCCAGTTCCAGAATTTATTCTTTCTGAATTCTTGGAGAACTTTCTTTGAATGCTTCCATTTAACTCATATGTAAGATACGGCTATTATTAGCTTCTACCTCCTAGGGTTACTGACAGGGATAAATGTCTGAGGACAGTGTTTGGCATACAGTAAGTACACAATTAATGTTGGCAGTTGTTACCAGTGACCAGTACTGCTTCAGGGAGAGTCAGGACCCTGCCACAACCTCTAGCATTTTCATCCTGGAAGACATCTCCATTGTCTTGTGATACCTGGTGACTTTATACCTCCAGTTGGGTCTACATTGTCACCTATCATTTCTCACTCAGGGGACATCCTGCAGGTTGAAAAAAGATCCACTCTCTATCTGCCTACTGGGAAGACACTAGACAGTCCAGCTTCTGAGGCAGAGCATGGCTGCCTGGAAATGTGGCTGGGGTCATTTTGAAATCAGAGGTCATGGGGAAATCCCCAATTAGAGAGCGCACAGAACCCTAAGTATGTGGGGTTTCTCGTGGACCTTGAAGAAATAAGAGAAAATGTTCCCTTATAAGTAATCTTAGTATTATTGTTCAGAACAAGAGAAGGTCTGTTTGGAGTTCTTAGGAAGAATTTGTTAGCAATACGAAAGAACCAGTAAGCATGGAGATTTTGTGTGCCCCCCAATAAAGCAGCATCAGCTCATGCCTTCAGGATTTGGAAAACAGAATAGACTCTGAGAGATGTAAAGTGGCTCTGAGCTAAGCTTAGTTGAACTGGGTATACACAGGAGATCCTGAAGGTCAGACCCCAGCTATGAATCAAAGAACTTATCATGGGTGGGTACCCACTGGTGTTAGATCCTGGATAGTACCTTTCATAGACTGTGTTAGGGCCAAGCACAGGACCACTGCAGGCTGTGGACCTGAACCAGCCCCTAGGAGCAGTATCCCAGCAGCCCCCTTCTTTGCTGGGGCAGCCAAAGATCATCCCGGACCAGGGCTATGTAGACCGCTACAAGGCAGAATCCAGGAACCATAGCAGAGGGCCAGAAGCCAGGAAGAATGTTCATGAGAAGAGTTAGCTGATGTACTCAAGTTGTATATTCTAAACATCATAATGTTGTCTCTGATAAGAAATAACATCTGTAAATGAGCCATTCAAAGAGTGTGGCTAGAGGCATTCAGTCATGAAACTGAACAGAGATATATGTGGCGGGAGGAAGCGCAGAGGGACAAAAGCACAGTGACTAATTCAAGAGTGATAACACTGGTTCAATAAGATGTTCTGACACAAAGTCTTCAAGAAAGGACTGTTGGCAAGGTGCAAAGTGCTGTATCATGCTGGGATTAGGCCACTGTGGGGAGATCCTAACCAGAAAAGGAACAAGCAGGGAAAAGTCCCTGATTACCTAGGGAATGATCTTCGAAATCATTAGGACCTGGAGTAGAGGGGCCTGTTGCTCATTAATCCCAGGAGAGAAATGATCTGCTATAGATTTACAACAGCATCTTAGAACAAGCTTAGAGATGGGCATTATTTCCTAGAATGAGGCAGGGTTTGTTCTACATTCTTGGCTCTGAGGTCATTCAAAATTCAAACAAGTTCCTTGTGACACCAAGGTAGCTCTCTTACCTTTAGAACCAAACTAATGATAAAATAACATAGATTCTACAATTCTCCTCTACCTTTTAGCTTTTGTGCAAGGAAGTGAGAGCCAAATTGATTTTCCTCTGTCTCCATTATTATTCACTTCTTATTGTAACTTTTTACAAGTTTAACCTAATGCTGTATGTATTTTGTAGGCCAACTTCGATACATTTTTAGGATTACATAAAAGATTTTTGGAAAGTGAATAAAACCTTCCCCATTTCCACAAGGGTTTTGTTGGGCAGGTTTGGAACCAAACAAAGGCTTCTGTGTCAACTTTCTTTCCTTTTTGTGGATTAAAATAAAAATATCCCATGCACTGTTGACCAGAGCCCCTGTGTTCTGACTTTGTGATGGCCTGAAGGTTTGAGATACACTAGCAGAGACAACCATGTGGTACCCTCCCATGCTTTCAAGCACTGACCTTGTGGATGAACCAATCGTATTTAAACAGATGCATGAATTTTGGTGCAGACAGGCAAAGTTTGTTTCTTGAGTGACAGAGGAATACATTTACCCCCAAGTATTACAGCTTAAACCAAGCATGATCACTGAAACCCATAAGGTGACAAGTGACAAGGGTTTGGTGTTCTCAGACAGGTTCCTTAGGATACTCATAAGGAATCCACCATACAACCTGTTTACAGCAGATAGTTTCCAAACAATGGAAGGAACAAAATAAACAAGCAGTCCTGCAGGTGATCCAAGCCCTGATGTGCAGCAGCACCAATAGGGCAGTCAAGAAAACGCCACCTGGAAGCACAGGGAAGGGAGGAGGCCGCAGGGCAGCTCTGAAAACAGTGGCTCCCAAAGCCTTCGGAGCAGGAAGGTTGCTTGAGAAATGCTTTGGTAAATTTCTGGAAATGCCTGTGGGCTATGCCTAGAAATTCTAATTCATTGGGCCTGCGATAGAGCCCAGAAGGGTTCATTTTTTTTAATACTAGGTGATTCTGTGTTCTCTCAAGCTTGGAAAAACGGCATGGCCCAGAGATCATAGACCTGGCAACCCTCACCCCAGGGGTCCAGGCATCCACCTCATAAATACACACACACACATATATACACATATGTACCTTATATGTATACATGTATGTATTCATACATACATATCCTACTGGATAAATACATATGCTTGTATATATTATATATGGATTTTATATTTTATATGTGTGCATAATATACACACATATAAAATATAAATATATATATTACACACACACACACACACACACACATACACATTTTCTGTTGATTCCATTTCTCTGGAGAATCCTAATACAGTCCCCAACTCTACAAGTAGCCATTCCATACTCACCTTGATTTTTTTTTCCCCTCTCCTTCATAAAATCAGTACAATTCTACTGGCCTGTGCTGGAGAAGGAGAGTGTGCTACAATGAGACGTAATTCTATCTCTCCCAAATGCTTCTCTCCACGTTGGATGGGTAAACCACCTGCTCTAAGCAGTGTTGAGATGCAGTCACATTCTTTCCTGGCACTGGTCCTTCCAGCCAGCTTCCCAGGCTAAGGTCCACTGTCGGGTACCATAGGCTCTGGGCGTCATGTGATCTGGACACCTTGGGGTCCACGCTGTGCCACTGGTGGTTGCCTTTCTGAGGTGGGAGTCGGGACTGTGTGCCTGGCCTTCAGCATGCTCACTTGGATGGTGTGTGGATGTTCCTGATGGCCTGAGCTCAACTCTGAGGCTCTGTGAGGCTCTCTGAAGTGGCCAAAGTTGGTTTCTTTTGCAAAATCTATTTCTGAAATGAAAGCCGACAGCTAGTGTGATGACAGAAAGGAAGAAATGTGAGGGAGCCGCAGATAGCATGGTTCTCAGCAGACAGAAAAGATAATGTGAATACATTAAAGCATGGGCTGTCATATTTGGACAGAATTAAGAGTAAAGGGGTCACCTACATTTTATGCTTTACTATTTAAGGGTTTGGATTTTATGATGCAACAGTATTTGCAAATGTAGTGGTTCATTGCATTCACAGGATACTTTTCTCCTAATATTAGGGGTTTACCTTCCCATTATTTTTTCCTAGTTTTATAGGTCTGAGGTCATGAATGTGATCCTACTATGGAGTTTCTGAGTCAGGATTTAAGCTTGTAACTCTGGTATATTTTTATAAGACTGTGCTAGACTCATGAGGAATCATTAAAACTGAATTTTTGGAAGGACAGGGTAAGAAAATTTGTATTTATTGAGTGCTACCACATGCCAGACAAGGTGCAGATTTGTCATCTCACTTTACCTATGCAGTAAGCCTAGGAAGCAATAATTACTATTCCAATTTTATTAATGAAAAGTTGGAAAAGGTCACTTGCTCAGGGTTGGGCTCACATTTAGAACTTAGAAGTCATTCTGTTCTAATGGATGCCAAAACCTATACTCTTCCTAGCACATAATTCTGCCTCTGATAAAGTGCTAAGTAGCTGCGCATTTATCACGGTATTTACACTTGGAGTGTAGTTATATGATCACAAATTCCCAGAACCTTTTTATAGTTCGTAGAGAGTTTGTGTAGACTGTCCCTAAGGGACCACAGAATAATTGAGGTTAGAAACAGCTTAACCCCAAGTCATAAAAATCACTGACATGGGAAACTAAGAGGGAAAACTGTTACCCTTACCAGGGAAGGGTTGTGTGCTTCTGGTACTGGCTTCTGGCTCTGTGTTTAACTGGAGGAAGGGTTATTTTCAGCTTAGAAAAGTATGACTTCAGTATACTTCATTTTTACATCATTACTTTTGTTCTTTCAGAAAACGTGGTAATTACAGGTATTCATTTGCTCATTAAAATAAACTCCAAGCACTTAAGAAGGTAAAATGATTTATATTCCCAGACTTAACATACATACACACACACACAAATTCTCACATGTGCATACATATACACACTAAAACATGTACCCACACATCTCCACATACAGACTCACGACCCTCCTCCTTATCAATTAGCAGGTACCCTATGGCATCCCAAAGAGGTAAGGAAATTACATTCTGTTTCATTCTTTTCCATGGTGCTGTGCATGTTCTGTAAACAGCAGGAGAAGTAATTATGGAGGTGGGCATTCATTATATGGTCAACTCTTGGAATATAATATAGGAATGTGCTATGGCAAGGAAATATTTGCTTGAACCAATGCCTGGAAACTGAACGTGGTATGAGCTTCATAGTAATATAAACCACAGATCTGGCTCATTTTCACGTATTGTACCTGAGAGGGTGGGGTAGTATTTACATTCATTTTCCATTTCTAGGCTGTCCAGCATCTAGTCAGTGCTTGCTAGGCAGTTCTCTATGCATGTGTGTGAGCGTGTGTGTGCATATTTCGCATTCCCTATTCCAGAATCTGCCGTTCACTCCGAGTTGGAGCATTTACCATTGCAAAACTGTCACCAGCATCTTCGAAACACACATTTACATTCCACAGGTCTAGTAAGTGGGCTATGTGGCTGCATGATGCCTTTTGTTTAAAAGAACCCCAAGTGGCAGTCCGGCACTTTCTATCCGGCTGCACTTCATACTGTAACTATGCCCATTGAAAAGTGAAGCTCAAAGGATTTTTTAGAATTTGCTGCCCCAGCAGGTAACATTCTGGGGTTGGTTCCTTCTGTTGTTTTTTTTTTCTGCTGTTTAAAATGTCCAAACCTTCTCGCTCGGCAAGACCTTTCTTTGCTAGTGCAGCTTCTAAGCTGCAGTCATCGAGGAAGGATGATTTAAACAGCAAACAGAAAAAAATCAGCGTAGGTGAGAAGAGTCTGAGAACTGGAAGTGAAGGAAATTTGGTCAAACAGCAGCAGGTGCAAACCACGGCGACCCCTGCTCAGCGGAAAACTTCAGCACACAAAGGTAACGTCTCCAACCGACTGCTTTTGTCAGTTTGTGCTTAGAAACTTCCTGCTTAATAATACGCCAGGTAACTGGAATGAATGAGGCTTTTATGGTTTCAAAAGTTCTCTGTTTGTGTGCATGTAACCTTTTCTAAAATCCTGGAGTGCATTGCTAAAATAACCAACAATTAGGGAGAGGAAAGCAATAAAACTTTCTATCATTAAGAACGATGTAAGAAAAAAACATTGTACTCACATCTCTTTTCAAATGACATTTTATTTTTGAGTGTTGTACAGTCTTTCACAATCTCATTATATTTAAACAAAGTTTCTTGTTGCTTATCTATATGAAAAAGAAGAAGAAAAGTATCTTAAACCCACATCATTAGCTAGCAACAGAATTTTTGCATACTTAATTGTTTGCAGTTCCTTTTAGAAATGAATTGTACCTGAAATTCGAATCTAATGGTATGGTTTCTTGCCAAGAGTGGCAAAAATCCCTGCTAACATTGTTACCTGCATCATTTAAATAAGCCCTCTGAGATGAATGTTAAAATGTTTTACTTAGCAAGAATATTTTTTGAATATTTGACCCCGAGTTGGGAAATATAGCAACTAAAAAGAGCTCTTATTTTAGTGGATGTAATAACCCAGGGAAATTAAATCATAGCTAAAAATACAATAGTAATTTCCTGCATTGTGCATATTAAATCTCTAAGAAATATTTTATAATATTTTAATACATTTTGAGTTCTCTAGTAAAAATATAATATTTTGCCTTGTGATTTTTATAGTAAAATAAAAAATTGTTTTAATATTCTCATTCTTACAACTGGAAATTTGTATTTTATAGAAAAAAAGTCCTTTTTATAGTTTAATCCTGACTTCTCCACTATTAAAAGCTATTGCAAATGCATATGCATATGATACATTTTTGTGTCGTGTACTATTCAAAGATGCAAATATCTGTGGGAAAATTCAGGTTTTTCCTTTGACTTTATTATTAATATTTGTCCATTTGATTAGTGAAATGTTTGTACAAAAACAGAGATCAAAATACTTTCTAAAAGGCACACAAAATTAACACTGAAAGACTCTGGAAGTTTTGATAGAAGTTGTTGAGTAGACTGAATTTTGACTGCTTGAAAGGGAAACTTTCTTTGATGTGATAATGTATGTAAGAGTCTGGAACATTCTTATAAAAAGAAATGTTAACCACTTCAACCTATAGAATTTCCAAACGTTAATACAACATGTATTATCTATGTCTGGGCAAGGTATGCATAGGGACAAGATTTTTTATCCAAATAATCTGATGCTATGTGTTTTCTCCAAAGATGATTTAAAATGCCCACATTCTTTTGGCAACCTCTGAGGACAGCTCTGAATAGATTTTGTGGGTAAAAATCACTTTTTTGTAACATATTTGGTTTGGGGGATTGGTTTAAAAGTCATTTGAAACCAAGAATTGTTACCAATGTGCAAGATCAATATAGATGATGCATATTTTTGTAAAAAATAAACTGGGTGAAGATTATAAATGGTGATTCCTGTGCATCTCTCTGAAAGGAACAGAAGAGTTTCACCATCAAAAATTTGAAATTGAAAGCAGGATTATATTATTTAAAAGACATCCTTAGAATGTATGTTATTTTTTTTAAATCAGAATTCCTTTTTACATAGCCATACATCCTTTCATAGAGTACCAGTTGAAACCTTTCATTGATGGAGAAGAGCATTAGGTCTCTTTGTATGTTAGCTGTGTTATATCAGGCTTTTGCTTAAGTTGGTTGTCATAAGAACCAGAAATTCAGGGGCTGGGGATATAGTTCAGCAGTACAGTGTTTGTTTAGCATGTGTGAGGCCCTGGGTTCCATATCCAACACCACAAAAAAAGAAGAAAAAGGAAATCCAAGTAATGAATGTCAGGGTGTTAGGTTTGTGCTGAACTGGTCCGTGTTCTTCCTCACTTCACTAAAGCTTAGCGTTAATTCTTTAGATGTTTAGTGCATTTGATCCAACAGGAATAGCTTCGTCTTTTCGTGTAAGTTACCATGTTTCTGACCTCATTTTCCTATTGTGTAACCTGTTAAGTAGGGTGTTCTGGTACATTTCTAACTTTAGGGGGGAAAATTGTGTCTCATTCAGTATATTTCCCCTGCCATCCTCTCTGCTTCTTACATGTTTCCATGGTAGTTTGAACAGGCATAGACTTTTAGACTGAAATAATTTTTCCTTCATGATAACAAAGTCTTTCTTCATAGTGTCTTGGGATCTCTGAGTATGAATGAGAAGTTTGTGTTGTTCAGATTCCCAGGTTCCCTATAGGTGATTTCCCCTCTCTCTTTCTGTCTCTCTCTCTCTCTCTCTCTCTCTCTCTCTCTCTCTCTCTCTCTCATCTTTTAGGATAACCTCTTTACCCTTCTTATTTTGAAATTACACTTAAGTATTTAAAATCAGGTGTTCTTTTTTTTTTTCCCCAGGATCGAACCCAGGGCCTTGCAGGTGTTAGGTGAGCGCTCTACCGCTGAGCCACAACCCCAACCTGGGTGTTCTTTTTCATCCATTTTGACTGCATACTTAATGGGACTTTTCAGTTTGAAGATTAATGGTCTCCAGTTCTTGTCTATTAATTCCCTGATAAATAATTCCTCTGTACTTGCTTTTATTTGCTCTTTATGGATCTCCTAAAAGTCACTTGTTCAAACTATATCTGATATCTGATATTTATTTTCTCCTTATATTTTTAAACTCTTATCTTTTTATGTCTTCTATAAGATTTTGTTGACTTTGTTTTCTAGCTTTTCCACTGTCTAATTGGAATCATGGTTATATTTTTGAATTTCCTAAAGAAGTTTTCTTACTCTGATTATTTTGAAATTAAAATGCATGGTGTTATTTCGTATACATAAGCAATGTGTATGTGTGCTTTATTTACCTAATGTTGATATCATTGCCTGTTCTACTTTTGAGAGTACCATGTGCCATGTTTAGTCAAACAGTATCATATCACTGTGATGTTGGTGTGCCTTTGGGTCTGAACCAATGGTCCAGGTTGGCCCCTAGAACAGAAGAGACTGATGATAAATAATCCTTAGGACAACAGCATTAATAACTAATTTTCACCCACAAAGAACTTCCTTCATGATGAAAACCCACTAAATGGAAGATAAATGTTGAAGTGTGTGTATTGATATGAGCCAACCATTTTATTTAAGATAAGGATATGAGTCAGTGTCTGAGAATGTAGCATGTCTTCTTAGGCTTTTGATATTCCCCTGATCTCTGATTAGAAACATTCCCCAAAATGATTTTGCCCTGATTATATGTATATATAAAGCTTCATGCATGATGGGCAAGCACTCTACTACTCAACCACACCCCTAATCCTTGATTTTTAAATTTATGTTTGCTCTTTTATTGTTCTAAAGAAAAGCTTTCTTAGGAGTAGACATGAGTACTAACAAGATTGGATTAAAAAGATAGTTTCCATCTCTTATGTATTCATGGTGGAGATATCGGACCTTTACAGGGCTCTTTCTACATGGTCACCACAGTTGTAAGCACATTATAAATGCACTGTCTCATAAAGCCCTTGCAATTATCTTGTGACTCTGTATTGTTACTGTACAGTGTTACAGATGAGGAAACCAAGAGAAAATTTGAACTCTTTTCCCCAAATCATGCAGATAGGAAGAGATAGAATCAGAATTCTAATCCCAGCAGTTTAAACTCCTGAATTTTCACATTCCACTATGCTGAAGTGCCTTTCTATAAAAAACAATAATAACCCACTCATCTAAGAAATTAATAAAATTATTGAATTTTATGGTTGATTAGTCTGGTCCCTGGGAAAACAAAAAACGTTTAGTGACATTCTGCAAATTCAGAATGAGCTCTTTTATTTTTAGTCTTTTTAAAAATATTGGCTGTCCAGGGTTGCTCTTTCTTAAAACAAAACAAAAAAAAAATGAAAAAGAGAGAGAACGAATTCCAGAGTTAATAAATGTGTCATGATACATGAGAGTTATACTCATATCAAAAACATTAAAGGATACATTGGATATAGGACCCAGATGTCCCAATACATTTGCTCATGCCTGCAGACTTGAGAGTGCACACAGACAGACAGACACACATCCCAACTGACCCAGTAGTCTAAGTACAGCCTGTAGGCCAGAAATCACTCAAGTCTAATTCTGTTCTGACACAAGTTTCCCTCTGTGGCCTTGAGCAAAGCAATTATCCTTCCTGACTGAGTTTTGTCAACCATTAAAGAATAGTAATATGTGGTTTATGGGAAGAAGTATTGGTGAGGATTAATGACTTAGTTAATGTATGTCTAGTGCTTTCAAGAGCTTTCAAGAGTCAAGCACAATGGAGTCTTTGTTTACCTCCAGTTACCAAGGAAGGTAAAAATTTACTCTTTTCCAGATACCATGCATGTACCCCTCCCTGAGAAAACTCAATTATAAATCCCTGTTTTCTCATCCTCCACTCTTCTTTTTGTCCAAGAAGTAACCTCACATGCATGTTATTTGCACATACTAATTGAAATTTGGATACCTGGGGCCTTTTGTCCACCTCTGTAAGTAAAAAATAAATATGAATAACTAAAGCGAAAACCTGAATCCTCTCTATTGTGGTACACATTTATTCTGCATATTACTAATGATTGAATGATGTTATATCCTTGCACAGTGAGTAAAGTAGCTGGGATGGTAATCATGGTTGTGGGTAAGAAATATCTCTAAAAGGTGTACTCAACATAATATTTTTCCTGCAACAAGCTGATAATAGCTGTGAATGGTTCTCATCCTCTTGTAGAGACTTTACTTTGACCAGTAATTTCTAAAAGCAAAAGTGGATTTATACTGATCGTGTGCATTTCTTTATCTGACTGCCTTTGGTTTCAATGCCATGCAGCATGTGAGGAGAGCTGCAGCTAACTGTACAGTATTTATTCAACAAAGCAATAGTAACTTAGACTTGCAGTTTGGGTTCATTATTGCTACCAGTAAGTCCAGTCTTGTGTTACACATATGTATAAGCCAGTAAATTTGTCTCTATCCACTTTACCTTCAAAACACTTTTATTCTGTCAAATTCAGTTAAATAATCAGAATTTGCCCTTTTGAAAAACTAGAATAAGTAAAGATGAAAGTTTGTGATTACTTTGTTATTTGGGGATATATTTATTAAAATTCTTCCAAGCAAATAAATCATCTCCTTATATCATTATTTGCTGTATATGTTGTTAAGAATGGTTTCATCAATCCTGGCTGCTTAGAAGCAGACTATCAGGAGTCTCCACCTGCCTGCCTATCAGATTACTTATCTCTTTTGTAATTACATAATGCCAATCTTCTTAGCTCCTGGCCATATGTGAGTAGGATAAGTGTCTGGGAATGCAAAAATTTAGAAAGAATAAAAGCCTTCTTCTTAATGATGCTGTTCTACCGGGTGACCTGTAATGGTTTCTTGAGTTAATGATCTCTAGAGTCTTAAATTAGGCCAAAAGTCTACTCGTATTTCTTACCCTTTTTTTAACAGAAAAATCTCAAATGGGCTTAAGTTAACCTTGCCTGTTTTCAAAATGTACAATTACATTATCAAAACAGAGAAAATCACAAATAAGTAGAATTGCTTTATATATAAGAAACATCAGTTAAATGTATCCATCAGGAATAAAGATATTTTGTTATATTTTTTGACAGTTTATATTTACAAATGTAATGCACAAGTGAGCTTTTAATTGAAGTTCATTATTTAAACACAATTATTTAATCAAGCTGCAGAATATTATGCTTATAATGCAACTGGTGATGCTGAGAGGCCCTGAGCCCAGGGTTTGCAGCAGTTTTATACACTCTTTGGGGAAGGCAGAGACTTCACATACATCATAGCATCTCTTAGCATAGTGATAGCTTATCATATGCATTCTTAATATATAGAGATAATATGCTGGCATGTGTCATTTCATATATTATTTTGAAATTAATAAGATTACAAAGTTCTGTTTTCAGTATATATTAAATATGCTTTAGGTAGACCTTTATCAAGCTAATGGTTTAATATTTGACCCTGGTGATAAGGTTGATAATTCTGACAATGCCTTTATCTACTCAAAAACAACAACTATAACAAAAATTGACCATCTACTCAATGTCTGACATTGTGCAATTTACTGGAAAGTCAATTTAAAAAAATAAGTAAAATGAGGTTTTTACCCTTGAGTGGGATTATACAAGATATAGATTGTCAGGATATTGAAATAGGGTTTTCAGAATAGATTTATATACAAAATTACAAGTGCACAGAAGAAGTAGAGCAGGCTATTTTCCCCAGGTAATAAGAACTTACCAGGTAAGGAGGAGAAAATAAGCATTATAAAGACCATACTACATTTAGAAAATGGCCAAATAGACTGGTATGGTTGGAAAGAGAGAACCAGTGAGGAAAAAGTTGGATAGAGGCTATTAAAATGATTTCTCCCCCCACACCCCAATGTAAGCAGCAAAGAGGTGTTTATTGTGAGCTACCTCAGTCCTCTGCGCACACACAGCAACTGGTGACACTGAGAGGCCCTGAGCCCAGGGTTTGCAGCAGTTTTATACACTCTTTGGGGAAGGCAGGGACTTCGCATACATCATAGCATCTCTTAGCAAATCATCACACACCTCGGGAAATCATAAAACAACTCTAAACCATGATTTTCACATTCACTGGCGGGAACAAGTTGGGTAGGGGTGATTGGTCAGTACAAGAGGGGGATTCGTTTGAACTGATTGGTTTAAGCCACGAGCGGAGTACGTGCTGAACTACATGGTTTCTCAACATGTTATCAACCACCATAAACTACTAGGAGGGTCATCTGGCATCCCAGGTAGTTTCCCTGTCTCATGCTGATTAGTGGTTGCTAGGGGGTTGCTATGGGTCCTCACCTAGCCTGACTGAGTCAGGGACACCTGGCTCCACAGGTCTCTCCTGTTATTTGTAGATAAACAACTCAGCAGGGTATTGAAATGATTTCAAAAAATAAAAATGCGTTCACCTTTTTCATTCTATCAATGAACATTTATTGGTTACCTTCTATGTGTCAGGCATTTTTCTAGACTCTAACCAAGATGTAGACCATGATAGATGAGGACTGGGATTCCATGGGGCTTAAATGTATTTTTTCTGACCAAAATTAAACAAAGAAAAGAAACTGAAGTTCTCTTTGAGATATGAATGTGTTGTGGCTATTTAGGATTCAAGAGAGGTCAGACAGGCAAAATGCACGTATCTCGTGACCAGGGCAGGACAGAGGTTATAGTTATAAATGTGGACAACGACTGTATTGCTGCCATTTAAAGCCTTGGGATTGGGTGAGCTTGGAAGGGATAGAAAAGAGAATGTGGTCCATGGTTGAGGAGAGAAAGTGACTTAGGACCCTCGGGCCTTGCAACATTCAAGGGTCCTAGCAGAAGCAGAGGTAAGACCTGGGTATTAAGGCTCATGCACAGTAACTTAAGAAATTCCTTTTGAAACTCCAGGCCAGGGTAGCAATGAATATTAGAAATAAGAATTTCCTTTGAAATATGTTATATTTAAAGTGATGCAAGTCATATAATCTAGCCCACAGTATCTTGTTTAAGTTAATTTTAGGTCATTTGAATTGCCATCAGAATTAAAATGCTTCCTGTCATCTTTAATTTGTAGTTTCAGATATCCCACAAATCACATTATGAGGGGTGGGATATTACTTCTCCACTTTAAGGAGAGAGACTCAGCAATGAGCTATTAGGAAGCATTTAACTTCCTCCTATTCTTATTTATAATTTTATATTTGCATCAAATATTATTTTATATCATTTGATAGTATTTGCTTGGCTGTCATTCATCTAACCCTGAGAGTAGTTTTCTACTTTTGATTATACACTTCTTCTTTAGGAGGTGAGGAATGATTTGCTACTTCAATTTCTAACACAATGTAATGTCATTTTTTCACAATGAAACTTCTATTTACATTCTTAGAGACTCATGAAGAAGCATCTTGAATATTTAAAGATAATATGCTAGGAAAATCTCTATTCTACTTGTGCCCTACTTATTTAAAGTTATTTCACAAAGATTTTTGAAAACCTATACCTAGAAGAATTACCAACAAATAACAGAAATAGTAGATGTTCAAAAATGCCCTCCCAAAAGAGCAAAGCTAAAATTGCTGAGTTTTTTTAAAATATACTACAAATATCTTTTGTAATGCCTGGTTGTTCTGGCAGGAAAGAATTCCTCTGAGGCAAAACAATGAGGAAACTTCAATGCAAAGACTAAGTGAAAGTCAGAGCCATCACTTCCTGTGTGGTGGTGGTCTCTGTCAATCCCCTGTGGCCTAGAAAATTTTAATAAGCACATTTAGTGAGCAATAAGTAGATCCTGAGTCCCAACTGAATGGGGATTATGTCAGGAGATAAATAAGAAAAAATAACTGCCCTTCCAAGGGAAAGCTCAGAACCCTTTATGCAGCCTCGTCTGTGAGTAAAATCTGCATTTTACTTCAGTGTCGTATTGTCTGAACTACACCTGTGAGTTAAGAAGGAAAGAAAGGGAATACAAGGAGAACGTCTAACCTCATGTCTGCATTCACATGGTTATGGAGCCTAAAGTTAAGATATTATAAGATTGGAGGGGAAAGCAACAAATGCCAAGAGATAAAAATGCTATCTAATGATCCCAGATTTGGAGTGTCCCCAGTTGCATAGATGCAGAATAAGGAAAATCCTCTTGGAAAGAATATACTTTATATCTAGGCATCTAAGAATCCCTACTGGTGAAAGTCTAAAAACATGAGCTCACAATAAAAATTCACTAAATCCATAAAGAAACAAGTGACTGTGAGCAAGAGTCAGGAAGGCAAAAGAACTCTACTGAATCAGATTCACATAAACTCCTGAAACTGGGATTATCAGATACAGAATGATATACATGTGTATGTATTGAATGAAGGATTCTAGCAATATTGACCTGTCACATTTTAAAAAGAGGTGTTCTAAAAATGAAAAATGCAATACCTAAAGGTAGAAGCTCAATTGATTTGTTAACTGGTAGACCAGATACAAAAGAGAGAGAACTAATAAACTGGAGATTTAAAATGAATTTTTTTGTTGTTATGGCAATACAACTCAAGGCCTACTCCATTATCAGATTTTAAGTGTACAATATTGTTAACCATAAGTACATTGTATACATCAGTGCCACAGTCCGGCTGCAGCAAAATAACCAGGGGGGTGACGAACAATTTGTGTATCTTGATACAGCAGGAGTAGGAGCCGTTTATTGTAGGACAGGAGTGGTATTTATACATTCCACATAGCTTATCTTAATTAGCATAAACTAGATACATCAGTCAACCAATAAGAAATCTCCACACTTAATGGCTCTCTGGCCTTACTTCACAAATTACTCCCTCTGGCAAAATGCCAGGCGCCATCCAGACTTGTTTACAGACTCTAACACATCAGATCTCTAAAATTTATTCATCATGCATAACTCAAATGTTAGATTCATTGTTGAGCTACTTGCCATTTCTCCCTTACCTCACTTCCTCCTTTCATGAGTTGGACCATTTTAGATATCTCATGGAAGTGGAATCATACAGTATTTGTCTTCCTGTGACTGGTTTATGACATTTAGTATAATGTCTTTAAGATGCATTTATGTTATTGCATATTACAGATGATATTGCATTAAGGTTTTGCTTTGCATGAAATGATGATGTTAATCATCTTTTCATATCATTATTGGATATTCAAGTTCTTAGCCCACTTTTTAATCAAATTTCCAGGGTTGTTTTGCTATTGGAGTTGTAGGAATTCTTCACATATTTTAGAAATTAACCCATTTTCAGACACATGGTTTGAAAACACTTTATCCTATTCAACAGTTTGCCTTTTCACTCGGCTGACTGCTTTCTTTGATGACCAGAAGCATTTTACTTCAGTGTAGTATTGCTTGTCTTATTATTTTTGTTTCCTATGCTTTTGGTGTCATTTCTAAGAAATCATTGCTGGGGTCAATGTCATGAAACTTTTCCCCTGTTGTCTTATGGGACTTTTACAGTTTCAAGTCTTATGTTTAAGTCTTTCATCCATTTTGAATTGATTTTTATATGCTTTGTAAAATAAGCGTCCAATTTCATTCTTCCGCATGTGGATTTCTGGCATTACCAATGTCCTTTGTTGAAGAGACTGTCCTTTCTTCTCGTATACCTTGACACACTGTCAAAGATCCATAGACTGTGTATATCTGGGTTTATTCCTGGGCTCTTATTCTGTTTCATTGGTCTATATGTCTGTCTTTATACCAGTACCATTCTGTGTTAATTCTGTAGCTTTGTAATATATTTTGAAATCAGGAAGTGTAATGCCTTCAGTTTTATTCTTTCTCAAGATGGCTATTCAGGATACTTTGTGATTCCGAATTAATTTTAGAAATGGATATTTTATTTCTGTCAAAACTTTCATTAGAAAAAAAAGAAAAAAAATTATTGGGATTTTGATAGAGTTTGCAATGAATATGTAGATCACTGTAGGTAGTATGGATTTTTAAATAATATTTGATCTTACAATCTATGATCATGGAATATCTTTCTATTTATTTGTAACTTCTTTAATTTTAATGATGTTTTATAGTTTTAAGCATGCAAGTATTTTACTTCCTAATCTAAGTTTATTTCTTTTATTTGTTCCTTTTGTTTCTGTTGTAATTTCTAGTTTCCTTTTGAGAATTTGCTTATATGTAGAAATACACTGATTTTTGAACATTGATTTAATGTCCTCCAAATTTGCTAAATGCATTTATTTATTTATTGGTGTAGAAAGGTTTTTTTGCTAGTCTTTAGGATTTATATATAAATAAGATCATGTCATCTGCAAACAGGAATTATTTCATTTTTTACCTTCTAACCTGGATGCCATTTCTTTCTTTTTCTTGTCTAACTGCTCTGGCTAGGACTTCCAGTACTGTGCTGGAAAGAAGTGGTGAGAGTGGGAATTCTTGTCTTGTTCCTGATCTCAGAGGAAAAGTTTTCAGGTTTTCATGATTTGAGTCTCATATTAGGGATGAGCTTGTCATGTATGTTCTTTATTATACTGAGGTAATTTCCCTCTATTCCTAGAATTCTAGATTCTCATTGTTTGTGTTCAGAGCATTTTTATATCCTGAAAGCTTTTCTCTGTAGGATTCAATGAGGATTCAGGTTGCTTGGATAATATTGTAGTCTTGTTAATATTTTAAGAGTATTTTAATAATCATCATTTCTTGAATATTCATGAAAGTAGATAGTATATCTACTAAATAAATCATTCTGTTAGCATACCTAATGGTACCAATTAAAGGAACATTGTGGCACCATCAAGGGAATTAGAGTTTCCCTTAATTGATAATCCCCAATTACTGAAGATAATATAAAGCTTGGTTCTTTTTTATTATCCATCTAAAGAGCTAGAAATTCCAAAAACTGTTCAAATATTTGCATAAGCATTTTTCTATGACTGCATCAGAAGTGGACGAAATATTGCAAGGTTTTCTTTTTATTCATAAAATCTTCATTGAAAAAAAGTGGCTTGAGAAGTACATTTGCATCTTCTGGTTTACTTGTACATTAAAATTTTTATTTAGTTGAAACTAATGCATTTAAGCATTTAACATTGGAGATCCACATCTAAGCCTTAATTTTTCATTGAAATTAGAAAAACAAAAAGAGAGAGAGAAATAGAAGGTATTTTCTTTTTTTTTACAACTTAGTATTTAACCAAATAGCCACTATACCCGATGATTTCTGAATTTGAAGGACATGTTTTGGGTAGTCACTTTTCTGCATTAGTGGTCTTCTCAAATTGTGAGTGAAAGATCAAGTCCAGCCCAGGGCGGACTTACACAGGATGAAGGGTATATTTTGTATGATGAATGTTTAACTAAATGCCATCAGATACCAGATGACAATATATCTGAACTGAGACTGCAGCACTGACCCTGCAAAGCCATGATTGCCCATCATTGTCATAAAGTAGGAGAAAAATACAGTGTTGAGAATGGACTTGGAAAGTGATGCACAGAGGAAAAAAAAAGAGAGATTTTTCAAAATCTGAAAACTGACGAAAAATGGTTGAATATTACTTTTCTCATTTTGCCATCTTTTAACTCAACATATGGAAACTTTTATTAAAAAGTAATTAATTCCTTAGCAGCATTTTTTAAATAAATTTTACTGAAAAATGGAAAAATATTTATTCTATTTTCATAATAAAAGTCTAGTTCTAGAAGAAAGATGTCTTGAGAAGCTCTAATTTATTACAAATATCCTAAATTTGATATCAGTGAATTTGATGAGTGAAGAAAAAATAACTTTAGTTTAATTATTTCCTAAATGTATAACATAAACATCAATAATAATAAATATGATCATTTTCAGACCATTTATAAGATTAAACTCAGGTTTTTAATAATTTTTTTTTGCCTTGATAGAGTCCCTTGAGGGACTGTGTATGATCAAATACCTTTAAGGATCATTATGTTCTTTAAGGGGCAAGTAACAAGGGTCATTCTTAGGCAGCCACTACCATAGAAACCTAAATTTATACTACCAAATTTATACTACCAAAGTATAAATTTATACTACCAAAGTATCTTTGGAAGGAGTTTGAAGGATTGGGGATGGCGATAAGAATACATACAGAGTTTAGAGAAATGCAAATTAAAACTACACTGAGATACCTTCTTACTCCAGTTGGAACAGCAATCATCAAGAATACAATTAAGAATATATGTTGGCAAGGATGTGGGGGAAAAGGTTCACTCATACATTACTGGTCGTGCAACCACTCTGGAAAGCAGTATGGAGATTCTTCAGAAAACTTGGAATGTAACCACCATTTGACCATTCCTCAGTTTACACCCCAAGGACTTAAAATCAGCATACTACAGTGACACGGTCACATCAATGTTTACAGCAGCTCAATTCACAATAACTAAGCTATGGAACCAACCTAGGTGCCCTACAACAGATAAATGGATAGAGAAAATGTGGTATGTATACACAATGGAATATTACTCAGCCATAAAGTATGAAATGAAATTATGGCATCTGCCAGTTAATGGATGGAACTGAAGACTATCATGCTAAGTGAAATAAGCCAATCCCCAGAATCCAAAGACCAAATGTTCCCTCTGGTATGTGGATGCTAACACACAATAAGTGAGAGAAGGGAAGAATAGAAGTTCATTAGTCAAAGGGGAATGAAGGGAAAGAAGGAGGATGGGAATGAGAAAAACAGAAGAATGAATCAGACATAACTTTTCTATGTTCATATATGAATATATGACCAGTGAAATTCCACATCATGTAACCACAAAATATGGGGACAAAAATGCCAGTGTCAAAGAAAATATGTGGACTGTGCCCGTAAAGAAGGATTTTTTTAAATGTTTTGATCTTGTTATACATTGTCATTTTCTGCCTATATTTCCTCTATTACCCTATTCCTCTCTGATTCCTTCCCTTCTCTTCGTAGGATTCTCCCTAAGAACATGTCAATGACAAACTCAGTTTTTGTCACATTTATAAAAAAAAGTCAAAGAAACCAAAAAGAAAAGAGAGCAAAAACAGGCAGGTCATGTGGCATTCCATGGAGGGCCAATGTCTTCTTTTTCTTTTTTTTTTATTTTTTTCTCTTCCTATTATCTGGGATTCTTCTTTCATCTCCTCCACTACCTGTCACTATAGTGCTCCTTCTCTGCTCCATCATAGCTGTCCATCCTGCTGAGGGTTCAAGGAAACTAACAAAGTCCTTCTGCTTCAAAACACACAGATATACACACACCTTCCTCATGTGCTCAGCACAGCCTGAAGTTCCAAACTAGGTATTTCATGCCCTGACTTAAAGCCGACTTCTCAGCAAAAGCAAAAGCATTATGGGGTTTCTAAACTTAGTGCAAATGAATTTTGCAGCTTTTTTAAAGCTCATTTTAAAGTGGGAGATGTTGTATCCTGAAGAGGAGGGAAGGGACAGAGCCACTGCATAGGACAAATGGAGGCTGGGGAATCTCTCCGCCCTTTCCCGTCCTGTCTTCAAGAGCCACTGCTGGATGTCTTATAGGATTTTTGCATCGGTTAAAAAGACATGTTGCCAATATTTTTACCACGTATTCTGAGTTTATCCTTTCTAGCTTTTTCCTCCTCTCTTGCACTGTCTCAGTGATGGTTCATCTCACTCTTTATGTTTATTGAACAGTGAATGTTCTCAATCTGCTTAGCTGATGTTTATGACATTATCTCTTCCGTTGTTTCCCTAGTGACATGAAAATGTGGTTCCTTTTCAAAAATCTAATATCATTTTAGTCACTATTGTTATGGTGTTTATTAACTAACCTAATTTTTGTTGTTTTTTGTTTTGTTTTGTTGAGAGGTCCTTACTGAACATAGTCTATCCTCTAAAAGAAGCCTTGGAAACTTCCTATTATTCCAGGCAACTGAAGAGATTTTCCCTGAGGAATCATTTGTGGGAAGTAAGGCCCCAAAGGACATGATTGACAGTGGGTGGGACTCATCCACATGTTGGTTTTGTTGAGAGTTAGGGCAGAGATTAGTGGCCAGGTGGTGCTGTCTTCAGCTTTGGTACTCCCAGTCGAGCATAGCCAACCCATGAGCTGTATAAGGCCATGAATGCTGAGAGGCATTAGCCAAGTAGGTATGACAATTTCCTTGCCAGCATACCCCATGTTGCTTAGAGGAAGGACTCGTGGAAATGGACTTGCCTTGGACATTTGCAGTGACATTGCATGTATGTTTGAGAAAGGTGACCCTGCTCAAGGACCAGGGTGGATCGGGTTTAGGGAGGATCCTACT
The DNA here is from genome assembly GCF_045843805.1 of Urocitellus parryii. Classification (NCBI taxonomy): domain Eukaryota; kingdom Metazoa; phylum Chordata; class Mammalia; order Rodentia; family Sciuridae; genus Urocitellus; species Urocitellus parryii. The sequence continues at coordinate 65,527,567 of NC_135539.1, forward strand.
GGATTAGGGCAGTTCCAGGTTTAAAGTGTACCCTGCTGGGAATAGGGCGTATCCTGCTGCCTCAGGCACCCCCCCCCCTTGAGTTCCCGTTGAGTTGTGGGATTCAAAAAGTATTTGGGATTCGGAGCCTGGTGGAATACATGGAATTTGGCCCAGAACGTGAATTTCCCCAGAACTTGTTTGTAGAGGGCCGGTGTGAGTTCGGGAATAAAGAATTGCTGTTTGAATCTACAAAGCTGTGAGTGGCTCCTGATTGTGTGCCCAGCCAGACTGCAGCACATGGGATTGTTTTCCTGTTGGCTAAACTAAAGATCAATATTGAGCAATATGCCACATATAATACTGAGCACCAGACTGCTTGGAGAACATACTGCAATTAAAGAGTTGGGGGGAGACATGAGGCCTACCCCATGACCTGGAAGTGTGGCTTATTTTGGACATAAAAAAGGAATTTTGCATGGTGGCTGTGAAGAAAAGATACTTACTCTTGGGATTTGTTGTGTGGGCCACTCCCTGGAGCCCAGAAAGCTGTTCCTTGTGTTTTTGGATCTTGGAATCCAAGAACATCAGGATGGTGGTAGGTGAATTCTTTCTGTGACTCTCTTAAAGAGCAGGAAGCGTTCCTAGTCCTGTCTCCTGAGGACTCCAGGAATCACAATCACTTCCTTGTGTGCAGATTCCCTCTTTCAATCCAGACAACAGCCTGGTTTACAATGAGGAAACAAAAGCATAGAAAAGGGAAAGGCCTTATGGAAGGGTCCCCAAAATGGCAGAGTTGCAATCCAAATTCAAGGTCTTCTATACCCAAAGTTCCTGCTTTCTTTTGCCCTAACCGATAAATACAGTAAATAAAACACTGTTCTTTTTTTTTTTCCTAAGAGAATACTAGAAAAGGTGGTAGAGCAGCTTAAATTCTTGCGAGTTCACAAGTGGTTAAAGGATGGTGTTATACTCTTGGATTTAATAAGCTAAAATTATTTTTAAACTAATAATGAAAATACAATTTAAAGGAGATTCATATATAAAATACAATAAGAGTTGTGAGAAAGAAGAACCATTGTTCAGGGAAATATTTGGCCCATGGATCTGAGCTTCCTTGAAATTCCAGGGACCAGAGGGTAACCCAGAGGGAACAATACCCTGGAGACCCTGAGAAATCAGGGACCTGGAGAAGGGATGAGTGATGGAGAGGGAAGTTACTTTAATTTGCATCAGCAACTTTCTAGGATTTCTCCCTAGCAAAGGCCAAATCCACTAGCTTAACCCTGCACCCTTCTCTCTGGTGAGAATTGTTATCCCACTGGATACTCACCAATAATGCTAATGTGTGGGCTCTAATCTTGGTGTTTTTTTCTAACTAGTTGTATGCTCATGCATGTTTCTGAACCTGTTTTTTTTTTTTTTGTCTTATAAAGTGAAGGGCCACAGTAAAATAAAATTATATCAAAAGCTATCAACAAACAGAAAATAATCTATCATTTCTAGTATATGAAAAGACAAATGGCCAAGTAGCTAATTGATCTTTATGTTTCTTTTGACTGCTTTCCTATTCCATGAAATGGTGGTGCATGGTGTGGCCTTTTGGGTTCCTCTTATGCATGGAACACACTGGCAACTTGTATTAACCCATTTCATGCCTTCATCAATAGAGTACTGATCAGGTTTCTATATTGTGCAGGGATTGAGGGAAGACAACTATGAAAGACACATGAGTAAAGAAATCAGACACAGTGACACTGTGAGCTATAAAATACAGGCTCAGATTCAGGGCACTGGGAGAAAGTGTTCACCTACACTGTTGAGGGCCATATGAAGCTACTGTAATGCATAAGCACCAGAGTTAGTTTGGGCACGGCTTACCAAGTGACACACTCATCCAAACTGTAGGAGTAGAATAACAATGTCCATTTCCCTTAGAAAATAAATGGGGTAATACTATATATTCTGTAATGGTATTATATTGTCAGAAGAAGGGAATAACATAAGCCTATTTAAATATAAATAAGATATCTGATTATTCTCACTCCTTTGAAATACTGAGGCATGCTTCCTGTAAAAACTCTTTGGTCAGTCTTGGAAAAGAAACTATTCATTTCATGATACAACATTATTTTTTTCTAATGCTGGGACTTTTTTTTGGTATCCAGAAAAATTGATCATTTATAAAAGGGAAGGATACTCCTGATAACATTTGTAGAAGAAAATTGGTCATTTTCAAAAGGAAGGGACATCCATGATGATGGTCGTAACTTTGGGGATGATATTGCATCTCTGTATCTCTATCAGTCACAGACAGAGCCTCTATGCAAGTATTTGTGTTCTCAATGCCAGGCACAACTAAATTGGAAAACTGACCACAACAGACAGTCTTCTGAAAATTTGGAATTGTATCTGAGAGTCACTAGGAAGCTACTGTTGATACTTAAACCAGAACATCCAGGCACATCCAAGGCTGGCCCAGTGCACTGACAGACTCTTCTATGGCCCTCCAATGTCCTGTGAGCAATACCCCCATATCCATAAATCCTCCTTATTGTTCAAGGTTATTATGACTCTTATTAGACTGTGTTTCTATTACTTAGAACCAAAGGATCTCTAATTAAAACACCCTAATTGCCAAGTCTTTCTTTTCGTTTCTGGCTTTTATGTAAGGATTCTTACGGCTCATATGCAGTGGAATCTTCGCAGAGAGCTTTGGGATCAGGTCCTTCCTGCTGGGAATGGCTGTTGACTGGATAGGACCTTGAGAAGCCTGAGGACACTGGATGTGGTTTGGTTGTTTTTACAGTGCTCCTGGGTCAATGTTTGTCCTTGGTTTTATTGAAGAGAATGGAGGAGGAAGAAGGCACGCTCTGTCCTTGGCATAACTAGTATTGTTCAATGGCACATCTGTTTTCTCAAGTCCTTAATGGATTCTTCCGGAAGCAGCCAATCCTTTCTCAAGCATTAGGTCAGCAATCCTGATTAGAATCGGCATCAACCACCCATGAAACTAGAAACTTCCCCTGTGATTTATTATGACAATAAAGCCTCACTAATTAACCATAATTAGAAGGAAAAACCCATCTCAAATTTAAGATTCTAAAAGAAGTAACATTTTAATTTCTTCCAACTTTGCACAGTGATTTAAATTAAGCTATCTGAGTATATTTGACTTAATGTGTAAATAAAAATTATTTCTAAACAGAGCATCAACCTAATATGTGCATTTTTGGTGTGTAAATGGTCTTTAAGGAACAGCTTGTTCTTTCAGGCAGGCAATTTAAGCCATTCTTATGCTCTTATCGTATTAATAGCTTAGCAAGTGCTTTTTTCCCCCATTGAAAACACAATGATTAACTTAATCTTAACACTTGTCAAAATTATTTTTAAACAAGAATGTCCTGAATTACAGAAATTTTCTTATTTTGGGATCAATATGACAATGATTAGAAGAACAAATGGTATGAGTTAAGTGTCATGAAAACCTGTTCTAGAGCTTTCAACATCATACCTAGGGTTTAACATTTCAGCTGAAAACGAAGCTGATTTATTCAAGAGTCGAGTGGAATGATTGCATAGTGAGTGAGCTGACAGTCACTTCTGCATGCCTGATAAGGCCACATCTTTACACCATGGTTCCAATTTACAGAGACAAGGGTAAAAACAAATGTGCCCAGGATGGGATGTTCAGAGCCCCAGAACATTGCTCCTGATTGTTTATTTGCTGTTTATAAAGTCTAAAGAAAATGAGCTGGGAAACTCAGGCTGGTGTTATGAATAGAGAGATCTTAAACATACCAATTTCAGACCTGCAGGAATGTCTCCTCAGGACATGAGATGTAAGCTACACTGGACCTCCAAGGCAGAGTTTTTGTTTGCTTTCTGCAGGGGGGAGAGAGGAATAAAAGCTGGGATGAGGGAGACGGGCACAGCATTCAGGCTGGCTCAGGCTGCACCTACCTGCTGGGAGGCCCAAGAGAGACTGACTCAGGCCTGCCATTCATCTCCTCTTGGAGCCTCCCTCCTGCTTTGTCCTTCTGGCTTCCTGTACCTTGGTTGCTTTCAGCTTCCTGCCTTGCTTTTAACCTGAGCCCTTAAGATGATCTGCACAATCTAGTTCGCCAGAGAATGAATACTGAGGCAGGTTTTTAGAATGACACGGAAACTGCCTACATTCTTGTGCCTCTTGCCCACAGAAATTTCAGTGTTGCCCAGCTGGGCCCAGAGTGCATCTCTGAGTTCACAAGGTCAAGTCTACAAAAGGCATGACCTTGGCAGATGTCCTAGCCAGTTAAGATGGGACTAAATGTGGCACTCACATGGCCAGAGTTCCTGAAGGGAGATGAAAAGAAGCTTTCTGTTGCTGAAGGCCATAGTGCTTTAGTCCCCACTTGTAATTCAACCTCTGGTTGGGAATGACTGACAGGCTGAGGGTAACTTTACCCCTGAGGAATTCATTGTGCTTGCCCTGGGTACCAGTTGGGTTTTTGTTCCTATTATCTTTGGACTTCAATAATATTTTTTTTAAAGAGAGAGAGAGAGAGAGAGAGAGAAAATTTTTTAATATTTTTTTTTTTTTTAGTTTTCGACGGATAACATCATTGTTGGTATGTGGAGCTGAGGATCGAACCCGGGCCGCACGCATGCCAGGCGAGCGCGCTACCGCTTGAGCCACATCCCCAGCCCTTCAATAATTTTTAGAGTATCTGTTATTTGTTGGCATCTTTGCCTTTTTACAATTTTTTCATCATTATATAAAATTAAAGCATGTGTTGAAAATCCAAAGTCAGGGTTTCCTGGAGAAGAAAGACAGGAAAGAAGCCAGACCAAAGTAGCTCAGACTTCCTCCCGCTGCTCTACCCTTGCTCCTTTGATGGCACAAACTGACCTGACCATCTTTCTGCCTCATTCAAACCATGGCCTCCTACTCAGAGTGGGCACTACAGCCCAGAGGACAGTGCTGGTGAAGAATACTTGGGTAGAGCCCTGCCCAAGTTGAAATCCAGGCCCTATTGTTCATTACTTGCATAATCTCCAGCAAATTACTTCATGTCTCTAGGCCACGGTTTTGTGGAAAACACAATTAAATACCAAAGTAAGTGCTCAATAATTGCTGGCTAGTGCTATGACATAGGCTTTCGGGAAATCTGTGGATATTTATAGACCCTGGGAAGGAATTAATCTCCACATTCTTATCTAGTACTTCTTTGCAAAAGGAAAATAGCAAATTACATCTCAGAATACTCAGACACACATCTCTAAATATTTTTCACAACTTCTTCAGGTCTTTGCTCAAAATGTCATCTTTTTTTTTTTTATTGTTGGTCATTCAAAACATTACATAGTTCTTAATACATCATATTTCACAGTTTGATTCAAGTGGGTTATGAACTCCCAATTTTACCCCGTATACAAATTGCTGTATCACATCAGTTTCCCTTCCATTGATTGACATATTGCCTTTCTAGTGTCTGATGTATTCTGCTGTCTGTCCTATTCTCTACTATCCCCCTCCCCTCCCCTCCCCTCCCCTCCCCTTTTCTCTCTCTACCCCTTCTACTGTAAATCATTTCTTCCATTTGTATTATCTTGTCTTACCCCTCCTTTCCTCTTATATGTCATTTTGTATAACCCTGAGGATCGCCTTCCATTACCATACGATTTCCCTTCTCACTTCCTTTCCCTCCCACCTCTCAACCCTGTTAATGTAAATCTTCGTCACAAGCTCTTCGTCCCTACCCTGTCCTTGTTTCCTCCCCTTTCCCAAAGACCTAATAAGAGCATGCTACAGGGACACTGCTACATCGATGTTCATAGCAGCACAATTCACGATAGCAAGATTGTGGAATCAGCCTAGATGCCCTTCAATAGATGAATGGATAAAAAAAATGTGGCATTTATACACAATGGAGTATTACTCTGCATTAAAAAATGACAAAATCATAGAATTTGGAGGGAAATGGATGGCATTAGAGCAGATTATGCTAAGTGAAGCTAGTCAATCTTTAAAAAACAAATATCAAAATGTCATCTTTACAGGAAGATTCTCCTGGTCACCCAATTTTAAATGGAAAATACCTCCTGCTCAGGTACTCCATGTCTACCTTCTCTGCATTATATTTTTTCCATAGTAGAACACATTATCTAAAGACTAAATATTGTGCTTCCTTTTACTTATTTGTTTACCTTGTTCTACCTATTTAAACGTAAGTTCCATGTGGGCAGGGATCCTGTCAATTTTGATTCCTTCTGTATCCCCAGCAGCCAGCATAGTGCTGGGTAGACACGCACCTTCCATGAACAGTGGTTGGATGAGGACATGAGCCCTTCTCATGTGCATGACCCCAAGTGCTTTCCTTATGTTGTTTCAGCTTATGTGAGAAAGGTAAATTTAATAGATATGGCTTTATAGATAGAAAGCAGAGATATGAAAATGAATGAGATCTGCAAGGATAGTGTTAGCAAAAACAAGAAATGGGGACTGAGGATATCATCCTTTTAGAGACAGATAAAGGCAATGGACATCACACAGGAAACCTTGCAAAGTCACTCAGAGCAGGAGGAAAACCAGGCTGCTATGGTGTGTGGAGGTCAACCGAGAGAACATTTTCAGAGGGAGCAAGTGCTCAAAGGTGTTGCGGAGAGGAGGTTGGATTAGATCGGGGACAAAAGTTAATTGAAAGAGATATGCCAGAGATGTCTCCTGGTGCTGCATCTGATTTAGACTCGGTGCTGACAAGCCTCAGACTCAAATGGGTAGAATTGTTTTTATTACTCTCCACTCTGACAGAGCTTATCACAAAGATATAAATAGCACAGTTTACTTTTAAGCCAAATGTAGATAAATGTAGATGATGATAGTTCCGTGGTTCCCACACGTTAGGATGTCATGAGCTAATAACATTTGATGGGGGTTTTTAACAAGATCACTGAAATATCAGACCACCTTTGCCAAACCTCCAAGTCATTCCATGCAAGTCATAAAGGGCTATGGGACTAGAGGGAGTAAATAAGTTGAAAATCATTTGGGAGATGTGAAACCCAGTCAAGATCGCTTGGCTTGGCTTTCTGTGCTTCAGGGAAAGTCAGAAATTATTTTAGGAAGGATTAAAACTTCCTGCCCTTTGCCACCAACATTATCCCATTGTGGGTGACTATTGCTTGCCACCATGCAGAACTATGGAAATCGGTATTGAGAGCAAACAGTGGTTTCCAGCAATGGCAGGAGTAGCCTGAAAATTCTTTAGCATCCTCAGCCACTCATCTCCATTAAAAAAAAATGTGTTTGTTCTGTCTTCTGTCACCCTAACTGTTCCACGCAGCCACCCCTACCCCCTACCCACCCACACACACAGACATACACACACCTGACTGCTGCTTCTCAGCTTCCTGTTTAAAAATCCACAGCAACCATCACTGGGCAGGTGAGATTCTGCCTGATATGGTGTCCTGCATTGTTTGACAATGGAGTAAGGCTTTAAAAGGAGTTTACTAAAAAGAATGGAAGTGACTCTAAGAAGGAGCTTCAGCAAAGGGAGGTTTTTCCAGGGCCAGCTCTGCCTTTGGGCAGCTGAGGAAATTAGGCATTCCTTTTGCTTCCCACCGTGTTTCAAACTCGGGTAGCTCCTTCATGTTTGAGAGTACAGATACTGTTTCATTATCAGGTTGACATTAGCCAGAATATTTTAATGTCAACAAAGATATGTGAATGATTGTTGGCCTAATTATTTCTTATATCCCCTTTAGAAGTTTCCATGTATACAAGATTTTAAATAAGGAGTATTTCCAGACTGATTTTGCTGTTGTTCCTGTAAGGATCCCAAATTCTATCAAGGATATAGTCTAAATGAACTTGGAATGAAGCTTGAGTTTCTTATTTTCTGGCTAATGTCATATACATGTCTAACTTGGCTTTTTTGATGGGTAGCGTGTGGTTTTTTTTTTAAAGATTTGCAAAACATTAATGAAGGAAGGAGGACAGAGAATAACTGAGAAATGCCATCTCAAGCTCAAAAATATCCAAATTAGCAGTAAAAATAGAGGTTTCTTATCGCCAGGAATGGGAGGGAGATAAAGACATTAAAACAAACCTAATCTGTTCCTTGCTCCAAGTTTCCCATGAGGGACTCACAGGGTAACCTTGACCCAGCAATTAAACCTCCTCATGCTTATGTTTCCTCTGTGTGTTCAGTGGGGACTGGAGCACGCATTTGCCTAAGTGACACTGAGATTTGCAGCCAGTGCAGGATGTTGTAACAGTTCTGCAGATGACATGGCCTTAGGTCATCCTCATCCTCCCAATTATCCAGTAAGACTCTGGATAGACTCCATCTAATTTGGACACTCATGTGATATTTATGGTACCCAAATTCAGCAAATCCATTAATCCTTAAATGAAAGCTGCTCTGCAGGCAAAGGTTTAATACCAATGAGGGTGGAAAGGAAAGTCAGTCTAACTTACTTAGAAGCATGAAATCAGGGACATTTTAAGAAGTGTTGTTTTATTACTTTGAAAGATTTGTAGTAACTGGGACTAGGTTAACTCCTGGCCTTATGACAATTTTTTAAGAAACAACTTTGGCACATCTTTGGGAATGGTCTATTTATAAAGGATTGTTTTTATGTGCTTCTAAAGGTATTTCTAAAGGGAGAGTTCTTGCAAACTACTGCCATTCATAATTTAAGCATTCTTCAGTTACAACTGTATTATGTTCTTCATTGGTTTGCTAAATATTCATTGCTAAGTTTTACGTACTTTCTCAAATTCTTAACTAAAGGGGTATAAATACATGAGGTTCTATTGTTGTGTTTTTCATCTGTTATTCCAGGTTTTCTCTGTTCAAGTAGTTGGCAAACATAATAAATATTTTACTCAATTAATTAGTCAATAAAGGGAAAAAGGCCATGGAATCAACCCTCATTCCAATTAGTAAGCCCCACTGTATTCTGTGTGCAGACATGGAATTCCTAATTCTGGTCACCCACTAAATGCCATTTGCAAAGACCATTTATAGAATCTAGGCCACAGAAAAAAGCCTACCACTGTGTGACATGGGTTTATGCTGTCACAGCAGTCATCTTGTTCCTGGCATCAGATCTCAACACTCTTCACATTTGCACATTTATTGCAAGAAATTCGGAATTATGTATTCTTCTTGGTTGCAAAGGAGTTACAAAGTATGTGTTCTGAGCACATTTATCCCCTATCCATGGGGGAAATAGTTTAAGTCCCCCAGTAGATACCCCAAACCACGTACAATACCAAATCATATAATTTAATGCCTTTTTCTTCTCAACTAAGCGCTTATTTTTTTCAGTTTGAGGTGCAATAGCCAATCTAGCATGATTTATTTCCCTTTTTTGCAATTTTATGGATAGAAGGGTCATTGCTACTGTAGATCTTAGCAACTTCAGCATATGATTTTCTTTTTCTTTCCTTATTCAAGAATTTTCACATCTTTTTTTAAAGGAAATAATTTATAGCTTCTCTTTGGCATATCTGAATGGCTAGCATCCCTGCTCTTGCACTTTGGGGCCATTATTAAGTAAATAAAGACTACTTGAGCTCAAAGCACTATGATAACACAACAGTTGCTTAATATGGTATGTAGTAGCTCATGTAACCTAAAGCTATTAACTAATGAGAGGGTAGCATATACAGTATGGATCAATGCACAAAGAGATTATTTTTGTCCCAAGCAAGATGGAGCAAGACAGCATGAAATTTTATCATCCTACTAAGAATAGAACGTAATTTAAAATTTATGAATTGTCATTTCTGGAAACATCCATTTAATATTTTTGGATAGCAGTTGACCTTGGTTACTGAAAAACATGGAAAGTAAAATGCTGGATAAGGGAGTATTGCTGCCATTTTCTCTTTATATCTGATCAGACTGTGTCAGACCTCCAGGGCTTCTGGTGATGAGATGTAAATGGAACAGGGCAGGTATCAGTTTCCCAAACCAAGGAAGTAGACTGCTATTGACAAGGTAGCTCAAATAAAATAGTCCTTTCTCTAGGCTTAATGGTCCATTAAGAGTTTCTATTCCAACCTCCCAGTAGCCCTACAACTATGTTGTATAGGATAAACTCTAAGGATTAGGTAATGGTCTTTCCCTGAAGAAAAGGATAATGACTTCCTATGGCCAGGCTTAAGGAGTCATTTCTCCTTAAGTCATTTCTCCTAGTCTCTGGGTTTTAATGCGTCGTAACCACTTTGCCTTTGCTTTGCTTTCCTCTGCCACCCAAATTGAGGAGACCCTGCTCATTTGCTAGAATTCAGTAAATACAGAAGCTCCTTAATCACACTTCTCCATTTTGCAAACAGATCCAAGGGTTCCTGGGATCCTAGTGACCAAAATCATAATCTCTGTTTTGGGGTCTCTCCCTAAGAATATATAAGGAGGGTCTTTGACCATTCTGAGAGGATGAAGTATTTACAATTCACAGCAGATCCCCAGTTCTGAGCTTACAGTGACTGTCTTGGGGATGTCTGTCAATCAAACTCAAGCAACAAATTTATAACCATGGATCTACCTCCTAGGATTCTCAGCCCTGATGTTAATGGTGCCCAGTCTTATAAAAGGGCTTTCTCAAAAGTGTAGGCATTTTGGGGGCTGTGGCAGTAGAGCGTTTGCCTAGCAGGTGTGAGTCACTGGGTTCGATCCTCAGCACCACATACAATAAATAAATAAAATAAATGTTAAGAAAAAAATAACTTATAAAAAAAGTGTAGGCATTTTATTTATAATATGGCAGCTCTGCAAGCTGAGAAAAACAAAACAAGAGCCCAGAGTCATTAAAACACTAGTCACCTGGGTAGATTATTTTTGGATTCACAACCCAAGTTTCCATCCAAAGAACTCCTTGCTGATTGTATTAGGCGCAAGGCCCTCTCTAAGCCTTTTCCAAAAATGAGAAACATTTCCTCATTTAGAGCTCCTAAGTTTTCGGATACATTAAGATGACATTATCACAGTGAGTTCTATTGTATAGAGCTCTTCCACAAAACATGTATTGATTCCTAAGAATGTTTAAGATGTTAAATCTGATATCCAACAACAAACTGTGTTGTTATCAGTCCCAGCTCACAAATGGCTCTGCTATGTTATCAGAATGAGGTTTCACAGCATCTGAATGATTGACTAGAGTCATTTCAGATATTTCCCTGAAGGTCTTAAAACCATAACTTCTTAAATAAGATGCCCAGAGACTCATATCCTCATCATTTTGGTTAATGCAATGTTTTTTTTCTTATTGTATCATTGTTGTGCCTATTTTCTTGAAAAATACAAGGAAAAAAATAGAATCTGTTTTACTCATTAATGAGTCAGAGGAAAAGTCTCCACTAATTATCAGGAGGTCAGTGTCAGGATCTCTAGCAAGCACACGTTTAGGTTATCAAAAAAAAAAAAAAAAGTTAACAAATATTCCAAACTGTACAAAGTTAAGGGAATTTTCACAACCATGTCACCAGCCCCCACATCCTGAATATATTGAATATATCCACGTTCTGTGGCCTGTGGGCTATGTGGTGACCCAAATGATTAGTATGACATTGAGATCAGAATTTGAACATCATACCAGTGAAAATGAGGCAAAACATACCTTTGGGGATAAATATTAACAAGCTGCTGAGCTTGTAGCTTTGCTGCTTCTCCTTAGCAAGTGCTCAACACTGCTGGACAAGCAGAGGTGATGGAGTACTTCCTCCCCAAACATCGACTGGCTCTTAACAGCATGAACATAACATCATCATGGTACCGCATGGTTGGGTTCAAGGGGTCATGCAGACGTGCAGTGTGAGAAGGCTGAACTTGTCTTCTGACATCCCCTAAGAAGCCCTGTCAAGGTCAGATGAGGGGTTTGAAAGACTCATTGCTTTTGTGGCCTGTCCTTGAAATGGAGGAGCTACCCTTTCACCAGAAGTCAAGTCCTCCTACATTTTCAGATAACTTCCACTCCTCTTCCCTCATCCTTATCTTCAACCTCACCCTGTCTGGTTCTCCTTCCCATCCTCATTAAACCTGCTCATGTCCCTGTTATCTTTGACAAGCCCTCCCTCCCTGAACCTGGCAGCCACTCTCAACCACATCTCTGCTTCTGCACTGGGCTGCATTCCCTACAGCAGGGCTTCACTTACTGTCTCTGCCTCCTCACCTCCCTTCTGCTCTTTAACCCTCTCCTCTCCTGTCTGCACCTTATCAACTCCCATCATCAAGATATGAATGATTATACAGCTAGACAGAACCTTTGCTATCACCCAACCATCCCACTTTCAAGAGGAAGGAACTTTCGTTCAGAAAAAAAAAAAAAACTGTATGAAAATATTTTTTCCTTCCTTTCTTCTTTGTGCTAGGTAGGGATCCACCCTGGGCCTTGAGCATGATAGACAAGTGCTCTGCCATTGAGCTACCTCCCCCATCCTGTGGGCATATCTTTCAAATGGCTTTATTCATCATCCACAAAAATGGAAAATAACCAACTTGAACTTCATTCCAGGAAAAGATAGAGATCATGCCATATCCACACCACAAAATTCTACTCAACAATAAAAAGGAATGAGCGATTACCTCATGCATGAATGATTCCTAAATATATTTTGCTAAGTAAAGGAAGCCTGGTCCAAAATATTACATACTGTATGATTTCATTTATAACATGAAAACCAAATCACTAGTTTCCAGGAATGGAGGAGAAAGACTGAACATAAAAGAATAGCAGAAGGAAATTTGGGGTGTGACATCTCAGTAATTGTCAGAACCCAGAGAACTCTAAAGCACAGACTGAATTTTCCTGCATACGATTTTTTTTCATGAGCCAACCAGGGCACGGGAGGGTGTGGCTCAGGGGTAGAGCACTTACCTGGCATGTGCAAGGCTTTAGATTCCATTCCTAGCACCACAAAATAAAAATTAAATAAAAACCAACCAGAATGTGGAGGGAACCTCACAATAGAATACAAACGAACACACTTTTTAACAAATGATGCTAATGACCGCCATGCCTCCATGGGACTGCAGTCCATAGCCATCCTGCCTTCAGCACTGTGACACGCCCCACCCCATCCTTCCCTCGATTTCTGGCCTGCAGAGAAAGTGCTACTTCACTGTCCTCATTTCCTCAGACTCCTTTGCAAGCTCCTTCTTCCCTATGAAGCCTTTCCATGTTTCTCTTTCTTGAGGCTCAGGACTCGGCCACTCTCTCTCTCTTCACTCTACAAGTTCTCCCTAGACAGCCTCCTCCACACCCGTGATCTCAGTTACACATGTGCTGACAAATCTCAAGTGTACCCCTCACACTGGCACCTCTCTTCTGATTCTAGATTGGCACATGCTGTTACCTCCTAGAGGTGTATCCTCCTCAGACTAATATGTACCAAAGATAACCTCAGTTGCTAGTTCCTCCCCACACTCTTCCCAGGTCCCCCTCCTGGGCTCCCAACTCATTCAATATAACCACTATCCTTGGCCTCTAATGCAAAAATCTTAGATATGATCCTAACGTCCCTCAGTGCTGCACAGCCCTGACCCCCGCCCCCATCTCAGAGCGCTGGTCACTAAATCTCATTCTCTCTTGAATCCAGGTATTTTCTCCTTTTCTGCTCCCTTCAGTGGCACCATACTGGTCCCAGGCGCCACCACCTCTTTATCTACACAACGCCTCCTTCTATGTGGTCACCCAGAAGCCTCTCCTTTCATTCTCCCCCCCACTTTGCAGCTGGGGTGATATTTCAGCAACATAATAAATTATCGCATTCCTCTGCTTCCAACCTGCTGTGGTTTCCCATTGCTTTTATAATAAAGCCCAAATTCCTCAACATGTCCTGCCAGGCTGTGCACAGTCTGGCCCCTGGTGACCTCCCTGCCTACATCCCCCACTGGGCTTCCCCGTCTCCTCCTGCATCCCAACACTGACTCTCCAGCCCTCTCTCCTTCCACACGTGCATCAGGCTCTTTCCCACATCAGGCCCTTTGCACACGCTGGTACCATCACGTGCACTTCACCCATTTGTCCTTATTCTGCACCTGGACCTCAGCTGAAATGTCACTTCCCAGGTCCCCAGACACTAGATTTGCTTCCCTCATTACATGTTTTTATAGTTCCTCTTTCTGATCACTTATCTGTGATAACTCCCTTCTCTGAAAGTAAGAAGAAGGATCTGACTCATGGGTTGCAGTCTCTCCGGAGCCAAAGATGATGTATAACAACACACTGCAAATATGGAACAAATATCTGTTGGGAGAAAATGAAACTTAAGGTCATGAGATGAGCAATGCACAGTAAAAATTTATATTGAATACAGGTCATGGTGAGGCTTTGAAGACATCAGTGCTTGTTAAGGAAAGGGGGCCATGTATGAAATGACATGACCTTTAGCAATTACATGCAAAATAGATTGAGAAAACCAGAAACAGAAGAATTGTCATGTCATAGAACAGACATGGAGAGATGAGCAGTAAGGCCTGAGTTAGAATGGTGACAAAAGGAAGGAGGGAGGAAAAATTATAGACTCTGAAGGCTAATTTTATTTTAAAAGGGCAAAGGAAAAAGCATCTGAAATTAGGGTCTGGTAATTTTTTGAGTAACAGGAAATCATGAAAAGAGAACTGGGCTTCAGAGGAAGCTAATGATTTCGGGTTAATAAATTGTCACAGTGATGGTGAGACTTATAAAGAATTCCAAGTGGCCTAAAATACAGAAGTCATATTTCAAAGACTGGCCGCATACCTTTTCCAAATCAGGACCATCTGCAAGGAGAGCTCCAGTGAGATCGTTATTTATGCAGATAATTTTCTCTGCAGGTGGTCTCCTTTTCTTCAGGCAGAATTGTGCTGAGGCCAGACCACATTTCATAGGCCATAATGGCCACCGCACATTGGAGAGGTACCTGCAGGCTTCTGCAGAAACTGCCTGCAACTTGAAGCTGCAAATCTCTATATTCCAGGAGCACTGGACCTTCCCTCTGCTTGCATTCTTTCTAGCTGCCTCTGATCTTTGACAAGGTGGCTTAGAAGAAGGGCCATTTAACCCTTAGACAATAATGCAGTGTCCTCCAAGCATGTGGGTTGTAGACCTGGTGCCCATTTGTTTTCTGAGATGAGAAGAGTAGCTGTCATGAGGCACAAGGGATTCCATGAAATCAGAAGTTGAGGGGCCTGATGACGTATGAGACTGGAGAAGAGATCTGTTGGTGGTTAGGGGCTGAGACCCCACCAACATGTTTTGCTTACCTTAAACTGAGAGGGAAAATAAAGCACAGTTTTAGACTACAAAGTGTAGAGAATGAGCAACATCCAAACTATGGAACTGAGGTTTCAAAAACCGACGTAGAGTCCAAAGCAGGGCTAAAAGGCTGCCCAGGTTCTAGATGCATTACTTCCCATCTGTGAATGGATAAGGGTCTGCCCAGTTATATCTTCATAGACCAGAGACCAGAGCGCTCTGCTGCATAACCCACTTCAGTTACTTTGTGGCAGCGTGGGAAGGAAAGGAACTTCTCTGAACTCTGGGGACAGATGGGGAATGGGTTTCAGGTGGGCTCCATAGAGTCACAGTTTTTGCTGAGACCCCAGGTTCTTTGACTGTCTGATAGAGGGCAGCTGTAATTCTCATTTCTGTGTGCGTGCACACTCATGCAAGAGAGAGATGGAGACAGAGACGCACAGAAAGACTGCCTCAGCCAGGGAGTGACTTTGTCAGGGTCCATGTTAAAAAGGGGTTTAGTCCAAACTGTGGCCACTTTAGTCCACTCACTTCTACCACTGTAGGAAAAAACTGAGGCAAGAAAATCTCCAAGGCTCCTGCTCTAACCCTGCTTGTGAAAAACCAGCTCTTGGGAGGAAAATGGGAAAGCCCTTCTGTTATACCCTGGGAGGAAGTGGATAGTTTACTAATTCTGCCACTGAGGTCTAAACCTCAAACACTGCCGCCCTTTGCCTGCCTCAAAAGGGAGACTTGATCTCATTTTCTTTTTTTTTTCTTTTGTATTTGAATTCCATCACATTCTACCTAATAAGAAGTCCATGCAGTTGCTAATGCTTTCTGCAATATTAGGTCAGCCCTTTTACTTTCCCCTCCTCTCCCTCTCTTATGCTCATTATAGCAATCAACCTGCAAAGTCTTTGTTTCTTATTTCAGATTCTTCAAATTTTTCTTAAATCACCCCACCAGGGAACAGGTTCTGATGCTGCCATTATGATAGTTATATTGGTAACAAGCCCAAAGTTGTTACTCTACTTGGTCAATAATGTCTGAGCCCAGCAGGTAGCACATCTGTTTCACTAGAATAAAAGGTTTTCCTGCTGACAGCAGCCTCTTGGGTGGGGGTTCTAGCAGCTCCCAGAGAGGATGCTCTGTTCCTCTTAGTGTTGGGTCTGGGAGATAGTAATAGTACACTCAGAACAGGAAGGGGGTTCATCTCTCCCAAATACAGTTAATACTTTGGGTATGAAAAATTAGCACAAAAATACCAACAAAATCAATGTAAGTAGACATCACCCAAATCAGAAGATTCTCTTTTTCAAGTCAGTCTGCTGTTCCTCAACTTTCACTGGGAATAAGATGTATTTTTCACTCAGAGGCTTACATAAGACAAGCACTTAATACATAAAGTGAATATTGCTTTTAGCAAGACTGTCCAGTTTGGGTCCTGGCCCAGTTCAGAGAGTTGCCTTAAAGGCAGAGAATATCATTAACTCTTCCTTTTGCAAACTATTTCGCAAGGATGTCAGTTCTTATCTAACATAAATGCATTTTTTAGTATGGAGATCTAAATTATCCTAGATATTTTGCTTCTCTATTTTTTCATTTTCTTGCCAGTTTTAGGGAAATGGTTTTTTTTTTTCAGTAGTGAAGATGGTGGGGTTTTAGGTTTTTGTTTTTTTGACAGTTTCTTCATAAATTAGTCTAGGAAAAGATAAAGGATCAGCTATATCACCCTGTTATTAAATTATCTAAAAATAATGCAGGTAAAGATTATATGCAAGGGGACGGGGTGAATGTTTATCATCAGGAACTTCATAGCTTTAACATTTTTTGCTAGCCTTAGGTTTTTCATGATTTTTCTTTTCTTGCTTTTTTTTTCCTCCTGTAAGAAATGTTCCAAATGTTACTTTTACCCAAAAGAACTAAAACAGCAAACTGCAATTCATCCCATCAATTCAAATCACAGTAGTAGTCAAGGTCAAAGCATGGCCTCAGCTTGGTAAAGACAACACCTCTTTGTTAATAGTGTATTTCACTGAAAAATCTCAGCCCATAGGACACCTGAGAAACTCATTAGCACTGGGTACACAGCAATAGCACCAGTTCCACATTTTCTCTCTCTAATGGTTATTAGTGGGGCTGTATATTATGTTTATGAATTATTCATGAGATTATCTAGCAAACTTAAATACTGTAAGGTTTTTTTTTTTAATTAAAGTGTTTGGGTCCCCTTTCTGTACATGCTTAGAAACCCTCCAAGACACCTGTTCTTGTGGAGATGTTAGCACTAGTGGATACTTAAAGATTATTTATTCATATTTTGTTTGCACATTGCTGTTACTATATTTGGGAAGTGATTATAAGTTAAAATGAAGGCTGTGTTCTTCAAGGAATTTTGAAGAAATGTATTGATTCAAATCTACCAAAGCAAATTAGACTGAAACATATGAAGTTAACATCAATATGCCATTTTTCCTCTAAAAATTATCATTTCATGATGTTTAGCCCAGTATTTTCACATATAAATTACTCTTATTGTGCCTTTAATTCTATTTTGGTGTTGGTTTCTCTTTTCCCTTTTATACTTTACAATTGTATAACAGTAGTTTACTTATCATGGATGTTGGATCTTGGTGTAAACTGTGACACATCCAAGAAGTGTAGAATCAGAATTGATGATTAATAAATATGGGATTTTTTTTCAAAAGGCGATGAACATGGACTAGAATTAAATAGTGATGGTTACAGACTTCATTAAATACACTAAAAACACTGAGCCATACATTTCAAAAGGGCCAGTTGGATGGTATGTGAATTATATTGCAATAACAAAAATTATCTGTATATATACAGATTGGGATGGAAGAAGTAAAACTGTCTTTGTAGGTGAAATAATTATCTAACCCACTTGAATCTAATGTATGAAATATGATATGTCAAGAGCTTTGTAATGTTTTGAACAACCAATTAAAAAAAAGAAAGAAAGAATTATCGATGTGGAAAATCTCAGAAAACTAAAAAATAAAAGATCCTTGAACTAAGAAATTATTCTAACAAGATTTTGCATGCAAGGGATTGATACAGAAGAGTCAGTTGCTTTATAAAATACCAACAATGAACAACTGGTATTTGAAAGTTATATCAATATCAAAATATTAGAATACTTAGGCATAAATCTAACAAAATATGTACAAAATCAACATAAAAAACTATAGAACTCTGATAAAATGTCAGAGAAGGACGCAATAAATTGAAATATCCTATGTTCATAGATAGGAATATGCAATATTGTCAAAATGTCAGTTCTTCCTAACTTGATCTGCAATCCCAATCAATGTATTTTGTAGATATCAACAAGCTGATCATATAATTTATGTGAGTAGGCAAAAGACTAAATACAATATTAAAAAACAAATTGGAGGACTTCAAAACTTAGTATCAAACTATAATAATTAAGACAACAGGTTATGGTGAAACAATAAACATAGAGATCAGCAGAAAGAACTGAGACACCCCCGCCCCGCCCCAAAGCAGACAGATCCAAATATAGGCAACTGATCTTTGAAAAAGGAGAAAGGATAATACAATGGAGAAGATACTGGGGAACTAGGCATGTAACTCAGTAGTAGAGTTGCATGCCTACTATGCATGAGGTCCTGGATTCAATGCCATCAACAACAACAACAATAATATAAGCTGGTGCTAGAATAACTGGACAACAAATGCAAGAACAAAAAAGAATTTAAACACAGGACTTTTGTGGGGGTAACAGAGATTGAACCTGGGTTGCTTAACCATTGAGCAACACCTCAGCCCTTTTAATTTTTTATTTTGAGACAGGGTCTCACTAAATTCTTAGGGCCTCGCTAAGCAACTGAGGCTGGCCTCCAACTTGTGATTCTCCTGCCTCTGCCTGAGTCACTGGGATTACAGGTGTGTGCCACCACACCCAAATAAGCCCAAACTCTATATCCTTTACAGAAATTAACTCAAAACCTGACATAGACCTTAATATAAGACACTAGACTATATAATTCCTAAAAGATAATGTACAAGAAAACCTAGATGAGCTTAAGTCTGGTAATGACTTACTAGATAAAACACAAAGCCACAACCCATGAAATAACTAAGAAACTGGATTTAATTAAAAGTTTCTGCTTTTCAAAAGACAATGTCAAAAGAATAAAAACACATTCCTCAGACTGGAAAAAAATATTTGCAAAAAGCACATTCGATAAAGAACCATTATCCAAAACATACAAATAACTCTTAAAACTCAACAACAAGAAGACAACCCAATTAAAAATGAGCCAAAGACTTTAGTAGACACCTCTCCAAAGAAGATATAGATAGCAAGTAAGCATTTGAAGATACTCCACAGCATATGTCATCAGGGAAATACAAATGAAAACATGAGACAGCACTATGCACCTATTAGAATGAATAAAATCCAGAACCCTGACAATCAAGGCAATATGTAAAGCAAGAGGAACCCTATTTATTGGTGGAAATGCAAAATGGTGCAGGAACTTTGGAAGACATTTGTAAGGTTTGTTGTTGTTGTTGTTGTTGTTTTACAAAACTCAACCTACTCTTCCCATGTGATCCAGCAATCACACTCCCTGATATTTACCCAAAAAGGAGTTGAAAACTTTTTCCACACAAAACGCTGCACCTGGATGCTTACAGAATTTTTATTCAGAATTGCTTAAACTTGGAAGCAACCAATATGTCCTTCAGTAGGTGAATAGATAAATTATTACATCCAAACAATGAAATATTACTCAGCGCTAAAAAGAAATGAACTACCAAGGTTTGAGTTGACATGGAAGAATCATAAATGCATATTATGAAGTGAAAGAAGCCAATCTGAAGAAACAAATCTTTGGTATGATTCTACATGTATCAGATACGAATGACATTCCTAAAAAGGCTAACCTGGGAGATAATGAAAAAAATCAGTTCTTCCAGAGGCTGAGAAAAAAGAGAGATGGATAGATCAAGCACAGAGGATTTTTAAGGCAAATAAACTTCTATATGACACTGTCAGGGTAGGTACATGCGACCATACTTTTGTCATAGAATATAAAGCAGCCAGAGAGAACCCTAATGTAACTATGGACTTGAAGTGATGATGTGTCAGTGTAGGTTCACTGAATATAATGAGTGTACCACTTTGATGCAGATGTCGATGGATTAGGGGTGCAGCAGAAGTAGGAAATTCTGTACTCTGTGCTCCATTTGGCTGTGAATCTAAAATTGCTCAAAAATAATAATAATCTACTTTTAAAATTTTACCCATACCTAGAGAAAAAAACGGTAAAGATTGGTTTTTCAAAACTGGTAAAATGGGACTGGAGTTGTGGCTCAGTGGCAGAGCGCTTGCCTTGCACATGTGAGGCACTGGGTTAGATCCTCAGCACCACACAAAAGGAAACAAATAAAATAAAGGCATGCTGTCCATCTACAACTACAAAAATTAAAAATTAAAAAAAAAACCTGGTAAAACAACATTGTTGTTCAGTTGGCCATGTATCTGGTTTTGTCCACTGCAGAATCTTAGCTGGAATTATCAGGGAGGTCCTCCTCAAACACATTCCCGTCTGTTTTAAGTTCTTGGAGTTGCTTTGTACTTGGAATTTTGTGGACATGCCTCAGAAAATGTTGGAAAGAGCTGAATGTTTCACCCCAGAATGCTAGTTATTCTTATTTTGTTTTATCGTTATATAAACAGAAATACACATGGCCAACTAATTAGAATACACTTATGAGGTGCATTTAGGTTTGGGGTCTATGTTGAAATTTTAGAAACTCATAAGAGGCAAAAAATTGATAGCAAAAAAAAAACTCAAGATAGAGTCCCAGGAAGAAAAAAAAAAAAAAAAAACAATACAGGAAACACCGCTCTAGTGGTTCAAAGCATCAAGTCCCAAAGATTACTGGGTAAGTAGACAGCAAATATATAAAGGCTGAGCCATAGTGGTCACAGGATGGCATGAACTTAGAAAATGAAATGGCAGGTGGAGTCAGAGGTGCACCTGGAGACATTCAGGTACCAAAGACAGCAGATTTTTAATGTCCCTCTCTCAGCCCATATGTGAAGATGGAATTCTTAAGAGTAATAGGTGGGGGGTCAGGTAGAAATGAGCTTCTAATTCCTTTGGCTGGAGAGCCCAGTAATGTCTGTTCTCATCTAGGACTGAGATTCCTTTTATTCCAAGCCCGGGGGTCTCTACACCTGCAGGGGCTGCAGTTCTGTCCATCTGCCTTTGAACAGAGCAGGTCCTCTGCAGGGCTGCTTTGCCTCTGTGAAAAGTGGCTTGATTCATGTCTCACCAGAGCTTGATTGAATACCTACTCTCTCCCATGCACTTTTCTAGAATGTTCTGGTGAATAACAAATGAAAGGACCTAGGATGGAAGTCCCTGCAGCTATTGATCCACCAGGCACAGGGCATATGGGAAACTCCCCGTTGACTCCACAGAGCAGAAGGAGGACCCCCATCAAGACAGGGAAGGCCCTCCCAGGAAAGGTGAGAGGCTGAGTTCCAAAGGAAGAAGAGTTGGAGACTGATTCTAGGCACAGAGAATACTGTGATGGGAGAGAGCTCTGTGTGGCAGTTACAACAATACGTCCTCACCCCTCAGCTGGTGGGCATGCTCTGTACAGTCACTTCCCCTACAGGATGGTGGCAGAGGCAATTAGCTGTCTACAACTGCATTTTGTCTCCTTGATAGCAGAAACCAGATTCTTAGCTGAGCACAATGTCATATGGAGAAATTATTGTATTTTCCAGACTCCCTTGCAATGAGGTGTGACTGTGAACGTATACCAGCCAATGAGATTTAAGTGATCAGCTATACAGGAGTTCAGGAAAACATCTTTTTAAAGAGGGTAAAAGAAGGTCTTCCATACTTTCTCCTTCCTCTTCCTTGGAATGCAGATTTAATGGATGGCACTCCAATAACAGTTTTGGACCATAAGACAACTTGGAAACTGAAAGCTAGCTCTCAGTTTCTTGGTCCCTTGTTATGTGACTCTCCTGTTTAAGCCCTAACTGCCTATATGCTGATTACTTTTGCATGCCCTGAATGTTCATGCTTCATTGATAGGAGTGGGGACTCTCAATTACCTATAGCCAGGAATAGGGGCATCATTGCTTATTTCAGTTTGTTCCACTTTTCTGCTATCAAGTGTACTGTGCCAGGTGAACAACAGGACACAGCTCAACCTGCTCTGATCAGTTTACATATTTTTTTCTGCCTAAATGAGGAAGATGGGCCCAAATGCTTTCACAAAATTCCCACCAGCTATTTCATCATTCATCCTTGTATAGTACATCTTGGAAGGGGATATCTTGCCACATCAAATCTCCTAACAATTGTTACCAACATATTAGAATTGTTTTCCTTTTAAAAGGCCCTTGAAGGCCAGGTGTGGTGGTGCACACTTATAATCCCAGTGATTCAGGAGATCAGGGAGAATCACAAGTTCTAAGTCAGCCTCAGCAACTAAGTGAGGCCCTAAGCAACTTAGTGAGACCCTGTTTCAAAATAAAGAGATAAAAAGGGCTGGGAATCTGGGTCAGTGGTTAAGCATCCCTGGGTTCAATACCCAATGTCAAATAAAATAAATTAAAAGGCCACTGAACTCACATAAGGGATGAAGAATGTTGCTTAGGTGCAAAAGGGAAGGACAGCACTAGCCAAGAGCTTCTGGATTAACATCCACAAGCCACTTTGATTAGTGGTGCAGCTGTAAATTAAAGGAAAAAAAACATGAATAAATGAAATATTAATGGTGGGATCACATTACTCTGAGTAAGTGTTGGGAGGGGTTCATCTGGAAGAGGGTCCATAGGCACCCAGCATGTGTCACATGTCAGGGCAGAGAAAAGAGAAGCAGTCGGGAAGGTTCCAAAATCCTGCCCATGTCAAATTTGACCTCTCATCCTAAGGCAGGCTATTTTATTTATCTAATAGTTGTAAGCAACTGTGTAACCATAGGGATTGTTTATAACAGAAGGAAATTACAAAAAAAATATTAACCTCAGTTGTATCAGGAACAGAAATGCTGGGATTATCTTACAGCCAAATATATTTCAGTGGCAAAAATAGATAAGGATGCCTGATGCTCATGTTATTAACTAGAATTCAATGATGGGGTTTTTTAAGATTTAAAAGATACCATAGGTTGGATACTATAAGAACAGAGGGAAAAACAAAACATGGTACTTTAAGTTTTAAAGGATGCTAGTAAAATACAGCTTAAAATTTTACTGTCCAGAAAGTCTAGCTTGAATCCATTATAAAATACTTGAACAATTATGAAGAAGAAAAGTTTTATTTTTTTGTTTGTTTTTATTTTTGTTTTTGTTTTTGCTGTACTAGGAATTGAAACCAGGGGTGCTTTTCCACTAAGTGACATCCCAGCCCTTTTTATTTTATTTATTTTGAGACAGGTTCTCACTAAATTGCCCAAGCTGAACTCAAGTTTTCAATCCTTCTACCTCAGTCTCCTGAATCACTGGAATTACAGACATGCTCCCAGCACAAAAAGAAAAGAAATCTTTAACCAACTAAACGTTGGGAAAGTGAGGAACAAAATCGTGTTGTACTAAATCAGTTGCTTTTTCATGGACAGATAAAGTTAATGGGCAAAGAGAACATGATAGATGTAATATATCTGAACTTTCCAGAAAAAGTTATTGCCATTTTACCAAATTTTATTTAAGTTAATTCAGACTTCCAAAGATCTAAATATGACCCCTACTTTGGAAAGTAGATGGGGAATCTAGATAACATCTAATGATGAATGATGGGGAGATTTGAGAGAAAGCAAAGTGCTCTCAAAACTGGCTATACCTTGAATTTCACTTTGTCACTCTTATCTGATTATCTGAGGGATGAGATTACACAAGGAATAACAACACAACAACAACAACAAAAACCAATTATTTATTTAATATCACAGATGGAAAGATATTCACTTGTCTGTCTTCCTAGTTGTCATTTTCAATTATGGTAACTATTGTCTTATACAGTGAGATAACTTTGTTAACTTTTCATTTGGATTGTGGTCTCATTTTTAATAACATATTTGCATTTTCTGATTATAGTTACAGACAATATTTGCATTGATTCACTGGTCTATGATCTTTGTATGGCTCCCACCATCTGTCAGTAATTCCCTGTGTGGATTAACTGTGCTGGAAAAAACCAAGGGAAAGGCAAATAGATGGAAACTGGAAGGTAAGGGAGAAAGTAAGTTCACAGGGATTTGAAATCAACAGAAATCCAGATGGCTCCTCAGGAGAAAAGGAAGGGTATTGGAAAAGATGAAAAGATGCTGAAATGTGAAAGGAAAGCTGATAAAAGGAAAAATAATCAAGGAATAAATTTTAGAAGATACAGAAATAAAAAATAAATGTTTGAGGATGTAAAAGATATAGAAAGCACTGAATGGACATCAAAGAAATTAAGGACAGTAACAGGATCTGGTTTGAGACCAATTTGAAAGTGTTGAAATTTGAAATGAAACTCTCATTCAAAAGTTTCAGACAAGATATAATTTGTGGGGTTTGAAGAGGGAAAGTTTCATTCATAGTTTTTTGCATACTCAGCAAATGTCAAATGGTTCTGCTGCAACTATGGATGAGAACTGGAGTATGGGATAGTCTTATTTGAGTTTGTGTAAGAGAATTGAGGTTCTTAATTCATCTTTTCAGTGTTGGTAGATCAGTTCATCTCTGTCTTCATATGAAGACAGACAAGTTGTATATTTATATCAATCATAGGAAAGTGAAGCATCAGTGCAGATGTTCAGAGATTTCCCATATTCATATGATAGAATGACTAAGTAGTCTATTCTGTGATTTTATTTAGTGACTTGGGGAGTCAAAAATAGTAATGCTATGAAAATCCATTTTTAAAAATTTACTATAAATGATTGCTATGATTAAGCAATTAAAGCATACAAATTTAAGATATTTGGCATTCCTTTAATGAAATTTTATAATTACTTGGCTAGAGGGGAAAAATAACTATGCAGAATTAAGGCATATTTTTGCAAAGTCCTGATCGATACTTTTTCCTATAATCCCATGGCTCTGATGCTTTCTATGGAACTTAAAAAAAAAAACTCAAAATATTGTTGTCTTAATTTCTCCAACTAAAGCAAATGGATTATAAACATTTATTGAGAAGTGTTATGAGAAATAATTAATTTGTGAATGTGAAATGTTGGCAAATAGCAAAATGAAACATAGGCTTTAAATGCTCATTATGCCAGTAATGTTTCTGCATTGTAAATTTGGATTTTTAAGTTATGTGAAGACAGATGCTTAGGTTAGAGCAATGCAGGTTTTGGTTTTCTCACAGTACATATTAAAAATGAGGTGATTTAATAGCTAACCACCAAAATCTATTTTCGAATTATTTTTTTAGACATGACATATTTTTAGTAATATTTTTATGCATTCTTTTAAGTTAAATATTCGGATTTCAGCTACAATAGGCATTGTATCACTATTTGCAGTGACACATTAATGTATGCCAAGAATGATTGTGTTGTGTGGTTTGTTTATATCAGTAGTTATTTTTGATGCTAGCTATTTGGTACAAAATACAATTCTTACATGTTATGGCATCATAAAGTTTATTGCTGTCTCATTACCAGTCAGAAGCCAAATATGAGCAAAAGAAGAACATCCTGTATTAATCTTCCACAGATTGGCTATAGGTAACCCAACTGATTGCGTTTTAGTTTAATTATTGGAATAAAAAGGGAATAAATAGCTTCAATGCTGCCCAATAACTGTAATTCTCTCCTGGCAAGATACGTACAGTGGAAAATGATAAAAGAATTCTGACAGAATGACTTTTTGTCTAGTTGAATAATGTAATCTTCTTTTCTGTGCTCATGAAAAAAGATGTCTCCATCCTAAAGCTATATTTTATAGTGTCATTTTAGGTATTCATTGAGGTGGGGGTACTTGCTTCTACAGCTTTAAGGAATTAGATCTCATTGAGCTAGAAAAAAGTATCTAAAATAGATTAAATTATTTTTTGATTTGTGAAACCTAAAAAGTCCCCACTGTGGATGAGTGGAGTCACATAATTTCAATGCTTTTGCCTGACTTTTTTCTCCTCTACACAAAGGTTGTCCTTTGCTGATGGCACTACAGATGTTCCTGTAGCAGAACAAAATCAGAGGGGTATATTCATGGAATTTTTTTTAGATGAAAAGGTTTTTATTCTTAGATGTTTAGCTTGAGTTAATTATGGACATTTTCCTATACTTTAAGACTTTCTGAGAACAAAGGCATTGGAAGAATGTAAAACATCATATATAGAGGTATCATGAATGGCAGGGTAAGCCATTCTGCAACTAGTTTTACTTTCTTTCATGACAGTGGGGTCCTCTCTAAGTCTTTCTAACCTCACCTGTCTTAAGCCGGTTTGTTCAACTGACCAGGTACAGTAATGAGTTCAACCATGTCACCCCAAAATTTATATCTATCCAAAACTTGAGACTGATATTTATTTGGAAACTTGATCTTTATAGATGTAATTAAATTAAGATGAGGAAATAGTCATTAGGATTGGGCTTCAATCCAATAGCTGGTCCTCATGAGAAGAGGAGACAATGTGCAGAGGCACAGGAGAGAGCTATGTGAAGATGAAGGAGGCAGAGAAGGGTGTAAGGAAAGGCAAGGCTTGCTGGAGAGAGACATGGGATGGATTTTCCCTCAAGTCTCCAGAAGGAAGCAACCCTGCCATGCCTTGACTTTGGACATTTGGCTTCCAGAACTGAGAGTAATTCCTATTGTTTTATGTAACTCATTTTGTAATTACTTACTATGGCATCCAGTGATAACCAACACAGCTGGATTCTTGGCTAGCTCACAGTGCACCTATTACACAGACATCCAAGTCAGACTGCAGACCAGGCTAAGGCTACTAGGTCCACCAGCGGGAACTCAATAGCATCTCTGTAAGGGAAAAAAAATGCATCTTTATAATTTGAGGATGTGACTGACATGTCCAAGTTCATCCCTAGTAAGCAATGATTCAGACTCGTCACCTAATAAGGATCAGGACCAGAACATGGAATCTCAAAAGTGCCAGTGAATTCTACCACCTCAACAGCAAAAAGATGGCAAAGAAGTAGAAAAGCTCTTTAGGGAAGCTAACTTACCCCATAAGAGTTACCTTTGTTTAAGATGAAAATTGAGGATAACTACATCCTTTCAATAGAAAGGGAATCCTGGTTACAAAATCCATCGGAAAGACTAGGAGAGCAGGATCTAGACCAGGATCCCATAACTGACTTCTAAAACAGTACATCTAAGCACAACTAGCCTGCAAAGGAACTAGCCAGGACCAGAACAGGAAGACAGAGAACAAGAAGCCTATTGACTCTGTATCTCGATGCCTGAGTCAATATCCAGGGAGCCTGAAGCCACTGCCTTACCTGCTGGTTATTGGGAACATATAGCCTAGCTTCCTTTTGGTTGGAGAAAGCAAATACCAGAACCCTTAGCAGGACCAACAACCCAATTTGTTCAGCCCAGTGCAAATGAAAATGTAGAACTTTTCAAAATTATTAAGAGTCAGGACAATGAGAGCAGAACTATAAATCAAGCGTGGGACCCTTCTAAGAATGGGGATTATAACTGTTTGCACAGTCCTTGAAGCTGGCCCCAACTCTTGGCTTCAGAGCTATGCCACATGCTAATCGGCATCTGTAAAATGGATGCATTCTGTATTGTCACACATTCCGATTTATGCCAGTATGAGAATCTGTAAATCTGGTGGGGCCCCACAAAGAGAATCAGAAGAATGGCCTTCTTAGTATTCAGGGTCTACTATGAGGGAAGGACTTGGAAAAGATGCCAAGTGAGCCAATCAACTGGGTCTTCACAAGTGTTCAAATTCAAGAGACAAAGATAACTTTTTGCAGGGCAATGTGTTCTCTTCTCACTTAGTGACCTGCCCTGCGCTGTGTTCACCATCCTTAACATACAACTACAGAATCACATGCATTTCTTCTCTATGTCAGGCAAGCGCTAGGTACTCTGAGTATGGTGGTAACCAAGGAAGATAAGGCCCCTGATCTATGGATTTTCCTCGTGTGGATGAAAATTTAAAGTTAGCTAGCAAACAACTAAACAAGGCCATTTCAGGTTACCATCACAGGGAGCGGAGTCTCCCGATCTTTAAAATACATCTCTAAACCATTCTTTCCATGGAACACCATTTAATCCTTGCCAACACCTATCCCTCCACTGATCTCATTCCCTCTCACCGCCTTCACTCCATCCTCAACAGCATAGCTGGAGAAACCCTTTTGAAAATGTACATCAGCTCACGCACATTCCCTGCCTAGATCCTTTCCATGGTTTTGCCTTGGCCTTGGAAAAATTCCAAACCTCCTCATCATTCCTGACAAGACCACACACCATCTGGTCTCTGCCTATTGCTCACCCTCCCCCACTTGCCCACTAAGCCACATGAGTGTCCTCTCTGCTTTTTGGGAAATGCCAAGTTCCTGTTTATCTCAGTCTTTGAACTTAAGCTCTCCTAGCTCATGGCACAACCCACTCCTTCTCAACACCCAATATTTAGCTACAATGTCACCTTCTCACGATGGTCCCCTCTGATTATCCCACCTAAGACAGAATCCCCACCCCAGCCTGGGTCCTCTATATCGTATCACATTCCTCATTTCTCCTCAACCCCTTATCACAATCTGAAATTATCCTGTTTGCATATTTATGTGTTTCTCTTTCCTATCCAGCAGGCTGGAGGTCTGTCCTGTTGATTCAGTCCTTTGCCCCAGGTTCAGCACAGTGCCTGGCATATAGTACAAGCTTAAGACATATTTCCTGATGAGCTGATACACTGATACGTTGGCAAATATCTGTATATTGAAAAAAATTTAAAGCAAATAATACATACATACATACATACACACACACACACACACACACACACATTCCCAAGGCCTGGGTCATTATCTCTCATTGAGGTTAAAAAACTTAAAAGCTGAGCATTACGGGCTGGGGCTGTAGCTCAGTGGCAGGGCACTTGCTTAGCATGTATGAGGCACTGGGTTAGACCCTCAGCACCACATAAAAATAAATAAACAAAATAGAGGTATTGTGTCCAACTACAACTAAAAAACAAATACACACAAAAAAAAAACCCTGAGCATTACAAGATAGTAGAATGAATCAGACACAACTTTTCTACGTCCATGCATGAATATATGACCAGTATAACTCCACATCATGTTCAACCATGAGAATGGGAGGCTATACTCCATGTATGTTTAGTAAGTCAAAATGCACTCTACTGTCATGTACAACCAAAAAGAACAAATAAATTTTAAAAAAAAAAAACAACTAAGCATTATTTTGGATGGCTGGGGAGTTTGGGAAAATTAAAGCAGAGAATTCAAGGCAACAGGCAGTCATCAAATCACACAAGTCAGCTCTTCTGGAAAAACTGCAGGCTGGCTTTGGGGTGAAAAGGCCAGGCCAAGTACTGTCCAGTAGTACAGATGATCTCACACTTGTTTACGGGGTTGCTCTGAGGTTGTGTTCTTCCTGTTCACACAGAGTGTGTTCTCGCAGCCAGATCATTTGCTCACTGAGAGCTGGAACAAGTCAGTCTTCCCCTGGTGCCCTGGTAGCACCAGGGCAGCTCCCTGCTTCTTCTGTAAGCTCTCTAGGAAGGAAAGGTGCTAAGACTGGCAAAGCTGCTGGACCTCAAGTTTCTTTTCAGCCTGATTTCCACCACCAGGTAGGGTGACCCACCACCCCAGTTCCTTGGGACTAAGGAGGTGCCCTGATGCACAGCCTTCATTTTGAAAAACTCAGTCGCATTGCACAGGGCCATCAGAAAGACGGAATACCATATCCTTAGTTTTGCTCCAAGCGTTGGGTACTGTTTGCTCCAGGCCATTTGTTTCTCCTAATCTGACTCATACCCAGGCCTCATTGTTCTCTTCTGCACCGTTGACTTTACTGTATTTCTCAATGCTTAGGCTCAGCCCTGCTTCTCTGGCTTCCCTTCGTGACAGTGCTGGATTCCTCCTCTTACTGTGTCATCCTACAACATTCCTACATGATATGATCCATCTTGTCCCCTGGGAGCTTGGGATTTCTCACCCCATGCCCCATGAAACCTTCCTGTCACATTTACCTGGGAGCAGCAGAGCAGGGGGACATTTATGTGATGAGCCTTATCCTTAAATATGGTTATAATGTAACACTTCTGACTACACAGCTCAGAATAAGAAAGTCAAAGGATTCAGTGGTTGTCCGGTAACACAGAAGAGGAATCTATAAGCTACAGTGTCTATAAGCTCTTCTGTCACATAGAAGAGGAGTCTATAAGCTTTTTCTGTAAAGGGACAGAGAGTCAATATTTTGGGCTTTGTGTACCACACAGTGGCTGTCATAACTAATCAGCCCTGATACTGTAGAATAAAAGGCAGCTACAGACAACATGGCAATAAACAGGAATGAGTGTGTGCTAATAAAAGCTTATCTATAATTATAGGCAATGTGTCTAATTCAGCCCATGGACCATAATTTGTAAATTCCTGATATAGAACATCCTTCCAGATAATCTTGGATTTTTTTTTCATTAAGCTTGCAAAAGTTTTCTTTGACCTCACCACTTAGATATGCCATAGCTCTACTTGCAATTTACACGCCTTCTTCATTCAACTACATCATTAGCTCTTTTAATCAATTATCCTGTCATTCAGCTGATCTTACAGAAATCTTTGCCCAATAAAAATAAATTCTTGCATCAAGACATTGACATGGAAGGAAGGATCACATGGCATTTAATTTTAGGGGCATATTTAACACAAGTTGCAACATGAAATATATCCACGGAGTTGGGCGAGATGTTA
This sequence comes from Urocitellus parryii, assembly GCF_045843805.1. NCBI lineage: Eukaryota > Metazoa > Chordata > Mammalia > Rodentia > Sciuridae > Urocitellus > Urocitellus parryii. The sequence continues at coordinate 65,558,689 of NC_135539.1, forward strand.
GGGTAATTGATGTGATACAGGGTTGATGTTTTGTTAACTGGACTGCTAGATGCCTGGAGAAAACCTCCTCTGATAGGGAATAGTGTCCTCACTCTTTGTGATGAGTTTTAGCTCTTAGCTCTGTCTGCTTTGTTTTTCACTAGAGTGTCAATCTGTGTTCAGGGCTCCAGAGCTCTGAGTACTTTGTGTAGAGTCTTGCTTTCCTCATTTAAAAATTACCGAGTCCATCAGCATCTTCATAACATATTTAAAAATGTCTTGTTCTGTCCTTAGAATGTACTTTCATAGGAAGAAGGGGTAGAAAGAGGAGGAAAACATCTCTAACATTTTAAACTGATTTTTGGGAATACATTCACAATGTGCATGTACCTGGAAACTGCTTCTATCAGATAAGAAACCTGGGAAGAGAGAAGGAAAACAGGACTGGGAAGACTATTTCAGCAAATTGTCCTTATGTGCATTTATCTGGTCCTAGAGGTGAGATGAGATTGAAACTAAGGACAGTAACAAACAGGGAACTGAAATATTATTGACCTGCTCCTACAAGCCATTGCTATTGGTGGAGTTACTGCAGAAGGAGAGTTCTCTTTAGCACAAGGCGGCTCCTGTGGGCTCATTGCTGAGCAGATACTGCTGAGCCCAGAAAACTGAGAGCCTTCACAAGTCAACTCCACACCCCCTCCAATTTGTGCTGGGTAGGGAGTCCTCGGCAGGAAATCCTCCATCTGTTTTCCTTTACTACAAGGAACTTCAGAGGATGAGTTCATTTTGCTTCAAACATCCTCATGTTGCTGTAAAACAGTACTGGGCTGAATGATGAGAAATGTCACCAGGAAAGCAGGAGGACACCTTCGAATGGAGACAGATAGTTACACCTCTGAATTACATTCTAGTTTCTAGACAGGGTTTATTTTTTTTTCTTTGTTGCTTACATTTCAATTTTGCTTTCTTTCCTTTCATTTTTTTTAAGGACAGTCTTTTGTTTTTTATAACTTCCTCATAGAACTTGGATATTTGGAGAAATAGTACAAAAGGAAGATTTCACAATATTTGTCCTGTGGATTACTGGAGTGAAGCTTGAGGTCTAAAGGATTATAGCTAGATCAGTCTCTCTTTTTAAACAAAAACTCTTAATTTGAATTTCAGGATTACTTTAAAAATATCACTGCAAAGTAAGTACTGTGATTTTTCTCTTTCTTTGCTTTTATTTTCCTAATAAGCATCTTTTTGCATATGGTAATCTCATTAAAGTTATTGGTTAGACTATAAGTAACATGATTTGCCGACCCATAAATTAATTATAAGATGAGATATTGAGTTTTTGCTCTTAATGCTGTTTAGCAGGTAGCAGGTAATATTTATAGTCATGTTTATGTTTGTGTGTCAAGAATTATTTAATTTCATTAACATTTTGAGTGAATATCTTTTGCCTCATTTCCTCTAGTAATATAAACTATCTTTCAAATTGGAAAATAAGCAAGGGAAAAAAATCTCTTTGGAAAACAACACCGTTGGCCCTAGCAAGCAGATCATACTGTCGATTTTTCTGGAATGTATAGGTAAATTGGCTGAAGAACTTTTTAAATCTAGAGGGTAAAATTAGCTTAAAATGTTACTCTTGTGAACTCCTTTTGAAAATGCCATTAAATCATATTGCAGACTTGGGGTCGGGGGAAATGCTCTTTGGCAAAGGGCACAGAAACATTAAAAATATTTCAACTGCTGTTACCTTTCTGCAGTGACACTATTAGTTTGAGCTGCAACTGTGCATGTTTTGGAGCCTCCTCGGGAATCTAGAGCTTTGATGCTGATCCATCTGGATGCAGTTAAACGGTGCACATTGATCAGGGAGGAGTCTAGAAGTGGCCAAACTGTGCTTCCCCCCCACACACCCCCAGGCTCCTATCTTCTTCCACCCACCCCTCATCCCTTCCAACCTTATGTGGTAGCTGTAAATCCTGAAAGTGCTGTTGGAAAGATGGCATTTCCCTTCCCAGCAGTCAGCCAGGGGAAGAGACAGCTGTGTGGATGTACTTTCTGCTTGCTTTCTGGGCAGCGTGGAACGCAGGGTGATTTGTTTGTGCTTCCTCCACATCCCCTGTCGCACACTTTACCACCAAACCCTCATCTATACCACAGACCAGCTGGCCTGAAGGACATATTCCAGAGAAAGATAATGGGTGAAGTTCACTTCCATAGACGTGTGGCATCCCTCCCTCTATCTTTCAGTAGTAGTCTTTAAATTTGTCAGCCTCGTTCTCTGAGAAACATGATTCCTATTCATCCTTTCTTGCCAAAGCCAAGTGCTCCCAGAACCAGCCTTGACTCTCTCTAGCCCTTTACTTAAAGATCATTATCTGCCAGGCCATCTGTTATTTTCTCTTAGGAGAGGGTATTATTTCAGATCTGTGGGTGTCCTTTAAATTTCCCCTCACATGTTATAGAGTAGCTAGATGTAGTCCAAGGGCAAAGGCCTGTGGCGAACAACAGGAATCTGTGCCCCACTTTTGCAAGCATTAGTGGCGATGGTGTAATCTTGGATGGCCATAACCACCCACCCCCCCACTAGAGGAGGGGGGAGAGTGATTTGGGAACTGTGAAAAATCAAACAAAATGAGAGTATGGACTTAACCATCCTGGATGGTTGTTGCTTTTACAGAAATTATCTGCTTCTGATTTAAATCCACAAGGATTTGTGCTTCTTTCTAAGGTGCATAGTGTTGCCCCAGCAACCCCTACTTATGGATGCTGGCTACCCACCTACAGTAGTTTGGGTGCTCCACCTTTACCAAGGAGAGCCATGAGGAGAGGAAGTTTGAGGCTGGTGTATGGCTCAGGAGTAGAGTGCTTGCTTAGTGTGCCCAAAGAATGGAGGACTTCCTACCCATCATGCCCCTCTTTCACAAGCTAAGAAAGTGCTCAGTAGAATTTACCTTTTGTAAGTGGCCTGTTGTGTGCTTGCTAGATGACAGTGAGTCTTGTGGTTTCTCATTGTCCCCAACAGAAATTATATTGCTGAGTTTCCAAAGGCATCAGGCCCTCTCTGAACCATTGGGTTGCTTTCCTTTGTAAGGAGAATAGTTTGCACTGAGTAACTCTTCTATAAACCTGTGTTCTGGACAAATGTGAAGGGCCATATTGTATGTATCAGACAATGATAATGTCTAACAGGATCCACCAAGACTATTTACCAGATGAGATGATAAATATTTTATGACACCTATCACATTCCAAGATGTAATGTGATAGGTGTCATAAATATTTTATGACACCTATCACCTATCACCTGTAATACAGGTAAGGAAGCAGTTTAATTCAAATATGTTGATAGAGGAGGAACAAAAAAGATCTAAGAATGTTCCCATCAACTACTACTCTGCATTCTTCAGTGTTTATTATCGCTGTTGTTTATTTCCTAATTGTTCAGGCTGTAGATTGCCAGGCTCTTTTCATATTATTTTAATCTATGGATAGCATTTCTGGCAGAAAATCGGCAGCCAGGAGTGTATGGCAGGCTGGGATGAGGTGGAGTGGGAGGAGCAATTGAAACCTCAGCAATGAGTTTTTGTTGCTTGTATTGGAAATGGATTTCAGTTCTCTCTGCTCTGCATTAACTTCCATGTCAAGAGTGACTTCACCCCACACCATGTGTTTCTGTGCTTGGGTTTTTGTAGAGTTATAGGGATAATTAATTCTTGTTGGCTAAAAACATAATTCTTGGAAGAAAACATCACATTAGTGAACAAATGTGTGTTAGTTGTTTATGTTGGGCCAGGTTTTCATTATCCACTCAGAGAATGGAATAAAGTCTTTCAAATTACCAAGAAGGGACCAGGGATCAGAATTTTTGCTGCCTTAAAACATAAATTTTAAGTAAAATTTACTATAACATCTGCTCTTATAAAAAAAACTGTGTTAATAAGTGATAAATAGTGGTAACTGGCCTATAAACAAGCGAGACAAGACATATCAAGATGAGACATGATATTATCAATGAACAGGTGAGTAAAAATTTATAAATTTGAAGATGGAAGTCATTGGTATTTCATAACAGTTTTCTTCATTTTAATATTTTTCTGGGTTATGGAAACATTTTCAGCTAATTTGCCACATTGGTTACATCATTGATTCAAAGTTTACTTATTGAATGCCCCTTAGGCCATTACTTTTGAAATGGTCCATGATTATAATTGAAAGTAAATGCATTGCTACAGGGTAAGTCTGTATTTTGAAGACAGCGTCCACGGAGACAGAAAAATTGAATTCAGAAATACTATATCCTTACAACTTTAGGTCCATAGAAATTTGAAACTAGAGTGGATTTTGAATCATCTCATCCAACCCCTCTATGTATGAGGAAACTGGAGGCAGTTAGGTAAAATGGTTTACACAATAGCACTAATTAGTTGCAGAACTAGAACAAGAATTCTAGCCTCTGACCTCCAAATCCAGTGACATTTTTATTTATTTATTTATTTATTTTTACTTTTTTACTTCTTATGTTTTAAAAGTATTATTGCTAGCCAGGCACAGTGGCACATACCTGTAATCCCAGCAATTTGGGAGGCTAAGGTAGGAGGATCACGAGTACAAACCCAGTCTTAGCAACTTAATGAGGTCCTAAGCAACTCAGTGAGACCCTGTCCCTAATAAAATATTTTAAAATGGAAGGGGGCTGGGGATGTGGCTTGGTGGGTAAGTGCCCCTGGATTCAATCCCAGGTACAAAAAAAAAAGTATTATTGCTTCTTACAGTGACTAAAAAATAATGTGGATATGGCCCCACAGTCATTCCATTTAATTCCTTTTTGGCCTTTTAAGTATTTTAATATAAACTATCAGACACACACACACATACATACAGACAAACACACACACACACACACACACACACACACAATCATTCAATAGTTATCTGCAAACCAACCACCAAGATTAAAAATGTTATTTTGCCATCTTCAGTTTAGATAACTTGTAAAATAAAATAAAATGCATTATAAACACAACTGAAACACTACCCTTTTCTCTTTCCCCTCTTTTCCAAAATAACTACTATCCTGAAACTGCTGCATATCACTCCCTTGTATATTTTGGGTATTTTGGTATTTTCACCATATGCATGTGTATGTGTGGTAGATACAGATTTGGCTACATCTCTGTGCGGTTATATCTATTTGTGATTACCTTCATGTTTTGTGTTTAGATTTTAAAATATATAAAGCATCTCCATATTCCTTGGTAACATTTTTTAAATTCAGCCTTGTTTGGGGAATGTATCCATGTTGCTACATAGGTAAGTATCTATTGTATTTTTTGCAACTTCAGGATAATATCATGTTGCATAAATAACACAAGGTTGATTTATCGATTTTCCAACTGAGAGAAATTTGGATTATCCTTGCAGTTTTGCTATAGATGCTGCAACCGTGCCAAAGGGATCTCTATACATAACTTCTTACATGTGTGTTAAAATTTCCTGAGTTGCCTAGAAGTTGAATTATCTGGTTGTAGGGAATGCATGTGTTCCCTTTACTACACGACGCTAAATCACCCTACAAATAGTATTGGCTTACTCAACAATGAACATCGCTGAGCAGTTGTTCCAAAGTAGGGGTTGATAAGAATCACTTAGTAGGAAGCTTTTAAAAATTACCAATGCCTAAGTCCCACCCCACACCAATTAAATCAGAATCTTTGGGGATGGGACCTGATGCTTGTTTTAAAGCTTCCCCCTGGTGATTCAAATGCACAATCAGTACAGCATCTGTTTCTCCATATCTTTTCCAATACTTGCTGTGTTCCGACATTATTTATTTATTTTTTTGCCAGTCCTCTCAGATGGTTTCTTTATGCAGTTAATAATCTAGGATTACGAATTCATCTTCAAGGAAAAAAAAAAAAACATTGTAAAAATACGTAGCCAGAGTAGATAGAGCCAGCCCTAAAGACACATTTTGTCCTTTTTTTTTTTTGATTTGTGTCCTAGGACAATTCTTAAGTTATTTTCTTGATTTGGGTTTCCTGAACCATATACATATTCTGGTTATAAATTCTGAGTAGACAATCTGTTTTCCCTTCACTTGGCATCTAGATAGAGATGGATGGGCATCATTGTTGTGTCCATCTTCTGGCCCCAACCTGTCTCCTGCTTCTACTTAGGCATTTGATTCTAAGCTTCTATGTTACTGAGACCCATAAGTTTGTTGAACGTAGATCAGTGTTTGTTTATTTTCTACCCATACTGACTTTTAGATCTCTGTGTCTCAGACCTAGAGAGGAGTCTCTCCCCCACCCCATCTTCTCTCTCTCTCTCTCTCTCTCTCTCTCTCTCTCTCTCTCTCATATTCTTTTATTTTAAATATTTTTTAATTGTCAATGGACGTTTATTTTATTTACTTATTTGTGGTGCTGAGGATCCAACCCAGTGCCTCACACATGCTAGGCAACTGCTCTACCACTGAGCCACACCCCCAGCCCTCTCTCTCATATTCTTGTTCTTGCCCTCTTTTTGCAAGCTTGGAATACATTTGAAAAAAATAACATCTTTGTATCTGTTATTTTAAGTGTTCATAGTGGGAAAATTTTCAGGTTTTCCTGAGAGAAAAAATGCAGAAGAGAAGTTCTACTTTGACCTTTTTAATATTAAAAAAAATAAAAGATCTAAGAATTTCACAAATCATATCCTCTGTGCCAAGTTTTCTTACCAGCTTTTATAGAAATTTAGGCTGTCCAAGAATCAGCTTGAAATTTATTAAACTAATGTAAACCTGAAATATTACTATGTAGCCTCTAAGGAGGTACATGCCTTTGAACTTCTACAATAAATTCACTCACAGCTTGGTGGGTTGAGAATGATGGGGTACAGCATGGGGTAAGGCTATGTGCCCTACTTTGAGAAAATTTAGGGAATGTACTATAGAGGACAAGTATCTTCTGAAACACTGTAAACATTATTTGCTTTTCCTTATTGAGAGACTAGGACATATTTTTTAAAGGTTATAAGGAAAAGCCTGAAGCTTTTTCTAGCCCTAGAATTTTGTGATTTTTTAAAAAACTGTTTTAGTTGTAGATGGACACAATACCTTTATTTTACTTATTTATTTTTATGTGGTGCTGAAGATCGAACCCAGTGCCTCATGTGCGCTAGGCAAACACTCTACGATTGAGCCACAACTCTAATCCAAAATTTTGTGATTTTTTTTTCTCCTACCTTGGGACATTTTCCTGACAAATCTTCTTATAGACTGCATACAGCTTTATAACCAGATGCTCGATATCAGAGTTGTCCAATCTTCTCAAAACACATTCCATTTCTACTTGACATAGCACCCCAATAAGTCCATAGAAATAAAGGGACTATATTCATTTTTTTCTACTGTTAATATTGTTCTTATCTGATACTCTACACATAATTTTTCTGTCAAAATTATGAAACCACCAACTATTTGTTAGTGAACTAATAAAATATCTGTTTGTTATTACCAAATAAAACAATTGGTACATCTAACAAAACACTAATTGTTGAACACAATACATACTATGGAAAAAATGTTATTACTTATATTGAACATGCTATAATTTTGAGACATTTTGCCCTAAAATTCTGTTTGGAAACAAGAACTTAGGGGGAAGAAGTCAGTAATAAGTCACAATTAAAATTAAAAACAAAAAAATTCATAAAAATAAAGCACATATTCTTTCAACACTTGATACCCAAAGTTATTTCTAAAGATTTGGCATATTATTTTAAATTAAACATCTCAAACAGATCATTACAAAAATAAATCTATCTCTTTGCTGAATTTCATTCTGTGTTTGGATTGAGGTGGAGTCAGTTTTTAGCTGCATGATAAGAGGGCAGACGCTGAGTCTTTTTATTTTCTTAATTAAGAATTACCATTTCAAGCCCTTGTCAGTAGTTTACAATGGCAATAATTCCTCCCAAAACAGTTGTTACTCTAGATCCTAAGTGGTTTGCCAGAACATTAACCTCAACTTGACCTTTCATGTTTTCGAGGAGGGGTATATAAGGGTCAATAATCATTTCTAGAAAATTATCAGGCCTGGGCTGCACCCTGCATTGTATAATTTGCTTTAAAAAATAATATAATGTGTTTGTCATTTTAAATAACTGGGATCAGCAAGGCTAATGAAAATATTTAAATCCTTATCCGTTGGAATGAAAAGAGTTGGCTCCCGAAAATGCTGACTTTAAAATTTTTGTTCTGCTTTTGTTGATCCCTTCTGCTGATGCACACGACCTACTGATGTGTGGCTTGGCGTGTCATGGAGACCCATTCATCCATGTTATACAGGAAAGGGGCTTCCGGACCTCTACATGGGCTGCAGCACATTCCTTTAGTTTTCTAACAAAGCTTTTAATGGGTGACTGTGACTAATGAGCATGGTGTCCCAGGAGAAATGGAGCATGGGCTTCCACTGCCCCTTCAGACAAGCTCCCAGCCCAGGGTTCATCTTGCTTGAACCAAGGAGAAGGCAAGACCAAAGGCTTGAGATGAACAATAACTAATAGTTTCATTTTCCACCTTTATAAACTGGCATTAATAATTCTTACCTAAGCAATCAGAGCCAAGGCCCCCTGCTCTGGCCCTGGCCACTAAAGGCCATACATCCCTCTTCTTGAGAATCCAAGTTAACTCTAACTTAACCAAAGTACAACCTGAGTTTATTTGCCTAAGCAGAGAAAACTTCTCCTCTTTGTGTAGGGTAGCCATCCTCTTCTGCCTGAGATCACTTGGGATGAGGCAAGGGCTGGAATAGGCCACCCTGAGCTGGTTAGAAAGGGGCTAGACACCTACTATGTGCAGAAAATGCTGATGCAGAGAGTTACTCTCTGAGATTTTTCTCATTTTTGGTTTTGAATTTATACTTTCAATTATGCACCTTGCTACAGTGCAACAGAGAAATAAGTGGGGATAATAAAGGAGATGCAGGACAAAGCGCTCCTAGTTGTTGCCTATTACTTATTATATCAAGAACACTAGGTAAATAAGGTCATTAAAATCAGTATGTTCCTAAGGCCAAGGGAAGGGGTGTTCTCATTTCCTAGGATCTCAGCATTAGTGTTTGAAAGGACACCAGCAGGTCTCATTTGGTCATTGGTATATCATAGACTTCATATTTCTAAGTGATATGAGTATGAATACCATAAAAAGAATTTAAATGTCTTTAAAGTATGCAATTAATTTTTAATTCTGAAATTGTTCTAGCACATAACCTGGAGGACTCTTCCTCACTCCCATTGCTGATCTTGCTTTTAAACAGCCTTGGTTGAACATATGACTCTATTACCTCTTGTTCTATGTATCTGTATCCTATCTCACTTTAAAATTCCCTGTTTCCAGTCCTGGAAACTGGATTTGAACTTCCTTTCATCCTATCCAGTGTGTATTGGCCATCCAGTTCTCAGTGTCATAGACCTCTCTTCCTTCTGCTGTGACATTCCATTGGCTCACTATTCTCTGATGAAGATGCATGACTTCAGGTTTCACGTGTCTCTCATGATCAAGATCACAGACCTCCTATCTCTGCCTATACACCCTGTCCCATGTTACCTTTGACCCCCACTGCCTCCTTCCTCCCCTTTAATAAGACTGTAATCCTTAGCATCTGCACACTATTTGGACAACTTGTTGATAATTCTCTCCTGCTGTCTCTTACAGACATTTTTTTTAAAGTTTCTATTCACATCCCTTCCTTTTTCAGTGTATAAGTTATAACTCAAACTTTCAAAGGAAACTTTCCAGATTGGAGATATTGGGTTATTTGAAGTTTCACTAGCTTATGATATAAGTTAAAAAGCTCTCATATTCTACATAAAAACATGTTTAATTTGCAAGTTTTGGAAAAGGAAGATTTCACTGTTCTTCTAGACCAACTATTTTAAGGCAGGAATCTGGTTTTGTGTCCTGTAGCATCTTGTGTGAATCCCTGAACTCATAACTTGTGTAATGTTGACAGTTAATGATGGTGGCAGTATCCAACTCCCTGTATAAAATAAACTTCTAGGAAAATGGGCCTAGAACACAGAGTTGGTCAAATGCCATGGAGTTCCCATACTATACTTGAGGAGCAGAAAATTATAAAGAAATAATTATCCAAGGAGGCACCCGAAACAGATAAGCCATCCAGTTGCTCATAAAATGAGAACAATACCAATTGGAATTACCTTGGAGTGTACCTAGAGATGGGCATATAGAGAGTTCTCAATAATATTAAATTGACCGTGACCATTTTGTTTTCAATTCCATATAATCAACCACAATCATAACTTATTCAGCAATTTCTGCATCAAATCTACAGTTATTTTATGATTACCTCAAGATTCCAAAGGACATTATAAGTCAGTGCAATAAGAGGACTCCTTAAACGGAGTCCTTTAATCTACGAGTACAAGCTTGTCTCTTCCCTTGATGTGTCATAACAAATTAAAGATTGCCAAAACTCATAAGACAGTGATAACACTTCCTCCTCATGGAATAATAGGATATATGTCTTTAGTTACTCCATGACTTATTTGGTTAAAATATAAAGAATTATTATAATTCAGTGTTATCGAGTATTTGAAACAGTAGTGGAAAACATGAAATTGCCTTCCTTATATCTTATTGAAAATAGGATTACCATGCTGATATCCAAGGCAGATTCGAAAACTATTTTAAGCTGTACAGATGTAGCACTTTGCACTCATCAATAATAGTTCCTCTGTTCTTTGATTGCTTGGTGTTTCTTCTAAGATATTTATAACTCCGGAATACTGAAACAAATATGTTCAAATTCAACCTGGGAGTTTCAACCAGCATCTCTTTCACCAAAGACATTTACCAACCCTGTGTTATTTAAAGGCCAAATGGAACTGTTATGGTAAAAATCTGGAAAGAATGTCATAATGAACACAGTACAGAGAACACATTTTCACAGAAATCATGATTCCCAGTCTTATAATTTAATTTGCATGGTTGAATGAACTTGTCTTTCTCCTACTCCAAAAATACAGCCTAATACTCATAAACTGCAGTCCTTCAGAAAAGCAGCTCAGTCCCTAACTTAGCATCCCATAATTATGCCCATTCTGTACCTTCATACCCAATAATTTTTTAATTAAAAATAAATTTTAGGTCTCCAGGCCTGAGGAAATGATGGGAAAAGGAAAGAATTTCTCTACATTTCTTTCACCTAAAAATGAAATCACTTAAGCTAAAAGGAGCAATGAGACTCATATTTTGGGTAAGGGTATGTGAACTGTCACAGGAAAGAATAGATCATGTTATATGAAACCTTACGAAATATATTTTTGGCGTTTTTCTCAAGGGGGTTAAGAAAAAAGTTTCTAGGAGAATTTCCTTAACTTGCTTTTAGAAGTATATTATTAGAATCTGGCCCTCTGTGTTGTCAGTCATAGCTGTAATACTCCACATCTCAGTGGCTTCTCACTTGAAAGGTGTGGTTCTTACTCACAACACAACCCAGTGGTATTAGGATGAGGACAGCATGAGGCTCTGTACTAAGTAAGCCCTCATTTGGAGACTTACAATATATGGCTTTGCTATTTCTAGGGCCTGTCCTTCTCGGCTTTCAGCCCATGGAGGATTGTCTTATTCAGCAATTTCTGCATCAAATCTACAGGATGTCTTCTGGGGCCTTATTAAAATCAGTATATGTCATTTCTGCCCCCAACCCATTGTCTAGAGCTCAGTCATATAGTCCTACTTAACTGCAAGAGAGACTAGTAAATGTAACCAGACAGCCTGTAAGAAGAAAAGGAAATCGATATGATGAGCACAGAGTAGTCGCCTCGTCATCAATAATTTTGAATTGGGATTAAAAAAGAAGATGTGTGAAAATACCTTCTTGGTTGGTTTTGAATGTTAGTAACTATAAGAAAATAAAAGACTAAGTATGTCCCTTCTAAGGAGCTCTAGTTATAGATTTCCTATTAAGGAAAACACTCCATTTTTTAAAAATTTTTTATTCTAATTAGCTATACATGACAGAATGGATGTTGACCCATCAGACATAAATGGAGTATAACTGTTCATTCTTCTGGTTGTACATGATGCAGAGTTGCTCATCCATGCACATAGGGTAATAATGTCTGATTCATTCTACAATAATTCCTACCCCCATATACCCTCCCCTCTGTTCACTCACCTCTGCCTAATACAAAAACAACCTCTATTCTCCCTTCCCCCTTATTGTGAATTAGTGAACTCAATTTTAGATGTTGTGAAGGGTGTAAGATGAATCAGACATCATCCTTGCCCTCAGGAAGTATACGGTCTTCTAAAGAAGCAGGCTTTCTTCCATGACTGTTCTCTAGCTGTGTGACAAGATGTTCAACTGGAAATTTCTACCAAGTCATCTAGCTGTAATAGATACAAAATTCCAAAGTAATATGCCAGGTCTATGTGGGAATTTCTAAAGGAAAATCAAGAATAGGTTCTATAAACTAACCATTTGTCAGCCACAAAGAGGACACAAAAGGTTCACCTCAGCAGAGAAAAGCTGAGGTGGATAGCCAGGAACCCAGGTTGTGAGAAAGAAGCAACCAGCAGGTTCCAGCTGCTTTCCTTGAGTCAACAAATGAGAAGAGTGGGTGAGTCTGTGGAGAACCTACAAAAGTGATCTTTGAGAGAAATGATCAACTCTATATATTGGCTCCACTCTTTTCTGTGTCAAAAAATAATGTTCCTGCTGTTGAAGTCAGCTTTGTGTCACTGTGACCAAAGACCTGACAAGAACAATGTAGAAAAGAAAGTTTATTTTGGCTCATGGCTTCCGCGGTTCAGTCCATGGTCAGCCAACTCCATAGCTCTGTACCCAAGGTGAGGCAGAACATCATGACAGAAGGGCATGGGGGGAGAAGCCACCAGGAAGCAGAGACAGCTTCTTCCACCAAGGACAAAATATGAACCCCAAAGACATGCCTGACAGTGACCTCCTCCCTCCAGCAACACCCTGTCTGCCTACAGTCACCACCCAGCTAATCCATATCAGTGGCTGAATCCACTGATTAGGTTTTATCTCTCCTAATCTAATCATTTCATCCCTGAAAATTCTTGCACTGTTTCACACATCAGCTTTTGGGGGACACCTCATATCTAAGTAGTAACACTGTCCTTCGAGGTGAAGGAGGTTGATCAGAAACAGCAGTTAGTGAGTGAAGGAGGACAGAAGTGAAAGAGATAAAGGAAGCCAGACCCACTCTGTGTTTTGAAGACAGCAGTTTACCTTGCAGGCAGCCTCTGCCTACCATGGTAAAGAAATGCTACCTGTAAGTGATAATTCAAGTGTTGGTGAATATTGGCCTGTGTATTTTTATTTCTGGATTGAGATAGTATTTTGTAACCTACTATGAACATGGAACTTTATCTTAAGAAGGAGTAATCAGAAAATCATGGTTTGGATTAACTTTTCATGAGGGGTGAAGGAAGAGCTAACCCCTTAGATTAGGCTCGGAGGGACAGTAGCAGAGAAAATTCAAAGATCTTTTATGACAGAGCTGACAGAGTAGATTTGCTCATTTACATTTGAACTCTGGAGAAAGCGCCCCAGGAGAAGTACAAATAAAGTGCTCTAAGAAGTCAAAAGAGTGGGCCTGCTTCTAGCTAGACTGGAAGTTTGTATAAGGAGAAAGGCTTCTTAGAGATGTGGATATACCAGATAAAAAAGATAAAGTGATTTGGATGGTCAGAGATTTGGGAGGGTTTGGGAGAGGGTAGGTGGTCAATGGAGCACTGTTAAAGGCATTTCTAGCAGAACAAACATGAAGGAGATTTAAAAAAAAAAATCATAGCAGATGCATAAAGAAGAGCAATTAGTTCCATTTGACTGAAGCCAAGCATGGGGCAATAATGGAAAATAAGGTGGAGAGCATTGGCTTCCAGACTGGGCAACAGGCTTAAAGCATGTTTGAAACTCTAACAGGGGTTCTGCAGAAAAGACAGGTGTCAGGACCCAGGCAGATAATCAAAGCAAAAGGAGGAGCCTTAGAATTTGGCTGACCTTCATGGTAAGTGGACAGTGTCTGCCTTACAGTGTCCCATGAGGTATGTGGCATTAATTTTACTAGATCAGGTTTGTATCTAATGGGGAGGTCTAATATGATAAGTAGAAAGTGAAAATAAAGAATTGTAAGTAGTGGGAGGATAAATTCAGTTAGCCATGCTTGTAGGTAGTGTTGTCCGCTTTGACTATATGTGGAAATGAATTCTATCTAGGCAGGAAAAGCTTCATTGAACTGTGGCCTCTGCTAAGTAATTTGTCTTTTCTAAACTTTTTCTTCATCTGTGAGGTGGTAATAATAATATATAATAAAACAATCCACATACAGGACATCTAGCAAGGCTCCTGGCACACATTTGGGGACCAGAAAACTAATGCCCAATTCTAAGTGGGGTGCAATTCAAGTTATAGTCCCTGTCTCAGCCAAGCCTCCAGAGGAAAAATCAGGAAGCTGGAGCAGATGCTGTTTCTGGACTAAGCCCCACTAGGAGTTGGGGGAGGGCTTTAGGTCAGTGGGTGGTAGATCCCCAAAGACTGAGTTTAGGACAAGAAATGTGCAGCCTTATGTTGAGCCTGAGTCTGCTGGCCTGGGCAGGACTGGCTCAGGGACTGGATAGGGGCTCCATTATAGATAACACACACTTAATAGCTAACTTGCTCAGGGAAGCAGAAATAAAATGGATAATGGGGAGGAGGTCTGTCAACCCAAGGATTTGAATGTTATCTCAGTACAGTGGAGGACAGAGCTGGAGCAGGGGACAGACCTCAGACCTCACAAACCCCTGCAGTGATGAGTGCTGCCAAAGTCACAGGTGGGGGCAGCTCAGAGAGTGAAAAAGCCTGACTCAGCCCAAAGGCAGAAAGGAACGGTGAGAGCCAGAAGAGGAGCTGTGGTCACAGGTCCACGGCAAAGCTTTCTGAGCCTGGGTTTCTCCATCCATCAAATGGGTTTCAAGTGATACCTACCATACCCACAGAGTGAGCTGAAATCTCAAGGGTCAAAAATGCAGTCAAAACATCAAAGTAAACAAGTCTTTCTGCAGTCAGTATTGACCTTAGGACAGCATCCCATTGATACCATGAGACTGTAGCCCTTCCATGCTTCTTCCGTGGTATAGAGCTTCTTTGAATTAGGATGGTCCACTTTGTGATTTTTCAACTTTATAATGGTGCAAGTGATACTTATTCAGCACAGAACGTACTTTGTGTTTTGAATTTGGATATCTTCCAGGGCTAGTGACTTGCAGTATGATACCCTGCAGTGATGCTAGACAGCGGTCGCAAAACAGCTTCCCGTCAGCCACCAATCACAAGGGGAAAAAGGCATACTCTAAGTATGTGTTATTAAGCTAGGACCTTTGGTAGGTTAGGGGCATTCAGTGCACATTCAACTTAACAGTGTTTTCTGTTTACAGCTACATTTCAGATGTTGAAATGTAACACCATGGTAAATTGAGCATCTGTATTTAGCTTGGACACAATTTTAATATATTTGATATTCTGGTTACACTTCCCAGAGACATGAAGTTGCAAATAAAGAGGGGGCATTGGAATATGAGATTCATGCTTGTGAATAGACAACAAGCAGGAATAAAGAGCCCACTACAAGAAGGAGAAAAAAGTCAACACAGAAATTATTTTCCAAATGACAATACAGAGCCAGCCATTCAGTGTAGGGACAAAGAAAATGCACATCTTCATATGCTCTGGGTATCTCTCCATATTTTTGAGATATGTTTCTCAATTTTCCAAACATAATGAGTAATTGATGTTTACAAGGATCGTTCTGAGTCATCAAGAAATGAATGAACTGTGTCCAGAATCCTCTATTTTAAATAGAGCCAGGGAGGGGAGAGAAATACATTGTTGAGTTCTATTCAAATTTATAAAATTGGGGTTTTCCAAAGGGATAAGTGTTTGTTATGTAAACATTCATTTATCCAATATTTGTCTTTCAGAGGTTATATTATTATTATTTTAGTAATAGGAATATAAAATATGAAGACTATTTTAAGGAGGGGCAGATATACCAAAATATAGTCAAATGAACAGTCTATAATAAAGACTGCAAATTTACACTGATAATCCAGGCTTTGCTGAAATATTTTTGTAATTGATATGAATAGTCTGTGTAGCCTTTTTCAGTGTGTTTACAATGATATAAAGCAACAGCTTCCTTACTTTAGAATCTCACCTAATTATTTGCAAAGAAAACTGCCACCACTCAATAGCAATATATTCTGAGCCTAATTCTTCCAAGAAGCAGTGACTGAGCATTATGTCAAGGCAGGGAGACATTGGCCTTGGAAATTAGCTCAAAGTATAGTTAAATGTCCATATTATTTAAAAGACTTGTTCTTTTCGACTGCTTACCAAAAAAAAAAAAAAGAAAAAAGAAAAACCACTAATCCTACCTTAAAGGTCTTAAAGGTCAAAATGTTGGAAACGTTGAAAAGATTTTTTTTAATGCACTATAATTTCTGGTGTTCGTGTCCAAAGTGTAATATCAAAGGCAACTTGAATGATAATAGCATCATTAAAATAAAATAATCCTTTGAAGGGGACAGTGCTCATTTAGTATGCAAGTTCTGGCATATTTGTTTAAAAGATTCATCGCATGGAGTGGCATGTGAGAGAGCTCTAGCAATTATTAATCCCTTTTCAAAAGTAAAAACGTCCTCATCATCAGTCTGCAGGCTACCCAGGTCCCTTTGTAGCAAGGTTTTCATGGCTGTTGTTAGGATCCCTAGTTCTCTCTGCCCTAGGCAGCATGCATTGTGAGGGCTGAATCCTGCCATGTCCTACTGACTGCAAGTAGGTGTGTTATTACCAGCTCAAAGCCAGATGTCTGGGCTTGTAGCAGAGATCCATAGCCCTCGGGAAGGGACTTCCTAATGGTGATTCACAGCAGAGAATGACATTTTGCAAACAACATTTTCTTCTGCCACACCTACACTTTCTCTGAAAGATCACATAACACTTGAGCAAACCTGCTTTTCTTGAGATTCCTAGCACCAGTAAGGTGGCCAACAGCCAAAACTTTTTGCCTAGACTTTGTTTTTTTTTAAATCATCATGACATGAGTTCATTTTTTGCATGTATTTTTAAAAATAGAGCCAAATTATATTATTAGATAAAGTATCTTAAGCCATTTATAACTCTACCAGGGTATGCTAAGCCTGAACTTAAAAACAGTAAAGAAGGGATGTTTTATTTAGAAGGTTTCAACATCCTCCTGAAGACTAAGCATTGGATCTACTTGTTTAATCTCCTTTAAAACTGATGTCATGACATTTTATTCATTCATTTTCTGTACATGTTCTTAAAAAGGGGGTTGATGTGTCCACTCATATTCAGCAGTTCTTTCAAATACACAAATGAATGCCATTGAGTTTTTTTAAGTGCAAAAAACATTGTTTTGCTTTAAATTATGGCAATAAACAACATGTTTAAATATTATATAGCTACAAAAAAGATTTTCAAATATAAAAGTAATATGTTCTTAATGCCCATTTTTTAAAAATAGAAAGGAATTAAGAAGAAAAATGCAAGAAAACCACTGTTTATGTAGTAGGAAGGTCAGTCTCAACTCTGGCCAGGCCTGTTTTCTTCTGTACTACTGGTTCATGTGATTGTTTTCTTTTTTAATGTACTTGCCATCTTTATGTAAATAATCAGACTATTTTTTTCTTAAGAGTAAATGTTTTCATGTTACCATAAGCTATTTAGAGATGCAATATTAATGCCTCATATAGTTTTTCATAAAGTGTTTCTTTTTTAATATATTTTTTAGTTGTTGATGGATATTTATTATTTTATTCATTTATTTATATGTGGTGCTTAGAATCGAACCCAGTGCCCCACACATGCCAGGCAAGTGCTCTACCACTCAGCCACAACCCCAACCAACCCCGATAAAATGAATGCTGCACAATGTACTTTGCTAATTTCTTATGGTCTTATGTTTAAGTTAAAAACACACGCATTTCACTGGATGGCTATATATCACCACTTCCCTGTATTTGGAATTATTCCCTTGAGATATATTTCCAGAAATGTTCCCAGTCAAAATGTAATTACATTTTTAAGAATCTTCTCATATATTACAAATTTGGTGTCCAAAACTTCTATGTTTGTTTTTCTCAAACTATTTTATACCTTTGTATCAAGGGCCTCAGTGTCATGAAGTTTTATCCCTTTTTAAGCTCTTCTGTGAGTGACATCATGGTCCTAATTCAAACTGCTTTTCTTAATAATGTTGAATTTTTTCCATTCTAAAATTTTAAAAATATAAGAAGTATCTGTTTATATCCTTTATTTATCTACTTATGGTCTGAATGCTTTCTTAAAATTTATATGACCACTAAATTAATAATATTAAACCTATGTCCTCTTTGTGAAAATTTTTTTCCAAAATATTTTGTCTTTCACTTCATTTTAATAATCTCTATGAGTTTTTGTACTTTAAATGGCAAATAATGATTATTGTTATCACTCCTGAGCTTAGGAAATTGTCTCCTGTAGAGGTTTAGTAATATTTACTTGTATTTGTCTCATTTATTGAATGTTTCTATTTTTAAATATATTATATCTACTTGGAATTTGGTTGTGGTATGTGACATGTAATTATAAATTTTTTTTTACATTCAGCTAAGCCATTGCTCCAAAACAATTCACTTTGTCCTTATTGTTTTGTGACATTGCTTTTTTGTATATTGATTTCTCATATTTCATAGATTTTGTTTGGAATTACCTATGCTGTCATGTTCATCTGAATGCCTTTTTATGTCAGTGCCAAAATATTTTAAGTATTGTGCCTTGATACTATGTCTTAATATTGGTTAAGGTTTGTCTGCTTCACTCTTAATCTTTTTTAGTACTTTTTCAATCAATTACATAGGGTTAAGAACACACATCTTGTATTTCTAATCTATTGGGGCTACTATAGAGGCTTTTCCACTAATGGACTCCATGATCTTGAGCAACTTAAGGGTTTTAACTTGGCCTTAGTTTCTGTATCTGTAAAGTGGAGGTGGTAGCAATAATGCCCAGATCATAGGCTTGTTTGAGGATCACATGAGGTCTTGTGTGTATAAATTACTACAGATCGTGTTTGACACACAGTGGGCAGTCAATGAATGTTGGCTGTTAAAATTTGCAAACAGTAATCGTTTGACTCCTGTTCAAGCTTTCTATCTCATTTCTGTGTTGTATTTTTTTGTTGCATTGCCCAGAACTTCTAAAACAATGTGCAATGATAAATATAGTGCAAATTCCATTCTGGTTATGGTGGAGCAAAGACATTCTGTCTCTCTCACTGAACGCAGCTATAAAACCTAGACAGAATGCATGAAACAGCACTGGGAAAATGAAAAGTCCTCTGGGAGAGAAGACAAAAATTCTGACTATCCCTGAAACAGCAGTGAATATAACCTTGTTTGCTTCCTCCAGTGTCTCTCCTCCTGAGCCCAACAAAACTCTCAATCTAGATGTGGGCACTGGTGCCAACAGGGACATCCAAAAGAGAATCAAAGAACAAGAAAGGATCTCTTCATATGCAGAGAGAGCAATTCTCTCTCTTTCTTCCACTTCTCTGTACTCTTGCATCCAAACCCCTAAATATCCTCACAATGGCCATAGCAACAATGGAACTAGCAGGAGTCTAAAACTCTTGGTTTTGGGAAATTTTTCTCTTCAATCATAGGAACCATGCTTCTAAGTCTGGGACAAATATCTATTGGTTTTACTCTATGTCTTCCTACCACTCAGATTGGGACACAGAGTAGTCTCAGGAAGTATACCATAGCAGCAGGATAAATAGAGTTTCAAAATTCTTGGAAAGTCTCAGGGAACTACAAAGTACCATGGCACAGAGATATTGTATAAATAGAGGAATTTGGGAAAGCAACCATTCATGTTGTTTATGAACTCCTGGGCTCACCTCTAAAACTGTATGTGTATGGTGCTGAACCTACACAGCATACATCAATTATTGAGAACTGAATAAAAAGTAAGTATGCATGTCCCACATTAGAATGTAGAAGGGGGCATGTGCAGGACAGATCTAAATTTCACTGCAAAGACTTTGAAAATTAAATTTATATTGCAATCACAATCCACGGGAGTTTTCTCAGAACAGGCAGCCTTGACCCAATAACAGGCAGCCTTGACCCAGGTCAATTGCCTGACAAAGGAAAAAGATTAGCACTTTCCATAAAAGTCAGAGAAAGACCATGGCCTCATAACCCAACATTCAAAACCTGTAGGATAACATTCAAAAGTCCTCACCAGACAAAAGACAATCAACTAAAAATATTACTGTGATAACACAGATTGGAATTATTTAGTGAAGATTTAGAGTATCTTTTATAAAAAGAGCCCCAAGCAAGCACAAACTCTGGAAGCAAATAAGTAATAGGAAAGTCTCCAAACACCTGAAAATCTAACTATTTATAAAATCAAAGAGGATGTCTCAAGAGCATTTTAAAATATTTTAAACTGAACGAAAATGAAAATAACCCCAAATTTGTGAGATTCCACTAAAGGAGTGATTGAAATTATATGCTTATTTTAGAAAAAGATGAAATATCTCAAATAAGTAATCTAAACTTCTGCCTTGAGGAGCTATAAAAAGAGACAGGTATGGTGATGTACATCTATAATCCTAGCAACTCAGGAAGCTGAGTCAGGAAGATTGCAAGTTGGAGGCCAGCCTCAGCAACTTAGTGAAACCCTATCTCAAAAAATAAAGAACTGGAGATATAGCTCAGAGGTAAAGTGCCTATGTGAGAGACCACTTCTTACTCACTCAACGAGACTAGCATTATTCTACTAGCAAAACCAAAGACATTACAATGACTGAAAATTACGGAGTAATAGCCTTCATGAGCACAAATCTAAGAATTCTCAATAAAATCCTAGAAGATTCAATGCAACCACACAAAAAAATGGAATAACAGAACACAGCAAAGTAGTTTTTATCCTGGGAAAGCCAGGCATATTCAATATTTGAAAATCAGATTGTTTTACAATATTGACAATCTAAAACTGAAAAACCAGATGATTACCTACATAAATACAGAAAAATCATTTGACAAAATTCAGCATCTGTTTCTCATAAAACTCACAACTTAGAAATAGAAGGCAGCTTCCTCAAACTGACAAAGTATCTTAAGCATCCTACAGCAAAGACACCTAATGGTGAAAGGCTGCTAACTTTCCTCTAAAATCAAGATCAAGGCAAAGATGGTCACTCCTACTGGTTCTAGTCTGCATAATACTGGGATTATGCATAATACTAGGGCAGGAAAAAGAAAAAAACATTCCAATGAAAAAGGAAGGAATAAAACTTTCCCTCTTTATAGATGACATGATCACTTACACAGAAAATCACAAAGAATCTACAAAATAACTCCTACTACATGAGTTAAGTAAGGTTACACAATACAAAGCCAAGGCACGTTCCCCACCAAAAATCAATTGTACACTGAAATGATAGCAAGTAAATGCTTTAGAACTATTTTCAATAGCTACAAAAAAGGTAGAATACTTAGATGTAAATCTAACAAAACATAGACTACCTCTGCTTTCCCCCATCCTCTTTCTTCTACACATTTACTCTGAAAAGTTATTTTTATCTCTTATCCACTAGACATTTAAAATTTATTTTTCAATTGAGATATTTGTGGTTTAAAATTTTTACTAAAAATTTCTACCCCAATCTTTAAAATCCCTTCAAAGAAATCAGCTAGTTCATTTCTCAGAATGATTGCCTTAAAGTCAGAAAAGTTCTGTAGAGCCTAAAAGCCAATCCTGACTCTCCGTGACAATGCTGAGCCAGAGACAAAAGCAATTCAAAGGAAGCCAGATACACCCCAAACCAAGTCCTCTAGCTAGAACACACCTCAGAGAGCTTTAGAACATCGTCCTCCATGAAATACCTGGAATTTGAGTTCATAGACTAGACAGAAAATCATCTCATTTATATTATAATCATTTGAATTTCACTCAGTCATGAACTGACCCTGTCTCCTTCCAAAAGAACTTTCCTGTGCAATTTTGCAGCAAGAATGCAGGATTAGTGTTCAACAATAATGGAAATTCTCCGAATTTGAATGGGATACGCTTTGACCCAGAAATACTGTGTACTTTTCCAGTGGATAGCTTCATTCCCAGATAATCTTTGTTAGTTGCAAAGAGTGTGTTAGCATTGTTCTCAACCCAGAGATGATCGCAATTGGGCATGGTCAGATCATGACTCCTGAGTGGGTATTTCCACTGAATTGTGAGTCCAGTCACTGGATGGAACAGCTGTGATCTAATTACATTCAGCCGCTGTTCTTTTGCAAACACATATCTCAGGCTTGTCAAACTCGTGATGTCAAAGAGACATAGATAATAAAAACAAATTGAATCGAGTCCCTATTTTTGGATCATTTAGAATGAGCCAGATCAACATGAACACATAGTACCAGTTTATAGACTTCCTATATGTGTTTATAAAATGTTATTTTTAATTGACTTATTAAAATTTAGAACTAAATAGCCCATAAAAACTATGGGAATACAAATAATGATCAGATTTGTAGGCTTTTTTTTTTTTCTTGGAGTGTATATTTAACTCACAAGTTAGCTGAATCATGGAAACTTAGCATTACATACATCCTTATGTCCCTGGGAAAACAAATTTAAGTTTCAGACACAAAATAGTAGGCACCCATCCCTCCATCCAGGTAGCCAGAGAAAGGACTCTTCTCCATCTTAGTGGTTTATCCAGTGGGAAGACTACACATTTCCTAAGGATATTAACAAAATAGAAACATTAAGACATCTTTTTGAAATAACTTGATATAAGTATTTTACATGAGTACTTATATTTGATACTAAACATTCATGGCATTCATAGTGAAAATCAGAATTTGTTGAACTTCCTTAACTAAGCTTAGTGTTACTTTTATATTGAAGTGTATATAGAAATCACTAGGGCCCTTGATTCTCTTCATCAGGCCCTGGGTCCCCAACCCTGTCCCCCTCACTTCCTCCTCAGTTCCCACCAAATTTAAGCCCAGCAGTGGAACCTGAATGGGGAGAGTCATTTCTTCAGGGGGCTACAAAAGTGTGGAGAGCTACAGCAGAGATGGGTTTGATGACAAAGAGTGGAAGGGTCTGGGAAAGTTTTTCCTTGCAGTATTTCAGGTCCCTGATATTTGTCTGGATTCCAGTGGCAGTAGCAATAGTGGGACATCGGTTGGTTCTTCATGAGCTTCCACAGTAGAAATTGAAGGTCTTGCCTTCCTAAACATCATATATTTCGTGAACTCCAGGGCAGAGTGGACATCTCAGAAAGCAGGAGAGTATGAACTATTGTGTTATTGTGTTTTATGTAAATGGAGGACATTCCATCATGAGAAAGGTCATCAAGGTGGGAAGACCAAATGACAGAGTGAAATTGAATACAAGGAATGGGAACCCAAGAGAAGCTGCATGAGTTTTGAGGGAGAAGCATGAATCTTTGTTCAAGATTGAAGATTTGAACTAGAAATTGACAAGGAGCAAATTGGATCCAGATACCGAATTTAAAACCAAGGTTTGGGGCTGGGGATGTGGCTCAAGCGGTAGCGTGCTCGCCTGGCATGCATGCAGCCCAGGTTCGATCCTCAGCACCACATACAAAGATGTTGTGTCCACCGAAAACTCAAAACAATAAATATTAAAAAATTCAAAAAAAAAAAAAAAAAACCAAGGTCTGAACTGGGGAGTGTTTAGAAGCCAGCCTATTGAAGATAATGTGATTTGGTTAGAAAAAGTGTGAGAGAGAGAATTCATTAACTATATTGAAATTAAAATTTGGTGAAAATGAATATTCCCCCATTTCTCATGGCTGAGATAGATTACCTGCCAAACATGAAATTTTCCACCAGGACCAAGTAGAACCTATGTATACGCATTGCTTCTCTTATCTAGACAGTTGTGGTCTAATAGGAATAAATTGTAAGCCACATATGTAATTAAACTTTTCTAGCATCAACATTAAAAATTACAGAGAAATAGATGTGGTTAATTTCAATAGTATATTTTATTTAACTGAATTTCTTATGGTCTGCGTGTTTGTGTGCCTCAAATTTCTTGTTTTAAAATTTAATTATCCTTGTGAGTACTGGGAGGTGATTAGGTCGTGAGGTTGGAGTCCTCATGAATGGGATTAGTGCCCCAGAGAGCTGCCTTGTCCCCTCCACCCTTTGAGGACCCATGGAGAGGGTATCATCTATAAACTAGGAAAGAAGCCATCATGAGAGACTGAAACTGCACATTTCTTAATCTTGGACTTCCCAGTCTCTAGAAGTGGGAGACATAAGTTGTTTATAAACCACTCAGTCCATGGCATGTTTTTATAGCAGCCCAAACAGACTAAGACACATA
Source organism: Urocitellus parryii (assembly GCF_045843805.1). NCBI lineage: Eukaryota > Metazoa > Chordata > Mammalia > Rodentia > Sciuridae > Urocitellus > Urocitellus parryii. Next base: position 65,583,132 of record NC_135539.1, read on the forward strand.
TATCTAAAATATTAGTTCAGCATGTACATATTCCATATAAAAATGTTAATGGGATATTTTCTCCTCTTCCTGCTAAGACTTTAAAATCCGGTATGTATATTTACAGCGCAGTTCAATGTAGACATTAAGTTGTCATCAGAAAGACATGATATGCATTTAGATTTCAGAAAATTTACAATTCAAAAAGTTTTTCCTAATGAACCTAAAAGTTGTTAAAAGGAAAATTCCTTAGAGTTAAATTTAGTGGAGTTTATTTGAGCAAAACAACAACAACAACAACAAAAAAAAGCAACTTGCAAACTGGGCAGCTCGAAGAAGCAGAGCAGGCCTGGGAACTCTAACCAAAAACCTAATCAGAGAGTATTTTTAGGGAAGTAGAAGTGAGGCATATAGGACAACTCAATTGGCTACGGCCTCATCAATTGGTCACAGCTTAACTAGTTAGTTGTTTCCTCTTCATTAACTGATTGGCTACGGGGTCTTTTGCAACCCAAGGATACTTTTGTTTTTCATTGGTTGGTTGGTTGATCGGTTTGGTTTGATTTGGTTTGTTTTTTTGGTATTGGAGATTGAACCCAGAGGAGCTTAACCACTGAGCCACATCCTCAAACCTTTTTATATTTTTATTTAGAGACAGGGTCTTGCTAAGTTGCTTAGGTCCTCACTAAATTACTGAGGCTGGATTTGAACTCACAATCCTCCTGCCTCAGCCTCCCAAGCAGCTGGGATTACAGTTGTGCACACCATATGGGGCACAAAGTTCATCAGTTATGATAAAACTCTGTTAGGTCTTTTGTGCCCAGTGCTGAGATCCAGTCAAAATCTATGGCCTTGTACAAAAGTTTATTTAACAAAGTTTTCCAATAAGTGAATCATATATAGGTTTTAAAATTTGAGTTTATAAATTGAGGGACTTGGTCTAGGTGATCTCTTCCTGGTCTAACAATCTATGGCTATATGTTTTCATAGACTGTATGACTCAATTTTCATAGGCACAGTCTGCAAATAGGAAATTCAGTGTTGAAGTAGTATCTTGATATAGATAATATTGTCTAGAAAGAGGAGAGAACAGTTGCAAATGGGGCACAGAGAGGAGCTGGGCAAAGAATGAAGGCTGCAAATATGCGGAGGGCCATTTTTATAAAGACAGAAGGACAGAGAAAGACTATCCACCTTTAACACTGTTGAAAATCTGAACAGAATAAGCCAGTGTGGCCTCTACGGAGGTCATGTGACTATAGAAACTGTTACTGAGAAGCATCACTGTTCTCTCTGTGGGTTTAATACCAAAAGTGACTTAAAAAAAAAAAATCCGAGCACTGTTCTTGTTACTAAAAAGCCATAATATATATCAGGAAGAAAAAAGGGATTTATTCCCAGTGTCAACGACCAAAACTACAATAATCTGCAGCAGAGGAAAAACATTAATCCATATCATGTTGAAATTGTTTCTTATACCATTAAAAAGTAGAAGGACAGGGAGGACAAATAGCAATGAGCAATTTACTGGTAGACTCTTCAAGGTTACAGGGAGATATAGAGCTCCCCTTAGTTGAAGAAAAGTTTAAAGTGGAGAAATAAGGAGGGAGGTGTCTCCATAGTTGCATAGAAGTTGCCTGGAACAGGAAAGCCATTCAGGATGCAGCTGTAGTTCTACAAGTGCTCTGCACACCACAGCTGCGGTGATCTGCTTATCTTGTCATTCTTAGGCAGCGGGCGTCAATTTCTTCTAGCTTCTACTTATTTTGCTGCTATCACTTACTAAGAAAGTAACCCTCCCAATATGAACAGTCTTGCTAGCAACTAGAGTTTGATTGACTCAACCCTGAGAAGGCGCAGCCTTGCTGACATATCTGGCCTCATGCTATGCTAGCAGCAAGCCTTGAGTGAAGACTCTTGACAAAAAAACACTCTGGCTAGGACCGGAGGACTGGGCGGTACCAAGTATCTTGCCTAGAGAACAATGGGATTGCCTAGAGAATGAGATTCTCCACCCATTTAAGATCCAGTCTGCAATCCAGCTGTATAAAAATGAATGCACATGTTCACTATCAGCAGTATTGGACTGGTTTTAGATCTACCTAATCTGAATAGGAAAGTGAGCCTAAAGGGACCCCAGCAATAAATAAGGTAAGTAAGGGTTTGTGGCTCAGTGGTAGAGCGCTTGCCAAGCACGCGTGAGGCACTGGATTCAATCCTTAGCACCACATTAAATAAATAAATAAATAAAGTAAATGTAATTAAATTGATAAAAAGTGTTTTTACATAAGGGATTTTGATTTTACTCATATATTCAATCCAAACTTAAAGTGTTGTTTTTTTTTCCAATAGTCAATGCAGGGCTAAATTCTCATTTTACCAGTCATAAGACACATCATTCCTTCAGAAGCCTTCAATGGATTAACATTAGGGAAAAAAAGTCAAAAAATATTTACGGGACATCCTTTTTAATGCAAAAGATACAGGGAAATAAAGGAGAAGATTCTAAGTGAAAAGCAATGTAGAATGAGCCCTACCAAGGATAGAAAGGAATAGAAAGGACACACACTTTAAACTGTATTTGCAAATTATGCATCTGTTTTGTTCTCCCACTTCCATGATGGGTGGCCAACACAACAGGGCAACTATTGACTTTATTCTGTGATTTGTGGAAATTGCCGAAGAGAAATCAACAGTAACAAGTGACTGGCTTTTTAATGTAAGAAATTAAGAAATCCTGGGGTGCAAGGGCCACCAGCTAGAAGCAGGATGTGTAATCAGTACCTTTACTGGATAGAGATCGGAAGGAGGTGATGCGTTTTTTAAAAGATGGCTTTTTATAGACCTGAACTCAAAATGGCAGGATTTGGAGTACAATGGCAGATTTAATATCTTTGGGACAATTTCCTAGAGCCCTGCTATTTTTAGATGTTTTGTGCTTACTTCTTCCTTAGGTCCTCCTTCCCTGCCTTTTTAGGGTCGTTCAAGTTACTCGGGGTATCTGCTTTCTCTTGTTGGCCCCACCTCCCTCCTTCCTCTCGCACATTCTTTGTAATTTATATATCCTGCTTCTCTGTGCCCAGTTTTCCAATCCTAGACAATGAGATATTTACAGCAGCCAAATAGTCACAATGGTTTTGTAAACAGAGAACTTATTTAAGTTAATGATTATCATCTTATTTGGATTTTCATTTATAGATCAAAGAACACTTTAGAATTTGGTTTAGTATGAGATTGAAATTCTTAGGGGTTCTATTTTGAAGTTGCAGAGATAAAAGAATGAAAGCAAAGTCTTACTCCACATGAGCTGGTTCTTATTCCAAGAGTTCTGCAGTTCATGCTTCTTATATCTCTGACCTATTTCCAGCAGTTGCACAAACAGGTCTCCAATTGCTGGAACATCAGGATAACAATGCAAGCAACTTTGCCAAGGAAAACTCTGGTATGTTCTTCATTGTCCATTTCACTGTGACTTTGATGCCTTGCTTACTAACACATCTCAGTGTTGATTATGGAGATTATTGTCAGAGACTTAAATTACAAAATTATAATTGTACACATCTATGCATGTATACCTCTTACAGGAGCTGGTCTAGCAGTTAACTGTTATAAAAGAATCATATACATAAGGCTTCTAGAAAGACAAAGCCAGAAAATAATAATTTATATGCTGAGTATCCAACATATGAATTTCTTTGTTTGCCTTTGTAAGACACTTAGCATCTACCTCTTGAAAGAAGAAAACAGTCTACTTAGAATAAGGATCACCTGTTGTGTATTGCATTTGTGACATTGGATCAGGAAAGATATAGGGTACTGAAGAGTCACAGATAATTCCCCTGAAGATGTCTTTTATTTTTATTATTTATTAGCTTTTATTCAATAGAAATTTATTTCTCTTGTTTTGGAGTTTTGGAGACTGAAAGTCCAAGATCAGGGTGCCAGTATAGTGTGCTTCTAGTGAGAGTCCTCTTCTGGGTTTGCTGATGGTCAACTTTTTATTGTGTCCTCCTGAAGGGCAAGGAAAATCTCTAGAGCCTCTTTTATATAAGCTCTTTTTAAATTTAGCACCTTTCAAAGTATTTGGTAATCTGAAGCAAAGTCAAAAGCTATCATGTTTGGTTATGTGCTGTTTCTAAGTTATATGCAGTAATAAATAGAGAAATTCCAAGGACTAGGGAGGTTGCTTGGTAGCAGAGCACTTATGTAGCATGCATAAGGCCCTGGGTTCAATCCCAGAACTACATGAGAAAGAAAGGAAGGAAGAGAAAAACAGAGTCCTTAACTGGATGCAAGAGATAGGCCACAATGACCCACATTTCACCTCCCAAATGTCTCCCAACCCCATCTCCCAACAATGGAGGAGGAAGTCACAAAACAGACATGTGTCAAAGAGAAAGTTGCCTGGAAAATACTTGCCTTATCTAGAGGGATTTGCAAATGGCTGACCTTCTCTAGGTCGTACGCTGTGGTTTGCAAATCCCAAAGTACCGAAGAACCACTGAAGGAGCATGTTTTGTTTTGTTTTTAATATTTTTGTAAAGATTCTAATTCCAAGTAAAAACTCAATGACTTGGTGAGGCCTCAGGATGTGCAGTGTTAGTGACCTTCTCTGTAATTCTGGAATGGTCAGGGTAATAGCTTCTGCTGATTGATAAATATGGAACATCTTGCTGTTTCTACCAGTGTTTTCATTGTAGAGGTCAACAAACACCCCTGTTTTCTTTTGGCAGTTTGAAAATTTGATATTTTTATTTTTGCAATTCCATGGAGATGAGGGAGAGTGAAAAATGGTTTGTCATTGTTTCCCTAAAAACATCTTGTTTTGTAGGAAAAGAAAAACTCTTTAAGGTGATCTGTATTGTCAGTTAGTACAGAATCTCTCCTCACTGAAAGCACCGCTTCGGGAATTCTTTGAAGGGTGCAGTTTAATATGGTTGAGTTTTAGAGAGTAAATTGTCCAACAGATGTGCTGTGTCTAAACAGTGATAAAATAGCTGTAATGTCAGAGATGTGTTCAGCAAAATCATTTAGTCATTTGAAAAATGAACTCTCTACTCTGTGCCCAGATCCACATTTTTGATTACTTATCTTAGAAAATACAAAATATAAACTATTAAATTTAGTACATCTATTACCTAAACACTTTTTTTTTAAATATAAAGTTTGGGGCTACTGATGTAGCTCAATGGTACCACACTTGCCTAACATGTTTAAGGCCCTGGGTTGGATCTCCAGCACCATAGTAAGTAAATAAGTAAATAAACAAACAAACAAACAAACAAACAAATAAAATCTTGTTTTAAATATAGTCACTTTTAAACACATAAATCCAAAAGAACTAAAAGGTATTTTTTCTTCTGTTTCCTAAAAATAAGTTTTCTTTGCATAAAAACCATATATGGAATATTTATCCTTCAAGGAGACATTTTTCCTTCCTGGTTTTAAATTTCTAAAACTATTTTGCATTCTTAACGACAGCATTCATTCCTATGAATAGATTTAACATTTTTCTTGCACAAATTTGAACTAAGTTTTATAGAGCACTTATGTAGTATTATGTGGAAGAATTGCTACCTCTGATGCTGTTCTTTTACATGTAAATAGATACATTTTTCTGAAACTAAACTGGAAAAAAAAACTGAAGTTAAAAGTATTTTCCCATTTACTTATATTTAATCATTCTAAGAAAAGATATATACTATTTTTCAACTCAATACGTGTTTTTATATTTTATAAAACGATAACTCCTGACCCTCAGATCTTAATCCATTTTGGATATCTTAAAATAATATGGAAACTTCAGTGAGTTTTCTTATTTTATAGACAACAGATCACCCCATCTTGTGTGAAGTGAGAGTCTTTGAGTTTCGCAGGCACCCTGCATATTGCACAGCATCTCGTTTCTCAGAGAATCATAGTTAAAGTTTTTGCACCTTATGAAAGTAAGATGTAACTGATTTGATAGAACTGGAAGTTCACAAATGGGTATATCAACAATCTTTCCTCAAGAAATTATTTTTATGTAAGAAAATAGAGGAATCTTGTTTATAATCAGATCCTGAACTTTGTGTATACATACATATGAAGTGTGGTAAGAGAAAATTGTGGGCAAATCTTTATTTTTTTTAATATTTTTTATTTTTATTTTTATTTTTTTTTTGGTACTGGGAATTGAGCCCAGAAGCTCTTAGCCACAGAGCCACATCTTCAGCCTTTTTTTATTTTTAATTTTTATTTTATAAAAAATAAAAAGGGCTCACTAGGTTGCTGAGGCTAGACTCAAACTTTTCGATCCTCCTCCCTCTGATTCCCGAGCCATTGAGATTACAGGTGTGCACCACCACACCCAGCCAAATTTTTATTTTAAATAGAACTGAAAGGTAATCTACATATTTTCCTAAAACATTCATAAGTATTTTCATAGAAGGCAGGAAGGTCTTGTTAACCAACATATCCCTAGTTAAGAAGAGCACCAACGTGAAGAGAACAGTCAAATCTTGCTTTTGTTATCTCCAGGGATTGGTCTGGTTCTGGTGCCACTGGGAACTGCTGGTCAAACAAGGAAGAGCAACTTGGGAAGAAGGGCTTGTTCTGAACCATCTTTGAGTTTCGCTTGGTTTCCAGGCCTCTCGTTCCCTCCTTCCCTTCTGCTGCATTAGTTGTCTGGATCGAGTTCAGGTAGCTGGGTTCTTACTAGCCAGTAAGAATAAATACAAAATATAAGAAAATACCAAATATAAACTATTAAATTTAGTACATCTATTACCTAAACACTGTTTCTTAAAATATAAAGTCTGGGGCTGGGGATGTAGCTCAGTGGTACAGCACTTCTGCTGCATCAGTTGGATATAAATCAAAACAAAGTGACTTGCAGGAAGAGAGGCTAAAGACAACAAAATGGCAAGAGGTGGCTGCACACAAGGTCCTCCTAGAAGGGTCATCAAGAATCTCTCCCCCTCCCTTCATCCCTAGGCTCTGTACCTCTACGGTGCGTAATTTCATTCTCTGTAACTAGATGACGAGATAGCGCTGACATTTATAAAGGGTTTAATTTTTCCAGGAGGGCCTCAATATTGGGACTAAAGAGGGTTAGTCCTCCCCAGAGGACACGAACCTGATTGGCATCCTGGAAAATTCCAGTTTACATCTGAAATGAAAGAATATGTGATCTAAAGTGGCGAGAAATAAGTGAGCCTTAGGAGTCTGGGAAAAGGAGCTCACTCCACTGCAGAGTGGGGCACAGAGGCCAGAGGTGCCCAGAGCTGAGCAGAGGATTTGTGTCACAAAGAGGGAAGCACATGTCAGGCACTTGCTGGAAATAAGAACAGGAATGTCACACTTCTTGTATCTGTTGTTTGTTTACTTTTAGTTGCAGAGGGTGGCAGGAAGAGCTTACTAAAGGCCAACACTACATACTGTACTGAATTTCACAGTAGTTTGAGAAACTCAGATTGAAGTCCACATATTTTATCTCATTGACTCTTTTTAAGAACTTTCGAGTTAACAACTGTCATCATTACCTCTATATTAAGGATAAAGAGACTGAGAAATCTGCCTAAAGTCACTTGCCCTAGGTGGGGTTATAATCTGGGCAGCGGAGGGATTTTCCTAGAATTCATTCTCTGGATTTAGCATGTGCAGGACATGCTGCAGGGTTCCAGGACAAAGCTGGAAGGATGCCTCAAAGGTGTCCTGGAGGGTGGACACTGTATTATAGGGAGCTGTGTCTCCCAGGCATGCCCTGCATTCTTCAGAGGATTCATAAGAATTCAGGTGGATTAAGTTCTCTCTGGAAAGGTATCACCACTGTTTTATCCCAGGAAATAATGTCAGCCTTCTTCCGACTCAAATTCCCCTCTGAATTGTGCTGAGTGTAACTCTCAAGTTCCTTTGCTAGTTACACTCCTGGCTTTTTGTGTTGCTTTACCAGAGAATCATAGTCTTTTAAAGCTACACAGACCCAAGGGTAAGATTTATACCTAGTCCTCTCATTTTATAGTTAGAGAACTATAATGGAGTTCCAGAATGGATGAGTGGTTTACTCAGTCATACAAGTAGGTAGAGGCAGTGCTAAAACTTGAATCTAAGCTAACTCCCTATCCTGTGTTATTTCCATACTAATCCCAACCATTTCAGTTTGATTCTTAAATAGCTAGGTAGAAGTTTCATGCTGCTACCAAACTAATTAAGTTGTGTGACCATAGGTCAGACCTAACATTTTAGTTTCCGGTAGTTTTCCTCTTCTTCTCTCCCTTTCTCTTTTTATCCTTTACTGTCTCAAGATTGGTTTGGTTTTTTTGGAGATGAGCAATAACATCTCCTTCCCCCTCCATTCCTCCCTGTCCCTCCCTGCACTTCGCAGATCATGATTTTTTTTTTCTGATGTTGGTTTATGTATTTAAAACTCTGGTTTGAATGGTCTACATTTGCTGTAAACGCCCAGATTGCAAATGGTAGTGACATGCTATAAAAGAAAAATGTTCTTATTGTAGTAAATATCCATGGATAAAAAATGAGTGCCCATTCCCATCTCCTTTGCTTCTCATTTACTGGATAAGTGCTTAGCCTTTTGAAAACCTTTCCATGCGAATCAATATGTAAAAGATTTGCTATGTGTCCAAACTGAAAGTTAATGAATTACAAAAATTTTTTATTTTGTGCAATAGCATTTTATATCTTTTTATGCATAAACTTCACAGAAAGAGACAATGCTTTAAGAGTGACAATGATCTTTACAAAGCAGAGATTATGTTACTTCTGTGAGATTTCTAAATCCCCCTCTATATCCAGTACATAATTCTCTCTCTGGACTAAATAAGGCAGAACATATTATGCCTTTTTCATCTAACACTTAAATAAACTTTACTATCTTGTACTTTCTAGTCCCTTTAAAAGAGGAGCAGGATGTGGGGGGGTGAAGTTTTCTTTGTAAAGAAAGATTGTATTGATTTATTTTCAAAGCAATGCTAAATTTTTTAACAGGAAAAGAAGACTCTAAGGTTGGATTTTTGTTCTCATTAAAAACAAACAGCTCCTAGAATTGTGGAATGCTTGCAAAACTCTTTAATAATGAATAAATAATTCTCAAATGACAGGTATAGAAAAGGAACAAGATTCGCTCATTCTGGAGTTAAGAATAAATCTAAGAACAATTTTGTATTTTTAAAAAAATATATCTGAATGCCTGCAAGGTAAACTTACTCAGAAGGGCACCTGCTGGGTGCCAATCCATGGTTCTCAGGCTTTAGGGACTACTCTCAATTCCTGAATTGTTAGCCCAAGTCAGTTGGCCCTGCCTTTTATCCTTTCTACCATGAAGTCTGGCTGTGGGGCTGTCTGGTTCACTCTGAGGTTGATTGGCTACAGCTGGTCTTAGAAGCAAATATTCCTTCATACAACACTGAGTTGCAAATTCCTACCCCCTAGGATTCACCACCGGCTGAAACAGCAGCCAGAAAAAGGTTGGTTTATGCTTTTGAGGGTGGGAACACTACTTGTGGTTATGTGTGTCTGGAATTTCATTCTGTATTTTCTAGAAACATTTGACTCTAAACCTTGGAAGTAATAAAAACACGTACCACACTTGCGTGGTATTTCACTTTTTTCAGAAAGTACTGGGAGCTTTCCCTATTTTATCTAACTGATTTTTATTTCACCTTGGTTTTAGGAATGAAGTAATTTAAATAAACACACACACACACACACAATTAGCAGATATGGATATGGAGTCACTGTGGTTTTAAGTGGCCCATTATAATCCAACCACCACTGAGAGCGGAGTAAATTCCACTACTGTATATATTATTCTCAAACTCCTGTCCTCTCTCAGAGACATCACTGCCTTTTTATTAAATGCATTGTTATATGATTACAGTCACGGAAGAATCAGCTGACCTAGGTCTCAATGCTGGGCCAGTGACTTCTTAGTTGTATGATACGAAGCTGTCCACTCAAAGCCTTTATTTGTTCCTCTGTTTTTTAAAGCTTAGTTCCTACTTCCTGGTTTATTGGCAGAAATAGGTTATAATATCATCCACTAACTGTGTGGGATGAGGCTATTTAAATGAAGTACCTAGAGAAGTCCAACTCATAGAGAATGAAAGTAGAATGGCAATGGCTACAGAATAGAGGAAGAGAGAATGGGCAGTTTGTGTTTAATACATACCGAGTTTTAGTTTTGCAAGATGAAAAGAGTTCCGCAGATGGGTGGTGGTGACAGCAGCACAGCAATGTCAGTGGGCGTGGTGACATTGAACTGTGCATTGAAAAAGAGTTGCAATGGTTGCTTTTGCAGTGTGTGTAGTTTACCATAATAAGAGAGACGGCACTGAGCACAGCGCCAGGCGACTTTCCTAGTCTTCCTTTTCACCCTTGACAAATGACTGATGGTCACGGACTTGTTCTCTGGTGACTCTCTGAACTGGGCAACTTGGATAGAGCCACAGAAGCTAAGTACTGTATTGGGTTCACTGTTCAGAAATACAGATTCAGAGCTTGTCAGAGATGACAAGAACTCCAAGAATATCATGTCCCACATATTCATGCTGAACACACACAAAAATGGAGATCTAGAGAAATTCAATGATTCAACTAAAATGACACAGCAACTCAGTGACACAGCTGGAATAAAAACTCATGATTTCTGTCTCCTGGTCTAGTTTGCTTCCCAAGAAATCCTGGATCTGCACTATCTCTTGAGAATCATGTGGGCCACTCTGTGACCTCAAATTGGGCTGAGGGTTTTTCTATGCTCTGATTGGATAACTTCAGAGGCTGGGATATGAAATATTTCCTTGAAAGACAGGTGTATTAAATAGCTTTATTGAGGTTTTAACTTCACACATTTGGATTTTACCATTTAATCAGCCTTGGGATGTGTTTATCCTATGAAACCTTCCCTATAGTCAAGATGATGACATATCTATCACCCCTAAAAGTTTCCTCGTGCAAGACAACAAGTACCCAGATTTAATCCCTAGTACTAAAAAAAATAAAACAAAGTGTGTGTAGGTCTATTTCTAGGTTCTCTATTCTGGTCTATTGATCTGTTATCTTTCTGTTAATTCCACAGTCTTGATTACCATCAATTCATATGAAATCACATAGAGTTAGACTTCCAACTTTGTTCTTTTAAAACTTTTTTTTTTTTTTTTTTTTTTTTTTTTTTGCTATTCTAGGTCCTCTCCTTTAACAAACATTTGAGAATCATCTTATCATTTTTTTTCCCACAGCCTTCTGGGATGTTGATAGGAATCCACCCATGTGGAAAAAAGTAATATCTTAAGTTTTAATTCTTCCAACCTAAGAACATTGTCTCTACATTTTTGAAGTCTTCTAAAACTTTTCTAAGCAATATTTTGTGATCTTTCTCAGTGTAAATATATTTCCCATCTTTTGTGAAATTTAACCTAAAGCATCTCAAATTTTAGAGGCTCTGTAAATGGTATTCTTTTCTTAATTTTAATTTCTAATGGGGAAAAAACCTTGCTACTTCAAACTTGAATGCTCTGTTTCCATAGAGAACAGTAAAACAATGGTTTCTCTGTTCTATTTTGGCCCCTATCTTGCTAAAGAAGTTCCACAAATGGATTTTTTCCCTCTCAGCCTTTCAAACTAAATGCCAAGAGTCCTATAATGAGGCTGAAAATGTAACCATATTGCTCAGAGGGAGCTAAGAGTGCTGTCCTCTTTTGCAAAAGCAGCTGAGTATATTACAGACACAAATTTCTGGGGCTTGTAAGAATTCTGTCAAGAGCGCGTAATGGGGATGAATTACTCCTGCTATCAGAACATCAACTTTTGCACTTCCTGACTTTGGTATGGTTAAGATGGAAATATTAAAGTGATATTCCCCAAAGTGCTTGAATTTAATAGCATTAATTACCAGACCCCCCACAAGTCTATAAAATCTTTTTTGAAAATTCCTCTGTACTCCTTATACTTTCTGGGTGTGCTTCACTCCGAGTTCCCTACCTGTAAACTTTCCAAAAAGCAAATGAGCTCACCTTTGACATCCAGTTCTCTTTGAGGAGTGAGTGAGCAGCCCTCCCTCCCCAAGAAGCAGCTGTCCTCAGAAGTCTCCTGAGCTAAATGAAGCTGGGTCTTATTCCCTTGTGTTCCATAAAATTCGATTCTCTCAGAACCCTGAGGAAACATGTTCTGGTAAACACCTTCAGCATAAAATATTTTATAAAAATCGAACAAGATCTTTTTTTTAATTATTTGCATTTCAAAAGGGCCATAACTCTAATGCAGAGGCATTTATGGTTACAGTGGATTTCAGGCACCATGGAAGGGAAAGGCAGAGGGGCAAGAAATCCTGCCATCCCCTCTAATCTCCTTGCTAGGAATGCCTTTTGTAAAAACTGGTGTGACCTTCTCCTCTGGCTGTGGAAAGGCTAGACCCTAACTCCTGAAGTACATTACTAATGCATGTAAGACTTTTCTGTCTGTGCCCAACTGTGTAATGATAAATCATGGATTTTTAAAAAATTTCCCCACAGAGAAAGTTGAGAAGATTGAACATGATCTTCTCATGAGCAAAGTTCACTATAGAAAGTCCACATGCCGGTTGAGTTGACCTTGTTATTATCCACCCGTTCCTCACCAAGCAAGCTTCTCAGGCACTGGCACTCTTGGGTGATATTTAGTAGTCCCCCACACACACTGTTCAAAGTCTCACTACCCTCAATTTAGAGAATCATGTTGGGGAGCCAAAAAGGACACCCATAGAACAAAAGAAATACAGATCTAGGCTCAGCTCTATTCATGCATGAGGCATAATGGTGAGGAAGAGATAGGTAAAAAAATGATACTGCTCAGATAGATCCACTTTAGAAAGGCTTTGTAAATTTAGTGGGGTTTGTTGTTATTGTTTTGTTTTGTTTTTTACTTTTGTGACCACAATACCTGATAAGAACAACATAGGAGAGGGAGAGTTTATTTGGGGCTCAAGGTTTCAGAGGTCTCAGTCCACAGATGGCCAAGTCCATTGCTCTGAGCCCAAGACGAGGCAGCAGCTCAGAGGAAAGCTGCTCAGCTCATAGTGCAGTCAGGAAGCAGAGAGGGAGAGAGGGAAGGGGCCACAGGGAAGATGCACCCTTCTAGGGCACACCCCCATCCAGCCATGTCCTGCCTGCCTACAGTTACCACCCAGTCCATTCAATCAAAATGCAGAGGGACTAATTACCTTACGGCTCATACTCTAATCATTTCATCTCTGACAATTCCTGCATTAACAGGACCTTTCAGGAACACCTTGTATCCAAACCATAACAGGTGGAGAGCTCAAACTTAGTCATGAAAAAGAGAAATATCGTCTAGCAGAGAAACAAGGGTGGTGTGACTCAGACGCCAGGTGGTGCTTTTAAGACACAGGCACAGAAGCACCAGCAGATGCCGGGTCCTAAATTGCAAGTATTTTAAAGTGTCCACAGCCCTGAAAGTGGCTAAGGAGATATTTAATTTGTGTCGACTAATATCTCCAAACATCTTTTCTACTGAATCCAGAACAAATTTGTAACTGGACAGGGACAGGGCAGCCTCTGGAAATTTCTGGTTTTCCAAAAGCATGAAAATTACAGTGAGAGACTGTGCCTATCTAAAAGAAATCTGACTAATGCTGTGCTTTATGTTCACTTTTCTCTCTGAACATCATACCACGGACATGGCTTTGGTTATGGCTTTCCAACAGAAGTGTCCATGTAGGCTAACACCTGCCATGAATTGCCCTTTGAGGAGGACTTGTTGGCATCTGGCAGGGCCACCATCCACCCTTTTCATGTCTGCAGCTGAGACAGAGCTGAAGCAGGTCCTTGAGCAGAGCAAGCACCTCTCTCCCCCTTGTGTAAGAAGAAATCAGAGTTACCACTAAGTGATGCAGCCTTCACAGGGTACCTAGAATCCCCTAGAGGAAGACAGCATGATGTCTATATCAGTGATTTATTGCTACATTAAAAACGGCAGGGTAAATATTTATTATCTCATAATATTTTTTGGCAGGAATCTTATGAACAGATTAACTGGGTGGTTCAAGCTTGGGGTCTCAGTGAGGTCTCTGTTGTCTAGGGCTGTAGTCACAATAGACTGAAGGATCTTCTTTTAAGTTCACTCATGGCTGTTGGTAAGATCTGTTCTTACTGGCTGTTGGTTAAGTATCTCACTTCCTCTCCATATAGGTCTTTCCATAGGCTAAGCATCTTCATGATATGACAGCCAGCTTTCCCCAGGGAATGTATTCCAAGAGACAGAGAACAGTATGGCAACCACAGTCTTTTATATCCTATCTTGGAAGTGACATACCATCACTTCTACTATATACTGTTGGTCATGTAGACCAACCTTGGTACAATGTAAGAGGTGAAATATTAGGAAGCAAGGACCATTGAGGCCCATCTTGGAGGCTGCCTATGATAACACCTCTTACCGAATTGTGCTGACAGCACAGTTGGCTCTGGTCTTTGATATACTGCACATCGAGTAACAGTTCTTAGCTTAGACACAGCAGCAAGATTAATGGGCCGGGAGTAAAAAAGTTTGGATTGAGTTCAATTCTGACGATTACGAATGCAATGTGACTTTGGAATGCTGTATTACCTTTTTGGACATCCATTATCTAATCTGTAAAACGAGAGTGTATTATAAATTATCTCAAAGATATCTCTCAGATTTGAAGTTCAGTGCCACAAAGAATTATGCCATTTCAGGCATGAATGTTATGACGGCAGTTTTGTTTAACAAAATGAGCAATTTTCCAATGAGATTTCAAAGTAATAAACCAACTGGAGAAATGGTACCCTAAAGTTTTCTGAGAACTTATTTCCTTTCTGATCATTATCGATCCTTTTATATTCATTATCGATCCTTTTCTAGTAAGTGAGCCTCACAATAACATATCTTTATTTGTATGATTCTTTAAGGTACAGCACACAGATTTTATATTGACTTCATCCATGAGCTTCCTTAGGAAGGTGTCAGGCAGGAAAAGCCATCTGGGTTTATTCTTCCATTGCTAGTGGCTAATGTTCACTTGAGTGGCACTTTGGCCAGAATGCTGCAGTAGCCTTCTGATAAGGATATTCCTGGGCATATAACCCAAGTAAATTAGTGAAAATACCCCTTAATATCCAAAGTCTCTAAAAAGACAGCTGAATGGCCTAGCATATTCAGGATGGACTAGCAAAGAAATGAACAGTGGATCTCTTTACCTCGTAGACTAGCCTAGAATAAGCAGAGGACAGAGAAAATATCTTGGGAGATTTATCTTCTGAGATGAAAGTGGGAAAACCATCTACTTGTTTTTTTCTGAATTCCTTAAACATGCCAAACAGGTTCCTACCTCAAGACCTTTGTATTTGCCTTTATTTGGGAATCCTTCAGATCTGGGTCAGTGATCACCCCTTCAGATAGGCCTTCTGTAGTCACGAGTCTTGAGTGGCCTTCTTCCCGCTCTGGTCGTTTTCTACCACACCATTTTTTTTTTTTTTACTATCTTGGGGCGCTTAGCGCTGTGTAAAATCATCTTGCTAGCGTCTCTATTTAAAGTGTCCACCTCCAATACAGAGTAAGCTGTTAGAGAAGGAACCCCTTCTGTCCTGTTTGCTGCCACATCCCCAGTGCCTAGAATAGCTCCCAGTGCAGATTGGGCACGCAGTAAATATTTGTTAAATGGATGGAAAGGCTTATGGTTTGATGGAAGTGAGTTTAGGGAGAATTTTGGAGAATATTAAAAGGCCTGTTTCCCATTGAAATAGCAAGGAGGGACTAAATTTGTGTATAAAGAGCCTGGGGTAGCCCACATACTGAAGACAACCCCCAACAGTTGGGAGAATCCCCTCTGGGATTCTAGGGGGACAGGTCCTGCTGTCCAAACCAACAGCTGTACCCCAGGAAAACAAGAAGAGGATACAAGGGCTCTCCTGGAACATTTGCAACCAACATATGAATGCGGTGCTCACTGTAATAGGTTCTCTCCCCTGGGGGACACAATGGGAAGCTTCCCCTTCTTGAAGCCAAGGGAAGAGTGCCTTCATGAGAAGGGCAGGAGTGAGTGACCGGTAGGTCTTCGGCCAGCAAGATATCAACTTCACAGCAGCCCAGCAGTTCAGCTCCCCTTTTTTGTTAACCTGGGGAATAGGAAGTAAGAGAAAGGTGGCAGTATAAAGCAGAGATGACCGGCATGGGTTGGCAAGGACGGGGGGATATTACTGCATGGAGCACAGGCAGACAGATGAAATCTTGAGAGTTCTCCAACAGCAGATAAAGGGCTCCCCAGTTTATAAGAAGATGCACGTGTGTGGGGGTGAGTGTGTATCAGTGTGTGTAGGAGAGTGAGTATGTAGAGGTGAGGGGCTACTGCCAATAGCAGGGGCTCTGTTGGAGTGGAAGAGGGTGACTTAGTCCCTTTGTGATGCTATAACAGAATGCTTGAGATGAGAAAACTGATTTTAAAAAAGGTATTTCACATAGTTCCGGAGACTAGGGAGTTCAAGATGCGGGGGCTTCATCTGGTGAGGGACTTCTCTGTGTATCCTAACATGGTAGAAGGTCTCACATGACAGGAGAATAAGAGCATGCAAACCCAGGTCTCTCTTCCTTTTCTGATAAAGGTACCCTCGTGGCGGGGGTGGGCATCCTCACACTTCCTCTGGTCCCTAATGCCTCCAAAGGCAGCACATTCAAATGCCATCTAAATAGGAAGTGAAGGATTAAGTTTTCAACATATGAACTTTTGGGGGCCACATTTAAACCATAGCACAAAGGAACACAGACAGACAGACAGTGGGTCGGGCCCCTGAGAGCATTTCACTCATTCCTCTTCACCACTATAAACCCACCAAAAAGCTAGATTCAGGGTAAAAGTGGAGGAGAAGGTTTCCAGAAACAGATCATGTCCTGGAGCCATGAGTATATCTTGAGCCACACCCAGTTGCACTGGGAAGAGGAGATGAGATGAAGGTGGATGTGAGTTTAAGCCTGCTTAGACTTTCCAAAACTGAAAGTGACCAGAAATGTATAAAATCTAGCTCAGATATCACTGAGGGACAGGAAGAAGCTAGTTGACAGATCATGGCTAAAGGCAGTCACGGGAAAACATAAATAAATGAAACTATTTCATGTTTTCAACGCTGAGTTTGAATTCTCAGATCACCTGGTTACAGCAGGAAAAAGGCAGACTTTTAGTAAAAGTGACTTTGATTTTTCTTTAAGTGAACTCTTGCTGGTTTGGGTCAGAGGGTAAAGTATCAGAACAATTTGTAGAAATCCAAGATTCAAGACACAGCCTTAGAGCTGGGGGCTCCATTGTCCTTCCTCCTTTATACAGTAACTTCCTTTGCCTGGCCCCCAATTTTATGAGTCAAGGAAGGAAAAGACTAAAAACTATTTTTTGAACATCATTTTCCTACAACTTCAAAGGATTTATTTTAAACCTTTGGGCAAATCATTTAAGTTTTCCAGGGTACTTTGTACCAGGACTTGAGTGGCTAGATTGAAAGGAAACCAATGCCACTCTTCATTCCCTCTTTCCTTCACCACGAGATCCCTGGGGAGACCTCTGGACTCTCCCTGCCCTGGTGGACATCCTGGGAAGGCGTGTCCTGGGGCTGCTGAGGGCTGGCTTCAGGGGATTCCTACTGCAGTCTGGGTATGGACAGCCCCAATTGGAGGATAAATATTGCAATTGTTGATAGCTGAGGAGAAAGCTGTTTTAGAAAGGAGCAAAAGTTAAACATAAAGCTTTGAGTTTAACAGACTCCTTTATTAAGAGGAAAGTGCAGTTATTGAATAATTTTTAAAACAGAAAAAAACAGTATTTTCTTTTAAGACTTAAGTATGTATGGACAGTCAGTAGGTTTCTGTCCTGCTTGGGCTTTTCTAATCTTTGGGTGTTTTACTCCTGCAAATTCCTTTCATCGTCCTGAGGAAAAGCACTGAACAGAGTAGCACCTACTGACAGATATTGGAAAGGTTTTTATGGGTGCATGGGTGTGTGAGTGGGTTCCTTCAGATGTTTCCCCCCAACGTGAAACAAACCAATGCCCTGTACATGTCTGTTCAGAATCTTGTGAAATTCAAAAACTTTGTCATGGCATTTGTGAAGTCCTGTGCAAGTTAGCAGCCCAAATTCAAGGAGTCTGTCTTTCCTGCAGATCTCTAACCCGGGCAGAACCTAGCCCAAGATGGAAAGGCCCCCGGACGCACTCACTTCTGAGCACCGACATTTTCCACTTTTGCCCAGTGCTGGTTGACATCTGTGAAGAACTCACTGGGCTTCATTATGAAGTTCACATTCATTAACAAACCCCTTTCCTCGCTGCCCCTTCTCCTCCCTCACATAAAACCAGTACTGCCTAGTCACCATTCATACCAAGTACAGAGATGATAATTCATCTCCTCTAACAATTTCTGTCTATGGGTGGAGGATGCTGGGGCTACTGTGTTAAGAAGGATTCCAAATAGCATTTGGGTCAAAACTGGTAAAGGAGAAGGAGCTGGATCCACAGCATGTTTGTACTACATCTGTCTTCCCTGGTCTGACCTTTGTGGATGGATAAAATATTGAGATTCTAATTCTGACAGATTCTAATTCCTCTCAGATTGCTGCTCATCTTGAATCTGGGGGTAGAGAACACAGAAACCTAAAAACTATAAGATTGGAATTAGTATTCATAATAATAATAAAAGTCATGACTATCAATTAAATGCCTACTAAATGTCATGATGTCATGTATTTATATAAAGATCTAGACGTAAATTTCCAGTCCTAAAGTTTACCTTTGTTGTTGTTGTTGTTATTGTTGTTGTTGTTGTTGAAACCAGAGGTACTCACCACTGAGCCACATCCCCAGCTCCTTTTTTATATATATTTTTATTTAGAGACAGGATCTTGCTAAGTTGCATAAGGCCTCCTAAATTGCTGAGGCTGGCTTTAAACTCATAGTCCTTCTGCCTCAGCCTCCCCAGCCACTGGGATTATAGTCATGCACCCCTGCACCCAGCTCCTAAAATTTACATCTATAGGAGGGAACTATTATTTTTCAGATGAAGAAACATATCTCAGCCAAAGTAGTAACTTGACCCCAAACACACAACTAGTAAGTAGGTAACTGGGACTCAATGCTGAGTGTGTCTGACTAGTGCCTGGTTTTCTTCCAGAGAAACTCTTAAACATAAATGTGGCAGGAGAGTCCCCTGCACTAAGGAGACCTCCTGTGAAGCGGTGGGGGTGTGAGCAGTGCTCTCCCTACATGGGCTACACTCTTTTTTTTTTTAAAGAGCAACATGACAGACAGAATAGCTCATTATTAAATAATTGGGTCCTTTTCTGCATGATAAAGTGGGAAGGGAACCAAGAACAGCATGGCCAATATATCAGAGGATTTCCTGACATTCCCCTAAAGCAGAAGAACGGGCTGCCCCTGTCTCCTCCATGCCCTGGGCTCTCCCAAGCCACAGCCTGACATTATCAATGTTCACACCTGTTAGCCGCAGACAGTGCCACTGCGTTCCACAGCACCGGCCTCTCAGCTCCTGGAGAAGTCGTTTTACTTCATTTAAGCAAAGGAAAACCCCCTCAGAGTAAAGAGGCCCTTTTCCCCTGGTTCAGCAAGCAGTGCCTCTGAAGGTGGGTTTAAGTCCATTTTCAGAAGCTAGGCCCATGGTCCAGGTGTGTCATTCACAAGATGCCAGCTGCTGGCAGAGCCTGGGGCTCCCCGCAGGAAGGACCCCTGTTCTGATGGGCTTAACTAACTCTTCAAAGGCATGAGATACATACAGCCACATTTCCAAGAATCTTTCACACATTCGATTTCTGGG
This sequence comes from Urocitellus parryii, assembly GCF_045843805.1. Classification (NCBI taxonomy): domain Eukaryota; kingdom Metazoa; phylum Chordata; class Mammalia; order Rodentia; family Sciuridae; genus Urocitellus; species Urocitellus parryii. The sequence goes on from NC_135539.1 coordinate 65,602,929, forward strand.
CTGTGCCCAGCATTTATCTTCATATGTCCATCATCTTTACATCACCAAAAGCATTAAAAGTCAGAGCTATGGGGCTCCTAGCAAATATACTGCTGCTTCTCCTCACACTTGGCATAGATGGAAAGACCTCCTGTCTTGGTTGTTAAGACTCCAGTGGTTTGGCCCAGGCCAAATGTAGGTCTAATTGACCCCACATCCCACCACTCTCAGATTTATTCTGTCCATTCTAGTCTCAATAGCCTCGTCTATGCTCTGGTTATTTACCAAATATGCTCTGCCCCAGGACATTTGTATATGTTTGCTCTTTCTTCCAACTGGAACATTTTCTTCTAATAGCTGCTTATCTCCCTCTATTACCTCATCACCTAGAGCATCAGTGTTAACTTGTTACAGACACCTTCTGTGAGTCAACTTTCTGTTCCTGCAACAAATACTTGAGATAAATCAATTTAAAAAAGAGGAACTGTTTATTTTATCTCATAGTTTTGGAGATTTCAGGTCATGACTGAATATCCTCCTTGCTTGGGGCCCATTCACTGCCTGGGAAGTGGAAGACACCCCAGTCCCATAATCCTCTTCAAAGGCACAGCCCCAAATGACCTAAATCCTTCAACTAAACCCTCTCTCTCTCTAATTCCCACCATTTGCTAATAGTGCCAGGCAGGGAGCAAGCCTTTAATGCATGGAACTTGGGGGAACATTCCAGATCCAAACTGTAGTATCTCACTCCTCCCTAACCACCAAATAACACTGCCCTTCATTGTTAACACTATCTTTCTTTACTGAATTAAAAATTCTTGAGGGCTGGGGTTGTAGATCAGTGGTAATGCACTTACCTAGCATGTGTAAGGCCCTGGATTGATCCCCATCTCCAGGTAAAAACTAAAGAAACAAAATAAAGGTATTGTGTCCATCTATAGCTAAAAATATTTTTTAAAATTCTTGATTTATTATTGTCTATGCCAACAGAAAAGAAACTCTGAGAATATGGAATTTGTTTTGTTCTGAATGCCTAGAAGTTTCTCAAAAAAGCATTCTCTTCATCTTTTCCATTACTATAGTAACAAAATACCTGAGACTGGGTAATTTATTATGAAAATAAATTTATTTATTTAGTTTACTGTGTAAGAATCTGGTAAGTCCTGGAATATGGTGCCAGCATTAGGTAAGGGCATTCTTACTACATCATAAGAAGGCAGAGGACATTACATGATGAGACAGGGCAAGCATGCTAGCTTGAGTCTCTCTTCTTTTTATTATTAAAGCCCCTAATGCCATCATGAGGTCCTGTTCTCCTAACTTGATCTAATCCTAATTATTTTTCCAAGGCCCTACTTTCAAATACCGTAAGCTTCCTGCACATCAGCTGCAGGGGAACATATTCAAACCAAGATGATGAACGAATGAATAAAATATAGAACTGGAAAAGACAGTGGTGTTTAATCAGTAAGTCTGTTTGATTTTGCTACTTAACCTTCTCTGGTTTCACTGTGTAGTGATCTGTACAGCCCTTAGGCACCTTAGGTTGCCAGGGCTCTTCCAAAAGTTGCCTCCCTAGACAGAGGTGAATTCTTCCACTCTTGGTTGCCATCTTGTTTCTGTGGCTGCCACACGAGGCCCCACGGACCCTGAGCAACTTACCGGAAATAAAGTACCCTACACTCTCATAAAACAGTAAGAACAAACCAACAGACAACCCAGAGAACCTAGCCTCCGTAAGTCACTATTTTGTAAGATAACTGATTATTAATATTCAAAAAGCTTTAAGGGATTTTTTTTATCCAAAAGCAGGCTATATTTAGTAGCAATAGTTGAATATGTTAGGTGAGTGCATCTCTCTGCTAGCCATGGAAAATATAGATTTTAATATAAGCATGAAGACTATTTGCTGTGATTATCTACATATGTCTATGCTTTATACAAAACCCAAATAAATGAAGAATAACATTTTCTAACACTAGTTTATTTCTATACTAAATACAGCAGTACTGAAAAGACTTTATTTTATGTTCAACATTTTGTAGCATTTGCTGCACTGAGCCTGGTGGCCACGTAGGGGTTTAGAGAGCAGAGAAATAAATAGACTTATTCCTGAAAGGAGGAGAGGAAGGTGGGACTCCCAGGGGAGCCGAGCCCTTGTATTTGATGAATGAGTCTTTTTCAAGTATCTCTGTTGTTTGGTTGTTAAAGGAAATAGAGTTGCTCTCCTGAGTGTCCCCAAGTTCATTGTGTGAAATTTGCCTTGTTTGGGGACTCCATTATTTTCCTGGCTGTGAAATGTGGAGGGAGAGGGGTTTTCAGGATGTGCTGTGTGGAGATCCTCCCAGGGGAGGCCCTTCCTTTGGCAACATCCTTCCTACAAGAGTCGGGGATGGGTGCTCAGTAAATGAGTCCAAGTTCCACGATAGATGGAAGACCAAAGCCATAGTGAGGAGATGTGATGTTCAAAAGAACAGCTCCACGTGGACTCTTCACATTCTTACCACTTCACATTCTTACCACTCAGGCAACGCAAGATTTAAGATTATGCCACCTCATTTCTGTTGAGCTGATGAGAGTTAGATAGGTCTAAACAGATGCACTGTAAACTTAAAGTCTTTGTGAATTCAACGTTAGAAACACACACAACAGCACTGTTTGTGGCTTTAAGATATCCAGCCTCCCCACCCCATCCCCAGAAACTGCCTTCTGAGTAAAGAGACGCCAAGTCCCATGGGTCCTCTGGCTGCGCCATCTTGAAGGGGCCCCCAGCTAGGCCTGCCTCATTCAGGACAATATTCTGCCCGGTAATGCCTAGTAGGAAAGCTAAGTCCCAACACAGATTTCCACACACTGTCTTTTCTCTGAATGACAGCAGCAAAACTGACTGGGTCTTGCCAACCCACTTGGGACAGCTGAAAGCAGGATCCATCTGACAAGAGCAAATAAGGCACAAAGGGCTTCCTTTGCTTGGAAACGTAAGGATCAGGATTATTCTCCGGTAAATTAGGCCAGGGTTCAAATGTGAATGCTCCAAGTGGAAAGGCTTGTCAATGGTGTCTCTGTGGAATCATCATCGTCACCTTCCTCATTTCGGTTTCTAATGAACTTATGACACCAATATATGCCTCTAACAATAGAAGTCAAAAGAAACACTTTGGAAAGATCTCAAAAATAGGGAGGTTGGCATAACAGGAAGGAACTCCGCTCATCTAGATATTTACAAAGATTATATTTTTATAATTTAAAAAAAAATAAGTGATCTTAATAGAAAGTATTAAGAATGTTTAAAATAAAAGGCTATTTTCCCTACAGTAATGCTGATTGACATCATAATTAAAATCAAAGCACACAGCTAGGAGTTACTGAAGCCAGGAACTGTGGGGAGCAGTTTACCTGCACTATTTTAATGTGAGCACGGTGACATCCTGAGATGGGTACTGTTATGCCCAATTTACCAAGGGGGAAACCGGCTTGAAGAGAGCACAAATGGCTTGACAGAACTCATACAGCTGGTATGTGGTGGAACCAGAATTTAAATGCCAAACTTTTGGCTACTGTCCTGAGTGTGTAGTTCACACAGGGCAGTAGAGAAAAGAAATAAATAAATTTGGAATTCTGGGTTTCTATTGAGGCAGCAACCTTTTGGATAGGCATTAAGGGTTTGTTGTGGAAGAGGAGAGAAGATTTAAAGAAAATATTATCAAATAATTGATTGCTCTCTAGGGGAACCATGTTCCCTCTAACACTACATCAAGATATATTTTTTTCATATCAAAATCCATAGACACAGAGTAAATCAGCAGCTCCAGGATTCTGAAAGAAGAACACATTCCAGTCTGTGTAGTGCCTAAGTGCACAGAACCAGGCACTAAACTCTGGATTCGAGTCCTAGCCCCAATACTCATGATCCGTATGACCTTGGGAAAGTGTTAGCCTCTCTGGGCCTCCATTTTTCAACCAGTTGAATTGAGATAATAGCAGAACATCTTTCCCTGACCCACTCTGAGGATTAAATGAGTTAATATTTTCCAGTGGCTCATGGTGTACACTCTATTAGGATTGGTTAGTTCTAGTGCCTACACTGGAATAACCTTACTCAAGAACTGAAGGACACAGATGGCCAAAAAGGTAAGTGATGTTCATGACCGTCTGCTAGGCCACAAGTTCAAACTCGAGCACTCCATAGTTCTTGTTCTCATAGGTGTTGGAGGTCTGCTATGGTTTAGATCTTAAATATCCCCAAAGGTCAAGCATTGAGAGGGTGGGTAGTGAGATCCCTTCAGATCATCAGGGCTATGCCTTTGAAGGGGACTGTGGGACCCTGGTCTCTTCTTCTTCTTCTTCGTCCTCTCTTTCACTTCTGGTCTGCCATATGCTCCTGCTATGCTGTGATGTCTCACCACAGACCAAAGAGCAATGAGACCAACCGATAAAGGACTCAAACCTCCAAAACTATAAGACAGAATAGACCTCTTATCTTTATGAATTGGTTATCTCAAGTATTTGTGATAACAGCTAACAAAATTTATTTATTTGCTTTACTTTTTTAATAAAAATTATTTATTAAAAATAATTATTTTTATTTAGTTTCTCCCTTCGACCTGACACATTAAACCTGTTCTTACCTTCCTGCTTGTTCTAAATGAACCATGGACTTTTTCTTTGTTTTGTACCCAAAATAGTACATTTTAATGAAACTAATTAACAAGATAATTCACAAAAGCCTAAATACTCAACAGTTGCCAAGACTATTTCGATGATATTGTGATAGTTACAGAATCTTACAAGTCGGCTTCTGAGGTGATTGGCTTCAATTCACCCTCTAAAAGATGCTTCCACTTCATTACATTGAAATCTTTTATAGAGTCTCAAAGTAGAAACTGATTCTAAAAATGGAGTTTTCCCTAGAAAATTCTACATTTAAAAAGCTAGGGGCTGGGGATGTGGCTCAAGAGGTAGCGTGCTCACCTGGCATGCACGGGGCGCTGGGTTCGATCCTCAGCACCACATACAAATAGAATAAAGATAACATAAAATAAAATAAACATACTGCCTGGTCTATAGGAAATGCTCAATAAATGTCAACCATAATATTAATATTCATGTTATATCATGGGATGGCCAACACCTTGCCAGGAAACTCTTCCCTGCTGGGAGGGATAAGCCTCCAAAGAACTTAGGGTCTGAAATAATTAGTAAAGAACAAAAGACAAAGTCAGAATTATAGTTTTAAAGGATAGAGTATCTGATAGGCTCAGCCCACACAAGACCTGGAGCTAGACAATTAGAAAATAGTTCCCGTGTTTTATTTAAGGGGGTACGTCAAAGGCGGGCTAAAGTTTCAGGGGTGGAGTCTTGCTTCCTGATGTCTTATAGTCAACAGGTTGATTGGCATCTGGGCAGGTTACACCCATCTCAGAGAGGCTGTGTGACTAGAGCAGGTCACCCCATCTCTGGTGCCACATGGGACCTTTCTGAGCAGAGCTGAGGGGGAGTTCACATGTCTTGGGCGATCTTACCCTGTGGGATTGCCCCAGGAAGTTCCCAGTACCAGACTTTCCCACTCACTGGCTACAAGGCTGAAAACGTCCTCATGTAGAGTTTGTGGATGGCTCTTGACAGTGGTAGATGGAGCCGTGCAAACCTTCTACCTCCCAAGCCTGTGACTATCAAAAAAAAAAAGAATAGTCACACTGGTCTTTAAATGTCCAAAGCACAGACTTTGAGCTGCCTCTCTTTGACAAAACAACTTTGCCAGTCGATGTGCCCCTCAGGCATTTCTGAGTGTCACAGGGCCCTCTCTTGCCCCCTCAGGAAAGCATGCCTCTGACACTGGCCCTCTTCTCCTCCTGGGGCTCCCAGGGCTTTGGTAGCCTGTCGTGGAAATATCCTCCCTTGGGACTCTGTGTTCTCAGTGAGATCACAGTCGTGTCTACAGTCACTTGACCTCTGAAGAAGGGACTTGAGGCCCAGCAAGGGCAAGGCCTCACTGTGATAGAGGCAGTTTTCTGGAAGTTCTGTGGCAGTAGGATGTGGAGCAAGAGCTACTGTTACTCCTCCTGCCTGAGGGGCTTGGAGCCCACAAATGCAGCCCTTTCCACATCCATCTGGCTCTAGGCTTGCTCCTCCCCAGGAGGTCTATCTGAGTATCTGTACAGGTCAGAGTTCACAGCACACACCCTGCAGACCCTGGGGTAGTGGAGGGTGATCCTCCTACCACCACTGTGTGCACCTACGTCTGTGCATGCGTGTGCCCACACACAGTTCTAAAGCTGAACCTTGAAGTGCATCACAGAACCTGTTGCAGAAGAGGATTCTTCTGGGAAATTGAAAAGTGAGTCTGTTTTCCTTCCTGGGGAAACAACAGCCCCCTAACAAGAGAGATGCCTCTTGGCCCCCAGAGAAGCTGCTTACATCAGAACATACGTTTAGCTCTTCTTAAAAATTCGAATTAGGAGGCTGGGGGTTGTGGCTCAAGTGGTGGAGCGCTCGCCTAGCACCTGTGAGGCATTGGGTTCGATCCTCAGCACCACATAAAAATAAAATTAAGATATTGTATCCACCTAAAACTAAAAGATAAATATTTTAAAAAAAATTCAAGTTAGGGAGTCAGCCCACGGGACACCTCAGTCCAGAACATCCAGCTGCAGATACTGTTTTAGCACATTTTCGTCTTTCCCTTACCTACATTGCTATGATTAAAAAGACCATGTCAGCCCCGAGGTTGAATTCAAGTCCCTATTCTAAGGAGCTCTAAACTGCTTCTAACTATAATTGATTAATTTAATTTAGTCTTTGAAGCTTAGTGTATGAGCTCAGGGTCTCTCTATAGAAAAGACAAATATGTCAAATATGTGCCCACTTCCCATGCTCCCAACCTTCCCTCTCTGCCTGTGTGTGTGTGTGTGTGTGTGTGTCTGTCTGTCTCTCTGTCCGTCGGTCTATGTCTCTTCCACACAGAACGAGTAACTCAGAGAGTGGCAGAGGGCTTTTGTAGCAGGCTCTGAGTTCCATCCTCAGCACTGTAAAACAAGGGGCAGGGGCGAGGCTGCCTCCTGGATTTGTCACTCACACCTTGACAAGAAGGGCTTCAGTGGAGTGGAGTACAAGGATGAAAGCCCACATGGAGAGGACCTCGGACCTACGGGGTAAAGGGACCTATGGAGTCATTCTTAGTGACGTGTCCTCTGCAAGCTCTGACTGTAAACCAGAATCGCGAATCCATACCAACCCTTAGAACCTTCCCATAATCCTAGTCCTCTTTAAAGTCGGCATCACTTTTTAACATCTTATAATGAAGATACTGTGGCTAACCATCAAAACTCATGAAATATATAATTTTGTGAAACGTCAGGTGTGAACATCATTACTGAAATTTTAGAAGTAGAATGGTTAGATAAATGAGAACAAGGATGCTATTACTCCAAGTCACCAAATATGTACTCACTGGTATATCAGATTGGGGGGGGAACCCTTAAAAGGGTAGGGCCCAGGCCTATTACCCTCTCTCCACCTCCACTCCCTCACTTGCTTGTTGTGGCTCAAGGCTTGTTCACCTTTCAGAGGAAGGAGCTGGCTCTCACATGCCTCAGAGAAGCTGGCCCCGCTTACTACATTGAAAGTGGAGGTGGGAGTCCCCTCTCTGAGGACGGACTGGAAAACCCACCTGCTGCCCCATTATGTGGAGCCAGAGGACAAAGAAAAGACATATTTGAGATGAAGTATGGAGGAAAAGAATTGAGAAACAAAGTGTGAAACCAAAAAGGGGCCCAGAGAGGAGTAGACTGGAAAAGGAGATATACAAAGGGGTACATTTCTGAGCTCTAGGTTCCTGTTTGTACTGGTCGACTAGGTCTATTTACAGGTATCCAAGGAGGATGGTTTCCTACAGTAACAGTACTGGGAGAAAAGGTTTCCACATGACAAATAGGACCATCCGATAGGATCAGATTTGTGTTGCTTGGAACTGTGATTGATTGTGGTGTGTCCCTCAGAAGGATATGCTGGAGTCCTAAAACCTCATACCCATGAATATGACTCTATTTAAAATTAAGGTCTTTATAGATAGAATCAGGTTAAAATGAGGTCATACTGTAGTAGGCTGGTCCCTAATCTAATATGATCAGTATCCCGATAATAAGAAAAACAAATTGTACACAGGTTAACACCGAGGGAAGATGGCCTTGTAAAGATGAGACAGAGTTTGATGTTTTGCTAACATGAGCCAAGAAAGGCTTGGGGCTACCATGATCTGGAATAGACAGGGAAGGTATTATGGTTTAGATATGAGGTGTCCCCCACAAGTTCAAGTGTAAGATAATACAAGAATTTTCAGAGGTGAAACAGTTAGGTTACAAGAACCTTAACCTAATCAGTGCATTCATCCACTTGAATGGGTTGACTAAGAAGTAACCATAGGCAGGTAGAGCGTGGCTGGAGAAGGTAGGTCACTGAGGGCGTGTCTTTGGGGTATATATTTTGTCCCTAATGCTCTCTCTCTCTGCTTTCTGGTTGCCATGTCCCGAGCAGCTTCCCTCCTCCACACCCTTCTGCCATGATGGGTGCTTCACGTCTGGCCCAGAGCAATGGAGGCAGCTGTCTATGGACTGAGACCTCTGAAACCATGAGCCCCAAATAAATTTTCCTCCTCCATAGTTGTTTTGGTCAAGTCTTTTGGTCATGACTAAAACCAAAAAATATTCCCTAGGAACTTCAAGGGAGCGTGGCAATGCCCATGACTTGATTTCCCCCCAGAACTGTGAGAGAATAAATTTCTCTTGTTTGAAGCCACCTGGTATGTGGTACTTTGTTAAGTAGCCTTAGGAAACTGATGTAGGAACTGTAGACACTTTCTAACCTGTGATGTGTATGAATCTATATAATATGTCATCATTTTCCAAATGTCCCTGAGGATGATATTTTTTAAAAATCCCAACCTAGAAAAAAAATTCGCAATCCAAATCAATACCTATATTTATTTTTCTCTTCCAAGTAATTAAACAAACTTCAAGTGGAGGGTGAGGCCAGCTTCCTTTGGATTCCAGTGAACAGCATTGATAAATCAGGACCGTTACATCTCTTAGAAAGCACTCTGTAAAAAGCAAAGTCTGAGTGTTGTGTTTACTAAAGTGATACCATATGTTGGTTGATTAACAAGTTGTCAGAATATTAGAAGTTCTTGGCTGATTGCAAGGAGGAGCATCTGTTTGCTGAATCCTTTATCTAATGTGTGCACAGATATTGCTAGGTTTGGCACTTTTCCTAAATATCCGATATAAATTCCTGCAGTATTTAGCCTTCAGAGAGTCACACTGATGTACTGTTGGAGTTGCGGGTATTTATTCCGAGGAAAGCAAATGAAGGAAGGCCAGGTTAAAAAAACTATAAGTGTACACATGAGTGTATTTGTGTCATTCACAATTGTTTGGCCACGATACCTGACATCATCTATGACAACTAATGTTTATCTGAATGTCACCTGCATAGTAACTTAAGAAGACAAAAAAAGAAGAAGAAAGAAAATTTTCTTTTGGAGTTATTTATTGCTTCACTTTGGGTAAATATTCATAATGCCTTCTACTTATACAGTGACTTACAGTTTACAAATGGTTTACATTAGATTCTCACAACCTTGGAAAGAAGGCAAGGAATCCTATCCCCATTTCGAGGGCTGGAGGTAGAGCTCAGTTGTAGAACATGTGCTTAGCATGCAATGAGGCCCCAGGTTCAATGCCAATACTAAAAAAGAAACAAGAAAATGGAATCTGCAGTCGAGTGGAGGTGAATCCATTTGATGTGGATGTGGAACAACCAGAATATAAAGCCAGATCTTCTAAGCTCCACCCCTGCCCCTGCTGCAAACTCTAAAAACAGAAGTTCAGGAGCTGGTTGTAGGTGCCATGAAGGGATCTAGTCAGGGTGAAATTCTGGAGTTTTCCTTTGTACTTTTTGACACCTTCCCCTCCTTTGATAATTAGCATATACTGGATTGCGCCATTTTAATTTCAGCCAGTAGATCTCTTTCCACTGCTCATCAAAGCAGACATGAAATAAGTAAAGGGGTGTGGGGAGGCGAACTCATCTTATGTCACTTCAGTTCAAAGGTAGACTTATATCTCAGTTCCATCTTCTTTGAAATTTCTCAGTACCTCTGGTTTTAGAACTAAGTGCCTCTGATAATGACGTACATATCATCTTTTTCTTTAGCTTGGACTTTTTGTCCTCTATTTTTATGACATAGCGGAAGTCTTTGTTATGGAGAAGCCTTTTAATGTTTCAGAGAAATGGAGCATATTATGAAAAATAGGGTATTTCCTTTTAAGTATTCCAAAATTTAGCCCTTCATTTAAACCATAAGTCAGGTGTTACATTTGGGCATTTCATCTTATCATTCCTTTTTGCTTAATGTAGTGGGAGGGGGACTCTTCCTCTACCCTCAAATTCAAGATGTGTGTGTACTGGGGGCGGGGGGATTAAACTGATAAAAGACTGATTAACAAAAGAAAAGGTTTACCTTCACATGCATGTAGAAGAACTCTCAGAAAAGAAGTGAAAAACCTCCACAAAGTAGTGAGGACTTGAAGTTTACATACCATTTTAACAAAATGGAAAGATAAAGGAGTTTGGACTTCTAAGAGCCATAAAGGATAGGAGAGTAAATACATGGCGGGTAGGTGTAATAGTATGGCCCTGGGTTCAATCCCCAGCACCACTAAAAAAGAAAAAAAAAGTAAATATCCGGAGGAAAGGAATGGAAGATAACGGATATTTAGTGAGGCTTGTTATGAGAGGCAAGTTGGTGGCATTGCCATGGTAAGGGTCATCCCCTCTCCCTGGGGATGAAGGTCCTCACCAGATACTGAGCACCAGACTCTTGGTCTCCCCAACTTCCTGAATCATGAGTTGAATGAACTTCTATTCAAATGAAGGGAAAAGGACACATCACAGTGGGAAATTCGTGACCTTCTTTTAGGCAGAAAGTGGTTGGGCAAAGACTTCTTCCTGTGTCATCTGTTTCTCAACTACCTTCAGCTGGAAACAGCCCTCATACTAAAGGGGCATATTTTGGGGGCGGAGGGGGGTATGTTCTGAGGCCCACAGCGGTCAGGCCCTTCCCCTTTTTCCAACCATGTCCTCAATCTCTCAGTTCCTGGGCCTGCTCCTCTCACCCTATGCTTCCCTTCTTCTGAACCCACATTCCTACTGTCTGTCTTTCTATTATTCACTCCTCCATTCTGACCATAGCCACCCTTCAACACAAGCCTGAATCTATTTCCCTATTCTAACGACACCCCAGACCTCTAGCTCCCTCCGGTGGCTGCTTCTAAGATTCAAGGCTACCCTCGCCCATCAATTTGACAACCTTCCATTTAGCCCTTGAGATGTTCAGTGGCTGTTTCCACAGTTATATCAATATCTTCTGTTGTTATTTGACTTCTCACATTTTCTTCTCTTTTATGTCCTTAGCCTCAATTCTTCTTCTTTCCCTTGTCCCCGTGTTTCCTGGAATATTGATTTCTGAAGTATGAGCCAAGGAAAATCTGAACTGAAGCTCCCCCAGAGTTGGGGTTGGGAAGATAGTTTCCTGGGACTGACTGTGGTTCTGCCAAATTGACTTCCCAGGTGATCCTTCTGCACAGTGAAGGTTGTGAATCATTGACATAGACTGCATATATCTCTCACTCATGTATTCAGACAACAAGTTGTTGAGCACAAATTAGGTGCCAGTACCTAGATTACTGGTTCAGGCAGACATGGTCCCTTATTTCTTGGAATTTCTAATCTGGTTTAGAAAGTAGATGATGAACCAGGATTTAAAGTGTGATGTGGGCTATAAGGAAGAGACGTGAGAAGCCTTAGGAATATCTCAGAGAAAGTATCAGCAGGGTCTGGTGTCAAGGAATACTTCCCTGAGAACACAGAGTTGGGACCTAAGGGAGAAGTTAGACTTGGCTAGCTGAAGGGGGGCAGGCACAAAAGAGAGACAGAAGAAATCCCATGTATGAAGACTCTGAGGTGGGAAAAATCATGGCCTCTTTTTTGGAAGGACAGTATCTTTGTTCATGTTCTGTTACTGTAACAAAATACCTGAAACAAGTAATTTATAAAGAATAGAAGTCTGTCCAACTCATGATTCAGGAGGTACTCAGTATCTGGTGAGGACCTTCTTGCTGCATCATAATGTGGCAGAGAACATTATCTGGTAAGACAGAGCCATCATGCTAGTTTGAATCCCTTCCTTTTTTTATAGAATCACTAATAACATGTGCAAAATCCTGAATTCAATCCCAGAACTGAAAAGAGTCACTAATGTCATCATGGGGTCTCCACACATGGGACTTCATCTAATCTTAACTGCCTCCCAAAGGGCCTGCCTCCAAATATCAGAAACATATAAATTTGCAGGTTAAGTTTCTAACACATGAAACTTGGGAACAACTTCAAACTAGAAAACAGTTTTCTGAGGGAGAGAAGATGGCTTTGTCCACGATGGTAGTAGTAGGATGGATTCAAACAGTACTTAGGAGATAGATTATATGGTTTTTAATTAATAATTGCATCCAAGAGTGAGAGGAAAGGAAGTGTCAGAGAGGTCTTTGACTTCTCTTTAGATAATAATCGGTAGAACCATACAACACTGAAAGAGGATCAGGTTGTCAAGACAAACTTACAAGCTCAATTCCAGACACACAGATTTTGAAGCACCTATGAAACATTCAGTATGTCATGTACTTTTTCCTATTTGCAATGAAGAGTGGAATTTAAGTGGGCTCTGAGAGAATTGTGGAGTTTAGATTAGCACCAGTGGAGATCCAGCGAGAGGACCCCAAATATGCTCATCTAGTATTGCAGTCAGCTTTTCCGCTGCTGTGACCAAAAGGCCTGATAAGAACAGTTAGGGGAGGAAAAGTGTATTTGGGGGCTCACAGTTTCTGAGGTCTCACTCCATAGACAGCTGTTCCCATTCCCTGGGACTTGAGGTGAGGCAGAACATCATGGCAAAATAGTGTGGCAGAGGGAAGCCGCTCAACACATCGTGATCAGAAAGCAGAAAGAGAGACTCCATTCACCAGATACAAAATATACACCCAGAGGCACACCCCTAATGACCCACCTCTTTTAGCCACACCCTACTTGCCTTCAGCTACCACTCGGTTAATCCCTATTAGGGGATTAATTCACTGATTCATAACCCAGTTATTTCACCCCTAAGCTTTCTTGCACTGTGTCACATGTGAGCTTTTGGGGACACCTCACATCCAAACTATCCATCCAAGGGTGTCTTGATGCTGAGTCATAGTTCTTTTTTAATCTGTTTTCAAAAGTGACTGCTCTCCAGGGAGATTATAATGGCCTTGTTTGTTTTCACTTCCTCTAGTTTAGGAAACAGGTTAGGTCGATGAGGCTCTTTGCATGTATTTACGGGTGTTCTTTTGGTTGTTCGTAGGCTTGGTGTAACTAGACATGTTCTTTAATCTGGCATTTTTGAAAGCAAATTCATCACTTAGGAATGATCCCAGATACCCTCATAGATAGGACAGAACATCCGTGTAGAGAACAGGTTAAAAACAAGAACATTACATTTTGTACTAAAAATTGTAGTGCTGCTGGTGGAAATTCATGTCCAGTGAGGGATTTTTGGAGTCTGTTTGCAAAGGCGAGTTGGTCTTTGATGAAAATTCACCCTAGTTATGCAAGGGTTTACATTTCACAGGACTCTTCAATTATTGCCTAATTTCTGAGAGGGGAAGATCACAGAAATTCTCCTTATTCTCCTCTTCCTCTGATTTTTCTTCTCCCTTTTCTGTTCATCATCTGCTTCCAATTCATCTTCAGAAAAGAGGATAATGAATTTTAAAAAAAAAAGAAATGGGGCTAAATTACCCTCTGTGTCTTAAAGATAATTCCCCAACATCATTATTCTCTACATTTTGAAAATTATGTAAAAGGCTTTCTAACAGCACAAATGACAGAATGTAAAAGTAGGTTCTTTGATTCTTCTCATACACTCCAGTTTGAAACACCCCTCTGCAAAATTCCCAAGAAACGTTCAACTAGCCTGTACTTGGTTATTCTTAGCAGCAGGGAGCTCCCTCTCTATTTGAGGAACAAACCAACCTTTTTTTTTTTTTTTTTTTTTTTTTACTAAATCAAATTATACAGAATATCTTTCTATAATGAATGAAAATGAGCTTCCTCGCTGACACTGGTTCTGCTCCCCACAGCAACACAGAATAAATCTGTTCCATATTCTACATGACAAGCTTTCAAATTCACTGAGACAACGGCCCTGTCTCCTCAAGCTTTCTCCTCCGCAAACTAAATATCCCCACATTCCTCAATATATTTCCTATGAGAGAGTGAGACTCAGTTTCTGCCTTCTCCACTATCTTTATAGAAATTTGTCCCCTCTCAGCCCTCTCCACTCAAAGTCACCCCTAAGTGACATCCACTCTCTGACTAGCAATATGCACAGAGGGACAGACACCTCTTAGTTGTTCTTGGGTTTATTTTAGTGATGGACACTCCAGTTTTCAACAGGGGACAGTGAGTGGGAGTCTTAAGGATGGATGCTGTTTTTAAAGCTCTGACAAATTTTCAGGCAGTTGGGATATTTAATTAGGGTTTAAAACCCAGGTGGGTTTTTCACTTGTGGAACTTGAAATAGGCCAAATCCCAGTGGAATTACCAGGTCATAAATGGTAGGGGGAATTACAATCCATTAGAGTATGGATAAAATTGGAAGATATTCCTCTTTTCAGTTTTTATGTGGCAGTTGTACCTTCGTCTGCTTTTAGGAACAGCTGTTATAACAGATGTGCATTTTAGATGGTGTCATTCTTTCTTTATTTATTTTAGTAGACCTCACAGAATCCTCTCCATGAAGAGATGTTTTTGAAAGCCCAAATAAGTTACCTAGCACTTTCGGTCGTTCACCCTCACTGTCTAAGCCCCCGCCAAGACAGTCAGTTACACATGTAGGGGTCTCCCATAAAACCACACCTGTCTTCACCTCAAGAAACTCAGGCACCAATGGCGGTCCAGTGGAGGCTTTCAGATAGGGGGCAGAGGTCACTGGCCAACAGAGGGGTGCTTGGCCCCATCACTCGGAGTACAAGATCCAAAACCAGGCATTTAGGATTGTTCTTTTTCCTATCTATCTTCACTGCTACAATTTTATCTTGCCACTGTAGATACTTATTAAAGCCAGAGGAAATCAGAGGCAGGCTCCTGAACCCTGCTATTGGCTAGTACTGGGACAAAAAACTCTTATGATCTCATTACCCACAGGATGTAACATCAAGATGCATAATGTTTATAATCCTACTCTCTGAAAAAGGAAATGGATGTATAGGCTCAACTAATTTTTCAAACACTGTTGTAAAAAACTTGACTTGAAAGAAAGAGGATCCTCAAAACGAGGTTCCTCGTGTTGATTTCTGGTCTCCACCAATGCATGATCATAAGGAGGAATTCCTTGCTGAGGAGTGAAATCTTGGGATCACCATTTACCCAGTTGGCACTTGGATGGAAGTCTTCATATTTCTGTGTTGTACTTGGTAAAACCATGGGCAATCCTACTTCCCAGGTGATATTGATTCCCCAATAAGATAGGCTTGTGTGTTAACCCTGCAGGATAAGGGATCTAGCTGAAGTAAGTTACAAGTACCTGTCCAAAAATATCATTCTGTAGTCCAGAATCCCTTTCAAGACATTCTCTTCTACGTTCTCTTCTGAGTCCTTAAGCTCTTTCTTTATTGCAGCTATTATTTTGTTAGTTTTCATTTATTTTAATATGTCATCCCTGTTTAAAAAGTCATCTGTCAGCTTTTTGCCACTATAACACATACTTGAGAAAATGAATTTAAAAAGAAGAAATGTTTATTTTGACTCACAGTTCCAGAAGTTTCTATTCATGGTCAATTAGCCCCATTTTGGGGGGCCTATGGTGAGGTAGCTGATCATGGTGGGAGCATATGGCAGGGGAAGCTGCTCACCTCATGACAGCCAGGAAGCCAAAGAGAAAAGAGGAGGGAATCGACCCTACTATTCCCTCCAAGGGCACATCCCAGTGACCTAACTTCCTTCCACCATTCTTCACTTCCTAAAGGTCCACCACTCTCCAGTAGCACAACAGGCTGGTGACCAGGCCTTTAACACATGGGTCTCAGGGGGACATATCCAAACCATAGCATCCTCCATACATGTGCTTTTAAAATCAGACAAAATCCTACTCCTGTTCCCTGGCTTACCAGATTTAACAGATGAATGCCTTTTGACCCTTCATTTGAAAAGTGAGAAAATTGACCTATCTATCTAAATTTATCATATCTTCCCCTTGATTTCCTAATGCTTGTTAGCAAATTTATTTTTAAATGGGCCTTGTTCATAAAGTTTAAGTTCTGAAATCTTCATTCCTATGGTTACCTTAGGCTTAGTTTTAGTCCCAGATGTGTTCAGTCCTCAAGGTAGCCCTTTGTCCCAACCTTTTGCTACTATAAGACATACTTGAGAAAATCAATTTAAAAAGAAGAAATGTTTTTTTTTTTTTTTTTTTTTTTATTGGTCGTTCATAACATTACATAGTTCTTAATACATCATATTACATGGTTGATTCACATGGATTATGAACTCCCGCTTTTACCCCGTATACAAATTGCTGTATCACATCAGTTTCCCTTCCATTGATTGACATATTGCCTTTCTAGTGTCTGATGTATTCTGCTGTCTGTCCTATTCTCTACTAACCCCCCTCCCCTCCCCTCGCCTCCCCTCCCCTCCCCTTTTCTCTCTCTACCCCTTCTACTGTAAATCATTTCTTCCATTTGTATTATCTTGTCTTACCCCTCCTTTCCTCTTATATGACATTTTTTATAACCCTGAGGATCGCCTTCCATTTCCATGCACTTTCCCTTCTCACTCCCTTTCCCTCCCACCTCTCATCCCTGTTTAATGTAAATCTTCTTCTCAAGCTCTTCGTCCCTACCCTGTCCTTGTTCACTCTCCTTATATCAAAGGAGTCATTTGGAATTTGTTTTTTAAAGATTGACTAGCTTCACTTAGCATAATCTGCTCTAATGCCATCCATTTCCCTCCAAATTCTATGATTTTGTCATTTTTTAATGCAGAGTAATACTCCATAGTATATAAATGCCACATTTTTTTTATCCATTCATCTATTGAAGGGCATCTAGGCTGGTTCCACAGTCTTGCTATCGTGAATTGAGCTGCTATGAACATCGATGTAGCAGTGTCCCTGTAGCATGCTCTTGTTAGGGCTTTAGGGAATAGACCGAGAAGGGGAATAGCTGGGTCGAATGGTGGTTCCATTCCCAGCTTTCCAAGAAATCTCCATACTGCTTTCCAAATTGGCTGCACCAATTTGCAGTCCCACCAGCAATGAACAAGAGTGCCCTTTTCCCCGCATCCTCTCCAGCACTTATTGTTGTTTGACTTCCTAATGGCTGCCAGTCTTACTGGAGTGAGATGGTATCTTAGGGTAGTTTTGATTTGCATTTCTCTGACTACTAGCGATGGTGAGCATTTTTTCATGTACTTGTTGATTGATTGTATGTCCTCCTCTGAGAAGTGTCTGTTCAGGTCCTTGGCCCATTTATTGATTGGGTTATTTGTTATCTTATTGTCTAATTTTTTGAGTTCTTTGTATATTCTGGTTATTAGGGCTCTATCTGAAGTGTGTGGAGTAAAGATTTGTTCCCAGGATGTAGGCTCCCTGTTTATCTCTCTTATTGTTTCTTTTGCTGAGAAAAAACTTTTTAGTTTGAGTAAGTCCCATTTGTTGATTCTATTTGTTAACTCTAGCGCTATGGGTGTCCTATTGAGGAATTTGGAGCCCGATCCCACCGCGTGTAGATCATAACCAACTTTTTCTTCTATCAGATGCCATGTCTCTGATTTAATATCAAGCTCCTTGATCCATTTTGAGTTAACTTTTGTGCACGGCGAGAGATAGGGATTCAGATTCATTTTGGTACAAATGGATTTCCAGTTTTCCCAGCACCATTTGTTGAAGATGCTATCCTTCCTCCATTGCATGCTTTTAGCCCCTTTATCAAAAATAAGATAGTTGTAGTTTTGTGGATTGGTTACTGTGTCCTCTATTCTGTACCATTGGTCCACCCGCCTGTTTTGGTACCAGTACCATGCTGTTTTTGTTACTATTGCTCTGTAGTATAGTTTGAAGTCTGGTATCGCTATACCGCCTGATTCACACTTCCTGCTTAGTATTGTTTTTGCTATTCTGGGTCTCTTATTGTTCCATATGAATTTCATGATTCTTTTATCGATTTCTACAAGATATGCTGTTGGGATTTTGATTGGCATTGCATTGAACTTATATAGGACTTTTGGTAATATCGCCATTTTGATGATGTTAGTTCTGCCTATCCATGAGCAGGGTATATTTTTCCATCTTCTAAGGTCTTCTTCTATGTCTTTCTTTAGGGTTCTGTAATTTTCATTGTATAAATCTTTCACCTCTTTTGTTAGGTTGATTCCCAAGTATTTTATTTTTTGGGGGGATATTGTGAATGGAGTAGTTGTCCTCATTTCCGTTTCAGAGGCTCTGTCGCTGATATACAGGAATGCCTTTGATTTATGCGTGTTGATCTTATATCCTGCCACTTTGCTGAATTCATTTATTAGCTCTAATAGCTTCTTTGTAGACCCTTTTGGGTCTGCTAGGTATAGAATCATATCATCTGCAAATAGTGATAATTTAAGTTCTTCTTTTCCTATTTTTATGCCTTTAATTTCTTTCGTCTGCCTAATTGCTCTGGCCAGTATTTCGAGGACTATGTTGAACAGAAGTGGTGAGAGAGGGCATCCCTGTCTTGTACCAGATCTTAGAGGGAATGCCTTCAATTTTTCTCCATTCAGAATGATGCTGGCCTGTGGCTTATCATAGATTGCTTTTACAATGTTGAGGTATGATCCAGTTATCCCTAATTTTTCTAGAGTTTTGAACATAAAGGGATGCTGTACTTTGTCGAAAGCTTTTTCTGCATCTATCGATATGATCATATGGTTCTTATTTTTAAGTCTATTGATGTGGTGGATAACATTTATTGTTTTCCGTATATTGAACCAACCTTGCATACCAGGGATGAATCCTACTTGATCATGGTGTATAATTTTTTTGATATGTATTTGAATCCGATTCGCCAGAATTTTATTGAGGATTTTTGCATCAAGGTTCATTAGAGATATTGGTCTGTAGTTTTCTTTCTTTGAAGTGTCTTTGTCTGGTTTCGGAATCAGGGTGATGTTGGCCTCGTAGAACGAATTTGGAAGTTCTCCCTCTTTTTCTATTTCCTGAAATAGCTTGAAAAGTATTGGTGTTAGTTCCTCTTTAAAGGTTTTGTAAAACTCTGCTGTATACCCATCCGGTCCTGGGCTTTTCTTAGTTGGTAGTCTTTTGATGGTTTCTTCTATTTCCTCTATTGTTATTGGTCTGTTTAGGTTGTCTATATCCTCCTGGCTCAATCTAGGCAGATCATAAGACTCAAGGAATTTATCTATGCCTTCACTATCTTCTGTTTTATTGGAGTATAAGGATTCAAAGTAGTTTCTGATTATCTTCTGTATTTCTGAAGTGTCTGTTGTGATATTGCCTTTTTCATCCCGTATGCTAGTAATTTGGGTTCTCTCTCTTCTTCTCTTCGTTAGCATGGCTAAGGGTCTGTCAATTTTATTTATTTTTTCAAAGAACCAGCTTTTAGTTTTGTCAATTTTTTCAATTGTTTCTTTTGTTTCAATTTCATTAATTTCAGCTCTGATTTTAATTATTTCTTGCCTTCTACTTCTTTTGCTGTTGTTTTGCTCTTCTTTTTCTAGGATTTTGAGATGAAGTATGAGATCATTTATTTGTTGGTTTTTTCTTTTTTTGAGGAATGAACTCCAAGCAATGAATTTTCCTCTTAGAACTGCTTTCAATGTGTCCCATAGATTCCGATATGTTGTGTCTGTGTTTTCATTTAACTCTAGGAATTTTTTAATTTCCTCCTTGATGTCTTCTAAAACCCATTGATCACTCAGCAACCTATTGTTCATTCTCCAGGTGATGTTTGATTTTTCCTTTCTTCTTTTATCATTGATTTTCAGTTTCATTCCATTATGATCAGACAAGATGCATGGTATTATCTCTACCTCTTTGTATTGTCTAAGAGTTGCCCTGTGACATAGTATATGGTCTATTTTTGAGAAGGTTCCATGTGCTGCTGAGAAAAAAGTGTAGCTACTTGATGTTGGGTGGTATAGTCTATATATGTCAATTAAGTCTAGGTTGTTAATTGTGTTATTGAGTTCTATAGTTTCCTTATTTAACTTTTGTTTGGAAGATCTGTCCAGTGGTGAGAGAGGTGTGTTGAAGTCTCCCATGATTACTGTATGGTGGTCTATTAGACTCTTGAACTTGAGAAGAGTTTGCTTGATGAACATGGCTGCTCCATTATTTGGGGCATATATATTTATGATTGTTATGTCTTGTTGGTGTATGGTTCCCTTGAGCAGTATGAAGTGTCCTTCTTTATCCCTTTTGATTAGCTTTGGCTTGAAATCTATTTTATTAGATATGAGTATGGACACTCCTGCTTGTTTCCGTGGTCCATATGAGTGATATGATTTTTCCCAACCTTTCACCTTCAGTCTATGTACATCTTTTCCTATCAAATGCGTCTCCTGTAGACAGCATATTGTTGGGTCTTGTTTTTTGATCCATTCTACTAGCCTGTGTCTCTTAATTGGTGAGTTTAAGCCATTAACATTTAGGGTTATTATTGAGATATGGTTTGTTCTTCTATCCATATTTGTTTATTGATGTTACTAAACCTGATTTGTTATCCTCTTTGACTACTTTCCCCCCTTTACTGTCCTACCTCCCATTGTTGGTTATCAATGTTATTTTCCATTTCCTCTTCCTGTAATGTTTTGCCAAGGATTTTTTGAAGAGATGGTTTTCTAGCTGCGAATTCTTTTAACTTTTGTTTATCGTGGAAGGTTTTAATTTCATCTTCTAACCTGAAGCTTAATTTCGCCGGATACAAGATTCTTGGTTGGAATCCATTTTCTTTAAGCGTTTGAAATATGTTATTCCAGGATCTTCTAGCTTTTAGAGTCTGTGTTGAGAGATCGGCTGTTATTCTGATTGGTTTACCCCTAAATGTAATCTGCTTCCTTTCCCTTGTAGCTTTTAAAATTCTCTCCTTGTTCTGTATGTTGGACATCTTCATTATAATGTGTCTTGGTGTGGATCTCTTATGATTTTGCACATTCGGCGTCCTGTAGGCTTCTAGGATTTGGGATTCTGTCTCATTCTTCAAGTCTGGGAAGTTTTCTTGTATTATTTCACTGAATAGATTGCTTAATCCTTTGGTTTGGAGCTCTGTGCCTTCCTGTATCCCAATGACTCTTAAGTTAGGTCTTTTGATATTATCCCATAGCTCTTGAATGTTCTGCTCATGGTTTCTTAGTAGACTTGCTGAGCTATCTATGTTCTTTTCAAGTTGAAATACTCTGTCTTCATTATCTGATGTTCTATCTTCTAAGTGATCCACTCTGCTGGTAGTATTCTCAATTGAGTTTTTAAGTTGGTTTATTGTTTCCTGCATTCCTAGTATTTCTATTTGTTTGTTTTTTATTACCTCTATCTCCCTGTGAAATTGATCTTTAACTTCCTGGATTTGTTTGTCAATGTGATCTTTCATTGTCTGATTTTGCTGTCTCATGTCTTCCTTGAGACTCCAGATCATCTGAAGCATGTATGTCCTGAGCTCTCTATCTGACATTCCATCTGTTGCAGCTATTACCTCTTCTAAAGTTGAGTTGACCTGCATTGCCTGTGGTCCTTTCTTTCCTTGTCGTTTCATACTGCTGGCGTTTCTTCCTGCTTGGTGAAATTGTTGTGTCTTTGATATTTTCCCCCTCTATTTATTTATATTGCTCTTGTATAGTTGAAAAATCACCCTTGCAGGGCAGGTAGTGGCTGTGATCCTCCTCCAATTAGTGTGATCCGTCTACCATGCTGGCAGGCCCTAGGTCTGCTTTGCTGGTCGGTCAAAGGTCTACCTACCCAGCAGGCGCCAGGGGCACCTGTGTCACTCCATAGGTTGCTGGGCCTAACCTCCCGATGGGTTGCAGGTTCGCCTCGCTTGCAGGCACTGGGGGAGAGGCCGGTTCCGCCCCTCAGCAGGCTTTGGGCCCACTCTGCTCCTGTTCACAGTCCCGCCTACCTGCAGACACTGGGGGAGGGGACGGGCCTAGCCCTCAGCCGTCCGCCGCCGGACCTGTCCTAGTGGGTCCAGTCCGCGTTCCCCGCCGGCACGTGTAGCTGCAGTCCCTTGGCTGGTTGCTGGGCCTGACCCGCCCGCCCGTGGCTTGTAGGTGCGCCTCGCTTGCAGGCACTGGGGGAGGGGCCGGTTCCGCCCCTCAGCAGGCTTTGGGCCGGCTCTGCTGCTGTTCTCAGTCCCTCCTACCTGCAGACACTGGGGGAGGGGACGGGCCTAGCCCTCAGCCGTCCGCCGCCGGACCTGTCCTAGTGGGTCCGGTCCGCGTTCCCCGCCTGCGCGTGAAGCTGCAGTCCCTTGGCTGGTTGCTGGGCCTGACCCGCCCGCCCGTGGCTTGCAGGTGCGCCTCGCTCGCAGGCACTGGGGGAGGGGCCGGTTCCGCCCCTCAGCAGGCTTTGGGCTGGCTCTGCTGCTGTTCTCAGTCCCTCCTACCTGCAGACACTGGGGGAGGGGACGGGCCTAGCCCTCAGCCGTCCGCCGCCGGACCTGTCCTAGTGGGTCCGGTCCGCGTTCCCCGCCGGCGCGTGTAGCTGCAGTCCCTTGGCTGGTTGCTGGGCCTGACCCGCCAGCCCGTGGCTTGCAGGTGCGCCTCGCTTGCAGGTACTGGGGGAGGGGCCGGTTCCGCCCCTCAGCAGGCTTTGGGCTGGCTCTGCTGCTGTTCTCAGTCCCTCCTACCTGCAGACACTGGGGGAGGGGACGGGCCTAGCCCTCAGCTGTCCGCCGCCGGACCTGTCCTAGTGGGTCCGGTCCGCGTTCCCCGCCGGCGCGTGTAGCTGCAGTCCCTTGGCTGGTTGCTGGGCCTGACCCGCCCGCCCGTGGCTTGCCGGTGCGCCTCGCTTGCAGGCACTGGGGGAGCAAGAAATGTTTATTTTGACTCACAGTTCCAGAAGTTTCTGTCCATGGTCAATTAGCCCCCTTTTCAATTGTTTCTTGGATGTTTCTTCCAATATTTCCTCAAAAGGGCTCACAGATCTCACAGATACTATTTTCCTGAGCTCTTAAGGTTGGAAATCCTTTGCCTTTTTACCTGAATGACTGAGGTGAGTCCAGAATTCTCGGGTCTCACTTTATATCTCTGAAACTTTTGTACTTATTATCCACGACCCTCCAGAACTGACTTTCCCCCTGGTACCATCTGATCGGTGTCTGTCTTTTCTCTATTTATTCATCCTATAGAACGCAGTCCTTCATTGCACTAAAGCTTCTTAAATTTATCTTTGGAGATGATTTCTCTTTTATTGGCTTGGATTTTTACAGAGATACTTAAAAGTTGGATCTCCTTGGTTTTCCTCACCTATTATCCATTTTTCACTATTTTTTCAGTTCATTTTACTCAGTTTCTTCAAGTGCACGCTCTACAATTTGGACTCTGTGCTCAGCACTGCCTGGTCTTCTCTACCCCTCTTTTCATGATGCCCCTTTCC
Organism: Urocitellus parryii; assembly: GCF_045843805.1. Lineage (NCBI taxonomy): Eukaryota > Metazoa > Chordata > Mammalia > Rodentia > Sciuridae > Urocitellus > Urocitellus parryii. The sequence goes on from NC_135539.1 coordinate 65,626,639, forward strand.
TAAGAGGACTCTATTTATGTGCCTTCAGACTTTCCTCACAACCCTGAACTGCCAGCCTGGCCATTCTCCTTAGGATTTGCTCATAAACAATTTCTGAAAACCGGATTGTGGATCCAATCTTTTACTCTATTTTTCCTAACCCGATCCTTCTTTCTTGCCTTGATATCATGAGTTCACTAAACCTCCTTTCTCTCATTCTTTTCTCTTTTATTCTTACTCACATAATCTTAGTGGCTGACTGAGTGAACAGTAATTAAGGTCCCCATGAGTTCTCCTTCTTCCTGACTCTCAGACATCTATTTCCTCTCTCAGTCGGTAGAGTTCAGCTTCTAAAAAACTGTCGCTGGTCTATTCTTCTCAATCCCTCTTCATTAATTAATATGCTCTGTCCCTTAGAAATATTTCTACCTAGTTTTGAGGCATTAGAACTCTCAACAAAGAAAAAAGAACTAGTACCCTTGGGAGTTCAGGGGTAAAATCCTAAGGGAAATGACCTCAATTTCTTTGAAGTCCTGCACTTTATCTTAAAAAAATAAGGCAATATTTCTATTCAGCTCCGAAATAGCCACATTTATTTTGAATACATTTGTTTAAATGCTTTAAATAACTTAGCTATTAAATTACTTAATTCCCCCACCCCACTACTAATATTTGAGTAAAATCGAAGCCATAAAGAGATACGGTTTAATAATAATGAGGTCTCAAGTTCTTTCTAGCAGACCACTAGAGATTCTCAGTGGTGTGAAGATCACAGCCATGAATATATTGCATGTTAAAAAGGGCCCCTTATTCGCATCTTTGAATCTCTGGCCTCTGGTATATTACCAGGTGCACACTTGGTGTTCAGGAATCATTTGTGAAACTGACTGCAATTAAACTTGCAAGTTTCTTCTTAGCTACATTCAATAGGCTGCTGCCCACTGGAGCTTATTCTTGGGTCTGTTCTATCTGAAATGAAATTGTTTCTTGCATTTAAAGAAAGGTGGAGGTTGGGCATTAAATGTAGTCATTCCCTTTGTATCCATAGGGGGCTGGTTCCAGTACTCCCCATTGATACTAAAATTCATAGATGCTTAAGTCCCTTTTATTATCTATGTATATACTCCCCTAATCATCTCTAGATTAATTATAATACCCAATATAATGTAAATGCTATGTAAATAATTGTTATACATTGGTTAGGGAAGAATAACCAGGAAAAAAAAGTCTGGATATGTTAAAAAGATGAAATTCTTCCAATTCTTTTTAACTGACAGTTGGTTGAATCCCATGATATAGAAGCCACTGATACAGAAGGCTGTTAATAACATGTGCCTATGCTTTGATAGTTGGGAGTCAGCCATTGATTTCAGCGTTTTCTGGATATTCTTTAAAGACTTGAGATTGAACACTGCTCTTGAATCTTGTCTCCAAGGGTTTGTTGTTTGACCAGACAAGGTTTTAGTTCCCTCACCCGAGAATGGTAACTACCTCATTGGTTTGTTAAGAACAATAAATGAAATTAGTTCATTTGCCACCTGATTCAAAGCATGCACTCCTCAAATGGTGGCTGTCACTACTACCAAGTGATTAGCTGAAGGGGTGGATTTTGTCATATGTCCTGGGACAATCCAGAGTTACTAGGAATTCCAGGATTGGAAGGAGCCATCCAGGATAACACGTAGAAGGGATAGAGAGATCATAGGAAGGGCCCACACCATTTTGTTTAAAAAATACTTAGAAAATGTGACCCAGAGACTAAGAAGCAGTTCTAGATGATAATTAATTGTGTTGATGTAACAGTCCATCATTCCTATCACTGATAGCAATAACTTAAAATACTCTCATTCCTCATTCTCACCATACATACATGTACATACACTCTTAGCCATGTAAGGGACAAAAAGTAATACTTCCTCCTCATTTACCACAAGGGTCATGACTGCCACCTTATAACAAAAGGCAGATTAATAAGAGAAAAGCACCTTAAATTTTTTTTTAACTAAAGTTTTACATGACATGAGAAAGCTTCAGAAATGAAGACCCAAAGATCCCTAGAAAACTGTGCTTTTATGCTTAGGCTTGATGAAGAATTAGAAATCAGGGAGAAATAATGATTAGACCAAATGGGTCTAATGGATTTAATGGTGATACACAGGGAATGCCAAGGGGGACTAGCAGGGCCTGTTTGTTCACATTCTTCTTGGCCTCTCTTTGTAGGATTCCTTTCATCTGGATACAGGGCAGAACACCACCTGTCATATGAAGGTCTTTTGACCTCAGGAGAGGTAGATCAAAGAATTCTTTATGGCCACCTCTCTCACATAAGTGGAGTGGTCAGGAAGGGACCTCCAGAATCCCATGCATAGTAACATGGCATGTGATAGAAGCAGTAAAATAGCAAGCAGAACAGGTTTTGCCTTCAGAGCCCATGCCAGAGCCAGTTCTCATCCTTATTTCTAATGCCCGAACTTCTCCAAACAGCTTGGTGGCATGGAGACTGAGGCTGGGCTTCCCAGGCTTGGAACCTTCTCCTGGTAGAACGGTAAGCAGCTCTGAACTCTGCTGGACTTCAAAAGTGAGCTGTAGGGCTTTCCCATAGCAGGATTGCCCTGGCTGACGAACACAGGGAGTCCAGAAGTTTCTCCTGCCCACAGATTCCCCCATATGTCCTGGGAGAGCCCAGAGCTATCTAGGAATTCCAGAATTAGAATGAGGATATCACGTCTAGGGGTAGGCAAGCTGCTGACCAGTTATTTTCTTAACACCTTTCCATCCTTTGGCACCTACTCCAGGAAATGCTGGCCAGAACGCTCCAATTAGCTACCATATGGAGAGAGTCTATAAGAAGGAAATGCATATTAGCTAAGTGCTCTGATGAACAGATGACTTCATGGACAGGAAAGGATAACAAGGATGTGGGTTTGTTACGCTGTCCTCTTAAAACGGTTATCAGGTACTTTGTACCACAGAGTCTTGTGTTTTCCATAGCACGATTTTACTCAGTTTAATGATTAAAAGACCTGCATTTTTACCCTACTAAAGCAAGTCAGGATTAAGAAACATTTAATGAGAAGAAAAGGAAATTCCTCCATTCAAGAGAGCTACTTATGATCTTATAAAGTCCTGCCAAAGAAATCCAGATGAAGACCAAAGATGGAGGCAACCAAACTATCGAGCAGGAACATTTTCCTCACCCAGCGCTACATTCATGGCTGAAACACCTAAAACAAAGGAAGATTCACAAGAGGGAGGCATAGAAAGTCATTTAATGTCTGCTTTGTGGGACATGGAAGCCATTGGAAATGTAGACCCAAAGAAACAGAAAACCTTGTGTATTTTTATGGTTAGGTTTGATAAAGGAGGGACCGTCATGCAGAAGTCTGATTGGAGGGCAGGAAGGGTCTGACCTGTGGTAATAAACTTAGCCAGTCCTGTTTGTTCAGATTCTTCTCTGAGTCCCCATGACTTCCAAGGTAAAGATGATCCCCTTTCTTCTGGAAGGAGAGAGAGCACCCCTCACGTGACAAAGTGATAGTCTGATTAGGCAGAGAAAGGTGAAGGGAAGGAAGGAGAGTGACCTTCTTGCTTCTGCTGTTTCCTCAAATGTCACGACGTGGTGTCCTGGGGTCACATGTCCTGAACCCTGTCAACACAGTCATTGTGACTTTATTTATCAGCACCTCCCCCACAAGGTCAAGTGCTTCACACTTGGTGACCCTGGTTTCTAAGAGAAGCACATTTGGGACAGATGACATGGGGCCATGGGAGGGCCTTCTAACCTGGTTTAAAGGTCACATCCCGATGACATTAACAGACATTAAATAACTTTCTATGCCATAGAAACAAGATCCATCATGGAATTGAGAAAAGCACAGGATCCAATTAGTTCGTTCTGTGTTTGTGACCAGAGGTGACATTTACAATGGCTGGGGCTATGCTTCCAGCTAGACCTTGAGAAGCTCCTTTGATAGTGGCTAAAAGGCTCTGGCTGCCAAATTCTATCACTTAACTTTTTACTCATCTCCAACAAATCCCATAGCTCTGGTTTTATAAGAGCCTTCTAGGACTTATCTGGGGAAAAAAAAAATTGCTGTGAAGAACTCATCATCTGATCCAAGATTTTAGATTGCTGTCCAATTTAAATAGCTGCTTGGCAAAGTGTTCAGCCAGGATCCAAAAGCTGAGCCCTGGGTAAACCATGGAGTCTTTTCTGTACGATCGCTGGCCATCTGTCCTGCTGAGTTATAAGTACAGCACTTGGTACTACTTCTTCATCTTCCCATGGTCAGGCCAGATAATACCTGTCTTCCTCTATCTACAGGGGAGAACTCTCTAAATTGTTGCTATCTAACCTGAACAAGAGCGATAGCTTCAATTGTTTTTCCCTGAGGAAATAAGTGAGCTGCTAGATACAGCTCTGTGCACTAAGCCAGACAGCTCTATCTAAGTCAGCAAGAGACAAGAGGAGCGTTCAGCTCCTAACATTTGACATGTGAGGGCAGATCGCAGCACCTGAGGATGTTTGTTTTGATGGTATTTTTCCCCCTTTCAGCTTTTTTTCTTTCTTTCATTTTTTTTTTTTTAAGCATAGCCATGTACACGTACTTTGGCTTGCTCATTTAAAAATTATTTAGGACTGGGGTAATTCTGATTAAAAATAACAGGGCTGGGGTGACATTGTGCTAGAACACTTGCCTAGAATACAGGAGTTCCTGGGTTCAGTCCCCAACATCATCATCATCATCTTCATCATCATTTATTCACAATAACTTGGTTAGAAAAAAATGAAAAGAAGTCAAGGATGAGGCCAGCAAAGCTTGAAAGCAGTTGTTAGATCTGTAGGCAGACCGTGAGTTGCAATCCCAGATCCTATGCTTCCTAACTGTGTAACCTCTGTCAGGTTACTGATTGTCTTCATTTTCCTCATTTGCAAAACTGGAATAATAATAATAATAGCACCTTCTTCATAGAGGATTCAATATTTAAGCGCATGTAAAGAACTTAATATAATGACTAATATGTATGAGGGATCAGTGTTTGGATAGTGTATGGTTTTGGAAGATTCCTAAGCCATATGACTTTCCACACCCAAGTTCTTAAAAGAAGTAAAGAAGTAAGAAAGAGACTGAAGTATCAGCATGGTTACTGGTAAAGCTGATGTTAAAACATACAGCTTAGTATTAAAGCAAGTGTGGGCTTATATCAGTCAATTCTCCATCACTGTGACAAAATGCCTGAGAAAAATTGACTTAATAAGAGGTGAGGTTTATTTTGGCTCAAAGTTTCAAAGTCCTCAGTTTATGATCACTTGGCTCCATTGCTTTGGGCCTGTGGTGAGGAAGAACATCACGGTGGGGAATGCATGGTGGAACAAAGCTGCTCACCTCAGGGAGCCAGGAAGCAGAGAGAAAGGAAGGGGCTAGGGTCCCAACATCTCCTTCAAAAACCTGCCTCCTTTCCATTGGGTTCCACCTCTTAAAAGTCACACTGAACCTCCCAAGCCAGTGTCTCTACCACTCACACTTGATCCTGTCCTTTGATCTCTATTTCATATGCCTGTTCTTTCTCTCCACATGCATAACAAGTCATTGATCTTGTCCCTCCATGTCCCTCAACACTCTGTATACTGTGGGGTTCACACTGTTCTCTCACATTCCCTGATGGTTCCCACCCCTGCAGAGGGAGACACCACAGGGCTTTCAGAGAGACCAGAGGAGAAGGGGGAGCCAATCCATGGGCCTTCTGAGACCACACCCGCTCCATTCCCCCCATGGCTTCTGTCTCCAGATTGACGAATTTCCTATTGCATTCAATTCAACAAGCTCTGAACAAGTGTAGCTGCAAACAGAGCCAAAAGGAAAATGGGGCGGGCTGCTTCCTCCTCTGGCCTTCTTTCTGCTGGGCCACCGTGAGTGGCCAGGCAGCTCTCCCCCAGGACTCTCTCCAGGCGGGCTTGGTACTACTCCCTCTGTCTTCTTTGTACCTGAGAAAGGTAGGAGTCTCTGTCCTCAGACCACAGCATTCCTAGTAGCATATTTTGAGCCCTGTCCATGCTTATTAAAATACTGAAGTCCCTTTACTAAGCCTCCTTCTCCTGCCAGCTTTAAGGTGCCCTGTCTTCCTGTCCAGAACTCTGTCTGTACAAGCTATGGGGTAGCCAGCCCAGGAGCGTTTTCCCTTGTTTCAGCTAAACCCAGTCAATCCTCAGAGCTTGGTCCCAACCCGGTGTTCTTCCCAGGCCCAGGAAACCTGAGCACAGAGCTTTTAGGGCTGTGAGTCTAGCCTGTCTGGAAAGCCAAGAATTAGCCATTGGGATGAAGGACAAGCAAGTCTGTTTTATGGCATCCACCTCCATAAAAGTGGGCAAAAACCAAGGGGAGGAAGAGGTCAGAAGGCAACAGAGGCCCTGAGATATGTGAACATGCTTCCAGAAGAGTCAGAAGGTCAGAAGGTCAGCGAGCTGATGATGGCCAGGCACCAAATGAGTTTTTCCTCTTTGTCAGGCAACTAAAGAACTGACTAGGGTGGGGTGGGGTGGGGGGCAAACCTCTTAGATCAATGTGCCAGAAGGACAGCTAAAGGGAGATTGTGTCTTGTTTATTTTGACAAAGATCTAGGACCTGTTGAGTCGGGTGGGGATATTTTTTTTTTTAAGTTTTATTTTGTTTTGTGCTGGGCATCGAACCCAGGGCCTCAGACATGCTAAGCATGTGCTCTACCACCTAAACTGAGGAGCTTGATGATTTCATTTAACTTGTACCTGTTGAGGATCTGTTAGGAGCGGGTATCTCTGTTAGGTGCAGAGAAACTGCGACAGGAGTCACAAACAAGATCTAGGTCCCTGCCCTCCAGGGGCTTGCTAGATACAGCAGGGGTTTCCAGCCATGTTTTTCTCCAATATGTGGGGCATCTAGAATGACTTCTTCTAGGTGCTTCACATCCATCCCCTTCCTTCTGGTCCCACTGAGAATCACCAGTCTCAGGCCCCCACACTGACTAGCTGGGACAAACACTGGGTCCCACAGCCCTCCATCCAGAGGCACTGGTGAAGAAGGAATGCAAGGAGGGACACTCAAGCCAGACCCTGAACAAGGAGCAGATAAATGAGTAGGTGGGTAAAGTGATGGAGGAAAACCTTCCAGGCAGGAGGAAAGACATGGCCAACCCAGAGGAGTGAATAGGACCAGGGGCCTTAGGGGAAGAGCAAATATCCTAGTGCCCCATGCAGATGGCGTTGCCAAACGAACCCATAAAAATAACAAATCTGCCCTCATACCAGAGCATAATTGCATGTTAAAAATTATTCATTGTTTATCTGAAATTCTAATTTAACTGGACAGCCTGTATGTTCCCTGGTGGCCTCCCTACCTGACCCGCAGTGTCTCTGGTCATATCATATGGTGGTAAGAAGGAGCACCCAGTCACTCACAGAAGGCCGGTCAAGACACAAGAGGCAACTCAAAGCAGTGATCAATCTTGGGAATTTTTCCTGATTATTTTCTGGTTTTCTTTAAAAATTATTAGGAAAAAAAAATGAAACCATTGCCAAAGGTGGATATTTCAAATTGCTCAGAGGTGAAAAAATCATATTCCAATTCCTGATTCCTGGATACTAGATATTGGGGACTGTTAGTAAAAGGAATTCTAATCATGCTGCATCCATAAGCAGAGGAAGAAGTTTACACCCTTCAAGGGCAAGGCTGGCTTCCAGAGCAGGCTTTTGACTCTCTTGCCCTCTAGTGGTCAAACGCCCACATAGGGGTTTGAGCTCCTCTGCCTTACAGTGCCTCAGCCCCTTTGGCTCTCCCATGCAAAGGTGCAGATCTAGAAAGATCCTCAGCACCAAAGTCAGGCAGAGAGGTGCTGAATATGGAAGGCAGGAGGTATGGAAGGCTGTGCTGTCCCTGTGTTGCCTCTTGTTATTTTATGGGGATTCTTGGCTTGGAAGGGAAAAATCTGGTTCAGAGTCCTGATATTAAACCTGCCTCTTGTTGGTTGCCTTTGTTATCAATTCATTTATCCAACAAATATTTCTGGAGTAATATTTATGCCTCATACATACCAGGCACTGTTCTGGGTATAGGGCATGTGACATCTGACATATTCTATTAAGACCGGGAGTTGAACCAGAGAGCTTGCAACAGAGTTCTGGGTTTTGCAGTTAAGACAGGTTGAACACATGGTTTTAGATCTATAAAGAGAACTGCTTCAGTATTGACTTTTTAGTTGAGCTATACCTTCCTGCCACATCCTTTCTTTATAACTCCATACAGGGTTTCGACATCATTTTGAAAAATGGTCATTAGATTTCTTGATAACGATTTATAATTTGGCACATGGAAATCAATCAAAAGTGCATAGTGTACAAAATTACTGCCAACTGACGTGGTATGCCTAGAGCCAGTTCTCACTGAGGAAAAAGGAGGGCAGTGGCAGAATGTTGAATTTTTCATCCCTTTTTGTAAATCATGAAATATTGTTATTGACACTTGAAACAATGTACCAACAGAAACCCATTAGGGCAATGAAGTCATTTTGGAAGTAGTTGGGCCTATTTGCGGTAATACTAACAGACAAAATCAGCACACCGACGTACACCAACGTAGGTGGAAACCTGAGCTTGTTCAGTTGAATGGGGGTCACTTCCCAATTTCTACTACCCCACATTTAATGAATATCTACAGTCTGCCAATTTTACTTTTGAAATATTTCTCACGGCTCTGTACCTTCTGATTTTTTTTCGACTTCCTTAGTTCAGACTCACATTTTTCCTCTGAACTATGGCAATAAACATTTTATTATGGTCCCCTTTCCTGCTCCTCTCAGATCCATTCTGTACGCAGATTTATCTCAAACGCAAATCTGGTCATGTTTCTACTCTGTTTTTGTCCTGGTCATAGTTCCATAATACTTACAGGACAATCAAGTTTTTCCTGCACTGAATGGTGGACCTATTAATCCGTCATCCTTCTCCTCACGTCCCTGCCGTGGACTTGCAGATGCTCTGAATAGCGTTGTGGATTTTTTAAATGCATAAACAAACACATATATTTACTTCTGTGCTGTATTGCTTTTGGGGTTTCCCTTGGTATTCCAGGTAGCTCTGAGGTTACCTGTGTTACGAGTCTGTATTGACACTGTTTTAAGAATCCCATTACCAGGGAGCAATCTGTTTATCAGACTCCGGAGTCTTCCCTCCCTTCCCTTCCCCTCTCAATTGCATAGAATTTCCTGGCTACCTCTCTTTGGGTGCTCAGGGTTGAGTTAATTGGATTTTGACCTCAACATAAAATAGAAATGCTCTGGTTACAAAAGCCCATTGTTTGTGTTTTGGAAAGGTGACTGATGGGGCCAAGGTAGAGAGAACCTGGTCTTTCTAACTGGGGGAGCAAGTTCTTCCTGGCAGATGCGTCTACACTAAGTGACTAAGTATTCAAACTTTCCCAGCCAGGCTTGGAAATGTCATGTGACTGGGCAGAGCTCATCCAGATCCATTCTTAATATTTCTATGATGTTCAGATTACTGAGGTCACCACATTTTATTTTTATTCAGAGCACTCGCTCCAGACACTGAAGAAAAGTGCCAAAATGAATTCCCTGTGAAGCAGAGAGGGAATAGCTGTCTGTATCGCTGTGTAGGAGCAAACTGATGAATCCTCGGGGATCTTGCTGTTTATCCAGTAGCGTCACTGTCACTTTGACCCAAACGCCTGGGTCTCTTAGGGACCCATATTTGGACAATCGTGTCAGTGTATTATGGCCAAGATGGATAGAATGGCTACCATTCTATCCATAATATCTTTCACATGATTCTGTTTATTCACTTCACACCCCTTGTATGGCAATTGCCAGGTGCCAAGCTCAGTCTCCTTCAGCTCTCACAACAGCCCTGGGAGGTAGGTACTGTTGTTGCCAGTTTGAAGGTAGGAAAGCTGAAATGCTTCACCCCAGGTTGCACAGCAAATACATGGTGGAGCGGAGGTTCAGCCTGGATAGTCTGTGTTCATCCATGTGGACTCTCTTGCAGAAACATTCGCAGCTTGTGATGGCAAAAACCATAAGATGTCTCCAGAGCTCAAAGACTCCACATAAAGGTGAGGCCTCAAGAACCAGGCTACTGCAGTGTGTTTTTGCAACATTGGAGCCTGTAGATGGACCCGCAGAGCAAAGCCTAGGGAACCCTTCTCCATTCCATTAGTACAATTAAGTTAGGGCCTAGCATGAGGTGGCTTGTCTTACTAATAGGAACTGGAGTGGTGTGGAAAGGCCATAGGAGGAGAACAAAATCAAATGTTATCTGAGAGAGATCTCAGGGTTCATCTAGACTAAAACCTTCACAGTTGAGAAACTCTAGGGCACACAGAGGTTAAATAATGACTCTTCAAGCAAACTCACACAGCTCAAGAGCAAGCAGGAAGGTGCTTCTGCCGCAAACTGAGAACTTGAATGAAACAGAGTTTTGTTCATTCACAGCGTTTTCTGCCTGTTTCGTTTTCTTTTTTATTATTTGTTGCTCATCAGGATACATTATCATTATTGGGTTTTTCCCCCTCTTTTTGATAAACATAGATGCTGGTTTGATAGTTAATATGATTTTTGAATGATAGTGACTTTGTGGTTAATGGATGAGCTCTCACTGAGGAGAACATTTAACAAAGGTGGGAAGGTTGCTGGCACTGGCTCTTGTCAATACGTGGAAAAGGGGAGAAGGAGTAATGGAGAGATCTTGTCTGTGATCCCCAGAAGACACACACCAAGAAATACGGTGCATTTCCCATCACTAATCATAGCTAATTTCCCTGATGCTCCTCTCCCTACTTTCATGACAGCCTCCATTATGCCAATACAATCACTTTTCTAAAGTACAGTCAGGGCCGGGGATGTAGTTCAGTGGTAGAGTGCTCGCAAAGGAGGTGCCAGTCGTGGGCTTCACCCCAGAACAGCCAAAAGAGGGAAAAAATGAAAAAAAAAAAAAACTATCCATAAAGGTCCTGTTATTCCTCATGAGCTGCAGATCAGTTTAAACTTCTCATTTGCAATGCAAGAACACTCAAAATCAGCTTTGTTTGTCAACTTTCTGTTTATCTCTGCCCACCCCCCCCCATTAATTTTTATTTTATTTTATTTTTGTGTGGTGCTGGGGATTGAACCCAGGGTCTTATGCATGTGAGGCAAGCACTCTACCAACTAAGCTATATCCCCAGGAAGTCTTGGTTTTTCAAATGTTTTTATTAATGCATTATAGTTATACATAGTCATGGGGTTCATTTTGACATAATCATACATGCATGGAATATAATTTGCTTCATTTCAGTCCTCAGTGCCCATTATTATTATTTTTTAATTTTCTGTCATTATTTGCCAACATTTCTTATCCTTTGCCATCCCTAACGTAAAACATCATGCTCTTCTTCTTTCAAGACACAGGCTGTTGCACTTGGGGATCCCTGGAGACCTGAAATGCTCTTTCTTGCGTGATGTACCTCATAAAGCTATTCATTCTTGGCCACCACTTCTCCCAAGTCTTTCCTGTTGACAGTGTGGTTGCTCCCTTTTCCATGTTCTTCTTTTACATCTCCAGTAGAACTCTTCTTCCCCTAAGTGAAAGTAGACATTATTTTCTTAATCTCCCGGGTTTCATCCATCATTGATTGCGTGATGCAAAAACCACTTACTCAGCATCTTTTGGGGCCAAGGGCTGTGGATGGAGCTGGGGATTCAAAGATAACCAAAGTAATTTTTTTTCCTCCTTTGAGATCTCACGATGTCATGGGAGAGGATCACAGATAAGCAAGTAATTCCCATGCAGTCTGCTAAAAATTCACAAATCTATGGCTTTTCTCACCCATGTCAGCAACTTTAGTACTCACCATTAGCAAATTAGGACTTAATAATTTTTTGAACAAATGAACAGTTTGAATGGTTTGAATATGGTTTGTCCCCACCAAAACTCAAGTTGAGGCTTAGTCCTCAATGTAATGGTGTTGAGAGACATACAGGTCATGCAGATGGAGGCTGTGAAGAGGTTGAAGCCTTCTCTTGGGAATGAGTGGTTTTCTTCTCTCTGTCTCCCTCCTCCCCTCTCTCTCCTGGATCAAGTTTTCATACAAAAGGCATTTGACTTCCTTAGCCTCTTGTGCTTCCTCTCACACATAGGCTTCTCTTCCCCACGTATACACATCACTTTCCACTTTCCTGCCACGTGCGAAATAGCTCGCAGGCTTCATCAGAAGCACAGCAAATATCAGCCCCATTCTCTTGGACCTCAAGAACCATGAACCCAAATGAACCGTTTTCCTTCATAAATTAGCCAGTCTTGGGTATTATTCTATTGCAGCAACAGGAAATAGATTAACAGAGTGTGAGTGAAGGAAGAGAGGGATAAATTTGGCCTAAACCATTTCTCTCCAATCTGTAGTGACTTAGGAAGCAATTTTAAGAATTACATGAACAGGCTATGCATGGTGGCACATACCTTTAATCTAGCTACTTGAGAGGCTGAGGCAGGAGGATCGAAATTTCAAGACCAAACTCAGCAATTTAGCCCTGGTCTATAAATAAATAAACAAACAAACAAGTAAATAAATAAAGCTTGAGATTTAGCTTAGTGTTAGATGCCCCTGGGTTCAATGCCCAGTACTGGGGGGAAAAATACATAAACAAAACAAAATATTTGACTCTTTTCTTTTTGGTGCTGGGAATTGAACCCAGGGCCACACGCAGGCTAGGCAGGCAGGCACTCTACCACTGAGCTATATCCCCCAGTTCAACAATTTGCTTTTTTAGTAGTTATATGTTTCATAACTATATGTAAAAAAAGTTAAATGTTTTATCAGACCCACAATGTAACTATTATACATGAGGAAAAGCTTAAAATTTTTAAGCATGTTGCTTTAAAATCAATGTTAACATAAATGCTTAACAAGTTGATGAGAAATGACAAATGGTTGAAGTTTGGGAAACACCAAAACAAGGTGTTTTCATTTTTTTTTCTGGGTTCAGTATACATACATACCTTTGGAATTTGGGGAACTTTTTTTGTTTTTCTACCACCAGCGATTTAACTCAGGGGTGGTCTACCACTGACTTACATCCCCAGGTCTTATTTTATTTATTTTTTTTTCTTTTGTGACAGCATCTTGCCAAATTGCTTAGGCTGGCCTTGAAATTGGGATCCTCCTGATTCAGCCTCCTGAGTCTCTGGGATTACAGGTGTGAACCACTGTGCCTATCTGGGGAGGGGGTGTCTTTCTTGAGATGAGTCATTTATACAAAAGAGATAGATCGAAGACCATTGCGTGCGTGTAGGTCTGTTTTTAAGATGAACCAAACCATATTTATTACTTATTTTATCCCAGAAGTGATTCTGGAAAATCTCCAGATGAATTTGCTGATTTTCACAGGTGCATTATAGACCTGCCCATAAATTGTGTTATTGCTTATATGTGGAAGTAAGGAAAAAAGAGGAAATGGCTTTTCCAGGCCTCTGAGCAGCTGGACATGATTCTGGGACATTTGAGGTAAAGCAGTAGCTATAGCAGGTTGATAGCAGCAACTCTGGGGACCCAACAGGATCCCTGCCTCCCCTGTCCCCTTCCCTGCCTCTCTCTCCCACTGTCATCTGCCTTGTGCTGCCTCCTGGCTTTTGCTTGCTATGTTCATTAGTGTCTCAGCTTCTACCCTCCATACTACCTGCATCTGGGGTCACAACTCAGCCCAATTTTCCTAGAACTTATTTTTATTTATATATGACAGCGGAATGCATTACAATTCATACTACACATACAGAGCACAAATTTTTCATATCTCTGGTTTTATAAAAAGTATGTTCACGCCAATTTGTGTCTTCATACGTGTACTTTGTATAATGACGTCCACCACGTTCCACCATCCTGGCTAACCCCCTGCCCCCTCCCTTCCCTCCCACCCCTCTGCCCTATCTAGAGTTCCTCTATTCCTCCCATGTTCCTTCTTGCTACCCCACTATGAATCAGCCTCCTTATATCAGTGAAAATATTTGGCATTTGGTTTTTTGGGATTGGCTAACTTCACTTAGCATTGTCTTTTCTAACTCCATCCATTTACCTGCAAATGCCAGATTTTATTGCAGAGTAATATTCCATTGTGTATATATGCCACACTTTTTTATCCATTCATCTACTAAAGGGCATTTGGGTTGGTTCCACAGTTTAGCTATTGTGAATTGTGCTGCTATAAACACTGATGTGGCTGTGTCCCTGCAGTATGCTGTTTTTAAGTCCTTTGGGTATAGACAGAGGAGAGGGATAGCTGGGTCAATTGGTGGTTCCATTCCCAGTTTTCCAAGGAATCTCCATACTGCTTTCCATATGGGCTGCAACTTTTTTAGTTTGAGCACCAACATTTCTTCATAAGCCAGTTGGTCACCCTGCCTGCATCCCTTTTCTGTACATTTCACATTACAGTTTTGTAGGAGAGAAGAGGAAATATCTGGCTGGATCTGTTCATTCTTTTTCCAGCTCAGGGAGCCTCCAAGCTTCTCCACTAGTATAAGTCCAAGCTGACCCCTGCTAAATAGACCAAGAAAGACCTGGGGTTGATGTAAAGAAGCATCGCTAGCTGCCTTCCTCAGAAGGGGCTTGGGAATGATCCTCAGTCGTTCTCTGGTCTGCTTTTCTGCACCTGTTTTTCACATATCGGAGCCCTGGTGTTTGTGCATGCTGTTGGCTTATATGTGTACAATGGGGAAAGTACATGGTGGGGACAAATGAAAACTTAAAAAAAATTTCATCCTTTTCATTTTTATGAATTTAATCATATTGTACAAATCAGGCTCCTGATGCAGTGTTATGGAACACTGGCCCAACATGTAATTAAATATTTTATTCTACCGAATCCTCTCCAGTTGAGAGATTGCAAAGCTTGCAAAAGGGGGCTATTTCAAAAGCAAAACAGTAAAATCTAGGAAATGAAAACTTTTAAGCTCTAGCAGCACATGGGGGACAAACAAAATTCATCTTGGCCTAAGGGCAGAGAAGCTGAGCCCTTGAATAATTTGTGAATGCTGGAGGGCTTCTCCTACCTCTCCCAGTTTCAGCACTGGGTCTACCCACTTGATCTAAAAGTTAGTCATTATTAAAACACTTTTTCCCATTGGCAAGGAGCAGCAGTGCCCCCTCTCACCTGGTCTCCACCTCATCTTCAATCCTATGAACTGGGATGCAGAGGAAAAAAAATCAGTACAAATTTAACTTCTGAAGCATATAACTGGTTTTCAAAAATTGAGGGTGCTGTGGCTTGAACAAGCTGAGCACAGCTCTGAGTTGGGCAGAGCTCCTTTGTCACTGAGCCCTGAGTCCCCAGAGCTCTCAGAGCACCCCTAGCCCTCTGGTGCTCACACAGCACTCCCAGAGCCCTGATGGTACCCAGAAGCCCTCAAATGGTACCTCTAGCCTTCTGAACACTGCTCCCATCCCTGACGACCCTGGAATCTTACCAGCATGGGTCCCTTGAGCACCAATCCTCTGATAGCCCCAAACCCTTAAGCAACCTGGGTTCCCTCTTAATTCTCCTGACCCTCTGAAACCCCCTTAATCCCTGATTGTCTAAAGTGCTCAGAGGGCTGGCCATTCCAGGTGCTGGGTGATGGAGAACTGTTGGGAGCATTTTGGTTTTGGGGGTGGCTGCTCATGACTACCCACCTCCCGAGTAAAATGGAAGAACTAACATATTTATACTATACAGCCTTTTTCATTCTCTCTTGTCTGCATCTCTCTTAAGTCTATGACTATGGCTGGGCGCGGTGTGTTTGCCTGTAATCCCAGAAGTTCAGGAGGCTGAGGCAGAAGGATCACAAGCTCAAAGACAGCCTCAGCAATTTAGTGAGGCCTTAAGCAACTCAGCAAGACTCTGTCTGTAAATAAAATATTAAAAAGGTCTGAGGATGTGGCTCAGTGGTTAAGCACCCATGGGGTTCAATCCCCAGGACCAAAAAAAAAAAATTGTGAATATGGGGCTGAGGAGGTAGCTCAGAAGTAGAGTGCTTGTTTAGCATGTGGCAGACCCTAGGTTTGAGATGATCATAGTCTCAGCACACAGATCAATGACCATAAAAAGGCATACAACTTGAGACTTTTGGTAAATACTTGCAGTGAACTGCCTAATACGTACCTCATGGTTTTTACAGCAATTTCCCCTGAATAATTGCAGACCCCATTCTATGGTTGATAGAGAGGAATTTTCATTTTGGTTTTATTTCCCCTTGATACTTGTCATCAAACCCCAGGGCCTTGGGCATGCTGGGGAAGTGCCCTCCCTCTGAGCTTATCCTCAGCCCTGTGCCACGATCTCAGTTTTATTTTGAGACAGGATCTCACTAAGTTGTCCAGGGGGTCTTGAACTTGTCATCCTCCTGCCTCAGTCTTCCCAGCAGATGACAGGTGTGTCCACCTTGTAAAGGACGAGAGAGATTTTCAGAAATAACCCCCCCCCACACCTCATACCAACCCTGGTTTTGTTCTCTATTTCAATATAGCAAAAAGAATTAGAATATTCAAAGGGTCATCCAGGGCAATTGTCTTTGACTTTAGAGATAAGAAAAGAGGATAAAAAATCCTAACAGATTCAACAAGTGTGACAGGGCTTAGAGGAGAAAGGCAATAGGAACATGAGAACTTGATGATTAAATTTCCCCAGCAATGTGATCGTCCCCCGTAGCTCCTGTCCTTCTCTACTACTCATTGCATCTTTGAGTGAGGGCACATGGAGAAGCTCAGGGGCAACAAATGAGCCAGGGAAGTCCCTTTTCATCAAATCCTTTCTATTGAAGGGGCTGATAATGGCACCACTGGGTACATCTAGGAAGCCAAGGAGATGCTGGGATCAGTGGAATTTCTCACATTCTCATGGATTCTACCCTGAGCATCCAGAAACTCCTGTGGAACAGGCCATGATTTAGCTCAAACTCTGGGATAAAAGAGATGAGCATATACAACGTAGTAATTTTCACTTAAAAGTGGCCACCTGGAATCCAGACTTGCTCTCTTGTGACCAGGGAGGAGAGATGAGCCCCACTTTCCAGATGTGGTCCACAGATGGTAGTTCTGCCGCGCTGTATCTTCCAATGTAGAGGAGATGAAAGAAACCCCGATAAAAACGAACATCAATAGATTCCCTTTAAAAAGAAAGCAAATATGCTTAGAGTATTAACACATTGTATCTCAGTGCAGTTATATAGTAGTATATAACCGCATGAGGAATTTGTAGGAAGGGGCAAGAGGACCATCCCAAGACACATGAACAGGGAAGCCTGAGTGCTCAGGGGCCCTTGGCCTCCTCAGTTCTCAGGTCTCTTCAGAGCTGCTGGCATTTTACGAACTTTGTGTTAGGGAAACTTGAAGATCCTCTGCAAAGAAGCCTGGGGATGTAACTGACTACCTGGTCACATCTGTGAGGTTGTGTCTCTTAACAAAGAAAGGAAAATTCTGAGTACACAGGGCTTATCTTGGATCACACAGGGGTGACCATCTGTGCTCATTTACCAGGGACAGTCGTGGTTTCTTATTGTCCAGTTTATAATTATTAATAGTTCTCCCTTTCACTCTCCCAAGTGCTCAGAGTTTATATTTAAGTATAAGGTCACCCTGGCCACCTGACACTTTGCTGTCAAAACTAAGAAGGGCAAGTCTGCCTTGCACATTCACCAGATCATCCACTCAAGTAAATGTTTTCCCAGTTGTTAAAAGACCTTTCCTTCTGACTTACAGGGCAACCCACTGCAGCCTGCCCCTTGGAAATGGTGATGTGTAATATACATCAAACACAAGGCCTCTGCTTGAAACATTTCTGTTGACTTGTTTACTTTTCGCTTTATTTCATTTATTTACCTAGTTTTTCTACTATTATCAGGGCCTTTGAAAAGAACATTTAAGGACTTCAGCAAGCATTAATTATCTCTTTCGGTTATCTTAAACTATCTTGCTTTTAATAGGGAAAGGAAATAAAAGATTAAACATGTATCAATTCCACTTAGGTTTGGTTCTAGCAATTTCTCTCCTTAAAAACTTACATAAAGAAAATTTACATGTTTTCCTCTGCCCTGTAATTAGATAGGCCTACTGAGAAATCATCCACAATTGTTTATGATTCTTGTGTTGAATTTCCCATCTTGGCACATGCCATTTAATTTGCATTATCAGAACCAATAATCATTCAGTTCCACAATAGATTGGCTATGACTGAAAAATCACCTTTGTCCTTATAGCACTCTTTGATCACTTGTTTGTTTGTTTTTTTTTCTTTTAAATGACACTTTTTTGTGTGTGTGCTAGCTCATTTTAAGTCATGAAGTGCAACATCTGGAGTCATTAACCAAATAGTCTTGCACCTTTCCTGGTTAACAGAAACGGAATTGAAAACTCAGCCCTCTGGCATCATCATCGTTGTCGTCTATATGACTACAGGAAAAATCAAATTTCAAGTTCTTCTCCCTTTCTCAGCAAATTTCAAAGTATGGCAGTAGGCAGATTGGAATGTAATAGCAATTTTTAAAGCCAGAAATTAAATTAAACCAAAAACAATGTACTTCTAGTTCAAAGAGAGAGTTTCTTTCAGAAAGAAGCACATCTCCCCAGTAACAGTAAAGACATTAGTAGTATTTTCATGAAGACCAGAGTTACCAAGTTTATGTGGATTGCAAATACAGCTGCTGTTTTTCCAGAGAAACTGACAATCTCTGAAAAGTTCTTGGTAAGGTCTGTGGGAACTTTGGGAGAGAGGTGTGGTGTGGCACAGTCTGGGCACAGTGGTATAAACAGTGTCTTCTCAAATTGTTTTTAGCTCCTTTTCTTAAGGAGGAGGAACAAGAGGCCAGTAACTCACCCAATAAATAGAAGCTTTTGCTTGTAGAATATCCAGAAGTTTTGATCACTCAAGAGAACCTATGCGTTCAAACATATATGTCAATTCCATAGTCCTGGATGATTCCTATTAATTATCTTTTTCATACTGCTTTTTTCTTTTGTGCATTCCACAAAGAGTTTGCTTCTTAGAATATCTACAGAGGTGGCAGTCCACTTTGCCCATGGGGGAGGGGAGGTCAGCACAGCTTGGACACATGGCAGCTAAGGGTGGTCCTTGGTCTATATGGAAACTGGGATTTCTGACATGGTGGGAGGGGTTCCCCCCATTTTGTCTATCTAGGAATCAACAGAGGCCTGGTGGCTGCTCTGACACTTTCCAAACAGTCCCAGAAAAGTATTGTGTTTGTCCACAAATGGATCTTTTCTGCCTGGATTGAGGTAGCTGGGAAGACGCCAGGGTAGGCTGCTGTTGTCTCCTTAAATGTCAAGTGACAGGTAGGCACTGCTAAGAGGCGGTTCTTCCCACACCAAAGCGAGTTGGATTGTTGTGAAACCCAAGGTCAAGGGACATCTGGTTTAGACTGATATTCCAGTGCTTCAATGCTCCCCTTTTGGTATTAATAATTTGAAGACAGACACACAACAGCTATACAAAAATCTAGATAATCTGGACCTGGTGGCTTGAACCAGGAGATATTTCCTTTAACATTTTGTACCTGAAGAAATAGTGAGGTTCATGGGGTGTTTGCCTGCAGGCCAGTACTACAGAAACTGTTAAGATTAGTTTCTCCTTGAAGTAAGATTACCAGGTAATTGTGTTGCAAAGTCATGGAGACCTTGAGTTAGCTGCCCTGTAAAACCAACTGCTTGTATTCACACTGCCAAGGCATAGCTTTAATTTCCTGAAAGAGTCACCACATCTTTTTAGATATTAATAAAAATTCTGTTAGGAGTTGAGGGGCTTTCTCTTTCTCCTCCCAACATGAGTATAATCTCCTTTTTCACATTTTTACATTCCTTTTGGCCCATACCCTTCATCCATTAGGGGCTTCTGCATTTTTATGTCCTAAATGACCAAACTATGCCCAGCCCCCACCATCAAAGACACGTGACTCAAGGTCATAATCTGGCAGAGAGGCCATCCATTGTTTGACACACATTTATGACCTAAGTCAATGTCAAAACACCTTGCCTGAATTCCCTGTATATTGGGTCAAGGTATGGCCAGCAGGCTGACCATTGTCCCCCCCCCCCCACCCAATGATATGGGGCCACAGATTAAATATCACACTCTTCCTAACAGTTATTACTGTGTTACTCTGAGGAATCTGAAATAGCAGGGTAAATGTTGCTTAGATTATTTTCCCATCCTTTTTCGTGTGGACATCGTGCTTCCTATTTTCACTTTCTGGGAAATTTGCCAGTTTTTCAAGGACTGGGTAAAGAACAAAATAAATATTTGTAGGTAGTTTAAAAGGAGAACAAGTATGTTGGATGTAACTCTGCCCATCCAAAGAAAAGCATTTTAATTGCCCTTCAGATGTTTTAAAGTAATTAACTTGAGAGAGTCAGAAAGTAGATTCACTTTTCAGTTTGTGATCAAGGGGTGGGTGTGCGTGCGTGCGTGCGTGTGTGTGTGTGTGTGTGTGTGTGTGTGTGTTGTGTTGGCAGGGGAGTGGAAGAGTCAGAGAAAGTGAACCCGACTGAGTAAAAACTCCTTTCAAAGTTCAAAGGAAGACCCTGAAATGGACCTTGTGAAAATGACATTACCTTTTGAAAGTTGCGAATCGGATCCCCAAAAAGTTAGTGCCAGTGCCGGGACATGTTTATTTCACACCTTTCATCACATACTATTTCTTTCAGAACTTTTAAGGGATTTCTTGTAAACTTGGGAGGTTCCGTAGTTCATTGTTTATTAATAGGTGTATCTTATGGGCGGATTTTGGAGGCTCAT
Source organism: Urocitellus parryii (assembly GCF_045843805.1). Classification (NCBI taxonomy): domain Eukaryota; kingdom Metazoa; phylum Chordata; class Mammalia; order Rodentia; family Sciuridae; genus Urocitellus; species Urocitellus parryii. The sequence goes on from NC_135539.1 coordinate 65,647,414, forward strand.
TCCGCTCTTGAGATTAAAGAGAGCGGGGTCCTGGCTTCCAGCTAAGGTTCCTGTCCCTAATCATGTGTGAAATGTTTTCCTTCCTCGCTGGGCTGCAGAGTCTCGGGCGGGAGTTTGCGGTGGGGGAACCAGACTGGCGGAGTCTTGGGTAGGAAAGGCCATCACCTGTTGGGGCCTCCCAGCAAGAGAAGCACGAGGACACCAGGCGGGGACAGCCTCAGGAGCACGCCCCCAGTCCTAGGGGACCTGGCTGGCGGGGGACCGGCAGACCCGGGACAGAGCGAGGGAGGCCCCGGCGCTGGAATGCAGTTTCCTCGGGCGAGGGAGACTTTGCACTGGACTGGAAAATAGTTTGGGGTGGGGTTTCGCACGGTCCCCTCCTCCCCACCCCCGGCCCCCTTCCAGGCGCTTTCTGGGAGCTTTAAGAACTGCGCTCTGAAGTTTCACGAGAGCCCGGAGCCTGAGCCGCAGGCAGGGACAATGGAAGAAAACGAAAGCCAGAAATGTGAGCCGAGCCTTCCTTACTCAGCAGACAGCAGACAGATGCAGGGTGAGTAACCGAGTCATTCAAAGATGGAGTTACGGGGACGCGCGCCCTTGGCCGCTCGCTGCTTTTTATAAATGGGAGACCCGGCGCCTGGCGAAAGGAAAAGCTGATTTCTTGGGGGGGGGTGCGTTTTCTAAACTGAATTGCGAGCTGTGATTTCTTGGGCTTCACCTTATCTCTGGCAGGATTTTCTAAAGTAGCAAAGGAGGCAGAGGGCGATGTCATATTTGTAGCCCACCGAGCGGAGCGGTCAGTTTGTGCGGTTATCTCTAGGCAAGGGCAAATAAATCGCTAAGCAGCTTTGAATAATTTCCCCTGTGCTTTAGCAGTGCGCAGAAAGGAGCTGTTTTTGTCAAATTACCTCCAGGACGGGCAGCCTTTCCATTCATTGGTTGAGGGATTCCAGAGGCCACTGCCTGTGGGATGCAAAGTTTTGCAGCATTTGAGAGTAAAGTCACAAGAGTTTAGGGGGATGTTTTGTTTTGCAGATCAGAACAGCAGGGAGCATTTACCTATGTGAATGATAGGTAGCACTCGGAATCTCCTTTAGGTTTTAATGCAAAAGTTAGGAGCGGTTAGACAATTTTGGTAAATTTTCTTCAGGCCGTTTCCTTTTCATTGTGTTTATAACAGACTTGTCTTTTCCGTAGGGAATTTCCAGAAGCTTATGTGGTTCCAAAGAAATTTTGCAGGGAGATGGGGTGACCGAAGACGTCTCTGTTGACCAGTGATGTCTGTGATGCCAGAGCCTATCATATAGTATCATATAGGTGGTGTGTTCATAAACTGAAGGATCCTGAACCACCCCCACCCCACCCTTCACCAGGTTCATCCAGGGGCCAGTTAGTAACAAAAAGACTTGCTGGAGTGCTGTGCTGAGCGTGGGAGTTGGGATTATGCACAAGGGAAAAGGTGTGTGGGTTTTTTTTTTTTTTTTTTAATGCAAAAGGAAAGAAACACATGACTCATCCACACTGAAAATGCAAAACCAAGCCAGACGGAAGAAAATACAATTAGAAGAGAGAAATCCCCCAGTGAAATGCAGGAAACCTTAAGCTTCCTAAATGCTGGAGAAGAATCCCTGGGTTTTACAGTATCAGTCTAGTTATCTGTGCTTCCAAAGCAGAGCACTTCTTGAGGGCAGCAGGTCAGGGGACTCCAGCTGAAGATAAGTCCCCCCTCCCCCTCTGCCCCCCACAGTCCCTCTCATTTGATTGGATGGGATTTAGACTGCAGGAATTCAACCTCTGGGCCTGTCCTGAAAGAAATGACCCAGATTCTAAAGGGGGCAATTAGAATGAGACCAATTTAAGAAATAACTTTGAAACAACCAGAGCAATTCATAGATGTTTCAGAAACTGACATGGTCAGACTGAGACAGTGTCTCCGTCCTTCACTTATTCATTCATTCAATGAATATTGGACATCTGTTTTACAGTAGTCACTTTTGGAGCTGCTGGGGATCCAACAGTGAAAAAAAGCAGACTAAAAAATACTCGCCTTCACTGAATTTGAATTCTAAGGACTGAGTTGGGGTTGGGTGGAGTAGTAGAGGCAGATGATGAATAAATGAATGAAATATATAGTATGTTAGATGGTATGGGGTGCCAGATTTAGCCCATAAAAAATTCAGGATGCCCTGTTAAGTTTGAATTTCAGATAAACAATAATTTGTTGGCATAAGTATGTCCCAACTATTGCATGGGATATACTACTTATACCAAGAAATCACTCGTTGTGTACTGAAATCCAAATTCAACTGAGCATCCTATATTTTATCTGGCAATCCTCCTAAGCTGAAATAAACCTACTAGGAAAAATAAGGCAGAGAGAGAGAATAGGGAATGTGGGTTTGTAGGTAAGTTGTAAATAGGATTATCAGGGAAAGTCTCAGTGAGGTGATGTTTGAACAAAGATGAGGGGGAACAGCAAGGATCTAACATGTTCAAAGAACAGCAAGAATGTGGGAGAAGGATAGAAGGAAAAGAGGTTGAGATAATCCCAGGCCAGAGCATGTAGGGCCTGTGGAACAATGATAAGGATTTGGGTTTTTATTTCCAGGTAGGTGAGGAGCTGCTGACAGTTTGGGTTTGTCTTTTAAAAGGTAGTACTGGGTGCTGTCTTGAGCAAAATCCAAGTGGGTTGGGGCAAGGGCAGGGAGACCCTTGCAGAGGTTTATGCAGTAAACCAGGCAAGAAACAGAGGTAGTTGGGGCTGTGTGGTGATAACAAGGTAGATTTTAGATATATGTTGAAGGTAAAACCAAAAGAATTAGCTGAAAGATTGCACATGGGATGTACAGAAAAAGTGAGATCAAAGATGAATTCAGATTTTTTGGTCTGAGAGGCTTGGAAGAATGGAATTGCTGTTTACCTAAGTGGGAAGGCACTGAAGAGGAATATTGGAGTTGAGGGAGGACTCGGGACTGTGAGAGATGTCCTTTAAAGATGTCCTGGAAAGATTGCAAAAGGAGGGTAGAATCCAAGTTAGATGTTCAAGATCCCATTTAGTTCCGGTGAATATGATGCCCTGAAGGAGTATGGCTTCATTTCCAGTTCTTCTGGTCAGTATGAGGACAGCAGAGGAGAGCAATGTCTCTGAGACAAGCATCATCCACGATAACCACATGTCTGCATCTGTCATTGCACTCAATCTTATATCTGTCTATGTATCTGTTTCACCCAGTTACAATATGGTGTTCCAGGGCGGCAACCATGTCTCCCTGACCTTTGCATTCCCAGCACCCAGTGGAGCACCAGGCATGTAGAAGACACTAAATATTTGTTGAATGGAAGGAAAGTTATATTACTTCAGGGACTTTGAGTTTGTCAATCTGCTATAGATAAGGATCAGTTGAGTGATCATATAACTTATTGTCTGAACCAAGACACTTTCAAGAGTGAAAAGAAACCCTATAAATAATTTTGCTGGGCATCAGTTGTAACCCAGAGCAATTTGGGCGAAGTGGGGCATATGGTTACCCCAGGAATAGCTCTGATCAAGGCTAGTAGGTAAGAAACAGTGTGGAAGTGTATTGCATTCTGCATTTGGCAGAGTAGGCACTCAATAATTATTGGTGGAATTTCAATCTAACTGTATCATGTTCCCTTTGAATGCCATGGGCTCCTTAGTGTGGCTTTAGGAGATAGGCATTCTTTGGGATACCTATGTCTGCCCATAGCACCCTGAAGTGTTTACTTTTTCTCTGGCCTCTAAAATCTTGAAACCTCTTTGCAGGTGAAGATTGGTCAACTCACTCGCTTGCCTTCCCCTCCCCATGATGAATGACAGATATGTAGGTCTGTGCTCAAAAAATCTCCTCTAAAATAACTCCATTAGTTTCTGTCCCCTTATCCTGTTTTCTTGTTTAAAGCACTTAGCACTACCTGACATTTAGATTGTGTATTATTTGTTGTCTGCCTCCCTAATTATAATGAGGCATCCTCTAAGAGGATAGGGAATTAAGTCTGTCTTGATGACAACTTTCCACTCTGTCTCCTGGCTCCTCTCTGTGTACAGCGCAGGCGCTCAATAAATATATGTGTGACTGAATGAACAAATCAATCAAATAATCAATCCATCATTGAACTTTAATCAACACTTTACACAAGCGTGCTTTTCTGGGGGAGGGGCTGGCCTTATTTTGTCTAAGGTCTACACTAGAAATCTTTTTTACCATTGACTTCCAATTTAAGGTTGATTATATTCTTGTAAGGAATATAACGGCTGGGTTTCAGCTGTGGTTTTCATGCTTATTTGTATATATGGTGGCGATCCTTATATTAACAAGGAAGGTAGAAAACTGAGGGACCCCGTTAGCATCCAACAGATTATCTGTATTAGATAGGCTCGCTGTTTTAATAGCCCTCTAATCTTGGTAGTTTTGCTTGATCAAGGTTAATATCTTGTCCACACAGAGTGAAATATGTTGTTCCTGTGCTGGTAGCTCCCCCGGGTGGCCTATCAGGGTTCTCCTGTCCCATCACTATGCCATCCCTCAGGAGGCTTCCACTGGATTCTTTGCACCCAGCAGATCAAAAGGTGAAGAGAGAAAACATGGAAGATTATTCAGGAGGTCCAGGGGCCAAGACTTGATGTGGCCCACGTCACTTCTGCCCACATTGCATTGACCAGAATGAGCACAAGGCCCCGATTAGGTGGAGGGGGCTGGGAAATACAATCTACCTATGTATACAGCAGATTGTACAGCCAGACAAATCAATAATTCCCTATGATATTCCCTAAGACAAGAGCATTTGGACACTATTTTAAAAGATTTGTCTTAGAGATAACTCTTACTGAAGTGAGGTACCAGGTACTGTGGCTCAGACCTGCAGTCTCAGCCACTTGGGAGACTGAGGCAGGAAGATCACAAGTTTGAGGTCAGCTTTGGCCAGTTAGCAAGACCTCATCTCAAAATAGTCGTGATTCTGCAAATTGCATTTGGGGTAAAATTGGGAGTTCATAACCCACTTCAATCTAATGTATGAAATATGATATGTCAAGAGCTTTGTAATGTTGTGAACAACCAATAAAAAAAAATAAAAAATAAAAAGGCCTAGGGATGCTCAGTGGTAGAGTTCCCCTGTATTCAGTTTCCTGCACCCAAACTAATCTTGACCCAGGAATAAAAATCTCAGGGAAGGGCCTAAGTGTAGCTCAGTGGTATACAGTGTGTGCTTAGCATGTGGAGACCCTGGGTTCAATTTCCAGCACACACACACACAAAATCCCTGGGAAGCTGCCAGCACTGTCCACTGGCTCCCAGCAGGGGTTGGAATGCCCCAATGATGCACCGCCCCAGATCCCTTGCTGTGGGTCAGCTGACCCTGCCAGAGTAACCTGAGTATGGCAAAGAAGCCAGTCTTGGCAGCTCCTGCAGTTGCCTGTCTGCATAGCTTGCTATATGGGTATCTCCTTCTGGATGCCCAGTTTCCTACACTCCCCTGCATATTGGTGTCTGCCCCGCCCCCAGGCTCCACTTTTAATTTCCAGAATGCCTACACATCCCAGCGGGGAAGCCTTTGCAACTCTGCAGAGTGTCTCTCTGGCTTTCCTGCCTTCTTCCTCCCCACCTCTGCTCCAGGGAATGTTTAAGGGGTTGTTTTCCACTTAAAGCTCCTGTTTGCTCTTTGCCCTGCTTGAAGGGAGCTCCCCAGAGTTGCTGCTCTTGAGTTCTGCAGAGGCTGGGAGGGGCAGGGAGAGGACACTGAGGGCTTTCAGCATGGCCTGAGCTTTGTCCTCGTGGTACAGCTTCATTATTTTGTTAGACCAGGGTTCCCAGAATAGCAAACAACTAGACACACCCATGTTTAAATGTTAGCACCAAAGCTCATTCCAAACAAGAAATAGAATTGTATTTCTGTTTGGAAGCCTTGGTTAATCCACACTTGAGCTTTTTCTATTCATGTGGATAATGAGGCATTGGCGGGACTCAGTTCTCTGACTCCATGACTGAGGAATTGTGATGCAATGTCCTTTGCCAGTTCTCTTTCTTGTTTATTTGTAACCCTGCTTAGTCCTTCTCCTCAACTGAAAGACCACGTTCTCCTCAAATGCCAGAATGTTAAGAGTTGTCACTTCTCGCTCAGGTGTGGGAGTTGACAGCTTCCGAGAGTGGAGCCTTAAGTGAGGAAGAGGCTCAGGTGACTGGGAAGCACGTGAAGTGGCTATTGTGTTGGTTGCTGGAGTGCTGGTGACAGTGGAGCAGGTGCCTGGTGGTGGGACAGGGGGCAGATGGCACTGATCTTTATCATTGGGCGGGAGGTCCAAACTGCTTTCCTCTGCATCCCAATAAACCTTGTTAAACATCCACAAGAGAAAAAAGTCGAAAAGCAGCATAAGGTTGATGTGGCATCCACAGTGAAAAGTGTTGGAAAGAATGAGGGTTTAGAGTCCAAGTTAGTTGAGGCCACCCTAAGGTTAACATTGACAGAAGATTGACAATGACCTACAAGACCCTCCTTCTAGCTCTTCTCCAAATTTATTTTAAAGAAGAAAGTAGAAAACTCTTTTTAGTCTCCAAGGGGTTACTGTTCTGGCTGGCTTGACCTCTTCTGATGATCCTTGGATGAAATAGAATAGCTCAGGGGAGTCTGGGTGTCATAGCCAAGCAGGAAGCAGCTTTCTGCTGGTGGTGGGACTGACTGGGCATGAACATTTATCCATCTGGTGAATGTGGAGCGTATGTTATAACTGCAAAGAAATCACCTTTCCAGAGACTCAATCCTGCTCATTAATCTAGCTATCCTGGGTAGTTTTAAAAACACTATTTTAATGCTGTCAAAAATAATCTTAAAAATTGGGCTGGGGCTGGGGCTCAGTGGTAGAGTGCTCGCCTAGCATGCATGAGGCACTGGGTTCAATCCTCAGCACCACATAAAAGTAAAATGGTAGAATGAGGATATTGTGCCCACCTATAACTAAAACATAAATGTTAAAAAAAAATCTTAAAAATCTACTGAAAATTAACAGTATTATATCAGGTGTATAGCAATTTTGGCTAATACAAAATGCATGGGTAACACACACCTCAATGATCAACTTCTTCAGATTGCATGTGTGTTTATCAACCTGAGATATGCCCTTTTCTGCATTTACCTTTATTTTTATGGTTCTGGGGATCATACCCCAGATCTTGCATATGCTAGGCAAGCACTCCACCACTGAGCCACATCCCCAGGCCTGTGTTTTGTTTTATGCACTAGATCTGTTACTTTTATGTTATGAGGGAACTGACCCTAAACAAAAACAAAAACAAATAAACGAACAAAAAGTAGGTATTATGTGAGTCTACGCATTAAAAGAGGAACCTAAATAAATGAAATTACAGTGAATCCCTCAGTTATCTTTTTAACCAACAGTTCCATCTTCCCCCCTCTTTAAACTTACTGCTGAAACTAACAAAAAATAGGATTAACTAATTTGGCTGTGTTTTTCCTCCCTTCATCTGTGTCTGATGGAGATGCTATAATTAGCAATATAATGAGAAGTGAAGGGTAAACAAGAAATATTAGTCCCGGAACACACATCAAGTTTTGGAAGACTATAACAGGAAAACCAGCCCTAGATTATTATTATTTCTTTTTATGCTTAAGCAAAGAGAGTCTGTACCTAGAGTTCTATGTACAGATATTTCTAGGCAAAGAGGAAACTATGTTGATGGCGTTGCTTTTAGGGAACTTGGTTTATTCCTAACTCTGGAAAGCTGTCATTTTGTATCTCTAGTGTGAAGGTTTGGATCTCTGTTTTTCTGATGCAAATGAGCAGAACTCTGAAATATGGAACCTATTTTCCTGTATTTAACTTTAAATTATTGGCAAATAAATTGCTATTGGAAATGTATTATTTTAAAAATTTATAGTAGATTTAAAGAATTTAGAGGTAGAAGGCACTTGGCATTTCTAATGCTAGTCTAACCAGCCTCTTTTTTTTTTTTTTGTACTGGGGATAAGCCCAGGGGTGATTTACTACTGAACTACATCCCTTTTTATTTTGACAGAAGGTCTTGCTAAGTTTCTCAGGCTGGTCTCAAACTTGCAATCCTCTTGCTTCAGCCTCCCTAGATGCTGGTATTACAGGCATGTGCCACCATGCTCCGCTAACCATCCTTACTTTATTAGTGTAGAAAATGAGGCTAAGAGGGGTCAAATTGTGTGTTCTGAATCTAGGATTAAAGACAGGACTCCCAAGTCCCAATCTAGTGTTTTTTCCAGGGAATTCAGTGGATAGGGACATATTCTTCTGCCTGTGCGTCTCTAAGACTATGTGACAACAACTGTCCTCCTTGAGACTTTATAAAGAGAATCCATCCAGTTTCTGACTTGCTTCTGAAAGTTTTTAACTTTCATTTCCTCAACTGGCTTTTTAAAAAAAGGAACTAACTCCTTTTTCTAGTTAACTGAAATGTATTGAGAAGGAATCCCCACTGAGAATCAATGGGGATCCCCGGTATTGGTTCTTCACTTTAACCATTGACCCTGCATGTCTTAGTTGCCCTGTTCTAAGTGTAAACCAACTTGTCCCTTAAAGGTCAGTTTGTGGCAGTCTATCTAGATCAAAGTTATCAACACACACCATAGCTCTTCCTTTTCTTTGTGTGTTTTAAGTAAAGTCCACTACAAGTAAAATGTCTTTAAATCTTCCTATCCCCTTGATTAATACCTCTAATGATATGCTCTGCTTGCTTTTGACTTATCCTAATGGAAGAATAGAGTTTTCAAGTTGTTCACATGTGTCAATGATTATCTGGCTTATGTGTAGGGTGATAGCTATTTTTGTTCTTAGTGATGAAAACCATCTTCAATTTATAAAAACATAAAAATCCTGTCACCAGGATGATGCTATAATTACGAATACAGAAATAATCAGAATCACTGGTGTTAATTTTGGTGTAATTATAGATGAAGGTAAAGGGTGACCCAATTGCTTGCAGACAATGGGTCTCAACAAGTGTTCTTCTTAGGAATAACTTCAGGGAAGGAAAGTCAGAAATAGCAGGGCTTTCGCTACAACATCTTTTATTTCTACAGTGTAATTTTTCATATTTCTCCTGATTATGGATACTTTCCCCTTTTTTTGCTACAAAAGAAAAAGCAAAGGAAAAGGGAAAAGGTTTGCTAAGTTACAATGATTCATTAACAACTGCCACCAACCCTGTTGGTGTTCTATAAATGAGATTTCTTGTGTGAAATCATTAATTGCAAAATGTATTTCTTTTTTTTTTTTCATTTTGCAGAACAAGGAAAAAGCAATCTGCATGTAACATCAGTAGAAGATGCAGAATGCCGCAGAACCAAGGAGCGCCTCTCTAATGGAAGCAACCGTACTTCAGTTTCCAAGTCTTCCCGAAACATCCCAAGGAGACACACTCTAGGGGGGCCCCGAAGTTCCAAAGAAATACTGGGAATGCAAACATCGGAGATGGATAGAAAGAGAGAAGCTTTCCTGGAACACCTAAAGCAGAAATACCCCCATCATGCCACAGCGATCATGGGCCACCAAGAAAGGCTGAGAGACCAGGTAAGGAGGTGCGCCACCCCTGCTTAGGTAACTCATTCCTCAGTGAGCACAAGGCCATGCCAGCTGACCGTTAGTTGAAAGGGAGAAAATGGTTTAGTAGATTGGGCCTGCCATTTGGCCATTCCAAGATCTCTTTTCCAGCTTGGGGTAGTAGCAAAGGTTTAACCTGAAAGCTCATTCTTCTTTAGCAGCACAGCAAGAAAACAAGAGATCTGATCAGAGAAGAAGGGCCCAGAAAGCTTGCCATTTCCTGGGAGAACCTTCCAATTTCAACCACAGATCCATCTAAAGTGCAGGCAATGAAGGGGTTTTATCTTACCGAGTAAAAGCATGGCACCAACTACGATGCGCCCTGAAAGCACTGAGTGCTTAGCTCAGCGAACCAGTGGATAAATGAATTTACCAATGCATAAATTCCTGTTAGGGCAGAAGGGAGCCTAGGATGGCCTTGTGGTGAACACTCTTCCTCAGGCTGTTCTTTAAGCTTGCTTCCCTCAGCTTGCTTCTCTTCTTTTTAATCATAGATGATTCCCTTCTTCGGGCCTTGCTTTCTGCTGTCTTCAGCGACTTGTTTTCTCCGTTTATCTTGACAACTACACAGATATCACCCAACTGTGGCCGGGGTGGTGTTGTCTCTTGGCTGTGTGCAATTACTTTTTAGCAGACAGAGCAGGTTTGGGGTCCTAGGAGATGTGAAGCCTCCTCTGTGGACCTCTCTGGCATGTTATCAGATTGAACTTTGAGTATAGAGAAGATAGTCAAGGAAGCAGAGAGCACTTAGCCTTTGTGCATGGTGGGTGGGCAGGGGGAGGGGGACAGGCAGGGACTGATCTCTACCCTCCAGGGAGAGAGACACTTTCAGGGCTTGTGGGTTTGTGCTCTACTGTCTTGCCAGCTAGTTGCCAAAATTATGTCCGACTCTCCCAGCTTTTGATTAGCATGGAAGTGGGAAATTGGCATCAGTAGGTATAATTTCAATCTATACCCTCAATCTCATGCATCCTCCTTTCTAAGGATCTTTTGTCAGAATGCCTACAGATGTGAGGGTGTGTTCACTCTTTGCTCACACAGCCAAAAGGCAGTAGGTGCAGAGGAGGAGAAAAGATCCTGGTGAATGTCAAGACAGACTGGTGATTGAGTCTTTGATAATTAGGAAAGGAAGGCTGTCTTTTCATTTTAAGCATGTACAGAAAATACCTTTTTTTCTGTTGATAGTAGGGTCACTGTGCATCTTGGAAATGGAATCTCTGCTCTTCCCTGCTCTGTTACTTTTTGAGACACACAATATCTTATCCAGAGCTGTTCAGACTGAGGAAACTTGAACTCGGATAAGTTACAGTTGCACAATATACTGAGGAAAAGTTGCAATTTGAACTGAAATAAGCCTGAACTCAGAACGCTTGTTTATTCTACTATCTCACAAGTTTATTCCACTATCTCACAAAATGTCACAGCTTAGAGTAGAGACTGTGGTCTGACTACATGGGCAGGAGACACGCTGAGGGAGTATTTGGGGACAAGGCTAAGGTGAAAAAGACTAACATAAGTATGTGTTGAGTGAGAAGGGAAATATTTTTATTTAAAAGTTAAAATGTATAGTCCAGCACTGGGGCATGTACCTGTAATCCCAGCTACTTGAGAAGCCGAGGTAGGAGGATTACATGTCCTAGACCAACCTGGGTAACTTAGTGAGACTTTGCCCCCAAATAATAAAAAGGGGCTGGGAATGTAGCACAGAAGTAGAATATCTGTGGGTTCAATTCCCAGTACTGCTATATATATATGAAATATAGAAATTTACCTGTCAAAATTGGTATTCTTTTCTATTATGTTCCCCAAATATCTCAATTGTTCTTATTTTCAATGTCAATATTATTGCCAACACTATGATGATGGTAACTTTGACTAGAAATACTATGTGAGCAGCTAATTGTAACCAGAAAGTTGTGAGGGGTACATGGTAGCAGATAAAAGGGGATAGGAATATGGTTTGTGGTCTCCAGCTCTGGTCTCTTGTTACATACATCTCCTCCGTGGGGATAGCCTTGCCACAGCCAGTCGACTGTCCCTTTCCAGTAATGCAGGATGAACAAAAGCCACATTCTGTCTTTATTCCTCTTTTGTGTTCCATGCTGACTATTCAAAGTGGGTGAGATTTTGATGGACAGATTTGTGTACACATGTTCCAGTCGCTGCTGTGCCTTTGCAAGCAAACCAAACCCTTACCAGCCAGAAATAAGCTGGGGCATGGTGGAATTTCATGATGAAATGCCTAGTCACCTCATCTTTTGTTTTATTCCATTATTTATCACCTATTTTCCTGTTCTTTTCCTTTTTGTGGTACTGGGAATTGAACCCAGAAATGCTCTACCCCCAAGCTTACATTTCCAGCTCTTTTCTTTTTATTTATTTTTTTTTTTTGAGATAGGGTCTTGCTAAATTGTCTAGGTGGCCTCAAACTCATGATCATCCTGCCTCAGCCCCCTGAGTACCTTGGGCTGCAAGCCTGTGCCATCGCACCCAGCTCCCAGTCCTTTTCTTTGTTCTTCCCAGACCTTTACACTATGAAGTCTCCCAGACTTCCTCTGCAGGAAGAGCACATGACCAGCCTCAAGGAGGAAGTCCAATGACTTAAAGTCTGATGTGCATCTCTAGATACCGAGGTTCTCAGGTCCTCTGCCCCTGGCTGCGTTCCTGGCGGCTTCCCCTTGATCTTACTTTTTAAGAGCAGTGCCAATGAGCAAGCAAGAGAGAGAATAGGATGTTGCAATGACATATCTGGCGACTGACATGAACTATCTGGATAACAGGAAAATCTAGGTTGTAATTCCTTGGTATCAAAGACAATGAGAATGACAGTAGGCCTTATGTTTCAAAATCTGAATCCAAACCCCAGAAGATTCATGGTTGAAAAACTTACATTTGAGTCTTTAAAAAAAAATAGTGGTCAAGAGTTTTCTTTGGCCTAAGTTATTGAAAAGTGAAGGGTTACTTTAAGGCCCTTCTGCATGGCTGGAAAGGTGCATGACCACTAGTGCAGCCTAATGCTTATCTGCATAGGAGCAGCTGTCACCATTCCCAGATCCCTGCACACTCCTAATCCTTTTTGAGTTGTGCAGGCCAATCACCAGTGAGGCCTCCTGGCCTGGTGGCTGAGGTGTCACTCTGGAGTGAGACAAGGCTGGTTGGAACCCAGCCTTCACTTCCTGCTGATTTTGTGGTTTGGAGCTTATCTTTCTCTGTCTCCATTCCCTCACTTGTCAAGGGATGACAGTACCTCCACCATAGAGTGCTGAGAAAGAAGCTGATGGAACCTTTTACTGAAGATTAAGCTTAACATTATATTGTCCAGGTTTATGGTATCCCCCCCCCCCCCAAAAAAAAAAAAGACTCTCAGAGGCTGGTATTTCAAAATGAATATTTGAAGTGATTTTATTTTTTACAAACAAATACTGGAGTACCTGAAAAGTTTTATTTAACCCCTTGTCAGAAAATAATATGTTTCGGAAGCTTATATTTTTCTTTCATTAAAAGCATCACATTCAGATTTTATTCAGTTTATTTTAAATCTCAAATGTATTTATTTGGCATTTATCATGGAAAAGGCATCCCGAAGAATACAAACTACAAGATGTAGCCCTGTTTTCAAGTCAGTTGAAGAAATAATCATTCATGTGCATAGATTAGTTCTTCAAGATCCTGTCCAAATGCCCTGTCTTCTGAGCTCATCAAAACATTGAGCAGTGCTGATATTGCAATATCTAATCATGCCATTATTGTAGCATCTAATTGTGGTGTACTACAATTCTTGTTTGTTTGTTTGTTTGTTTCTCTTCTATCTAGAATAAGCCTTTGAAGGGCAGGAATCTTGTTTTAATCACTTTTGATGCTCAGCATTTAGGTGAGCATTTAACATAGATTAGGAATGATCAAAATATTTTGAATGAAGAAAGAGTCACTATTTCTATTTCAATTAGAATGTGATCATTGGTACACATAAGAAGAAATAGAGAATCCAAGAATTAAATTAAACGGTGGACTATAATTTGGGCAGTCACAAAGTAGGCTGAGAAGCTAAGAAAGACACATATTTTTCCCCAACTCAAGAAGTCAGCATTTGAACCAAGACCAGAGCTTTGGAAGTCTATGATCTTTCCCTTCATGACAGACCTGGATGTTGCTTCTTCCACTTTTAATTCTTCCAACATTTGGCAATGGATTATATGCATGTTATTGGGTCAGGCAATAGAGTCATAATCATGATTTCTGTTGCCACCTGAAATTTCTTTAAAAAGGTAAATCTTATTCAGTTGCAGGGTATATAAAACCACCATTTAAAAAAAATGATTTCTGGCTCAGAACAGTGGCACATACCTATAATCCCTGCAGCTTGGGAGGCTGAGGCAGGAGGATTGCAGGTTCAAAGCCAACCTCAGCAACCTAGTGAGGCCCCAAGCAATTTAGTTAGACTCTCTCTCAAAATAAAAAAGAGGCAAGGATGTGGCTCAGTGGTGAAGCGCCGGTGGGTTCACTCCTCGGTACAAAAAAAGATTTCTGGGTGTGTTTTACACCCACAGAAAGTTGCTTCTTTTAAATGCTCTGTAGTTCAACAGTGCTTCCTACTCTTGGTCTCCATGTAACCATACAGTTTGCAGATGCTCTTCTTTCATGTCTTCACTTATAAAGAAACAGATGTCCAACTGGCCCCCACCTCTAGAGAACAGCTTTCCTTCCTTCACTCAGGAGCCTTTCTGAAAAAAAAAAAAAAAAAAAAAAAGTTTTATAGTCTTTGTCTCTCAGTTATTCGTAGAATTTCTATGTAGCTAACTAGGCACATTGTACCTGCTTTGTGGCTACAATTAACCTATGTACAGTACTCTTCTTGTTGTTCCAGGGATTAAACCACTGAGCCACATCCACAGTTCCCCCACCCTTTTTAAAATATATATTTATTTTAGTTGTAAATGGACCTTTATTTTATTTATTTATATATGGTGCTGAGAATCAAACCCAGGGCCTCACACATGCTAGGCAAGTGTTCTACCACTGAGCTACAACCCCAGCTCCCCACAGCCCTTTAATTCTTTTTTTTTTTTTTTTTTTTTTTAGATACAGGGTCTCACTGAGTTGCTTAGGGCTTAAGCTGGCTTTGAACTGGCGATTCTCTTGTCTCAGCCTACTGAGCCACTGAGATTACAGGCATGTGTCACAACACCCAGCTACTCTTTTAACTTAAAAATCTGGGCTGGGGATGTGGCTCAAGCAGTAACATGCTCGCCTGGCATGCGCGGGGTGCTGGGTTCGATCCTCAGCACCACGAAAAAATTAAATAAAGATGTTGTGTCCACCGAAAACTAAAAAATAAATATTAAAACCTTCTCTCTGTCTCTCTCTCTCTCTTAAAAAAAAAATCTGATTTGTTGGGCTGGGGTTGTGGCTCAGCGGTAGAGTGCTCGCCTAGCACGTGCGAGGCCCTGGGTTTGGTCCTCAGCACCACATAAAAATAAGTAAATAAAATAAAGATATTGTGTCCAACTACAACTAAAAAATATTTTTAAAAATCTGATGTGTTCTTTTGTTCCACATGAAGAGGAAGAGAAACTGGAACATGTTGCCCTTCCATGTGAACATTATGGTGGAACAAAATAAGGAGATAAGAACATGAACAATGAGGTTCAGTAGGGCCACAAAGCCTTTGCTTATGACTGCTGCTGTTGAGTGCCCACCAGGCCTTCGTGGCATCCCCCTCCTCAGCCAGCCTCTTCTTGGACTTGTTCATGTGGAAGCAGCACCAGAGCCTGCTTAGTTTCTCTGTGCCTGGTGAGTTCTGCACCATTTATGATTCTGTGCTATAGTCATATGTATCCAGCACTGAAATGTAGCTGTGCTAACAAGTCCAAAGTGAAAATCAGGAAGCTATCTGCATGTTTATTCATAAACACTCCAAGTCAGAGTTCATCCTACTCTTTCAATGACCTTTCAAAAACTTGATTCACTGGAGAAGAGTTGTTGTATGCAACAACAAGTTGAAACTTGTGGCCTTGGTTCAGCCTCAACGTAATCTATTCCTTTGACTGACTTCTTCTTTTCAGAAGTATATATATACTTGATTTTGGCAAGAATCATGGAAAGTTAAAGGCAAAGAACGAGAAAAGTTTTAATTGCATTTGAGTCAGGAGAGCAGGTCTGCAGAGGCAAACTCTTAAGTTGGTAGGTTAAAGGCATTTTGACTCCTGTTTGCTCAAAACTCACAGAAAACTATGAAAAGTATTAACAATGGAGAGAAGAAAACAACCCCTGGACCCTGAATAAAAGAGGCAAATGTCAGGACCTGTGGAGCGGATGGCTTTCGGGAATGAGACAGGAAAGGAGAGCTAAAGGAGGAATGCATGCTACCAAGGACTCCTGTGACCTTGACCTTACATTCAGATAGAGAAAACTCTCCAATGAAAAGCAGGGTTAATAGAAAAGAGAAGCAGTGATTACTAGACCTCAACACTTCCAGTCAAAGAAAGACCATGATTTAAACAACTTTACTGTGAGCCACAGAGACGATGAATGTCACAGACTGAACAGGGAGGGTGACATGCTTTCAGGACAAAGCAAATAACATATTTTTGTGCAGAAGTCATTTGATGTCGCAAACAAGAATAGTGGGTGCAGCCTGCCTCTGCTATTTCTCCCTCCTGTACACTATCTTTCAGTAGCTTGCTGGCCTCTTTCAAATAATAAGTTTTAAGAGAAAAAGGAGCCAATAGGAGATGCATGTCTTAAAACTGATGTATGGATCAGGGTAGTCTAGATTATGCTTCGTAACAAATAAGCCTTGTAGTTTATTTGTCGTAATTCATGGAACCACACAAAAATGTTTTGTTTCTTCCACACACAAAGTGTTGTCACTTGGGGGCAACTCTCTGGAGAAGCTATTTGTACAATGACTTAGTAATTCTGGCTTCTTCGGGCTTGTGATGATGCCATATCAACACATAGTCTGCCTAGTGCCAGTAAGTATGAAATTTTACTCATGATCCTAAAATGTCTGAGGTGTCTGTCTCCTGCTTGCATCTTCCTTTACTAATTTGGAGAACAAAAGGAGCTTGCAGTAAGGAAGCAGTGACACAAATGGTAATAGATGAGACAGATTAACACTGGGAAAATGCTAGTATCACCAGAGCAATACCAGCAGACGGAGGGACCATGGTGTCAGAAGAGAATCACCAGTCATAGCTACAGAATTTGTATTAGTGTGTGTATAGCATGTGTTTAATGAAATCCTAGAGCCCTGGGAGTAAAGAATGTGCTTTTTGGAAGAATCAGCATAAAACCATTTCTGGTCCTCAGAGAAATACCAAATAATCTTAATACGTCGAAAGGAGTGAGCATCAGAAACAATAGTCATCTAAATCTACATATGATGAAAATAAGAGTCAAATTATGAACAGAAAGAAGAATCTAATACTTATGGAACTAGATGCAGGAGCTCACCTGGAAGTGTTTTGAGAGGACTTACATTTTGAATTGTGACTTACAGGTTATGGGTAGAGTGCTTACCTAGCATGTTGTGAGGCTCTGGGTTCCATCCCAACATTCCCCTCTCCCCGCCTCCCCAAAAGAATCGTGGAGTCGTGGAAGTGCATCTCAGAAGATTTGGAATATGTCAAGTAGGGCATCAGTGAGCGAACAGACAGAAATCCAGGGGTTCCCATTTTATTTGCAAAATTGATCTTCCATTGACATTGATCATTCAGGATACAGAAAAGAGGAAAAAGCATCCTAACTGGGATCATTCATAACGGGTGCCTTTTGATCCATGTTTAATTGGGTGCCACCAACCTCACCATTCACTTTCATTTTAATTAGTGTTGTAGAAGTACAAGAGATCACAACTTGAGAAGAGAGCTATATTAAGAGCACTGAGAAAAAAAAAAAGTCAAAATAAAATTCTAGTGGAAAACCTGCTAAGGAGTGCCCGGAAGTAGGTGGGAAAGTAGGGGAGGCAAGATTCAAAGTATAGCCATGCAGTGGCAGGAGACACCTGGAAAACGGTAATCAGCAAAACCTAGAGAAAATTGCCACCAAATTAGACGGAAATTTTTCATATAGAGGGATCTAAAAAAGACCAGTGTGATTTAATCCGATACACAGACATAGAACTCACATTGCAAAAGTCTAAATTACCCTTCCTGTCTTCACTGATCAAGCTTACTTCCTAGCCATTTATTCATTCTTCCTCCTGCAGGTGTGTTCTTGGATTTATTCCGTCAAATGGTTATTTATGGTGGACCTACAGGCTGAGCTCAGCTTTGGGCATTATATACAAAGTACAAAACCCAACCTCTGACCTGCCAAGGATACATCTCTTTAATGGAACTCTGTGTGTGATAAAATGGACTTTATATATGCTGGGATGCCCTTAGCTGCAGGGTTGTAGGTGAGTCAGTTTCCCTGAGGCTTTTTCTTAGCTGAAGCAAGAGACAAACAGTATGACTGGAATGAGGATTAGATTATGTAATTCTTCTCCACTGTAGCAGGTGTTAAAGACGTGTCAAAACTCTTCTCATTAATGGGAAGGCATTCTGGTTGGAAAGCTAAGGCCAGGACACCTGGATATCTCCAATCAGTGAAAGTTCTAAATTGCAATGATCTAGACCAGCAGTATGTACAGATATCTTCTACAGAATCCTAGGTCTCCAGGCTGTTAATAGTGGTTTGAAGAATGGGGAGAAAGTTTTAAATTAGGGGAAGATTCTTGGGGTTAACCAAAGTGAAATGAATTTCTACACATGGACCAGATCTTTGTTGTTGTTAGTGATTCTGTAGTAGTGGCTCTCTGGGTTCAATCCCACTAACAATCTGCCACTGAGCTATATCTCAGCCCTTTCTGTGTTTGAGACAGTATCTCTCCAAGTTGTCCAGATTGGCCTTGAACATGCAATGCTCCTGCCTCAGCCTCCCCAGTAGCCTGGAATACAGGCTTTTTCCTCTGCGTGCCTTCTAGACCAGACCTTAAACAAGTGAATAGATATTGCCAGTGAATCTCAGGTAGAGATATTGGGGGCAGGTGGATAAGAAATGAAATACTCAGCATTGGGCTGGGGGTATAGCTCAGTGGTAATGGGTTTGCTTAACATGCATGAGGTCCTGGGTTTGATCCTCAGAACTGCAAAAATAAAATAAAATGTTCAGTGTTTCCCCAAACTATCTGACCCACAAAAGCATTGATTTAGGAACTCATGTTTTATGAGACATGCATTAGGAAATGGTAATATGTATTTCAAAAGTTTGCTGGAACACAGAGCACCAAGGAAAGATTTCACACTGGAGATCAGAATTTGCAAAGAGTCTATGGGAATGATGGAAGACTCCAAGAGCCTTTTCCTAACTATTTCCCCAAATCCCAGTACATAGCAGGTATTTAAATCTATCTATGGCCAGGAAACTGAGAGCTCAGTATTTGAATGAATAGGATCAAGACATGGGGGCATTCTGATGGAGAGGGGAGGTCAAGAGAGGCAATGTTGAGACAATGGATATGGCTTCCTTGTGGCTCAAGGGGTAGGACAATCTAAATGAGACAGAAGTGGCCTTTGGTAAAGCAGGAAATCAGCGGATTCAAGAAGGAAGCCAGGTTGTGTTGGGCCTTGAACATCAGGAGAAAGTGTGGACCAGCAGATACAGGCCCTGTGGTAGCCTTGAAGATGGCAGTAGAGTAAAAGCAAAGTTTAAAGGTCAGCCTCTCAGTAATCCACAAGATGGATGGTGGGAAGAGCGTGGGTGCTGGCCTAGAAGTGACAGCAGTGTCCAGGCCCACAGTGATAGGCCCAGGGTGGTGGCTGGAGAGGAGCTCAGCCAGAATGGCTACCAACACAACACACCAGATGTTGGGGAGGAAAAGGGGGACCATGTCATGACTGATGCAGGGAGGATGGGGATGTGAAAGGGCAGATGCAGGTGGAGCAGAAAGGTGACAGCTCTCAGTGGGGCACCCAAGGCCTGGGCTCTGGGCTCTCTCTGCCTTCTACCTTGGCCAGGACCTTTAGCAAGTCACCTGTATCATCTGACCATGTTGTGTGGAAACACTGGGGAACCAGAGAACCGTGAAGTACTACTAACGATAATCAGGAAAGAAACAGGTAGAAAATGACATCAGAGTGTCACCTATTGGTGTCCGTTGATGGGGTGGAATTTGGAGAAAAAAGATCTAGTCCAGAACTCAGTGAATTTTCTATTTTTTTAAAAATTCTCCCCTTGGCAGAGTTGTCACCACCCCGCTTTAGCAACAGCCTCCCTTGACACTGTCATCCCAGCATCTCTAACCCATCAGGCCCACTCTTTCTTCTTCTTTCCAGTCGCCTAAGCTGTGGTTTTCAAGGAGAAGCTGGACGACCTACACAGGTGTGAAGGTGAACTGTGCTGGGGCTGGCTGATGGAACTTTGAACTGAGGGCTGAATTTGACAAAGTATGGAGAGGGGACTGCAATTCTTGGCCATACCTGGAGGATTTGTCTTGTATCACTCAAGATGTGTTTCTGCATTAGTGCAATGATTCTGCTTCATGAGTATTTGCTGGGGCAGCAACAGTCATGATAAAACTGCACCAAGATGGTGAAGGGAGAGAAGGTGGGTGGAGTGGTGACTACAGGTAGTGGCTGAGGAGAGCAATGAAGGGCTTACATGTGGGGCAATTATGGGTGATTCCATATTTTGTGTTCACTCTTTATTTCCTTTCTTCCTCCATTTTTTTGTTCCTTTCCTCTTTTCCTTTTTGTTTTTAAACATTTCAAGTGAACCAGAGCTTTCTCCTACACAAAAGCATGATGAATATAGAAAGTGTGAGAATCATAACTTATTCAGAGGCCAACGTAGTCTTATTCCACCTCCCTGATTCTTTCTCCAATAACTCCAGAAAACATCTATTTTCCTTCTTGTTAATATCAAGAATTTAGTGTCCCTATATAAACTCCTAGAGAGCAAAAGACCTCTGAATTCTCTCAGATTTACTTGATTTCTTATTTTTTTTTTAAGTATCAGTTTATGTGTGTGGGGGGAGGGTATGGGGATTGAATCAAGGAACATTCTGCCTCTGAGCTATACCCTTAACCATTTTTCAAAATCTTATTTTGAGACAGGGTTTCCTAATTGCTGAGTGTGTCACTAAGTTGCTGAGGTTGGTCTTGAACTTTGATCTTCCTGCCTCAGCCTCCCGAGTAGCTGAGACTGCAGGCGTGCACCACCATGCCTGGCTATATTATTTCCAAATTATTGTCTGCTAACTTGTTATTTTTAACTTATATCTCAATTTCCTTTTCATAGTTTTAATAGTTATCTTGGTTTTCTCTTATAATGAGTATTAAAGTTAATTTTAGTGTTTCTCTTTTAATAATGAACACATTAAGGATATAAGTTTCCTGACACCAGCTTGGTCTGTGTGCTGTGGTTTTGCATGAAATATCTTCCATTTCGTTGTTTTAAAGAAAGTTGAAATTTTTAAAATTTTCATTTTGGATTTTAAGGGCTGACTGAGAATATTTAATTTCTGAGTAGTTCAGATTATTTATTTATAAGTTTATGGATATGATCAGAGAATGCAGTTAGTCAAATTTCTACTTTAAAAATATTTTAATGGTTTGTTAAATTGTTTGGGGGTGGGAGTAGCCAAATACGTAAT
Organism: Urocitellus parryii; assembly: GCF_045843805.1. Lineage (NCBI taxonomy): Eukaryota > Metazoa > Chordata > Mammalia > Rodentia > Sciuridae > Urocitellus > Urocitellus parryii. The sequence goes on from NC_135539.1 coordinate 65,668,650, forward strand.
GGAAGTTTGTAAGTATTTCAGAATCAGAGCAGATCATCTGTTCTATGTTTATTAGGCACAGATATGAATGTACATACACATATACACACAACACATGCTCATGTATTATTTCTATTATTCCTATTATTAATTTTTTCTCAGTTCTTATTTTTTAAAATATTTATTTTTCGATTGTAATTGAACACAATACTTTCATTTTATTTATTTATTTTTATGTGGTGCTGAGGATCGAACCCAGGGCCTCGCATGTGCTAGGCGAGCACTCTACCACTCAGCCACAGCCCCAGCCCCTCAGTTCTTATTCTTGAAGTCTGTTTAGTTCCAAGTGAAATACAATAACATCTTCTCTGATTTTCTTCTTATCTTGTTCTTGCATACATAAAAATTTTTGCTCTACATTTTTCTTCTTTGTTGCAAACAAACTTGTTATGATCCAATGTCTTCATGAATTGTCTTTTAAGGGTAGTGTTTGATAAGTTTTCTTCATGTTACCACATTTCATTGGAGGATGCAGCTCAGTGGTAGGGCACACACTTAGCATGGGTAAGACTCTGTGTTCTGTACCCAGCATGCGTGCATAAATAAATAAATAAATAAGAAGAGAAAACATATGTACATAGACAAATATAAATATAATCACTTTTGATTTATATTTGTTTGCCTTTGTTAGGAACTATATGTAACATTATTTTGCTTCTTAAAATTCAGTTTGTTAGTTTTAATGGGAGAATTCAGTCCATTAACATTGAATGTAACCACCAGTGGATTTCATTATTGCCCTTTATCTTAATTTGATAGCAAATTTGTCTATTTTTTTTAAATTAGATACAGTTCATGCTAGGTAAATGCTAAACAGTTGTGTGAGTTTAGGTCTTAATAAGTTGTATTTGAAATGACAGTAGGTGCTCTAAGTGAAAATGACTTAGGTTTGGGATCTATGCCAGAAAACAAGACTGTGGAGATATATACTGGAGTTACAAGCTGTGCTTGTCAGTGTTCTCCAGAGAGACAGGATCAGTGGAATTCCTTTTTCTTCAGAGAAGTGCTGTCTGCTCTTAGAGTCTTCTACTGATTGAATTATGGTGGGTAATCTGTTTTAGTCAAAGTCTACTGATTTAAATGTTAATTGCATCTTAAAAATACCTTCCCAACAATATCTAAGACTGGTGTTTGACCAAACAACTGGGCACTATAGCCTAGCCAAGTGGCATGTGAAATTAACTGCAGCAATAGACAAAACATGAGTGGGTAATTTCTAAAACAAATAACAAAATCAAAAACAGCTGAAAGATCAAGGAATTAGCACAGTCGGGTTCCACTGATACATTCAGAAGTCCAAATGTCCTTATTCTTTGGGTGATACTTAAAGTATGTCCTCAACTTAAAAAATATATACTTGTTTTTTTTTTCCTCCTTTGAGTGTTTGTCAGGTTTTTTTTTTTTTAGACCAGAACGTCAGATTGCAGATATTTCCTGAGTATCTGGTGTTGCATCAGCCTTATCTGCTTCCTAAGGATCTGTTGGCCCTAAGGTTATGAGAGCTGAGCTCTGAGTTGCAATGCCTTACCCCTGCACAGAGCAGTCCTTGCAGGCCTGCACACAACCTGAAACTAAATAAACACTTCCCCTTCCCTTCTGCTGCTGTGCAGATAGAGCATCCCTGTCTCCACCTTGCCAGAGCCTGGCACCATCTATTAACTTTATATCTGGACAGATCTATGGAAGGTCTGTGTTTACACTTTGCAACCCAATATGTACTTTCAGGTAAAGTCTAAGAAATAAATACTTTTGGCATGGTTTAATTTACTTGGGATATTAGTATCCTCAGTTATGAGCAGTTTTATTCAGCTAGGAGTAACAACAGCTGTTGGTTAAGCACAGGTGTTCTGAGTTCAAATCTCAGGTCCATCTGGGTTCAAACAGTCTCCAGCACTTAGTAGCCATGTGAACCTGCTCCACTTACCTCTCTCTTTTTTTTTTTTTTAAAAGAGAGTGAGAGAGGAGAGAGAATTTTTAATATTTATTTTTTAGTTATCGGCGGACACAACATCTTTGTTTGTATGTGGTGCTGAGGATCGAACCTTGTTTGTATGTGGTGCTGAGGATCAAACCTGGGCCGCACGCATTCGAGGCGAGCGCGCTACCACTTGAGCCACATCCCCAGCCCATCCACTTACCTCTCTTTGAGGCTCACTTTCTCTGAGTTTCATCATACTATTGTTGTGAAGCCTAAATGGAATAAGGATTGGTTATTTGAATGATAAAAGTTTGGAGTTTTTCTACTCAAAGAAATATTCCTTTTCTACATGACAATTTCTACTTGTGTTTCCTAAGAAACAAAAATTTAGACTCCTAAGTGTTAAATGTAACCTCTTTTAGCAGTTATTTGTATGCTTATATTTTCAGGGTCTTTTTCAGTGAGTGGTTTTCTACCTGTATTACAAAATACATTTGTTAAAATACATTCAAGAGAAAGAAACTTATTTGCTTCCGGAGGCAATTATAGATACCCATGATGTTGCTAAATTTAGAAACAAAATAGCTTATCTACATGCATTTCTTGAGCTCTGACTTAGTTGGTGGGGTGCAGAGTCTTAGGCATATCATATCATTCAGGGGGACTGAGTTTTTCATGTTTTCCTCACTTGGAGCCAGGAGGAAAAAATCGTTACTGGCCTGGTCACTTCTAATCAAGTCTTGGCATTTCTGCCCCGCCCTTCTGCTTTGCCCTTATTGTTGAGATTGTTATTGCCCAAAACATTCCCCACGCTAAATAGTGCAAGATTCTCACATCATCATAATGATGTCATCCTTGGTTACAGATTCTTCACTCATCCTTTACCTCTGTCTGCCTGCCCATGAATGGGTTAACCAAGCTGCTTTCACCTCTAAATTATTTCTGTGATTATCTTCATGTGCCTTTCCCACCTGATTCTTTTGGATCTCTTCTCCAAGCTTGACTTCAGTAAGCAAAAGGCAAGATATTGTAATTTCCTAAATAACCTAAAGGGAAGATTTGGCCTATTAGAACAACTCTGTCGAATCAGCTTTCACATGCTCTTGTCTCTAATGGAACTTTGAGGAATAACTGTAATTGAATTGTGCCTCCACACCATCTGCAGATTTCACCAAATAAAACCTAGATCTGGTTCTCTCTTGTTTGTTTCACGTTGTGTTTGTTCCCCACTGAGTAAAGCATAAGCTTGGGCTTCATCTGGATGTATTTTCAACTCACAGAGGCAGTAATTGAATGTCTGACAATAGCCTTGCCTCCCTGGAGTATTCCAACTCTGGCTGCTATATTAAGCCAGTCTACTTCTTGGTTCTCTTCAAAGGTAATGTCCCATCTGTTGACTGGGAACTATGGCAATGCAAAACTCAGAGTCATCAGAGGATGGGATCCAAAGCATCTTTAATTCCCCCTTTGAAAAGAGCCATTCTGGGTTTTTGAAGTGGTTGCATTGTTCTCTCTCAGCAAGGTGGAGAGGTTAATATTTTTGCTCTCTAACCTTTGAGGACGCGTGCTATGGGCCTGGTGAAGTTTGCAGCAGGATCTTTGACAAGTCTGAGCAGGAAGTTCTTTTAGCTATTGCTGTTTCTCTGAAGTGTTGAATTGGATTCTGCTTGAGGCTACCTGAAAGTGCTTCTTAGTTCATTCTCTGTGTTGTTCATTCAGCTCCCTCTTCAGTCCCACTGAAGAACTTTATGCTAGGGCATGTGACAGCCACTAGATAACATTATGATAAATTCCTGTGGGCTTGGATCAAACTCCACTTTCTGGGGCCTCAGCGTCAGCAATCGTAGACTTAAGGAATAGTAAGTGTCTATAGTGAGTTTAGAGGTGAGAAGAGAGTGCTGAATTCAGTGTTACCTAGAGGGTTGTGTACAAATTTGGCAGAAGTTGTCTAAACCTTTGTGCAAACAGTAAGTATTCTGTAAAATTTGAGACAGTGAAAGATGAATGAATGAAAGAAGGAATATCTCTTAGGTGTTGCTGACCATTCCTCAAAACCAAAAATAGATTTTAGCGTGATTCTAGTGACTTCCATAAACCAGGTTAGACATGCAAAAGATGTGGGTGAGTTAGCAAAGAGTTAAAAAATTCTCCACACCTTCTCCCACAACTGGCAACCACAGAGGCCAAGGGAAAATATACACAGGCATGTGTGTGCACACACACACACACACACAACACATACACAGGCTCAGGCAGGGAACCTGTTTTGCAAGTTTTGCTGGTTAAAAAAAAAAAAGTAGGAAGGGGGTTGCTGAAGAGCAGAGTGGGAAAGCCTTAGAAGTATCAATTGAAGATTTTTCAAAACCTGAGTTTTCAAAGTAACTTTATCCTGCAGAGAGAGGCACACATGTGCCGCTGTAGTTTTTTTCTTCCACTGATTAAGTGCATTGTTAGACAGGGAGGGGCAGATTAACGAATGCCTATAATTTTGATCATTGTTTTCTGCAAAACAGCTCAGGCTTTGAAAATGAAGCCATCGGTCTTGGCTAAGTTTCTGCCAACAGCACAAATTACACTGTGCAGAGATCCAAAGCCCCTAAAAAGGTTTCATTAATGAACAATTTCAGACGATTGTTTAAGTCTTTGCCTGACAGGTAAGGTTGGCATGTAGGCAGGTGGGGTTAGAGTTTCCATGGAGATTTATGATGTCATGCTTGAAAGAGCATGTCAAGACAGCCAATTTAACAAGTAGCTACTCAAATAGTCCTATAGGCTACAAGTCGGTTTTATGCAAATGACAAGAGTTTTACTGGGAAAAACTGCAAAAGAAAACAGCAGAGACATGGAGGGGGGTTTACCTGACAGCTCGGAAGGATGACCCCGGAGTGCAGGAGAGACGAAAACTTCCAGAAGACCAGTTAGATTTTCTGCCTTAACGGCCGCCTCACCTGTGGCGCTCTGGGTGCAGGTAAATATGTGTCTTTTTTTTTTTTCCTTCCAAGTTATTGCCAAAAATTATTTGGAAACCTTGTGGTCTGTTTCTGTGCATTGTTCTCTTGGCAGGAAGAACTGAATAAGCACAGCTTTCCCACACCGAATGTTGAGCTTCAGGGCTGTTTTAAGGGCTTTTTGTTGTTGTTGTTGAATGAACCGAGATTTTTGAATAGGGCTGAAAAACAAAAGATGCATTATGCATTATGCTGATTGTGCCCTGTGAATAATGTGGTAAGAATGCCATAGATAAGGATTAGAAAGACCATCTGAGAATCGAGATACTATACATATTTGTTGATTATTCCCAGATGTTGTGCATGCATTTTCTTCTTCTACTCCAAAATTGAGGCTATGTATAGTTCTGTATGTTCACCTTGTAAAATGCTCCCCAAAATAAAATCCCTGGAATAGCACAAAAAATGTCTTGGAATCAGGCTCAGGAACATTGCATGTTTGTGTTGTTTTGTTTTAATGTGGATTGTATACTTTTCTCATAGATGCATTTTCTGGGACTAAAAAAAAAAAAATCTGTTCGAGATATTCATTTCTGGACTTTTAGGGAAACAGGAGTTCTAAATACCGAGAAAGAGACAAAGGCTTCTTGGGGGAAGAGGGTAGTTAAAGGTAGTTTGTTTATAAATCATGCTTTATTTAAATAGGAAACCCCCACAGCTGGGAGTAGGGGGGTTTCTGTTTGTATCAGGCACGCTGATGGCAGGTAAACATCTTGGTAGCCTTTTGAGGGTGATAAGGATCAGTCAGGTGGCTGTGGATCAGGGAGTTAGTTGAAGGACAACAGTTGAGGTGAGCAGTTAAGTCCACCAAGATTAAAAGGAACACAAAGAGAACTCATTCGTCTCTTACATGCAGCACGTGAAGTTAAGGCACAGAATTTAAAGACACTTGTGCAGTTGGAACTTGGACTTTTGAAACAAAAAGTACTTATGAGCAAGCTGATAGATTTTAAAGTGTTTTAGAAACTAATACATGAACATGAGACTTCCTGAAATTTTGCAGTTGGATAGCATGGATTAGCACCAGGATTGCCATTCATAGGAAATTGTGGTTGCCACAGTTATTGCAGAAGAATGAATGATAAAGGGGACTTTGCGGCTGGCAGTGCCACGTATTAACTGTGTAAACTTGGGAAAAGTAAATTCATATCCCTAAGCCTCAGTTTTCTTCTCTATAAAATGGGGTTAACAGGAGCAACATTCCTTAGATACAATTCTAAGCATTAATACTCCAGGTGTTAAGGATTGTTTTTATTTATAAGAAACTGGACTATTTATAGTGCCCCCCATCCTTTGTCATATCATTACAAAAGCCAAGTGAGACTCTCAGAGTCTTTTGATTTCAGTTACAGATGAAGAAATCATAGCTCATTGAGAGAAAGAAAAACACTACATAATAAACCAGTATGCATTTTTTTCTGATCTCAAGGAGCATAGAAAAAAAATAATATAACTAAAATAACTCCCAGCAGCAAGCAATTATTCTTATAAATTAATTAAAATACAAAATGTTAAGTGTGTCAAGGGACCTAGGATATTCTTTTTTTTAAATAAATTTAATTACACTTATGTCTTTTTCCTAGAGAGGAATATAGAAGTAGTATTAATTTACTTTCTACTGGTTTCTATTGTTAGGAGCTCTAATCCACTGCATAGATTTAAATTTTAAAACGTTATCTGCCTCAAATTTCTCTCAGTCCCAAGAGAAGAATCGGGTTTGATGTTACAGGTATTTGCTGAGCAGAAACCTGAGTCAGCTGGGGGCTGGAAGTTCCACAGGGTGCAGAAGCCAGCCAGGAGTTGGACACACTGTCCCTTTACTCCCTTTGTGTTCTGGATGTTGGCACCTCTTCCCTTGTCTTCATCCCAGACGGATACACAGCCCATAATTATATTCTGCATCCATTGTGTGGAAGAGACAAATATGTTTTTCATTGTGTTATTTTTAGTAGTCGTGTTTCTAGCCAGGGAAAATACTCTATTAGTTCCAGAGTTTTTCTAGCAACTTTTCCAATTTTTCCACTTTTTCCATGTTACGCTATTCAAAATGATTCAGGTTCCATACTGCTGGAAGGAGGGTCTTTTAGCAGAAGTCTTGGGTGGGCCCATCAAGTGGGATTCTAATGGACAGCTTTTGACAGACATCTGAACCGCCAAGGCTGAGCCCATTCATTGGCAGATAACCTCAGTGGTCAGATGAATTCGGCTGTGAGGCTGGCTCCAGCTCTGGTTATCTTATCTCAAGGGCAGATCTAGAAGTCTGAAATCAAATATGTATTTCATTCAAAGTTTCAGAACCCCCAAATCAGCAATTGTGAGGTGGAAAGAGAGCCAGGAAATCTAACAGCAACAGGGTACCAAGATTCCAAATAGGTTTGGAATCACTAATGAACATTCTTACTCTTTTTTTAAATCCTGCAGACCATGCTTTAAAACTCCATTGAAACTTCATATTGTACATACTTGTTGTGGTGATCAGGGATCTTTTGTCAGTAAGAAGAGATAAGCTCTAGAAGTGTACTTTGCACCAGGACTTAGGGAAGACTTGGGTAGTCAGAGGATCCCTGCTCAGGAGCTGAAGAATTGGGTGTCACGCACTGGAAGCCTGGATCCATTTCTCATTCATAGCATATGTTTTCATTGAAAAACCCCTACAGGTTTGTTTATATTCTAAATAAATACAGCATCTGAATTTTAAAAGTTTCTTCATAAAGGAGATAGCGATCTTTAAGTATTACATTATTCTCTTGTTAAAAAAAAAACTGTTTTGAAATTCTCATGTAAGTTATTTGTAAGTAATTTCTTCAAAAAGAAAGGTACTGGAATCTCCCAGTGCCAGAAATGGATCTAGAAATTTCTCTCAGGCTGGCTGTTGAGGAATCAGAGAGCAGAAAGTTCTCCTGAACTCCAGCAGAAACACCCCAGTTTTACTTGTGTGTGTGTGTGTGTGTGTGTGTGCGAGGTCTCACATGCACCTGGCAAGTGCTCTAGGCAGAGCTACACCTGCAGCCCTGAAGGCAGGATTCTGTCACTAAATCTGCTCTCCCTCATGGTTTCATAACTAAAGAGATAAGCCCCTGCTCGGTTCATTATGACAGTTGTGTGATGTTAGGGCAGCTAGAAGTCTTGAGACCTGTGGGATGTCTTGGGAAGAGTGTAATCAGGATGGCTTTAGGTAGACTAGGATGAACTTTATCCTAAAGACAGGAAACTCTGCTGCTTTTGTTTCCAGAAAACAGACTAAATAGGCAGCAGAAACAATGTTCAGATGCCCAGCTGTATGAATCACAAAAGCAAATGCAAAATATTATGCATGTGGACAAAACCTTAACCAGAGCTTACAGACAGTAGCTAATTTAATGGGACACATGAATTCCATCAGTCAGTACAGGTCGATGTTAGCATCTGTTGGCTCTGATGGCCCCAGGATTCTGCGTTGTGGTTTAATTTCACAGCTCGTTTCTATTGTGTGATTTTACCTTCCATTCCTTTCTGTTTGCTCATGATTAAGCAAGTGAAGTAAGAAAGGTATTTCCCACTCTCAGTTTTATTAGGGTTGGTAAATGCAGATGATCATGTTGACCATAAAACTAATGGTGGGAGTCCTCTGCACTGTGAGCTTTCCTGGGCTCTTTGCCCCCGCTTTGTTCAAGTAAGATGAAGAAACCCAAGGCCCAGTCACAGAGATGTTCTGAAGGACTGCCACATGGTGCCGTAGACTTTTCCGAGAGGACTTTCTTTGACCATACTGTTTGCCACTCAGAAGCAAAGCAGGCTGCCGCCTCCCGTGTTTGGAATGGCTGAGAGAACAGAGAACCAGATGGACCCTTGGTCATTTTCTCTCTTTGACATTAATAATGTTGGTGGATACCTCTCAGAATATCAAGGAGGATGTCAGGTCTCATTTACATAGTAGTCATTACTAAGAAAAACATGCTGTAGCCGTTATTTGGCTTGTCATTCCAGAAGGACAGGTTTGTTTCGTCATTTTGCACTGAGAAAGGTTATATAAACTCCCTTTTTTTTAAAAAACTGTATTATGATTTGGTTCCCTTCTCAGGTTAATTTTTAAGACTCCAGAAGAAAGCAATTCCAACCAATTGCTTCATAAAGGACAATTTTCAGTTTCTTCTCTGTGGGGTGTGTGGGTGTGGATGTATGTGTTTATGACTTCGAGAATAGCACAAACTCTTATTTAAAACTCTTCTCTCTTCAGAGCAATTATAACTGTGGCTCCATAATATATTAACTTGACCCCTTTTTAATTGCTCTTTAGATTGCTTTTTTTTTTCTTTCCCTGTTATGAATAGTACTGCACTGATGCACATGTCAGCACATCAGAAGGCCAAATTTCTTGATGTCAAATTGGATCACTAGAGTTGAAAAGTATCGCCCAATTTTCTCTAAAAAAGACTCACCAATTTATTGTATCGATAGGAATGTCACAGAGGATGTTCTGGCACATTCATGTAATGTAGTTCTCTGCAGTCATGGCAATACATGAAGGAGACCCTCCATCCACATATGGACACATAACCAATCATGTTACACAAGCAATATGAGCTACAGAGCAGTAGAGATAACAGGATCCTATTTCTTTTAAAAAGGGTGGACCCTATTTGTATGAGAAAGCATATACATTTTCTGTATACTTATCTAGACATTAAAACTTCCTAAAATGATGTCCAATAAATCAGAGAGAGGAACTAGCAAGCTGTGAGAAGCAAGTTTTATTAATTTCTGTATTTCTCTACTATGTACATTTTTACCACAGACATGTAATACTTTGATACTGAAAAACCAGTTTTAAATGAAACCAATTATATAAAACTATAATGCACTAATAAAAACATAAATTAAAAACAGAATAAACTAGTTGCCCTGGAGTATAGCCTGTGTTCTTTTGAGCTAAGCCTGCAGTTTCCAGGTAGGCTGAGAAAAGTGACTTCATGTCATGTATCAAAGCGGGTGTATGTTTATACTGATGGAGTTGACCCTTGAAGAGGGAAGCAGGTCTCTCCTCTGTCCTTCTTTATAGAAGCAGCCGCCTCTGATGTCTTCCCTAAATGAGTTTATTCCAATTAGAATCCCTCCTTTCTAAACAAATCCTGCTTTGCATTCCAAGTATCAGGTGTGTTTGATTTAAATGTTTTTAAGTTGCTAGTACTTTTCAACAAATACAGTAAACTCATCTTTGTAGGGCAGGGCATCTTTTGACCCAACGTACAAAATATCTCTTTATAATTAAATCCCACCCCTTACCAAGGTACTGAGACTCAACTGTAGATAAAGGCCATTTAGGTTTCTGTAGGAAGTCTAAACCTGTATATTGATGATTCTGTTTCCTAAGTGAAAATAACAACCCTGTTTTCATACACAGAATATTTAGATTTGCAAAGACTGTAAGCTCTTTTTTGTTTACCGCAGAGCAAGTCAAGAATAGAAGGCACACTGTCAGAGGATGTCTTGTGAAAGGAAAGAAACAACACATGTTATACTCCCAAATCACCAAGCAAAATCTTAGACATGGTTTTAAACTCCAACTCCTCTTTAATTCCAGATGCGCAGAAAGCAGTCAAACCTCAAGTGTAGGGGGTTTGATTTGTTAGCACAAATCAGTAACTAACTGTCTTCACTGTAATTAAACTCTTCTCCCTTCCTCTTTCGCAAAAGCTACTTCTGAAACTTTGTGCTTTCCCTAAATATATTATTATTATTATTTAACTTCATAAAAATATCAGTCCTGAAGCTTACTGCAAATATTTGCAAAAGGGGAACACATATAAAATAAATGCCTCTTAATATAGTGTTTTGTGAATAAACATGCCTGGAATTAGTTGGTTAATCTAAAAATTAATGAGAAACAACTCTGCTTAGAGGAAAAAGGGTAAAAACTGTGGCTGTGGTGTGCAAATCAAGGGAAAGCTGCAATTTAAGTAATTCAATTAAAAAGAACATAATTACTGTAGCCCCCGGATTGGAGGAAGGTCAATTGAACTTTTTTCCTTTTTAACCTAATTGAACTTTTTCTAAATCTTCAGAAAAATGGGCCAAATTTGCTATATCATGATCATCTACAATATTTTCTTCCTCCACATATTAAATACCATTAGCTTTGTAAGACATATACATCCAAATCTCATATGCCTTTTTGCATTCTAATGCAATTCAATAAAAATTTTCCCTGTATGCATTCAAATCTTTGCAAATAAATATGGGTACTAGAATCTCCATATGCAATATATCACTTGCTATATGTCAAAAACTTTCACGCAAGTTATTTCAAATATAATTCTTTTTTTAAAAAAAAGTTTTTATTTTTATATGTATGAAGAGAGACACATGAATAAAGCAACCAAGGCTCAGAAAAATTTAGAGACTTGATTCTTTAAGCAAAGGAATGGGGATTTGAACTCAGCAATTCTGATTCAGCCTAGGGCATTTTTTCTGGGCTCCCTGAGGGGTGTGCTATGAAAACTGTGGCTCTTTTTATGAGGTTGGATTTCCAAACACTATAATCATGCTGGGAATGATTTAGCACATGCCTTTGTAGCCTGAAGTTCTCTTTGGTACCTCCTACCTTTACTTTTTTTCCATTTCAATGACACACCAGAGGGTGGAGTTGAGCAACCTGATGGAGTTGGAGCAGCCATCCTTTTGCTACTGATTAGCAATACTCTCAAAAAGGGAGGGAGGGAAGGAGAGCTTAGTTTAGCCCTGAAGTCAAGCCTGAAGATTACTTGTCAGGAATGTCAAAAGCATTTATGAAGCAACCTTCTTCCTGGCATTTTAGGAAGAAAGCCTCACGCACAGATCAAATCTCTGCCTTCAGAAACCTGTACTCTGTGAAGGGGCCCTCAGATTTCACCTCAAAGAAAGAACAATTAAAGTTTCTTGGGACTTAACAGCATGGCGCCATTCATACATTTTGAGCAGTTGCAATCATGTGGATTGCAAAAGTGCTTACTGGAATTAGAGACAAATGAGGCAACTTTCAGAGGTTTAGACATAAGAATAGATTGGCAGTCATCTGTCTTGGGGCCAGGGTCTTCAGAAACACCTGCTCAATGACTTCTGCAAATTTCAATAAAATGATAAAATGTGGTTATGCGTATAGCTCAGTGGTAGAGTACACACTTTGCATGCTTTAGGGCCCTGAGTTTGGTCGTCAGCACTGCAAAAAATAAATAAGAGTCAAAACAGACAAAATCACTAACACTTTGAATGGTTTAGAATTAGGCATTTTCACCTAAAAATCAAATTTCTTACATCCTGACTAAAAAAAAAAAAAAAAAAAAAATCATATGGTCAAGAAACACTGTCAGAATCTTTGGTAGCGCTAAGTAGCAGCTGCCCCAGTAATATGGGGATGTAGACTCCAGGGTGCACTTTAACCCCCCACTCTCTGTCCACACCTGCTATCCTTACCTGTTTGACTCTACTACAGACTATGACCCTAACCTAATGTTTTTGTAGGCTTTCTCCAAGAAACAGTGCAAGAGATGAGAGGGATCTTACCTTTGTTCTTGGCCAGACTTAGCTTTAAGAACTGGTTCTACCACTTACTATTTGTGTGGTCTTGAGCAAACCTGATCTAAGTAAGCTTCCACTTCTGCATCTGAAAAAAAGGGCTGAGAATTCCTACCCAGCAAATTGGTTTGCAGATCAGAGGCCTTATATGAGAAGTACTTAACACAGTACCAGGCATATGGTAGAAGCTCAGTACATAGCAGCAAGTATAATGGAAACATCTCCTGAAACATTTTGTGAGAAAAGATCAATTTCTGCCCAATCAGTGTCTTAAGTTCAAGGTGGAAAGGTTCTTTGAATATGATGGGATTCATCTTAATTTCATGGAGAAGAATCCAAAGTTGACTAGTACAAGATTACTCCATTACTTAAAGGCAAACGGTTTCAGAACCAGTGGCTTTGACTCTCCACTGACCCATGAAAAGGCCTTAGAATGTGGTTTTGATGTTTAACTCTATGAAATTATGCTAATTGAATTTTAAGTGAGAATAATTTTGAATAACATAAAGATAGTACAGCAACATGTGATCTGTTTGATTTAGAAAAAAAAAAATAACTACCATTTATTCATTTAGCACTGAAACTTTAGTTCAAATAAGTCCTGCACCCGACACAGGGAATACACTACATGAGATGACAGGACCACTCACTGCCTTCACAGAGCTTAGAATCTAATGGGAGAAGGCAGAGAAGAAAGCATAGTCCTCCATCCTCATCCGTGGTTTCACTTTCTACAGTTTCAATTACCTGCTATCAACTTCAGTCTGAAAATATTAAAATCCTAGAAATAAACAATTCACAACTTTAAAATTGTATCACGCTCTGAGTAGCATGATAAAATCTTGTACCTGCCAGGATGTGAAATGTTCCTTTGTCCAGTGTATCCAAATTATATATGCTACCCTCCCATTAGTCACTTATTAGTTATCTTGGTTATCAGATTAACTGCCATAATATCATATTACTTGTGTTCAGATAACCTTTATTTTACTGAATAATGGCCACAAAGCACAAGTCATGCTGGTTGGCAATTTGAATATGTTGAAGGGGGGGGGGAAATATATATATATATTTACATATATATATGAAAACATAGTTTATATAAGATTCAGTACTATCCATGGTTTTAAGAAGCCACTGCTGAGGGGCTTGCTATGAAGGAAATAAAAGAGTTACATGAGAAGGAAGCCAGGTAAGAAAACAGGCTAGGCAAATAATGGGCATGTTTTACAGGAAGAAGAGCAGCAAGTGCATAGACCCCAAGGCAGGAAGAGACTTGTCTGTTGAATGACTCAGATGACATGAAAGAGGCAGCTGGAATTATAAAGCCACAGTTAGGACTTTGGAGTGCATTCTTTGGGTAGTGTGAAGATTTTAAGTAGGAGAGTGATAAAATATTTTTAGCTTTTGTTCAAACAGTACACAGAAGTTCCTTTGCGTGGGTTGGGGGACACTTCTAACTAAGCCTGTCCTCTTTTTTGTCTCTGTGGCTGTCCTTAAAGGAACCTGTAGAACTAATTCTAGGGCTCCCCAAAGCACACTGTGGGCAGTTTACAGAATCTTGAGGAGATATGATTTGTGCCACCGGGTCTCATGCCTAGTGTCCAGGAGCACAATGCATCATTCTTGTCATTAGCCCAAAGGCTAAATGTAGATATTTTGTGTTGTTTTTTTTCCCCTCTAGTTCTAAATCCATTCCCAGCAGGTTACTTAAATATTTCCTCTTCACCACAAAAAAAAAAAAAAAAAAAGGAAAAGAAAAAAAGAAAAGAAAAGCTATACATTGATGTAGCAATGTAAAATGGGATACATTGTTATGAATCCTTGAGTTTGGATTTTTCCAGTGACGTAATGGTACATCAAACCTTTGCCTTTTTATCTGCTCTCAGTGGGAAAAAATTAAATAATGTATATTTCAAGGAGCCAACTCTTAGTTTCTCCCCTGTCCTCACTCAGGCTGGGCACTCAGAATATACCCGGTGAAGGTTGGCAGAACAGATAAGCAATGTTGGCACTGATTTTTGCTTTTGTTTTGTTTGTTTTTGGTGCTGGGCATTGAACCCAAGACCTTGTGCACATAGTAAGCTACTGTGCTGTATCACCAAGCTACACTCCCAGCCCCAGGACTGTGAGTTCCTACTAGCACCTTTAACACCTGGAATCCAGGTTTCTGACTCTGACCTTTGAACAGCATGACTTGCTCTTCAGAAACTGCCCAGTGACAGCAGTGGTCAGATGCTGTGAGTGGCATAAACCTCACCATCAAGAATGTTTGATGGAGGGATGTCCACCTACCTGGTGGGTCTCAGGCATTTGAATGTTATATCCCCCACCCCTTTATTCTTTATTCTCCTGTTCTAGAAGCTCCAAAATGGCGTATTTTAGAGGCAGATATGGTCACAAGGGATGCAGACTCACCATGCCTACATGGCTTTTCAGGCTCAAGCAATTTGAACAAACACTGGCATTGAGACAGTTGACTATTTGGCCACTTGACAATAAAGCCATGATCAAGGTTTCTTTTTTTTCTTTTTGTATGAATTACATAAAAATCTGTCTCTAATCTCACATCGCTTGTGAATATTAACTGTCTCCGTGTATACCTGCAAGCTGTAAGTGGTCCCTTCCCACCACTCTGTTCACTTTAATTTCTTCAATGATTGGCATGTGGGTGGAGCCTATTTGCTCAGGTGTGATATATAAAAAAGAGACACATTCTTGCCTTCATTTTTGGTTTTGGATTTTTTTTGTGTGTGTGTCCACACATCCGGATTTACCTAAACCCCACCCCACCCAGTCTGCATCTGCATAGCAATGAAAAACCGGTATTTTCTACCTGTGAATCACACTCCCAATCCTGAGCCTGTCTGTCAGGCCAGCTTGCTAGAAGGAATGGGTAAGACTGAAGGCCAGCTAAGTGTGAAGGGGGCAGGTCCTGTCACTCGCGGGCCAGGCTCTTGACTGCTCTGAGAAGGTTAAAGGTCTGGCCGATAGCCACTACTGGATGTGGACATGGAGCCTCCAGTCTGTGCTCTGGGGGAAAGGCCACAGAAGGAAGGAGGACTCATGTGTTTCTGCTGTCGGGGGCCCCGGAGTGCACCAGCCAGAAGCCAGGTACAGAAGTGGTGTGATTCAGGGGTGGGGGTTGCCTTCCTCTCTGGGGTCCCTAGCCTGCTGTGTCATGTTCCCAATCACCTGGGCGGCCTCTCCTGAAAGTGGGTGGTTCCTGGCCAATTCTTGCTGAGTGGAAGCCAGAAAGGGCCACAGGTTACAAGGTTTCTTTTAAGTTCAATTATGCTTCTCAGTGAGAGGATGATTGCTCAAAGCAGTTAAACCTTGTTTAATGATAATTAAATTGCTTTTCTTTATTCTGAAACATCTCTTAATTTTGCTGCACAAAGAAAGGAAGCATTTTTCTTTGATTATAACAGACTATTTCTAGGTAGGGTATAATCAATGCATCTTACCTTGCTGGACTCTGAAATCATGTGTCTTTACTCTTCCGATTTGGAAATGCCATGAAAGTTACAAATTCAGTGCTGCCGGTTAAAACTTTTTAAGTAAAAAAAAAAAAAACAAAAAAACTGCTTTTCCCTACTTCCTCTTCTCCCTCTGGTTCTGCCTTAACACTTTGCTTTTGTTTGCTTTTTGCTTTTTTAATTTTTTTGTGCTGCTGGGGATGGAACCCAGGCCCTCCGACGTGCTGGGCAGGCACTCTGTCACTGAGCTACACCCCCAGCCCAAAGAATTTCTTAAACACGCACTGCTGCCCTGGAACTGGGCTGCTTCACCTTTTCAAAGCGTGGATGAGGCTTGGCACGTTCCATCTTGCTCCTGCTTGACTTAGACACGGCATGAGGATGGTGTTGATCTGTCACAGTTGCCCACAGTCCTCAGAACTTGGATGGTAGAAGCGAAGCCTCCAGGCTTTCCAGTGCTGGGAAGTTGATCATCTGTCTTCCCACGAGGAGAATGTTTTGAGATGGTGGAGGCAGGGGAGAGACTTTCATTGAAGCCCACGTAGAAAAAAAAAAAAGTAAAACTTCAAAAAAAGAGAAGCCCTAGAACAGGGATTCGTTTGACAGATCCTTGTATCTGATCTGTTATTTCACGGGCCTGTCTTCCTGTTGCCAGAATGAAGATGTTCTGGAAAGAAACCTTAGGAAACGAAGCCTGGTTACCAAGTTTCTTATAGGAACAGAGTGGAGAAAAAAAGAGTTTTCTTAAAGGAACTGAACCAACTGGGGTTTTAATAAGCCTGAGTTTTAAATTTTAAGAGAAATTATGCGTAATATGAAGGTGTGTGTGTGTGTGTGTGTGTGTGTGTGAGCATTCAAACATTTTGGTTAAGACTGTGCTGCTGCTATCTCAGGTTTGGAGGCTAATTCCTTGGCCCAGCATGCTTTGTTCAGATTTCTTTGGGCTGAGATGATACTGAGCAGGAGACCCTGGCAGCAGAAGGAGGTGGGGTAAGAAATGGAATGTTGAGTTGATGAAAAGTAACTTCAGAATAAGACACATAATATAGTCACAGGAAGACAAAACAGCTGCTGGCCATTTAGGTAGAGAAGAGAAGAAAGATCCAGTAACTTAGAAGAGCTATAAAGATATTTCAGACAGGCAGAGTTTGAATACATATAAATGTATAGAACCAAGATGGTCAGAAAAAAAAATATTTTTAAAGATAGTATGAGCAGAGTGAGGTAAGGAAATACACAGTCATCAAATTGGTGGCTATTAGTCATCTTTTCATAGCTATGACAAAGTACCTGAGAAAAATCAACTCAAATGAGGAAATATTTCTTTTGGGTCACAGTTTCAGAGGTTTCAATCCATTTTGCCTAGCCCCGTCACTGTGGGCTGGTGGTGAGGCAGAACAGCATGTCAGTGTGTGTATGGTAGAGTAGAACTGCTCACCTGATGGCAGCTGGGAATTAGGGGGAAGACTGGGGACAAGATACAACTTTCAAGTACATGCCCCCAGTGACCTGTCTCCTCCAAATAGGACCCATCTCCTAAAGTGTCCACCACCTTCCCAATAGCCTTACCAGCCAGGACCTGAACCTTCAATACCGGGGTGGAGGGGGGGGGAAGGGACAGGAGACATTTCAGGTTCAAACGATAGAGTGGCATAATGGATGCTAAGATTTATATATAGTTTGTTCCCTCTAAAACTCACACTGAAACTTGATTTCCATGTTGTATCAGGAAGTGGGGTCTTTCAGAGGTGACTAGGTTGTTAAGAGGACGAATGCCTTTCTTGTGGGACTGGTTTAATCTCGAGGGATTGGATTAATTCTGGAAGGACTGGATTATTTACTGTGAGAGCAGGTTAGGGTTTGAATGCCTTTTTGCTTTCTGTCATGAGTTGAAGTAGCATGAGGCCCTTGCTAGAGCTCTGCTCTTGGACTTCCCAGCCTTCAGAACCACGAGCCAAAGTAAACATCTTTCCTTGATAAATATTTCAGTGTCAGGTATTTTGTTACAGCAAGAAAAATGGGCAAAAACAATGAGAAGGGTTAGGGGAAAGGCTTCTGCCCAGACTTTAGTTCTTCTTCTGCTAGAAGAGGGGGTTTAAGGATATTCTGTTTGGGAGAGGCCATTCAGTTTCTACCTGGTTTTCTAATGGCTTTTTATAACTTCAGTGTATTGAGGAAATGGAGAGGTAGGTATCATTTATTAGAGAAACAGCTGGCCAGAAGCATGAGCTTCTTCTTGAGGAAGGATGGCAGGTAACAAGGGAACAGTGCTCAGAATTCCCCTAAGCTGGTCACATAGTCCACACAGATTCACCAGACACCTGAGGTTAGCCCACATTGGATACAGTATCTTTCGTGGGTTCCTGATTCCATCATTGGATACAGTATCCTTCATGGGTTCCTGATGGCATCATGGGGTCCCAAGACCCTTTGCTTGTCAAAGTAAGACCACCTACTTACATCTTAGTCTTTTTTTTTTTTTTTTTTTTTTGGCACCAGGGATTGAACCCAGGGACGTTTAACCACTGAGCCACATCCCAAGCCCTTTTTATTTTTTATTTTGAGGCAAGGTCAGCTAAGTTGCTTAGGGCTTCGGTAAGTTGCTGAGGCTTTGAAGTTGTGATCCTCCTGCCTCAGCCTCCTGAGCCGCTGGGATTACAGGCATGTACCACTGCGCCCAGCTAAGTCTTTGTCCTGATCTGAGAATCCAAGTGAAACCAGGTCAAAATTTATCTCAGAGAACCGAAGAATGGAAGAGCGAAAAGGTATTTTTAGTCTTCTCCATGTGACAGACGAGGACTCCAAAGCCAGAAAGCTCCGGTGACTTATCCAGGGACACACAAGGAATTAGTCAAAGATGTGGAATTGGGAGACCTGCTGTCTCAGGCTCATGAGTTTGTGGAGGGAGGGCAGAAGGATATGGATAAGCAGTCCCAGGGGACCTGGGGTGCACCCTGACATATTCTGGGTGGATGAGTATTCTGATTTCTGACTCAGGTCCTGCCTCCCATCTTTCTCCTCCTTCACTGGCCACACAAGTAGCCAAGGGAGTCCACTGGTGTTTCCTCCCAGGTGCGTGTTTCCCAGGGCTTGCATCAGTCTTTAAGAACTCCGATAAGTGCCGTCTATCACAAGTGGTCTATGTAAGCAGATTCTGCATGGGAAAAGGAAAGTGATTGCAGGTGTAAGAGAGAATATTATATTTGATTATTTATTGTTTTCCAAACCCCAGATACACACACACACACACACACACACACACACACACACACCAAGACAGCATGTTCGAAACCCTGATTGGCTTTGAAAATCTGGAATTAATCATCACAATGAAGTGAAAGATGAATGAAAAAGCAAATCTGTTCAAGGCCCAGGCTGAGAATCGGGGCCCAGCACAAGAGTACTGTCGCCTGGACCCGCGCATGACAGTGAGCAAACCCGGCACACAAGCAATTCCCATCCTTCTGGGGCTTTGGTGTCAATGAGCCTGTGATGCCCATCGGCACTGTGTCTTAACAAAGGTGATACCCTTCCGCAGGAAGTTATTTCCCCTCAAAGCCCAGGGCTCAGGGGCAGCTCTGGGAAGATGAACCACTCTCTGATTCCAGTATGTGCACGTGGCAGGCAGTTAAGCTGCTTCTACCCTGTTCAACTGTGATGAGAGTCTAGCTAAGATTAGCCACCCAGGGACTCTGGGATTGGAAAAAAAAAAAGTGCGGTGTCTGCCTGTGTGTCTTGTGAGTGAGCCTGTCTTAAGAGAGAATGTCCATGTTCATAAATAAAACTTTGGCCATTTCCTATCATTTTTCCTAAATGAAATAATGTCAGCCAGATCAATTGGAGTTATGTGTGTGTGTGTGTGTGTGTGTGTGTGTGTGTGTGTGTCCTGGGGATTGAACTGAGGAGTACTCGGGGCACTCACAGGAGCCACATCCCCAGCCCTATTTTGTATTTTATTTAGAGACAGGGTCTCACTGAGTTGCTTAGTGTCTCCCCTTTGCTGAGGTGGCTTTGAACTCGGGATCCTCCTGCCTCGGCCTCCCAAGCCACTGGGATTACAGGCCTACACTACTGCCCCTGGCTGGAGTTACCTTAATAGGAACTTTACTAGAGTACAGGCATTGTATGTGGGTCCTGTTCTGGTGTTGTTTCTGGAAAGTTCTAGAGCCCGGAATTGAAATGTGTGTTCCTACCACACCCTGTGTCTGGAGGCTGAGCACCCTTGAAGGTGACAAAATCACGAGGGAGCCTGTGCCTTGTCGAAGGAGCCATCTTCTCTCTCATTTGGAGAAAGGGAAGGGTTTGAGAAAACACACACACACACACACACACACAGCCAGAATGGAAGCTCTTTCTCCAGTGAAGCTGGATTTTGAAAGGCCAGAGGATTCCATCCATTGTGTTTGCCCCAAAGAGCTCAGGTGTCTGCATTTGGTTATTTTCCCCAGGGTTTAAAATTCCAGTCCTACAGCTCTGAGCCCATAGGACACTGAGGGGCCTTCCTTGTGTTTGTTTTTCTCACCCTGTAAAGAAAAAAAAAAAAAGGTTTAGTCTTCAGTTACGAGAGACCAGGGAGGAAGGAAAGATAATTTAAATCGAAGTATTCTCGCAGTACAATCAGAAGCTTGGATTTCATGTGCACGCAGTTCCAGGTAGAAAAATGAGGTCGAGAGTCAGGTCTCTTTGAAGAATTAGGAGGGGGATGCAGAAATAAGCAGCTGTGCTTCAGGTGGCACGTTTTCATACATATTCCTTGGGCTTTCTAAAGGCAATTAGAAAGCCCCTGACCTGGGGCAGCTACTATGAAAAACAAAAACCCAAAGTGGCTATTAACCAGTTATAATCAATCCTGCTGTAATCAACATTTGTTTTTTAATTACACTCTTAAGCCACAAAATGTTCTAAAAGACAGTTTTGAAATATAAAATCATCTTTGAACAACTTTTGACTACAACCCTTTTCTCTAGACTTGTCAAAAATTGTTAAGTACTGGACTTTTAAAAATTTTTATTTATTTATTTTTTATCTTGCCTCCTCTGTTCTGTGTGTGAAATGAAGTGTCTGTTCTTACTTTAGGACTCTCATAAGGAGAGGTAAAGTAATAATGGATTCATAGTATTGGAGATGGAGGGTCAAAATGCCAATTTTTAAAAAGTTACAGAACTATATGAAGTAATCACTTAATTCATGCTAGGTGGTGGTTCTCAAGGCCACAGATACCTTATGCATCAATACTTCTCTGCCATTGCACAAGGACAATACTTCTCTATACTTTCCCAGTTGATGGTTTATTGCTATGAAGGTCTGTCTCTTAAACTGGTTATGTGGAATTTGGCACCAGCCTCCCAAGTTGTCCTACAGAAGGGCAAGTGAAGATTCTGCTATTGAGCTGACCTGCTGTCCTGTGATTTTTCCATTATTTCTGTGGGAAATGGGTCTAAGTTCTAATTCTGTACTTGGGACTTGGTAAGTACTCTCTCCCAGGCTTTGATGGCTTTAACAGGGGAATCCTAATGATAGATTTTTGCCTGGGAGGGATATTTGCCTGAGCTAAGCCATGGGGAAGAAAATCTAAATTTAGATATCCCAGCTCTTCAAGCAACTGAGTCAAGACAAAGTTGATGGAATGATTTGGCCTTTCAGAATCCAGTTCCTGACATGCAAGTTTTCAGATTCAAGGAAGAAAGAAGCTCCTCAATGCCTGTGCGTATAGAAAAAGAGCATTTGGTATTCAAGAACCATTGTAATGTGCTGGATCCATCTCATAGCATTAGGCCCAGTCATTGCAGAGGATTCAAAGAGGAAAGAGGCAATGACAGTGAGAAAAGGGATAGAAAGGTCCAGGGAACTGAGGTTGGTATCGAAGGCAATGCTAATGGTGATTTATGGCTGTGGGAAGTCTATGAGAGGTTGCTCTGAGGAGCATCCCAGTGTCATTCCACATATCCATCCACAATCACAGAAGGAGAAAAGGACTCAAGGTGAAGCAGTAGTTGATCAAATCCTGAGAGTTCAGGTGATCAAATATTGCCATCAGAGCGACTGTTAAGTAAACATCCAGTAAAGTCCCAATTTATGGGGCTAGGTGAATTGGGAGTTCTACATGAGGCCTTCTTCAAGATAAAATGTCTTATTAAAATACTCTTGAGTCAGTTCATTGTCATGGAGGCCAACGTCCAGTCACCAGTGAAAATGCTGCTGATAAGTTGGCTCATCTGTGAGTGTCTCAGGCTCCACTTGGTGTTGCCTCTGAGGTCATCCATTCTTTCCAGTCTTGCTCCTTCTCTGTTCCAGAGTTGGGCTGGTACGTGAGAACACGCATGTGCCTGCCAGGGCCTCACCCACTTTTCTTTGTGTGTATAAATATATACAAGAGATTAACATCTTTCTACAAACCTTCTAATTGTGTTTCTGCAATAATGATGACTGCTGCTCTGTCACTGTTAGGGAAATGTCCTTGAAGAGGTGACTTGGAATTAAAAATGTGCAAAACACTAGACCATTTCCGGGAGTGGAGAAGGCCGGGGAGACTTTCAGGCAAAGTCTTGGGTCTTCCCAGTGTGCTTAGCTCTTGCAGGAAATGCTTGCCACACCAGGCCACATTGTTGTGTCCTGCTGGGTTTCAGCCCCACAGAGGGAGAGTGTGAATGCTGTCTTCAGGATCTCCAAGAAGAACACTGTGGTTCTTGGATGCCTAAATCTAGTGTCCCTCTTTGATTCATCTGGACTCTAAGGAAGGCATTTGCCTACTTTCTAGTCAAAGATCTGTTGCTTGTCTCCCACGTGTGTTGGGTGATTAACAACAAAACATTTAGGGTTTTAGGTTTGAGGGTGTTGTTTCCTTCTGAGACTGACATTGTTACAGACTAGATTTACCCAACTGAGTGGATTATGTTCCAGTTGTGTGGCGTGGAAAGCCTCTAACATTTTTATTATGAAAAAAAAGTGTGTGTGTGTGTGTGTGTGTGTGTATTTTTTGTCCATTGAGTTTTAGATTTGGGAGGAGTTTTAAAAGTTTTGGTAAGATGATTCTAAATTTAGTGCTTGATATATGGTTGACCCTTGGTATCCATGGGGGATTGGTTCTAGGACCCCAGAGATACCAAAGTCTGCAGTTGCTCAAGCCCCTGATGTAATTTGGTATAGTATTTCCATACAACCTACCAACATCCTCCTGTATATTTTAGATAATTTCCATAGACTGCTTATCATGCCTAATATAATGTAAATGGCATGTAAATAGTTGTTATAATATTGGAGGAGGGGAATAATGACAAGAAAAATAGTCTATGTTTAGCACAGCACAGTTTTTTCCCCAGTATATCTGACCCATGGTTAAATGCATTAATGCACAACCCCCAGATGCAGAACCAACCTGTGGCTTCAGAGGGCCTACCGTACTCTATCATACAAATACAGTATGATTTTTTTTTCTCTGAGAAAGTTAGGGAGAACATTTATAATAAAGGTGAATACTGGGTTCAAAGTTGTCTTCCCCTATTTTTGTTATATGTCTGAAATATGCAAAGCAACCGGAGGAAGGTGTCTTTTTAAAGAACTGTTGTGAACACATACCTAAGTGGTAATTAGGGAAGGGGGTAGGCAAGATAGAACAACAGCAGACATGCTTGAATTTTAGCAGGTCGACACCATTGTGTAACCAGATGAAAGGTGAAGTGGGTATTGAACTAGTAAGACCAGCTTTAGAGTTTAAAAAAGTCGAAGGAGAAGGAGAAGGAAGGGAGGGGCGGAGGGAGTGGGGGAGGCACACACAAAGGGAATTGCCCAGAACATTCCAGGAAACCATTGAACTGTGAGTGATAACATGTTTCCTGTCTTTTCCTCCAGAGATTTATTTTAGAGGACAGCTAGGATAAGAACTTATACTGTGAAAACAGCATAGATGATTTGTAAAGAACAGGGAAAGGAATTATCTGACGTACCAGTTCATTATCATCAAAGTTTTTCTTAAATTGATTTAGCCTGAACTCACTGTCCTGTTAGCTTCTGTATTTCAAGGACATTGGTCATGACTGTCATCATTTTTCTGGGCTTAAAGACTTCATCTTTTTAACCATACATGATACTTATGTTGATCTTACAAATGGTTTCAAATTCACTAAATCTGCTGATACAACTCTCATCTCGATAATGCCGCCATGAATGGATGAACCTTTTAAGAATATGAAAAAAATCTTTTTATCTGACAACACTGTGACCATCATCTTCATATTAGCTCACACTCCTTGATCCCATGACAGTGTGTACTGTCCCATATGGAGATAAGCAGCCTCCTTCTTGGCTGTCTTTCTCAGCTTTGTCCCTTTCCTTTCTTGATAAAGCTCTGAGGTGGAAGAGTAGAGGGGGGAGGGACACTGGGCTAGCCACCGTAGCTCCCACATTTATCCTAACATCTTTGTCTCTGTTATCTTCATGTGAAAGCTTTCCTTTCCCCTCTTCCCCTTTCCCTCTGTTCACTAAATAAACAGAGTCTATATTTTACACCGGGTACTCTCCTGGGCTGTGGGTGCACTGAGCAAGATGGATCATATTGCTATCTTCTTATATATTGTAGCATGGTGTCGGGGGGGATAAAACATTAAATAGCTACAAGAACATTGAGTAGTAAGGAAAGATAAGGAATGCTTAATGGGAGACTGACATCTTTTGGAGTGGAGTGAGGAATCACGGAAGTCTGAGTAAAACAATTTAGAGAGAAATTAAATCCTAAGCTCTAAGACTTAACTTTAGAAGAGGAGAAGGTGAATGAAATAAGATTACTAAGAAGAAAGGGCAGGCGGATGCTGTGTTTTATACAGAACTTCGAAGGCCACACTATCCTCAACCCCAAATCTGTATAACTGTGAAGACGGATCATTTCTTACTGGTTATCCAAATACTTCATCTTTTCTCCTCTGGAACCATTACTTTTTGGCCATTCTGCTACTCATCAGCACCTCCCCCTGTGGCTATATGACAGGGATCAAAAGATATCTTCCAGAATGGTGTTGAGATCCTGTCATGGGTATTATTAGAGGTGAAAGTTTGGAGTAGAAATTGGTCAGTTTTTATTACAATGAGGTTGAGTTATTTATAATGTTGTGCCATTCATCTTCTCTGTAAATATAATTACATAAACTCTTATTAAACATCCACTAATAGCCAAGAATTCATGTAGCTGCTGGGAGCATAAAGATGAATAAAGACCATTAATGTTCTCCAGGAGAACATTATTGGCAGAGACTGGTATACACAGAACCACTGAAATAAACTTTCTTTTGGTCATATGAGTAAAAGTTTATAGGAACCCCGAGGAGGAAAGCGTTCTCCCAAGATGCAAGGACTCTCTCTCTCAGAAAAGGGAAGATATTTAAACTGACCCTCAAAGGATGATAGAATGGCAATAAGGTTAAGTAGGTTTATTTAAACAGTCAAACTATTTTTATAGTATTTTAATACTTAATAGGAGTGACCATGCTTTGGAAAGAGAAAAGGCACCAACCGAAGTGAGCTGAATGTTTTCTTTTCATCTAGGCATAATGTTGGCTGAGAAATGACTTGATATTCTGCTGGTGTTACTGCATGGGTTGCCTGCCCCTCCACAATAAATGGGGTCTTGATATTTTGGTGTGGGTTGTTTTTCATAAATTGCATTTCCCATTATCTTACATTTAATTAAAGAGATGGTATGCTTTCTGATTACCCTGTAATTGACAGTGGTAGCCAACCCTTTAACTCTGCAGCTTCCTACCCTGCAGCTCCCCACCTAGCAGTTAATCATCTGTGCACTCAAGCCAACAGTTACTTGGGGAGCTGCTATCTATCTGTATATCTATCTATTTATTTTTGTGGTGATCAAACCCAAGACCTTGGGCATGCTAGGCAGGCACTCTACCATAAACTCTACTTATAGCACAAGAAGCTGCTATCTAGACTAAAACAACAACAGGAAAAAAAAAAAAAAGACCTGGGTAAACAGGAAAGAATGCTATGCAAATCATTGCCCCCTGATTCGTTTGGATAGAAATGTCAGAATTCTTATATCCTTATATTGGATTTTCATAAAATTGGGCAGACGAACGTTTCTATATGCACAGTATGTTAACAACCTGTTGTATTTGAAATTACTCTTTAAATAGTGGTGTGTAAAATTGGGCTTTTCTTTCTCCCTGCCAATTAATTGACTTGCTAACCTCCTGCCAAGCTTTGTCCATTTTAAAACGGATTGCTTTAAACATTCATCAAAAAGCAATAATATAGGAAGAAAATTATGCTTTGGCAGAAACATGAAGGCTACTATTTGGGTTCAGGCTTCTGCCCATTCCTTCAGGGCTTACTAGACTGCAGGCAGATTGATAATGGAATTGGTTTGACTCTGGGACCAGGAATCCTTGGTCTTTGTTCTGTGTATCTCCCACCATAAAATAGATCTGATTTCTTCAAGAAGTTCTATGAAATGTTCACACAATGCAGATAATTGTGTCAATATCCATCCCAAGATTGGGGCCCTCTACTCCATAAAATACTAAATAAATTTCTCAGTCTGTGTTTGAGCGAAAGGGGCTCTCATCTCCTCTCTTCCCACCATCTCCGGTAGGCCCTCACCTAAATCAGGGCAGTCTCCATCACCATGAGAGTGGGCAGTGGGTAGTGGAAACAGAATTCAAGTCAAATTGCTGTGCCCAACTTCTAGGTACACCCCAGTCAGCAGTCTGGACTTTTTCCCTAATTGTGGAGTGAAGGCATTAGAAATGGAAAATTCATAATACATTCTTTGATTTCCAAAGGAATGTATTTGATTTTTAATTTCTCTCTTAATAAACCTTCCCCATTGTGAGTAATTATTCTAGACCCAAACTGAAGGTCGTTGTTACTGTAAAGAGTTGGTTTGGTCACTAAACACTGTGACACTCTGTTGAATTGTGTCATAGGTGACTCACGCTCACCCACTGAGGTTCTAGTGATTCTGTTTTGGGGGGCTATTAGATCAAATACTTAAAACCTATCCCTCCATCATCATGAAGGCAACTTATATGCATATAGCCCAATGAAATAGAGTGCACTGTCAGTGAACTGCACGGATCACAACATCTTTCTTATTTTCATCTGTTTGCCAATTAGCAAGCATGAAAAATAAAGGCAGTGGATTAAGCTACTGCAATGTGAAGTATAGCTTAGATTTCTTTCTTTTGATGATACTCAAGTAGTCCTGGCATGTGCCCCCAACCTCCATTGTAAAGCAATATTTCTTTGGACTACAAACCACACCATATACTGGTCTATTTATTCTGCCAAGGGGAAATGGATGAGATTGCCAGATTTCCATGAGAATTATAGGGTTTTAGATCATCATGGAGAAAATTACTGAGGTTCAATGTCATTGGAAAAGGCATATTCTTAATTTGCCTGTAATTTTTCCTTTAATGGGTACTTTGGCTCCATTTTCAAAGTACTTTTGAAGCTTTCTTTTCCAATTTGGCATCAAAATTATTTTTTAAAATGCCTTTAATTTTAGGATGATTTCTATTTTGATTGACATTAAATATATGATTCTGGAGGGTAAGGAACTCTATAATGCTGAGTTTTGTAATCATGTCCCTAGAAGTGAAGTTTAGTGCTATAGATATTGGGAAAACCACATCATATAGCCAATGTGTTATGTGAATCTTATTGGAAATTTCAGTTCTGACTATAACCATTTTATTAGTTGCTACTTACTTTTTACTAAGGGAATAAAGAATAGAAATAATGAAACTGTTTATACATGGGTCTCAACACACTTCTTCCCTGTGCACAGCTCATTCTAACCTTTTATGTCTTTGAACCCCAACCTTTTCAAATAAAAAGGTTGTTTCATTTGAAAACATGACCTGGCCTCCTACAAGATGAAGTACCCCTCATTGTCAGGTTTATGCAGAACTTGCCTACATTTTAGGCTGGTTGCAAGAAGTACAGAGAGATCAAGACCCATAGGGACCAGTCACTAGATCAAGAAATATGATGGGAGGGGTTCTGGGTTGGGGAGGTCACCTAACATTTCCCTACTGAGCCTAGCAGTGAGATTAGAAGGTCCCTCAGGCCTGCCCTCTTCTTTCTGTGTGAGGGGTCCTATTTCTATAACAAATGGTAATGTGTTTAGGTAGTAAAATTAGATAAAGAAAATTACCAGGAAAATCATTACTTACTTAGGGATGTGCCTATGTAGCCTCAGCAGCAGGAGGGGTCAGATCTAGCCTAGAGCTGCTTCTAGCTCAATGTGATGGCCCTACCACTTGTTCACTTATTTATTTACTGTCTTGGTCATTTGACCTATTAGAAAACAATGTTTAATTTGCACAGATAACTGAATGATGGCTAAGATTTCTTTCAGTTCTGAACTTTCTCCACTAAGCATCTCTTTGAAAGAAGAATATGAGGTCCCAAATCTACATTCTAGGCTACTCAACCTAGCCACTTCCTCATTGATGAGAATAAAATACTGAGGTTGACTGATTGTCAGGAGCTACATTCCTGTCAAATTGAATCACATACATGAATTTTAGTTACATTCCAGCCAAAATGAGATAGCCGTTAAACTAAAAGTGGATTTACTTAACAATCGTTCTTTGAAATCCTTTACTTTTTTCAAGGTGACATTAAAAGACATCCTGAAATTTCAACAGAGATCTGTTTTCACACACTCTTCAATGATCCCTGTGAAATAAATCATATTGAAGAGTTTTTTTGGCCCTTATGAATTATTTGCCTGGAGGAAAAATTTTTCACTTTCCTTTTCTTCTAAATGCATGTTGGAATAAAGTCTTCTTTGAAAAATTTTAATGAAAAGAGCAAACATGAGACTAGCATCCACCCCAATTCTTTCTTTGGTCTTTGAGCTCTGAGAAGGAAGTCTTAAATTGCTAGCAGAATGTCAAAGGCCTCCCGCTGCATAAAAATCTACACCCTTCTGTCCCACAGACAGTGGCTCTGTTGACTATTTATAGAGAGAATCCTTTGAGAAGAAAATGATTAAAAACTAGTTAATTTTCTAGGAGTGGTTTTAGCAACACTAAATGAATGCAAGAGGAGATTTTGCCCAATTCAGTGGAGACTCTGGAAAGAGAATGAGGAAAAATATGTTTAGAAGACTGATCAAGTTCCCTGTGGTTATTAGGAAGAGATCAGATTCTCATTAACATTTACAAGGTGTGAACAGAGGGGATCCTTTAAACAGTAAGCATCAAATTAAGTGTTTCTCTCCCTTCTTACTTCTCCTCTCTACAGACTTAGAGTCCCTGCTAAATACTAACAGTCTTCTTTGCAGTAAAACGTACCCTCGCTACTTTCATTTCCTTATTATTTTTAAGTTCTTTTTGGAGTGCTTGAGGCAGATGACATGGCACCTCTGTCCCACTTATTTTCTCTGTAAGGCAAAGCCCAGCCTCTTAAACTTAGGAATACTAGACGGTGCTTTGGCACTATGCTTGGGAACCATTGAAATAATAAAATCACATTCACACAAAAAAAGGTATAAAAGAGAAACACCTGGCCCAAAATAGACCACAAAAAAGGATGATGTATTTACAGTAGGACAGCTGAAACAAGAAGGCAGAGCACTGTTTAGTTGGACTCCACCTGAGAACCTGTTTACTGGGCAACCCAAATTGTTCACTGTTCTGCTCCTGTCCATGAACAAATAAAGAATCTGCAAATGATGAGTGACTGTTGAGAACTGAGAAGTTTCCAGTATCTGAGTTTTTTTTTTTTTTTTTTTTTTTTCCTTAGTAAGCCTTTATAGATGATATTGATGCTCCCCAGCCATGTTGACTTTTAGCCTTCGGGCAATTTGATTAATAATAGAATTTTCCAGAGTACCTTTTGTTCCACAGTCAGATAACAGCGAGGGCCCTGGCCTTGACTTTTGAATTCTTAGCTTCTCTGATTCTATACGGTCCTTTCATGCACCACCCTCCAGTGGACTTGGTGGGGTTGCAGTGAGTTATTGGAGGGGAGGGGAGCTGCTGCTCCTAGTTCGGGCCATTTCTGTTTCTACCTAGGCCTGCTCAGGATGGGGAAGAAAAGTTGAATTGAATTCATAAATCTGGATGCTTGAATACTGTTGATTTTGCTATTATTTGGTGGAACACTGATTGAATTGGGGTACAAGGTCATTGGAATCAGCACCATTTCATTTCTTATCGTTTTACATGTTGTTAGTCTAATAAGAATGGAGAATAACAAATAGAGTTGGATGCTGTTTGCCGATCATCCATTTTATTGATACCATTGAATGTGCCACAGAAGCGCAAAGGGAATTATATGGCATTTCAGCTTCTGTGTCCTTCGAACAATGAAGGTCTTTTTGGAATTACTAAAGACAAAATGTCTTACCATTGCGGCTCATTCTGGCTCCTTTGCGTGCTTCCCTCCCTGTTCCTGAGATAGCTAATGAGAATCCTGAGGAAGTTTGGGTTTGAATTCTTCAAAAACTTTTAAACCTGTATTAAAATGTTTTATCCTCCTAGAATCTTATCCTTAGTTCTTTTTTTTTTTTTTAAGAGAGAGTGATAGAGGGAGGGGGAGAGAGAGAGAGAGAGAGAGAGAGAGAGAGAGAGAGAGAGAATTTTTTAATATTTATTTTTTAGTTATCGGTGGACACAACATCTTTGACGGTATGTGGTGCTGAGGATCGAACCCGGGCCGCACGCATGCCAGACAAGCGCGCTACCGCTTGAGCCACATCCCCAGCCCCATCCTTAGTTCTTTAGATTGGAACTTCTTGCTTTGTTCAAATCAGGTCTTTACTTGAACTTGATGAAAAGGTGGCAGCTTTTCAACCACAGGCCATCTCAGCTCTCAGCCTGGATTCATGGGTCACAGAGGATGGTATTTTCCTGGATTACAAAATTGACTTCCAATCACTCAGAAGCTTCTGAGGTTGACCCTGGCATAGCTCTCAGGAGCTAGCAGATCTGTGACAGGTCCCCTCCTGGAGAGAAGCCTTATAGAAGGATTTGGAGAGATGCTGCCCTGGGAATCTTGTGAATGGGAAAACAGGGCCACCCATTATTCCTGCATCTGCTCTCTGACGTAATACCTTACACAGATAATACAGACAGCGGCAGCAAGTCCAGCCATTGTCCAGGGACCTTTCCTCATGCAACATAACGTGGTGTTTGCTGTTTTCTCCTTGGGATGCATTTGGATGGCAATTCTATGGATGTGTGCCTTTCATCTTTTGAGCCTGTTGTGCATGGTCTCTGCAGCTGGAGGAAGCTGTCAGGGATGAGATGTTCTAGACCATGGTGACACCATCTCTTAGACTCTGTGTGAAAATAGCAGTAGAAGCAAGGCCTCAATGAGTTACTTTGGGTCATGCTTTAAGCTCCATGAAGAACAGTCTAGTCACAGTGGGTTGTGAAGGGTCAAGCTAACCACCGGCTTCTGAAAGTTTTCATTCTTGAAGGACTGTCAGGGAGAAGACAGATGAGAATTACTCTGTGAGGCCCAACACATAGCACTCTTCTTGTGTTGTGTCCAGGTTACAGGGAGAGGTACTGTTTGGAGTGAGATAAGCAGGAATTTTGAGGTTATGCAGACCTGGTTTTGAATTCACTTATAAGCGGTATGACTTACAGAGAGCTATTTAATCCCACTGACTGTTGTCTGTAAAATGTCCAAAAAAATAGTGCACAACTTGCAGAGTGGTGTGGATAAGAGGTTATCTGCTCAAAGGCCCATGTGATGGGCCTTGAGTGAGTGGTGGCTCTCTTATATTGAGTCGCATTCATCCATTCATTGACTATGTGGGTGTGACTCTGACCTGGGCATTGTGTTAGGCCCTGACTGGAGAAGAGGAATAGGAGAGATAGGCTAAGCTGGCATTTACAGTGAGACTGCAAATGAACAGGTACTTAGAACAGACCTGTGATAAGTTCGGTGATATAGGAAGAAGTTGGTTACCTGAGGACACATAGAAATGGCTCCTAACCCATAGCCCAAAAACATTTCCATGAGGAAGAAACATTTACAAGGAATCTGGAAATGTGAGTTAGGCAGGCAGGATAGCCAGGACTGGGCTTCCAGGCACTCAGAGGAGCATGTACTGCCTGGATCTTTAGTGAATGTGAACAAGGGTCAAGGCACCTGAGCACAGGCATAACAGGATGTGTTGGGCATCTGTTATGTTGGTTGGAAGAACATGGAGAGAGGATAAGCAGAGCCAGGAGGGCATGGAAGAGCCTAGAATTTAGGTTAAGGGAATGGGGAGCCAGGAAGGGTTTTAGCTGCTGAATGGCATGATCACATCTGTTTTTCAAAAAGCCACTAGCTGCAGTGTGGAGATGGGATGGGAGAAGTGGGGTGAGAGAGGCAATTGTAAGACAGCGGATGGGGGTGCTTGGTATCAGGCTGTTGGAATAATCTGTGCTATGAACCAGAAAAGCTTGAATTAGAATAAAAGAGGTTAAAAGTAAGAAGATGGAGAGAAGCAAATGGATCTGAGGTGTATTAAAGATTCCAAGTCCCGGAATCCATAGAACTTGGTAAATACAGAAGGAGAAAGAAGAGCTGAAGGTGATTCTTCAGTTTCTAGCATGGTCATCAGGGTAGAAAATGGTATCTTTGACAAGAGGAGGGAGCATTTTGAGAGAAGGTGAGGTAGATAAGGAATTTTGGCTACTGTGTTTGGGATTATACAGGACACTCAACTATCATTAGGCAGTTGAACAATATAGGAGAGACATGAGCTAGAGGATTAATACTCATGTTCACATAGATTATTTGAATCTGAAGGAGTAGAGGATGAACAAGAGGAGTGGGTGGCGCAGGATGAGGGCATAGAACAGCCCCTGTATACAGTGGCACATGACTGAAAGCATTGGATTCTCTCAGAAACCTCTTTGTTTTTATTTTTTTTTACCTATTGATCAGTTATGTTGATCAATAAGTAAGGGTGAACAGAAAGGTTAGAGAGTTTTCTGAGTTTGGTTGACTAGTAACAGCAAAAACAAAACCATATTTTAATAAAACACATTTAGAAAAATGGTGAGGACTTTATAGAGACAAAATATTCTAAGAAATTAAAACATTCCTAGAATTATTTATATAGACCAAGGCCCAAAGACTGCAAAACTGAAGCCTAAGAGCTGAAGTATATTGCAATTAGTAAAAGTTACTCTTTAGAATTATGAAATTTATTTCCCAAGATATAGAATTTGAGCTCTTTTAGATATGTCTTATTTGCATCTTTTATTTTGGAAATAAAATAGAACAAAGAGTTGCATTCTGCAGGCCAATACAGTTGTTTTTACTTGTATAACTGTTCCCTTCAATAACATGGATGATAGTTTAATTTGAACCCCTTTGGTTAGCAGAAAGTACGCAACAATCAAAATTCACATTTGGACTTCTTGGCAATCTTGTCCAACCATCTGCATGCTAGGATTTCCTGTGCAAGACCAGTAAGGATAGGCTGTCTGTGTACACCAGAAAGGAGACTTCTTAGCCCCCACTGTGTTCCAGTTTGACCACATTTGTAGAAATCCGTGCTACAGTTCCTGGGTCAGGAAAGGTTAGACAAAAGCCATCTAAAATGCACATTGGTAAACCTAAGTTCTGTCTTTGGAAAACATATTCTTATTATTTCTAAGTTGCATTTCTATTTGAGACATTTATTTAAAGTAGTTTCCACAGAGGAAATTGGTATAGAGTTAATGACCTGTATCTTATGGAAAGCTTAAGAATATAAAATGAATGTGGTGTCCAACATGCACTTTAACTTCTTAGCAAGGTAACTCAAAGAGCCCGTCATTAAATCTCAGCCAAAACCCCAGCTGGGCCTCAATGTATTATAAGTTAATGGCATCTCAGCATAAAGGGGTTTAAAGTCTTGCTCATTTACAGCCAGTGCTTTCGTGATCTAACTAGAGATTAATGGAGAGGTTGGATGAGGTAGTGCTACTTTCCTCTTTTATGTTGACAAGATCTGGTAACTGGGAAGGCCATACAAACTCTTTCTTGGTTTTAGGTTGCTTCAGTCTTCCTTATATGGGAATATAAACTGTTTCAGGCAATTCTTAAGAGTTCTCTAGAAAATTTGTTCCTATCTTGTCACTTATTTTTTGGTCATAGAAACAATTCCTATGTTATATTTAGGCAAAATACTAAAATCTCAAAAGGAATTATTTCTAAATTCCAAGATTTGATTTTGTTAGGGTAGATTTCCTTGGTATTTGTTAGGTTTTGTGAAGTGGCATCAGTATAAGTTTTAGAATTTAAATTATTCTGGAAAACAAAGTTGGAAATGTCTGATCCTCAAGAAATAATCTCTGTTAACATTTTTGTTTATTATTTTCAGTTTTCATCTATGATATTTTTAGACAAAAATAGGATCTCTGAGAACACTCTAATCTTAAATGTTAAATTTGTCAACATTTCATGAGCATATTAGCAAGTCATCAAGTAATATAAATTTTTAACTTCATTAAGATCCTCTACAAATTGAAAATTCATCCCATTTCAACTGTCCTTTACTCCTGCTCAGCAAACCTCAACTTTAGAGGCTGACTTCAATCAGTAAATGTAGAATTATCCCCTCTTAGGAATCATTATAATTCTTTTATCTCACTTACACTATAGATGTCAGTTGAAATTTGTGATACACAGCTAGAATCCGTTATTTATTTCATTCAATCATGGAAACTCCCAGTTGGCTATGTAACAAACCATCACATAACTGTCATCATCTCCATCAGAAAGCATTAATTAAACACATAACTTATAGAGCATCCTAGAATCAATAGAAACACTACACTAAATAACTCCTGCCTTCAAGGATTTATACTGCAGGTGAATGAGCCCTGGGTTGTACTCCATCAGACATATAGGTCCGCCATAACAGCAAACAGATTTGCTCCTCCCCCCTCACACCTGGGTGGTGGTTGGCTAATATGAATCACCCTGCTAGATCAGGCCAATCAGAATTGAATCAAAGCACAGCAGTTTTCAAGTTCAACAATCCCAACAGACAGATACGCCTTGCAAAATTCATTTGGTTGTTACTACTACGATGCTCCATCAGGTCATGCTAGATAAAAATTACCTCCATAAGTGGCCACCATCTCCTTGTTTTTGAATTGGAAGTGGATTGAAGAACTGTGAAGGCAGAATAACAGAGATGAACCAGATAATCTGCTGTGGATGGACTCTAATAGGGATGACTGAAAAGAAGAGAGAGCATAAGCATAAGATAGGAATTCTCTGCTCTTGTGCTTTCTCCTTTGGTTCTTTGGTATCTGTGTTTTGTCCATGCGTAAAACAGAACAGAACCAGATTTACAGAGCCCAGCCTGTAAGGTCAAGAGCTCAGTAGTATCCTTTACTTCAAAGTTTTTTGGCATTGATGGCATCTGACTCACTTATAATTGTTTTTAACAAATCGCTGAAAAATCTACAATATCAGTCAAGCGAAGAGATTGCCTTGTAACTGGGAAGAGATTGCCTTGTAACTGGGAGATATTACTAATTAATGAGTATGTGGAAAATTTCTCCTAGAAAATGAAGTCTTTGAAAAAGGAGCCAAAGAATTTTTGCAGAGAGCATATGAGGAAGACATTATAAGTGAAAAGTTTATGGATTCTATATCTTAAGTATAACTAGCTATTAAAATATTTATTTTATTACAATTAAAAGAGTAATTAAATTAGAGCTTATCAAGAATGTGGGATTTAGGTGGAAAGCTATACAACTAAAATGTGGTAAGTGCAAAATAGAAAAAAGAACTCATCCTCATGATAGGTTTGGTAGCAGTTGATGCTCTTCCTCTCTGCTCACATTTATCATACCTGTTTTTCCAGAAAAAAGAATGTCAAAGTCTTTCAGATACCATGTGAAGTTGATATTTATATGCATCAACATATAATATGCATCAGATGCTATCGGTTTCATGTGGTTCATGCTAATAAATTCTAAATAGTACTAAGACTAGGAACAGAATGATATTCCTTGTTTCAGAGACTAAAGTCTTGAAGCTGTTTGCAGAAATGTAGCAGAAAATTGAAAGGAGCAAAACATTTTTGCCTTTCTGGAATTTTTGGAGAAATCCAGGGTACAGGAAGTAGAATAATATCAGTGAAGCAAAATAAAAGGTGTAAAGAAATAAAATGAAAAAGCACAGGACTTTACCACTAATTTGAAATATGCTCAGATTCCAAGATGAAAATGACCTTTTCTCATAGGTAAACAAAATATTTCGGTAAAACAATAAACTTAATTATAATTCTTAAGATGGATTTTTTTTATGTAAGAAAACAAAACTGTCAAATAGAGAAACTTGAATTCATATTCAAATAGTGTGATTTTAACACATGTGAAGACCAATTAATATTCCTTAGATTGGTGTGTTGATAGCTTATTTCAAATCATTCTTTTCCATTTATTAAAGCTAGACTCGCAATAGGCAGTGTTTGGTAGAAAATAATGAAATTTTCAAGACTTCACTGATATATTTACAATAAACTTTTTATTTTAGAACAGTTTCAGATTTCCAGAAAAATTGTTGAACATAACTTAGAGTTTTTGTGTACCCTAGTTACAGTTTTCCACCATTAATATCTTACATTAGTCTAGTGCATTTGTTATAATTAGTAAAACAGGGTTGATGCATTATATTATCTAAATCTCATATTTATTCAGATTGCCATCATTATTATCTGTCTGTAATGTGGGATGTGTTTGAGCATCCCACTTCACACTTGGTTGTTATATCTCCTTAGGCTGCCCTTGGTTGTGACAATTTCTCAGACTTTTCTTCTTTTTAATAACCTCAGCAATTTGGGGGAGTACTGGTGAGGTATTTTGTAGAGTCTCCCTCGGTTGAGACTTGTTTGGTGTTTCTACATTGATTAGGGTTATTTTGTTCCGGGTAGGAAGAAACAGATATAAAGAGCTATCCTTGTCACATCAGACCAAAATTAACATGCTGAGGTTGACCTTGATCACAGGATGAGGAGCATTTGCTGGGTTTCTCCACTGGGAAGTTACTTATTCTTGTCTTTTTGTTGCTTGATAGCTTTTTAATTGCTTCATGAGAATCTGGCAAACTGCCCTTCCAAGTGGCTGGACCTTTTGGCATTTCCACCAACAATGAATGAGAGTCCCTTTTGCTCTGCATCTTCCAGGTTGCCTGTTGTTTGAACCTTAAATGTTCTAATAAATGTATCTTGTTTCAAATTGCAGATGACAATAAGACAAATAATGACAAATGATGTTTCATAAGATTTTTTTGCCATTAGGGCAAAAAAGGTATGTTCTTTGGTCAGATCTTTCACCTATTGTTTCTTTTTAAAATTGAGTAGTTTGATTTAGTTTTAAGCATTTTCTGAATAATTATGTATATATTTGTGTGTGTGTGTGTGTGTGTGTGTGTGTGTGGTGCTGGGGACTGAACGCAGGGCTTTGTGCATGCAAGGCAAGCACTCTACCAATTGAGCTATATCCCAAGCCCGTAACTTCATATATTTTTTACAAACAAATGTTCCACATATTTTAAGAGATCTTAAATACGATCACCAACCTTTTATTTTTAAATTAATTAATTAATTATTATTTTTTTTGTGGTGCTGTGAATTGAACTCGAGGCCCCTACCACTGAGCTACATCCCCAACCCAACCTGTTAATTTTTGAGTTTCTTTTTTTAAGAACAAGACTCTACTTTAAAAAGTCAATCAAGAAGGAAGATTCAATGGGAGGTATTATTATAGATTTAATTTGATGGGAAATGAGGCAGAAAGTTTCGAGGAC
Organism: Urocitellus parryii; assembly: GCF_045843805.1. Taxonomy (NCBI): domain Eukaryota; kingdom Metazoa; phylum Chordata; class Mammalia; order Rodentia; family Sciuridae; genus Urocitellus; species Urocitellus parryii. The sequence goes on from NC_135539.1 coordinate 65,706,404, forward strand.
GTTTTCTCTTTAATATCGTCTTTGCCTTTGCTGATTCTGGCTTTTGAGACTTCTGAGGTCTTCCAGAGACATTTTTACCTTCTCTAGAAGGAATGGTTATTAAAAAAAAAAAAAAAACTAATTCTGAATAACTTTATTTTACTCCAGTCTCTTAGTACTTAGATTCTTTTTTTTACAATTTCTTACAAAGCAACTATTTTTACAGTTTCTGTGCCCTCCAGGAAAGCAAATATTTGACAAACAAAAAAACCCATGTTCTCCTGCCATTTTTTTTCCCCTAGCACTAATTAGAAAGGCCACCTGGTCAGGCCATTTATTTCACTTTAAATCATAAGATGGAGGATTATAATTATATTCAATTCAGCTAAATAATGGAAATTCCCCAATGCATACCTATGCATTTGGATTTAAGAGCATCCTGTCCTTTACCTCTCAGCTCTTCTCACTTCCTTTGAATTAAGATGTTCAGGTCAGTCAGAGCTTTGGTGAGCCAAGAATAGCCACTTTCACATTTGAGATGACATAGACCCACAAATCAAGTTTTTAATTATATAAAATAATCACAAACTACTTGGAGAAGCAATTAAAGCCATTTTTTTTTCCCCTTTGGAGGGAGCTTGTTTGTCCTTTGTATTTTCCCCCAAGCTCATTATAAAAAAAAAAATACTATGTTCTTTCATACTTATAGTCTGAACTCTGTAACTTCCTGCTGTGAATATGGAAATGAATTTTGTTGAAAAATCAAAAACATTTGTTAATAGGATTTTTTAGCCCATTAACATAAGTGGTTTAACATTTATAAAGAATGCTGGCATAACTCATGATTTAACTGAACATCTGACCCCTGATAATCTTTCAAATCCCATACCTCTGTCTGTGACCGGTGAACTGCCGTCAGTTTTACTACTTGAGAATTCATGAAATAAAGCCACAATTCAATTTCCCAAACTGTTTAGAATTCAAATGTATAAAAATACGTTTCATGTAATAGCACGAGAGTGTTTTGTTTCTCTTTTAAGATGTTCCTTCTGGCCTTTAGTAGCCATGAGAGAAACACATGAGTTTGGAAGGGCATCTTAGGTCCGTTCTAAAAGCCTGCAAAAGAACTGAGTTGGCAGAATATAATTGTGCAATTGAAATTTAGCTCGTCTTTGAAATTTATTTTCATTCAAAAAGTACTGCACTTTTTCTTTTTAAAATAACATAATTAGACCTGCTTCCTAGGAGCCTCCTCCCTAAGGTTCCTCTAATTATTCATTTGCCAAGATCACTTGTTTATTTGAAAGATATAATGGTAGAGATTGGACTAACTATATCATGAGTGCTTTTCTTCCTTTGTATTATTTTACTATTATTATTATATTATTGTTATTATTATTTTATTTTTTGATACTAGGTATGGCACCTGGGGTGCTTAACCCTGAGCTGCATCTCTAGACCTTTTTATGTTTATTTTTAAATTTTTGAGACGGGATCTTGCTAAATTGGCAAGGCTGGCCTTGAATTTGGAATCCTCCTGGCCTCAGCCTCCTGAGTATATATTATTGTAATTTGAAAATATCAAAGTAGTTGATAATATCTGAAAGTACTTTGAAAATATCTCCAAGTATTTCCCGTTTTACCAACTTGTAGACTGAGGTGTTTAATTTGGGTGGATGTGAGTTCCCAGATCGCCATTACGCTTTCCTCTACCATTTCTTTTACCATTTCAGTGTAGTTCATACAAGGCAGCTTCACCATGGAGCATTTTATTTGAGTCTTCTGTTTTTCGCTGCTTCAACATACATCTTGAGCGGCAACTGCATGCTAGGCAATAAAACTTCAACTGAGGACAGTGCTGAGTACTTGCCCTTGAGCCTAGGGAAAGAGGACAAAGGATTGCTATGTAGGATTTAAGTGCTGGGACAGAGCGTGCAGTGGGACCTGAGGCACAGGGCACTGACCGTTGACCAGAGCAGAGACATCAGTTGATTTGGGTCAGGGAAGGTTGTCCAGAGGAAACAACCTTTGAATTGAGTCTTAAAGAATGAGAATTTGTCAGACCCAGGAGTCCATCGGAAGCAAAAAGATCATGTGTCCAACAAATGGCCCCTAAGTAGTTTGATGAGCACAGCATGTATACAGGGCATGCTGAGAAGTGAGACAGTCAGGACCTCTCTGGTTAAGAAGCTTAGATTTTATCCTATGGATAATGGTAAGCAACTGAAAAATTATAATTAGGAGAAGTGACAAGATCAAATTTGCATTTTACACAAGTCCAATGAGAAGATGTGAGCAGCTACACCTAGATACTCTTCACGCTTACACAGCTGCCATGTATTAATCCCCTACTGTGTGCCTGGGCCTGCCCATATGCTTTCTCCTGGACCGTTTACCCTTTTCCCTCCACTGGATCTTACCTGTTTCATCCCATGCCAAGTTTATAAACACAACTATATCCAGTATTACAAAAAAATGATAATTACAATATGTTCATTAAGGTGAGCATATTGCCATCACTGTTGTATTCAGCAGCCAGGAGGGCACGAACTTTGGGATGAACCATCTCAATGGAGGGACAGGGGCAGTAGGCAGAGATGGATTGGGAGGTCAGGCAAGTGAAATGGGAATATAGATATTCTTCCTGGAAACTGGACTGTAAAAGAAGGGAATCAACCACAGAAGATGGGATGAAGTTTTGGCCTCTAAGAAGGCTAACAGGGAAGAAGACCCTGAAGTGTGGGAAAGGTTGGTGGGTGGATTAGCTTTCAGTAAAGAACAGAGGAGAAATAATCTTCTTCATTGTCAGTGACAAAAGCTTGGGAGTTGGATACCAGCTGACTTAGGAGGCTGAGGCAGGAGGATTGTGAGTTCAAAACTAGCCTCAACAACTTAGTGAGACCTTATCTCTAAATAAAATATAAAACAGGCTGGGGGATGTGGCTCAGTGGTTGAGTGCCCCTTGGGTTCAATCCCCAGTTCAAAAAAATTTTTTTTTTAAAGTTTAAAAAAATTGGGAGTTGGGGCTGAATCACGATTGTCCATGGAGGTGGAGAATGTTGGAGAAGACTAACAACTCATCTTTGAATTTTCCAATGAAGATCTCCCATGAAGAATGACAGAAGAGGCTGGTGAGGAAGGAGGCTGGGGGAGAACAAAAAGGATTTTAAGTGTTTATATGGAAGAAGGTGAGGGGAGTGTCACCATATGAGCACAACTGAGGTAGGGACCACGGGTAGGTGGTGGTACCTGGCAGCAAAGCTGAGGAATTTTTCTCAGCAGTAATCATTAACTCAGTGCAGGAGAGCAGGGTGCTGGGACTGAGTGGAGTTTGGGATTTGATTGTCTAGGTATGGTAGGAGGGTCAGTGGCCAAGGGAGATCCTGGCCCACGAACTGAATTCAACCAACTCGGGCCAATAAGTCGGAGCTCAGCATCACCCATGGTATTCCTCTCGAGTCACACGCTCTGCCCATCCAAATGTCCATTCCTCTGCCTGGCAGTGCAGGCCGGTCATGCAGCCCTTCCTGAAGATCCTGTGCTGCTAGCTCTAAGGAAATCCATTTGCCCTTCTTGGCAGGAGGAAGAAGGATTTATTCTGTGTAGCTGGGAACAGGTCAGGGAGAAGGGTGGGAGGCGGTGGGTGTTCTTACATTTCTCACATTTTATCTAGAGGTGAATGTTTTCTGTTTTCTTCTCAAAAGGCTGGCAGAATTTTCTCAGAGTATTTATGGTGTACTTCAGATCTACGATGGAATTACATTTAGAGCTGATGTTCTGACTTCAGAACTGGGGAAACCCATTGCACGGCTCTTCTCTTGCTAAGGAAAAGCTACCAAGTCATGGTTGAGGTTGGCTGTTTCAAGAGATCCCAGGGAGTTAAAGTAACACTCTAGCTATTGTAGGCTGAGTGAGGAAGAAAGGAACAAAAGATGGAAAGAAAGGAAGGAGGAAGAAGGATGGGGTAGAAATATTCTTATATCTGGAAATATACAGTGTAGCGTCTTCAGTTGTATTTGTAGCATCCCATGAACCAGAAATGTGACTCCTCCTTGGCTGCAAGCTGAACTTCCAAAATGCATTTAAATGCTTCCATGTATGCTCAAGGAAGTCTGTGTTAATGAAATTTTTCTTGCCTTTGCTGCTCTGAATTTACTGCACTCCGCTGCCCTCATCCCTTCTGTTCGTCACAGGAAAGCACCTGCCATTTAGCATTTATCATTCAACATCCAAGAAACAATGGATATGCTTCGGGACTTTTCCTCTAGCTTGTAACCAGGGCTGTTTGTTGGACTTGGCAGCCATCTACCCGAGAGGGACTCAGCTGCAAAGCTTCTATTGCTGATCCTGCCAAGCGTGCACCACTGGGCTTAGAATTTCAGGATGTCTTCTGCCTGCTTCAACCTCTGGAGCCCCCTGTTGTCCTGTTCTGTAGACAGACTGCATGATCAACAGTGTCTGAATGAATATCTTCTATCGCCAGAGCTGACATGGTCTTGCTCCGTTCTGAGTGCCCATTGGTGACACCAACACCTGGAACACTTTGCCAGCCTTGCCGACATCCTAGCATGAAGGGTCACATGGTTGCCTTTGGTATAGTCCCTTTCCACCAGAGGTGGACTGGTTACCTTAGGGCTCCATCTTTGCTGTTTGGTTTAGGAAATTTTGTCCCATTTCATGTATATTTCACTCTTACCTAGTTTCTCTCAGTCCAAATTCTTACTGTAATTGCCTGTCATATATATTTCTTTTAATAACCAACCACTTAAAGACTCCCAGTTTTTTTTCTGTCGTTGAGGTGGGGACTGATCCACTGACACGGCCCGTTTCCTGTTTGCTGTGCATGGGTGCTACTTCCATCAGGCAAGCTGATAGTAGTTACAGACATTCATGCTGAGGAGACAATAGGGTACTGTACCACATGTGTATTTGGTAAATAAAAATGGAGTTGGGTGGGTCTGTTTGCCTAACAGAATATGGTTCTGTTGCATTGTGCCATGTGACCAACTGCTTTGGAGTGAATTTATTCCTTAGAAGAATTTTCATCTAATTAAGATTTAAATAAAAATATGGCAACTTTAAGATCTCTCTTCAGTCTGCTCACACTTCAGGGCTTCTGATCTTTTCCTACTAGGACAGAAAAGGAGTCATGGGTTTGAAACTTTTAAGATCCAAAAGGGAAGCACACTTTGGTATTTAGCACATTACTAGTGTCAAATTCCACACCTGCTTGGTAAGGTGAGAATTGGAGAATTCAAAATGATAATATTTTCAGCTTTGGAACACCTTCCATTCCCCCTCTTTGAAAATTCATGTTCAGAGCCATCTTCTCTTACTCTATTTCAAAGCCAGATGCTTTTCCTATGGAAATACATTTCTTTTGGGGTGACTTAAACTTGGCACAGTACAGAAAACTGAAGTAAAAACAACCGTGTTTAATTTCACCAGGACCACCTCATCAGAGAATGAAAAATGACTGTTTTGTATTGGCAGACATCATTCATTAATAGCAAACTTAAATATGAAGTGTCTGAAAAAAAATCATAGCATCCTTTAGTTATTTCCAACATAACCCATGTGAAAGAAAATGCCCTTTTACTCAAAATGGGATCTGCTGACCAATTAATTATAACTTAATTACTATATTGGGTTTTCCCAAACTCTTGAAGAATTGCTTGTAACTTTGCTTACGAGATCAGAAAAAGGCAGAACATTATTCAAAGTAAAGCTCAAAATAGGAAATTTAGATATAAATCATTCCTTATTTTTTTCTCCATTTTCAGGACTTTTGACTGTCTCTCTATCAGACCTTCTGTATCTCTTCTGGATTATTTCAGTCATCTCTCCATTGGTCCTTCTTCCTCCACCCCTCAGCCCTGTCTGTCTACTTCCCTGAGAACAGTTGTGAAGCTGGATTGTAGACTTCCTAACATGGCTATTCAGGGTGCTTCCCATCTGCCTTCGGGTGGCTTCTTAATTCCATCTCCCACTATTTTAGTCTCATCACCTACAATCATGCCTCCAAATAGAACTTTCCTCTTCTCCTCAGCATGGCACACTTAATTTTTAAATTGGGTCCCTTTGTTGACTCCATTCTCTCTGCGAGGCACATTCTCCTTCACACTCATCTCTGTTGCTACAAGCCCAATCCTGCTTTCACTTGAAGCCACCTGAATGCCATCTTCTTCACCATCTTCCCAAATATCCAGCCACCCCCATCCAGGAGCAAGTCTTTGACCTTGAAAAGCTCTTTACTTCTTATATCACGCTTATAGCAGCACATAGCTCTTGTGTTTCTTTGGAAGAAATATACCTCCTTATGTAAACTGTAAATTCTATGAAAGTGGGGTCCATATTTGATTATTTTGCTTGAGAAATGTCCTTTTATTCAAAAAATATGGTTTGCTAACCAAAAGCATTAGTATCCCCTGGGAAACTCAAACTTCACCTTTGAAATTCTGATACTTGAGTCGCCTAAAATAACAGGATAGTAGACATATCATTAGAAGAAAATACATACAAATGTATTAATGTACACAGGAACCACACAAAATATGAAACTCAAAGAAGGGTCAGATACTTGAGGTTTAAATATGGTCTTCACAGGGGACAGGAAGTGGGGGGATCGCGTGAGCAGTTTTGAGGGGTAATAAATGGTTTTTAGGAAAGTTGAATGGGCCTGAAGAACAGACAGTAATAACTTGCAACAACTTCTGTCTAGGTGGAATGATGTTCTTCAGTCTTCCTTTGATAGGAGTTGAATCTTTCTCACTAATGAAATTTCCTAGAGGGGATGGAAGGCCATTATGTTCCTTCTGGAGGACTTTCAAATAAAGGAACTTCAGAGAGTGAGAGTTCCACTCTGCCAGAGGGGAGAAACAGGTCAGAAAGTCTCTGGTTCTAAGGATGCTTCTAAGTCCTTTCAGTTTTCTTTATGTCAAAGTACACAGCATGCCAAAGTGACATCCTCAGGGATATCATTTTTTTGACCCCTAGCAGTAAAAATATACCATCTCAGCTCCATCCCACACAGACAAGCTGAATCAGAATTCCATTTTAACAAAGCTCCTTCGGAGATTCCATTGCCACAGTGAGTCAGAAGCTCAGCGATAGCACATCACACAGCACCTTATGTGAAGCAGGGGTTCTGTGACTCTCTCTTAAATGACTAATGAATGAATTACATTAAAAGTTAAGGCTGTCTTCATTGACTTAGAAGATTGTCTCATAATCACTCAGACATAGAAGATGAAATCCAGCATAGATCATTTTCCTGTGACCATTTTTGGTCTCAAAAGCATGGAGACCCTTTTCTTACTTTACAATCTTTAATTTGTTGCTTTTATTACCTTTGGTAGTGTTTTGTTGTCATTTTCATTTTTTTAATACCCATGCAAGGCAGTATTTGGCCTATGCAATAAGCATTAAGAGAACGCTTGTTAATTGGGTATAATTATAGACTTTTTGCAAAAAACAGTTGCAAGCATCTAAGAATAAATACCTGCCTGGGTGAATCATTTTGTCATCTTATCAGCTGTGTTCTTCGGGACCACACATTTGGCAAGGAAGATATAAAGGTTAGGAGGATGTTATCTGTCACTGTGTCAAAAACTGAGTATTCCAGTTCACATGTACTTGCTAATAACCACAGAAGGAGATGACAGTGTAATATGCTGAGATTTTCAAAGCTGTAAAGCATATGATAGGAAAGTCTCCTCAGTTGTCTGGGAAGAAACTAAGGGTATAAAGTAAGGAGGTATATCTGTCCACAGCCTAGACCAGGCAAAAGTAAAGTACTACCCATAATGGAGTATTGTGGAGATGTATAGGGACACTGTTTTTGCTTGGCACAATAATTGGGATAGTGACATTTTGTGAGTGCAGGCCAGGAGCCGTAGACATCCTGCAAGGCATAAAATAGTTTCACATTGTGAAGAATTGTCCAATATGAGGCCAGACATAATTTGAGTGAATATCTATATTACTAGAATCTCAGCATATTTCACATATAAACAAAAGCACCCTAAATGCATGCTTAATTTTCCAGCAGTGCAACCATCTTTCAAGTTGAAAATCTATTGCTCTTTGTTTATAACTTCATTTACTTGTTTATTTCAGAAAATCTGCTCATGTCAGTTTCTATGTGTAGCTTCAGAATTCACACTGATTCTACTTAGAGGTGCGAGGATCTGTCTTTTAATGTCGCTTCATGTAGTTATACCTGAGCATTTATACATTGAAATGCATCTTTCGTGTGTGTGTGTGTGTGTGTGTGTGTGTGTGTGTGTGTCTGTGTGTAATTTTTTCCTCTTATCTTTCTGTCCATTGTAAAAAGAAGCTGGGATGGAAGCACAGGTTAAGATTCCTATGGGGGGAATTCGTGAATCAAGCTGCTGACCATGAGAGATGGAGCTTGGGCTCAGAGATGAATGCACTTGAATCTGAAGCTCCCTGCCATTTTCTACTGCATGATCCTTATTACTGTCCTGGATTCTTACTTCTGGGGATCGTGGCAGAGTCAGAATGAGTGTTAGAGATAATGCCCTTAAAACACTGGCAGAGAAGTACAAAAATGCTACAAATTGTAAATAATAGTGTAATAACCCTAATATTATGGGTTTGAAAACAGAAAAAAAAACAGAAAATAAAGAAGCCATCTCACTGGATTCTGAAGAAGTTAAAGGGCTTTGGGTGTAGGCTGTCAGATCCAGATTCTTGTTGTTGTTTTGGCAGTGCTATGGATGGAACCAAGGGCCTTGCACGTGCTCAGCAAGTGCTCTACCTCTGAGCCACACCTCCAGCCTCCAAGTTCTTTATATTATTGTGACACACCCGACAGTAGGTGAAGCTCCTGACTTACATCTCTGTCTAAAACCCCCTAGCCTCTTGTTTGCTCTGTACAGGATCTTTCCATTGCATGATACCAAACATCATACAATCCCTCAAGCACACCTGTGGCTTTCCCATGTCATCTTAAATGTCTTTGACATGTTAATTATTTCTTAAAAATAAAAAAAACACCCAAATATAACAACCCCTAAATTTTGTGAAGGAAGGGGAGATGAGAAAAAGAATTTCTCTCTCTCCCTTAATCATCCTAGAACCTCCTCCAATGCCAGAGCTATATCCTGCTGCCCCCCTTATGTTACTATAATGAATACCAGGAAGGCTCAACTTAAAAAAAAAATGAAAGGTTAATTTTGGCTCACAGTTTTGGAAGTTTCGGTCTGACTCTGGTGGTCCTCTGAGGAAAACAGGGGAGTCAAGATTATTGTCAACAAGGCTGGTGGCCTCAGCAGCTGGAAGATTCTTGATATTATTTACTGAAATGGGGGGCAGGGAGCTGAGGGAGGAGCAAGAGTGGAGTACGGACTCAAGTTGGGTTTTGGATATCCAAATTCTGTTGGATATCCAATATTGTTGGCTATGAATTTCCCTTCCTAAACTGGGTGTCCTTGAACTCAAGGTCATGTCCTGGCCATCTTTGTCTTCTCCACATTAGTTTGCAGAGGTTGTGGTCTGTAGGATGCATCTGAACTAATGGAATTCATATTTAGATGTGGGGTTTTCTGAAGGTGGTCTGCGGTTTCACTTACATCTTCATATTCTTTTTCGACATGATTAGTAAAAGCCGAGAAAAGACAATGGGAAAGAAATGCTGTGTGAAATATTCTGAAAATGGATAGAACCAGAAATGATGCTGACAGGAGGCTTAGAAGTGAAAAATAGAGAGCACTCAGACCAAAATATAAGTCAATTAGCATAAATCATCACTCTTGATTTCCATGCCTATTGCACCCGAGTTGGTTGACTCAACAGCTGCTCCTATGACTACAGCTGTGTAATTCCTCCACATTTTTTTTTTTTTTTGGCATGGAAAAAGTATGCCCGTTTGTCATTGCTTCATCATTTTCAGTTTTATACTAGGTTCCTTTATTATTATTTTTTTAACCTGACCATAATGATCAAGAAAAAATCTTATAACTCTTTTTTTTGTGTGTGTGTGTGGGGGGAGATATCGGGGATTGAACTCAAGGGCATGTGACTATTGAGCCACATTTCCAGCCCTATTTTATATTTTATTTAGAGACAGGGTCTCATTGAATTGCTTAGTGCCTTGCTTTTGTTGAGGCTGGCTTTGAACTCGCAATCCTCCTGCTTCAGCCTCCTGAGCTGCTGGGATTACAGGCATGTGCCACAACACCCGGCTAAGTCTTGCAACTCTATTTTGTTGAGCAAATTATTTTGCTTGTTTTCACTTGGAGTTTTGTATTAGATCCACTGGGGTTTTAACATTTGGGTTCAAGGCCCTCCCAGCAGCTCTTCTGAGAAGTTTAGGGAAGACTTCTCTAAAGAAACTTCCTTACACTGGCTGAGCCTGGTGTGACGATGGGGGTTCCAGGTCAAGAAAGACCCTGAGGCAGAAGTCAAAGGTATGTGGCTTCTGGAAGGATAGGTGCCTAGTTTGGTGTGATTAGAACATGGGTTTCGTAGGAATTGGGACCGGAGCTGAGGCACAAAGGGCAGGTGACAGGTCATAAAGGTCTTTAAGGACTGTGCTAAGGAGTGTAGAAAATGAGGGGTGTCAGCAGTTTAGGGCCTCTGAGTGCTATGATGGTAGTTGTCTTTTGAAATAAAACTTCCTTGCCATAGGAAGAACTGATGGGAAGTGAGGGAGATTGGTTAGATTCTTGATACAAAAGATAATAAAGATCTTATAAAATTCTTAGAGTAGTGGCTGACATATATTTCAAGGTATTTAAGTATTTAAAACACAATGTAGAAATATTGACAGTGGTGAGGAGAGTATAAAATCGGGAAGCGTCTGACATGTAGGATTACAACATCTGCTTGGATGAAGGTGATGTCATCCCAGGACAAGCAACAGATGCAGTGAGGTGGAGGTTGAATACCGGCCACGGTTCAGTGTGGACACGTCATCTCTGTGCAAACTCTTGGATCATCCGTCAGGCAGCTGGAAACGTAGCTCTCGGGCTTAGCAGAGCCCTTGCCCTAGAAGAACACCGTTAGAAGTCTTCACCATTTAGATAGAAATGAAAGACTCCACCCCAGGAAGGGAAATAAAAACAAGGAGAGAAAAATGGTCAAAGATGGGCATCATACTCATGGGACTGAGTCTCTTTGATACCAATGGTCCAATCATTGATGTTAGTGTTAAAAAAGAAGAGTGCTTTCTTCAAATTCTGGTCTCTTATTAACATTATTTTTTTTGTCTCTCTAAGTGTCCCAGGAAAATATATTAATTTTCTTTCATAAAAAAAAAAAAAAGAATAGCCAGGTGCAGTGGTGCACGCCTGTAATCCCAGGGGCTCAGGAGGCTGAGGCAGGAGGATCTGGAGTTCAAAGCCAGCCTCAGCAACAGCGAGGCACTAAGCAATTCCGTGAGACCCTATCTCTAAATAAAATACCAAAAAAATAGGGCTGGGATATAGTCAGTGATTGAGTACCCCTGAGTTCAATTCTCCAGTACCAAAAAAAAAAAAATACAAACTATAATCACTCTTTAGGTAGTGCCCAAAGGTGTCAATAAAGGCATCCTAATAAGTGCCCTTTCTACTGTCAATACCTACCACAACCAACTGAACTCATTCATTATAAAGGATGACAATATGTTCTGACTCTACCCTAAACACCAATAATTTGCAACTTTGGGCATTGTTGTTTTGTTATTAATGTTGAACAACACTCAGTGGTACTTGGGACTTGGAGAATCTTTAAGAGTTGAAGCAGAGCATCATTTTACCCCAAAACTAGACACCACAATAAAATACCAAAGAGCCTGCTGTTCTATCCGCAATGTGAATGATTGTTGTTATTGTGCCATAAAAACAAATCCTACATTTGTGGACTCTCCTAAGCTCCAAATCCTTAAGCATGGTATTTAAAGCTGCTTATTTGGCTACTTTGAATGTCTTACTGACTTGCAGGCATCTGTTTGTCTTTAGGAGGAGTTGTTCTCTGAAGGCCTGTATGTCAGGAAATGCTGGGTGCACATCGCACACCTGCATGGGAAATAGGATCTTTCAACAGCAGCATCTTCCAAGTGATAAAAATAACTCTGCTTTGTCACTATTCCTGAAACCAAGTGTCCCCTTTCACTTCCTGTTCTATGTTGATATTCTGTAAAAGGACATCTTGTCTTCCAAAGTGTGCAATGTGATGTTTTGGTTCTTGCTGATTTAACTTTCTACTTCATTTGTTATATATTTCCAGGGTCCTCATCTCCTGATTATTTGCATTTTAACATTCCTTTTGTCTGTTGTTCATTCATACAGCAAACGTTTGACAGTTACCTAGGATAACTAAGATAAGCATAGATGCTAAAGATGTGACTTTTATCATTTTTTTCCCAGTTTTTAAACCTTAGCTGTTTAGTTACTGGGCAACAACTCTTAGGTTGGTAACTCTCTTAAAGATCTTATGTTATTTATTTCCCATCACAGAAAGTTCCTTGAGGTCTTACATTCTGATAATAGATGTGTTTCCTCCAAAATATTGGATCCGCTTTTAGAGTTTGAAGTTCTTCACAAGTGTCCTTGTAGAAACTTCTTGATTTGTGGATTTCTCCTTTTCCTTCAGCTCTGGGTTGAGCTCTCCTTAAAGGTTCTGACGTTATAAAGCCTGCATTAATGAGCGAGAAGGAGGGATGGTGGGTGTTATTAATCATAGAAAGATGTGGCTGCCTGGGTGTTATTTCATGAGTCAAGCTTCCCACTGGTAGACCTGGCAAAGTGCAATGCGGGGACCGCCTTCACAGCAACACTGTTTGGCCCCAGATTTCTTCCTGTTGAGACAGAATGACATATATTGCCACCCAGAAGGCTGAAGCAGCTGTGCTGTCTCATTCACTGTGGAGAAAACTCCTGTGTAGCTGCTAAAATAGTATCTGAGAGCTTTGTTTGGAGGGAAACAGGAATATGAAGTCATTGCCTGAGTTGGAAGGGTGGTCACATCACGCTTAAGTCATAGAAAGTTCTGGATTTTTGTAGCCATGTTTAACTGACCAGTTACATTTAAAATTGTAAAAGAAAAATATATAACCTAAGATAATGGGATGCAATAAACCAATTTGTCTCACCTATTCATATATATATATATATATATATATATATATATATATATATATATATATGTTGTTGTGCAGGCAACCATGGTCTTTATTGCTTTATACTAAGCAGTATAAGGAGCTGCCTTTTGGAACTCTCTCAGCTCTTCTTCCCCATCATTTCCCCAGCCTTGTCCCTCCTCAGCCTCCTGTGCTAACTGATAGCACATGTGTTTCAGAATGGAACCTGGAAAAGGAATGTGCATGGTCCTCGTATGGAAATACCATTCCAAATTCCATATGCCACTAGATAATACAGTGGCTAGACCGTCAAAAGTCACCCCAGAAAGAGGGAATTTAGGTTGGAAGGGAATCAAAGGAATAGTGAGGCTCATATAATTGACTGCAGTTAAGCAGTAATAGGTAGTCTGCACAATTGGATCAAGGCCAGTTTCAAAATCACAAGTAATCCCCCTGCCCTTTCAGAATGAGGTGAGGTCTACTGAATAGAGAACGAGGCAAAGTCATCCACTTTCTTTGGGCTTAATCTGAACATAGACCCTAAGCTTGCTTGTCTTTTTTTTTTTTTTCTCTAAAAGGGACAAAGATATTGACTACAGCCGGGGGGGGGGTGGGGGGGGAACCTTGTGCTCATTCATCACAAAAATCCACACAATCTTCTTTTCCCCCTTGTCTTTCTCTCTCAGAAAGAGGGTTCTGAAATAAGTTCTCGGTCACATCTGACAAGTGTCAGTCAATTTCTATGACTCCCCCATTTCTTTTGTCCCCTATACCTGAAACAGTATCTAGCACAACATACTTTTCGAATGAATGGCAAGGTGTCAAAGCAACAGGGAAAACGTTGGTGGAGATCCTCGTTTTAAGAATAAGACTTATTATGGACTTATTATGGCGGCAAGAGTGTGCATTTTCCAAATGTAGCCCATGGAAGAGAAGACAATTGCAAACTATACATAAACACACACCCAGAGGCCTCCATGATCTGACACATGTTGGCCACTTTATCACATTGTGGGATCCAGAGTATACATTTGCATACTGATGTCTCAAAAAAAAAAAAACCCTGCACTAAAGATAACCTGGTTAACCTTTATTGGACTTGGCTTTTCTCCATTTTAGTAACCACCAGAGAACACCTCTTCACATCCCAGACCCCAAGAAATACTTGTAAAAACCAACATTGTAGAAATTTTCAAAGTTGTCATATACTTTACCATGTTTTGTGTGATCCTAATTCAAATGGAGTTACTTCTGGTCCCCTCTTTCCTCATCTGGAAGACAAAGATAATATCCATCTCCAAAATGTAGGACTTAAACCAGATATTGCACATAAGCAATTTTCATGTAACCAGTACAGGGAGGACCTTTCCTGATTATTGATTTTCACCTTCATTCTTGATATTTCTCTGTAACACACTGCTACCCACAAAGAAAGGCTTCTTAGGATACTCTCTGTTGTCTTTCATCTTTAGGGTAGGCAAAGGTAATTGTTATTTGTATTTGTAAAATGTGAATAATTATTCTTGGTCTTTAAACTGCTTTCACAAAGAAAATGTATGATAAAGTGCATATATTACAGATATGTTTGCATTTCTTGGTGATACTGATTCTTGAGTTCTAGCACTATAATTTCTCTGGTTTTATCCTGCCCCCATCCCCCTCCCCCAATTCTTCTCTATTGGATATTGAAAATAAAAAGTCTTTTGGGAAATGTCTCATGTTGGACAATTTTACTTAGAATAACAAAATACCTGAGAAAACTGACTCATAAGGAAGAAAGTTTTCCAGTTTATGCTCAAGTGACCCCCTTCACTTTGGACCTGTGTTGAAGTAGCACATCATGGTGGGAGCATGTGGTGGAGCAAAAGCACTTATATCACAAGCCAGGGAGCAAAGAGAAAGAGGAAAAGTTGAGGTCCCATAAGCCACTTCAAGGATATGCCTCCAGCAACCTAAAGATCTACTATCAGGGCCTACTTCTCAAAGGTTCAACCACTTCCCAATATTGCCACCCTGGTAATCAAGACTTTAACACGTGGGCCTGTGGGAGACATCAGACATCCAAACTATAGCATGTTATTTATTATCTCATGAAATAAATGACTGTCCATCGACTATGTGTAAGAATAACATCCATTAACATTTATTTCCTTCCTCTGTAATTCACGTAATCCTCACAACAACCCAATAAGGAATGCAGTGATATCTGTAACACTGGAAATGAGGAAAGCAAAACATTAGAAGACTGACACCGAAGCCAGGCACAGTGACTCAGGAGGCTGAGGCATGAGGATTGCTAGTTTGAGGCCAACCTCAGCAATTTTGTGAAGTCCTAAGCAACTTACCATGACCCTGTCTCAGAAAACACAGGGAGTATAGCTCAGTGGTAAAGTGCCCTTGGGTTCAATCCCCAGAACCAAAACAAAAAGCTGAAAGAAAAAGAAGTTACATGCTTACAGCTACCTAGCTTCTAGCTAGTGAAAGATGACCAAGCCCCAGTGATAGGTCTAATATAGGTAAGCCAGGACTCAGGTCAGTTAAAACTAGCAAAGCCACCTGGTAGAGAACCTCACGGTTTTTATTCTCTTCCTCAGTCTAGGTAAACATTCTTCATATTTCAGGAAATAAAAGTTCCATATTCTAAGTTAGACATACTCCTCTCTAGTCTCTACATTTTCAAGCAAGATCAACACAGCCTAGTGGAATTCGACCAAATTCAGGGATCTCATTCCAAATGTTCTCCCAAAACTCAGCGCCTCTCATAAGATAGGTTACATAGACCTGAATTTATTAAATATTCGAATAACAGTTGCTGCTAATTGAATGTTTAAATCTGAAGCAAGGATCCCTTTGACATCAAGAATTACTATTGTTGCTTGTGGTTGTAACTCAGTGGGTTGAGTGCTTGCCTCTAATGTGTGAGGCATTGGGTTCAATTCTCAGCACTACATACATACATACATAAAACAAAGATTTTGTGTCCATCTACCACTAAAAAAAATTAATAAAAAAAAAGAATTGCTGTTGGGGCTGGGGCTGGGGCTCAGTGGTAGAGTGCTTACCTTGCATGTGTGAGGCACTGGGTTCGATCCTCAGCACCACATAAAAATAAACAAAAGAAAGGTATTAAAAGGAGTTGCTATTGTCCTTTGTGCCAGAAACTCTTAACCTTGAACTCCAGGCTCCATGGGGTGATCTAGATTTGACCCTGGATTCAGAGCTTTGTGATCTGCATGCTTGAGGCAGTTCAGGATTGGATGTCCTGAGACAACTGGGAGAAGGATGGAGACTGATAGATATTTGGAGAATTAAGAAAGGAAACTTCCCTTTCCTGGTTACTCGGCTGATGCCCAAGGAACCTGAGGGCAGTGGACAAGTCTGTAGTTGGGGCTTGTCTCTGAGCTCATACCTTTTCTTGCGTGCAGGAATCAATTAGTAAATACTAGCAGGTGGTTGGGTAGCCTCTGTGCTCTCTAGTGTACCCTGGGGAAATAGTGATAAGGGGGAAGAAAGATACAAGGAGTGACACCTGAGCTCCTCTCTGAATGACTCAGTGACATTCACCAGCATTGTCTGGTTTTTGCTCTGTGTAGCTCTTTGCACCCTAGTTCCAGAGGGCGTCACCTTCAAACCCCAGGGACAGTCCGTGCTGGGCAATGTTGCTGTGGTGACATTTACTTTTGAGTTAGAGTTCCTGTGTCACACAAATAGATGAATATGGGTCTTGAGTCAGGGCATTATAAATCATCAGGGAACTTTGTTTTCATTTGAGGGGGAAAAATGAAAAAAAAAAGTCTTCATTTTATTCTGAGGGTGAGAAAGAAATGCAGGTAAGGATGGGCAGGGGCTTCTCTCATAGATCAGAAAGGCCGGGAACTTGGCAGGTGACATCTGAACTTTGTCCAGAAGGGGAGACAGGAGAAAATGCAGGAACAGAGTTTTTGTTTTTAAGACTCACTCACCCTAGGACCCCTGGACAGGGCACCGCCTGCCCTACGATGTGGACTCCCCTTGGGGTGGAATTTTGGTTTTGCCCTTATTCCAGGGTTAGTCTGGCCCCATGAGATGACAGGAGAAAAAGCAGTTGCCATCACAGCTTGTTTGTGGAATCTGGATCACCCTATCCAGTGACAGTGCCTTTCCTCCAGAGGAGGTGGCACCATTGCCCCAGATGCCTGCCCTCTTGGAACTTCTGGGCACAAAAGCCAGGAGATGCCAGCCCCAGGTCATTCAGGAAAAATGAATATAAATAGCAGTGGAGCTCTAACTCCCAGATTTATTTGTTTTGAGACAAGGGCTCACTCTGTTGCTCAGGCAGGCCTCAAACCCTTGGGCATAAGCGATCCTCCTGCCTGAGCCCCCTGACTCAAAGATTGTTTTGAAAATGAGGATTTAAGAATACACCTGCATTATGCACTCCTGGGTGGAAGTGGGGTGGACGATGTTTAGATTTCATAGTGTGCGAAGGAAAATCCAGCATCCAGGAAAATCCAGCATCCCTAGCCCCGCTGTGATCTCCTCCAATTAGCCCCTTTGATGGAAATCTACGGGACAATGGGACGCATTTTGCAGCTTCACTGAAGATTTTTAGGGAGCCCCGAGGGCAAACTTCTAAATGTTTCTTTGAGGACAGTGATGGGAGCCCTGCTTGTCAGTAGAGAGAGCGATGAAGTTGTATTTGTTCGCAAGCACTGAAATAATGTGTGACAAAGTGCTCTTATTGGAAGGCTTGAGAAGAGGCGCCCGGTGATTAAATGTTCTTATTCATAGTGAGCAGCTCGGCTGTGTTTGGAAGAGCCTGTTATGCTGAGCACAAGGCCCATCAACAACCCAATTAAGAGGAAAGGGAGTGTGGCTGTGAAAAATCAGTGGGTTGTGTTGTTAAAGCTGTCTGGGTTTGGAGCCAAGTGGGGCTTTTCGGGATGCAGTTGATAGGAAGCTCTTGTGTATTTTTATGTGGGATGCCTTCCTGGGGTGGGGTGTGGGGGGGTTAGATAATGATTGTTTTGCTTCTTTGGGATACCACCTGCAGAAACGTGTTTATTTTGACTACTTATAGATTGCAGAAAGCTGGCCGTACTATTCTGAGAGGTGATTCTTTGGATGGATCTTGTCCTATCCTGTGATGAAGTTGGCTTGGGATTGCCAACCGGCTAACGGTTGGGTGAGAGCTGATGGTTGGTTTGGAACTGCTGGTCGTGGTTTTAGTGGATCAATGGGGTCCATCTTATTTACTTGTGAAAGAAAAACAACTGAGCCCTCAGCAAGAAAACTTTGAAAATATCTATTTATAACCTCATTTAAAAGTAAATCTTGTTAACTTAATAAACCTTGTTAACTCCTTTTCTACTATAATTCTGTTTACATATCAAATAAAGAGAACTAATTTCATGTCTTTGTTAGTCGTGGTAGCATTTCTGCGCAGAACTTGGGCATTTTGACACCACGGTGAAGACTTAAGTAGGGCAGGTAAGGACCTTTGCTCAGAGGAGTAATGTCACAGCTCAGCAGAGTTGTGTGAGGCATCTAGGGGAGCCCTCGGACAGCTTCCTAAATGGGGAGAGATACCCACGTGTGCGGGCATGATTGTGTATGTGTGTGCACACATGTGCACGTTCACCAACTCAAGAGTATGGGATGCTGCTCCACACCTCTAGCTAGTCTCTGTGGTTGTTGATGGGTGTTTCAGATGTGACACTAATGACCCCTACCATTCATGTTATAAAGCCAGTATTCAACCAAGAACCCCTTGCCATTTAGTGGCTCTCTGTCTGGTCTTGTTGCTCCCAGTCTTCTGTGGTACCCAGCAGTGCCCAGGGGCATCTCTGGAAGGTTGAGATGGAGGATGGAAAGGACAGGAGAAAAAGGTGGGATGGAGAGAGATTTGGGAAGCTCACGAAGAAGAGAAGGTGGTACAAAGCAGCACAAAAAGTCCCTTCACTGCCTCAGCGGCTGACATTCAGGATAACTGTAGAAAATTGAGGCAGCCACAGTAAGAAGAGAGAAAGGACAGAATTTGAGGCCTGGAGGGAATTTTTCCTAAGGTGAAAATGAGCCCAGTTTTCCCGAGAATCACTTGACACATAAGAATTCTCCCCTGTCTTTGCCAGATCCCCAGCTTCAGAGGTGGAACTCCTTTGGTTAAGGAGACAGACACACAGTGCAGACGGCATGCTTTTCTGCCTGTTTTCTGGAGTGATGCTAAGTGTTGGGGACTCCCTGCAGGGAAGGTGGCACAGCTTTGACTAATCACACAAACAGTTGATTTTTTATCTTCGAGTTACAGGGGCTCACTCCTGGTCCCCAAAAAGCCTCCTTGGGGAGGTCATGGCTTGGCCTAAGGATGGTTTCATAAGCAGTGTCCACTAGAGGATATGATTGCAATTTTGTCTGTCGCCAGAACAGCAGTTAAATACTTAAAAATCTTGAACAGTGAAATGGGCATCGGTTTATTATCATTTTATTACTTATAATAACTTTAACTTGCAGTTGCTTAATCAGTGACTGGATGGAAGTTTATCTTAATATTATCTCATAGCGAGGGGGAGATCAAAGGAATATGTAAGAAAAATTACAGTATAATTAAGTTTATAAAGAAGGGAGTTACCTGCTAAGACGAAAACTCTTGGGCATCTGTTCCTCCCTAAAGGATGTGTCATGGATGTGTTCAGCTACATCCTGATGATGGTAGAAACACCCGGTTTCTCCTGCCTCTTCAGGTGACATGTGTTCTCCACAATCCAGACTGTTCATCAGTTATTGACTCAATGTGTCCCTTCAACAGGAGGTCATTTGGCAGTGGGACACTTTTATAGTATTTTTTGCAGGACAACTAACTGTCCTGTCCAGTCTGTGACACTGAGGGGGTTCCCAGGGGGTGGGAGTTTCCATTTTAAAACTGGGAAAGCCCTAAGCAAACCAGGATGAGTCAGCACCCTGTGCGGAGCAAGGGACTGGCCAGGAACTTAAGTGTTCCATTTCAAAATGTTAAGCTATTGACCTTCTAGATGTCCCTGAACCTATCTTATATCACAGACTGGCCTTGATGTCCAAGACCCTGCTCCTGCCTGTTGACTTTGTCAGCTCTTGACATGCTCCAGATAGGGAGGGACACCAAAATTGTTTTAGAACACATCCCTTTCTGCTTGTCCCCAAGCGTGGACACTTGGGTGCCTCTGTGTTCTTGCTTAGTGGTTTAGACATGGCAAAGTGCCTCAGCAGCTGCCGGTGGGCTTAGACAATAGGACTCCCTCTCCTTTGGCTGTTCCCTGGCCTCTGAGCCCAGAGGTCACTACTTTTATCTGTCAGGGGAATAAAGCTTTACAACTAAAACATAAAATAATAATGTATTTCCAAGCCAAAGATTAGATGTCTGCATAACCCTTCCATTTCTAGCATTCTGTGGCCCTCGATGGAGAATTGCTAATTTTCCAAAGGCTTTGAATGGAATGAATTTTTAAAGAACTGGCTGTTCAAATGTTTCTGGTGATAGTGAGAGGTGCTCACTGTGTGGTCCTTTTTATTTTTAGAAAAAGTGTTGGAAAAATCAGGTTATGTTTACTCTGAGTGTCTAGAGGGGATGGTGAGATTGTGTAGTCTAGAAAATGCTGGAGTTGTAAATTATTATAAATGTCTGCTGGTTGGGGAGATTCATATACCAAAAGGATTGCAATATATAAGTCAGCCTATAGATTTTCACCTAGTTCATTGCCCAAAAATGTACACATCGGCTGACGAGAATAAACGAAGAAAGAGCATTTGCAGAGAAAGAGAATAACCGTGCTATTCTTTTATCAGATTTCTTGTTTGTCCCCAAATCCTCTATTTGGAGTACATTTATTTTGATTGCCTTCATTGTACATCTTAATGTGCATTATTTTCCTGTTAGATAAACACGTTCAAATTGTAATACTTTCTAGTTTCTATATTAACCAATTTTTTTATGGATTTTCTCTGAGCTATCGCTTCTTTTTAGCCTCCTGATGTTTATTTTCATGAGAATACTGAGTTTTCCACAGGACTGTCCCAGTCCTTAAACACGAGGAAGGGTGTTGATGGCCAGCATCCACTTAGGTGAGGCTTGCAGCCCCATTTAAATGGGATGACTTTTTATGGCAAACCAATTGCTCTTTATGAATAACAAGTGCTGCTCCTTGAGAGAGAGAAATCACATTGCCTTGTATCTCAAGAGTGCAGTTCCATAAATATTATTATGCATGATGGAGCAGCATCTTTATTCAACAGAGCAGACATTGCCAACAAAAATGAAAGAGTAGAGGAAATGACTTCTAGTGGTTTCCAGCTTTAATTATGAAAAATAAAGTAAAAAAAAAAAGAGAGTTTACAATTAAAGTGTTTTTGCACAGTGATTTAGTGGTCACCTTTGACTCAAGCATGCATTTGTAATGGGATGAGGGGGGGTAACACTTTTACCTTTGGTTTTTGTGACTTTTAACTTTTTTTTTTTTTTTTTTTTTTTTTTTGGTCTTGGGGATTGAACTCAGGGGCACTTAACCACTGAGCCTCATCCTCAGCCCTATTTTGTATTTTATTTAGAGACAGGGTCTTACTGAGTTGCTTAGCATCTTGCTGTTGCTGAGGCTGGCTTTGAACTTGAGATTCTCCTGCCTCAGCCTCCCATGCCTCTGGGATTATAAGCATGTGCCACTGTTCCTGGCAACACTTTTGTTTTAAACCAACCATAGGCTGAGCCATTTGGATGGAGTGGACTCCTTTCTCACAGGGATAGAGACTGTTCATTTGTTACTGGGGAGGGTCTAGCCATCTCCAGGCTCACTGAATGAACTATTTGCCTCCGCAGTGTTCTGTTAGAGGTCATGTTTTAAAGCGTGATTTCTTCTAAATCAAGGAGAAAGTCCCTTTTCAAAGCATGCTTACTGTCACCGTGCTGAGCACCGCTTTTTCTAGATGGGAAGACATAGTAAAGTTGAAAATAAACACTTTCCCTTGAAAAGTTATAAATCCATAGTTTGTGACCAGAGCGTTTGATCTGTCACTATTTAACTTTGTTATTATAATAAAATATGACATGGATAAAATTCTTTATATTACCCTGGAAGGGAGTAGTTATTGAAGAGAGGGGCGCTGGAAATAGACTGACAATAGGTTTGGTGGAGGACATAGAAATTCAGTTTGGAACATGTGAGGAGACGTAGCTGTGATAATTCTTCATTTTAGATTATACATGTGTCCTGATGGGTGTTTAGAATATGTGTGTCCGTAACTCCTGAATACAGTCTGGGCTGCAGCCAGCAGTGTGAAAGCTGAGGATTCTCAAGCTTTCTCTGCTCATGGCATTCTCTGTGCCCACGGGCAGAAATATCTAACCGTTGGATTTATTAAGTGGTAAAATTCAAACAACTTCGTATTTATAACCCAGCAATTCAGTGACTGATTAAAAATTAAAATTACACAAATTCAAGGGAAAATGTATGTCCTTTTCTTTATAAGATGATAGTTAGGTTTATGTATCAACTTGGCTAGGCTCTGATATTCAGATATGGTAAACACCAGTCTGGATATTGCTGAAAAGGTATTATTTAGATGAGATTGTATCTAAGTTAGTAGATTTTGAATAAAGCTGATTACCCTCTAACTCTCCATAATGTGGGTAAGCCTCATCCAAGCACTTGACGGCTTTAAGAGAGGCCAGGTTCAGGTTTCCCCAAGGAAGGCGGAACTCTGCCCTGCTTCCAGACTATCTTTTCATTTATGCTCTGATGCCAGCTCTTTCTTGCGTCTATATCCTACTGACCTGTCCAGCAGATTTGGGGTTTGCTAACCTTCACAATTGTGTGAGCCAATTCTTCTTAACCTCCATTCCCCATCCCATTCTTTTTACACACACACACACACACACACACACACACACATACACACACACACACACACACACACACACATCACACACCCCTTATGTGGTTCTGTATTTCTGGAGAACCCTAATTCACTTCCCAAAGAGATGCATGCATGTATCTGTTGAACACAGGACAACCTCCCAAACCCTGGAATCAGATCGAATACCATTTCTTGTTCCACTTTGATTTTTGTGCATATTTGTGCTTTTTATCATGGCAACCACTGCAAACCCTGCTTTGCAAAGATGATACCATCAGAAGGAATGTAGATGATCTAACGTTGAAACTGCTGTGATTTAGATTGTCTCCCAGAAGCTCATGTGTGAGATAATGCAAGACAGTTCAGAGGTGAAATGATTGGGTTATGAGAGTTTTAATCTAATCAGTGCATTAATTCCCTGATAGGGATTAATTGGGTGGCAACTGTAGGCAGGTAGGTTGTGACTGCAGGAGGTGGGGTTATTGGGGGGCATGCCTTTGGGGTATATATTTTGTGAGCTTAGTCTCCCTCTGCTTCCTGTTGTCATGTCCTGAGATGTTGTCCTCCACCACACTCTTCCACCATGATGTTCTGCCTCGCTCAGGCTCTGAACAATGGAGTCCACTGTCTCTGGACTGAAACCTCTGAAACCATAAGCCCCAAGTAATCTTTTTCTCCTCTAAGTTGCTCTTGTTGGGTATTTTGGTCACCATGAGGAAAAAGTAACAAAAATACTTTGTTTCCCATAAACATTTAAAATATCACACATTGTCTCTGTGAGTTCACGGTAGCGGTACACAGTTGGTGAACCCAGGGTACAAGTGGCAGCAGTGGGCGTGGGGAGTAGATGAGCTCAAGCAGGGAGAGCACCACAGGAGCTGTAGAGATGGACTTCACAGAACATCTGGAAGAAGGAGGAGACCGTGGAAGAGGACTATTTGAGAGAAGATTATAACAGAAGACTAGAGACCCAAGGAAAACCCAAAACACTCTCTGAAAGGAGAGGAAAAGCAATTCCAATACGATTCCAATGAAGAAATCATTTTGCATAGGAAAGAAAGTAGGAGGAAAATTCTATAAAGCTTTCAAATTTGGAGGAGTTACAATGGTGAGAATATGGCAATAGTCCCACTCTTATCTCTCTTAAAAAAAATTACTCTGTATGTCTTTATCATGTCATGAAAAAATATATTTGCAATCATGAAAAAAGTTGATCTCTAGATCTCCTGCTAACTCAAACCTGCAAACCTTTTCTTCCCATCTTGCACCCTGCTTCCACTCAGTTCCCACATTGATCTGTGGACAAAAGGGGAGTGTTGTTTGGGAGAGAGGTTAACAGAAGATGTAACAAAAGAAAATATTTCCATGTTTGCTTTTCTTTAGAAAACTCTCTTTATATCTGGGAGGTAAGCAATGAAGGGGAGTTATATAAAGTGGTATAAGGAAGCCTCAGGAAAAAAACACAAGGCTCATGTGACCAGAACAAGAAATAGAAAAGACCTCAGGGGTGGGACGCCCCTAGTGGAGGGTGTGAGAACTGCACTGGTGGCTCAAGCCTGAAAGAGCAACTAAGGGTGAGTCTCAGCACAGCACTTGGACAAGGCCCCAGTGACTAGATACAAGAGGGGCCTCAGCTGATGTGTGTGGCCCTACTTTCAGAGCTTTAGAGTTAACAAGCCAATATTAAATTCACAAGTCTTTGCCAAAGCTATGTAAGTCTCTTGGCATTTATTGAAATTAATTTGCCTGCAAGAAAATACACATTTCCAGCTTTGTTAACTGTACATTTGAGTAAATGTTTCCAGGAGATAAGTAATGCCCGTATTAATGATACAACAGTGTGACAAAATGAAAAGTTGGCATAATTAAGCATGTAAAACTCTAGTTGTTTTTTTTTTTCAATGACTATTCACTGTAATGAGTTGTTTCATTGGGTAAAAGCAACGATTCCGATGGAATCATGTGGTTGGAATCAGTGAATTTATGTGTATCGTAGGAAATGTTACTTGGCATCTATTAAATTTTTATTTTGAGGGGGGAAAAATAAAACGACGAGGATGTCATCTTATTCCAAGTCTCTAAGAAGGTTATGTTTTTAATTCCACACCACAGAAAATGCAAGCAAATTCGTAATTACGCTTCATGCATGGATCTATGAAGAGGAAAAATAAATTGGTACCCATCTACCCAAAAGCCATAAATCAGACATAGAATAGCTAATCACAGATAAAAAAAAAAGTGTATGCTTGATGCTGATTACTTTCTTCTTGGTCTATTGTAAACAATTAAGAATTTAGATCTTGGGCTGGCAGTGCTGTTTTTGAAGTAAGACTCAAAATCAAAAAGTTTGTTTTAAATTCCCTTAATCCTGGTTAACAGTTTCCATTCCTTTTTGGCTAAGTATTATCATCAGGAGGTCCATATTAAATTATAAAAAATTGCCTTGAGGCCATTTTCATCGTATTGCAGCACCCATGCATTTGTCAGAATCATCAGATCTGCAAGAAGAGCACCATTTTGTTCACCGTGTAAAAACAAAACAACTTTCAGTAGTGGTTGTCATTAATTAATATAACGAGATGGGGATGGTTCTAATGGGCCCAGCACGGGATCTCCACTTTCTCACTTTCACCAGTGTCACCCGGGAACATCTTTAAACCCACAGAGAAGAGGTGCAGCTTCTCTTGCAAACAGTATAGCAGTTCCTCAGAAAAACTAAAAATGCAATTACCCTGTGATCTTGCAGTCCACCTCTCAGAAAGATATTTGTACACCCACATTCACAGAAACATTGCTCACAACAGTTGAGAGGTAGAATCAACCCATGTGTCCATCAGTGGAAGAATGCAAATACAAAATGTGAAAGAAAATTCTGACACAGGCTGTCACATGAATGAACCTTGAAAGCTATGCTATGTGAAATAAGACAGTTAAAAACAGAAAAATACTGAATGATTCTACCTATAATGATGTATTTAGAATAGTCACTTTTTTAGGGACAGAAGGTATAGTGCTTGTTTGCCAGAATTTGGGAAAGCAAAATAGGAAGTTGTTATTTAAGGGGTACAGAGTTTTAGTTTTGCAAGATGAAAAGTGCTCTGGCGGTAGATGGGAGTGACCATTACACAATGGTATAAATACACCTAAGGCCCCTGAATTCTACATTTAAAAATGTTTAAAGGCCAGGCAGGTAGCTCAGTGCTAGATTACTCGCCTATATTGCAGGAAGTCCTATTTGACCCTAGTACTACACACAACAGAAATTCACGATAGTGAATTTGATTGTGTATACATTTTATTGCAATTTAAAAAATAACAACCACAGAGGAGTGGGCTCTGCCACAGAAGTTCAGCCCACGTAGCCAATAGCAGGGACCCCACACTGCAGTGGATTCTGCTCAATAGTGGGGGATGGTTTCTGGAGCAATTAGACCCTAGTGGTGTGGCCCATATGGCCGGCTTCGAGAACTGAGTGTTGGGAAGGAGAGAGAATGTCAATGCAAAGAGTAGGGAGATAAGTCCCAACAAGGGAGAAGACCCTGCACATGAACTTGGCAAAGGAATTGTTTTAGTGGTAGAAATTTCAGGTATTATGAGTGATTTATGCACATGGAGTAGAAGGGTCTTTAAATCACACTTGTGCTACTGACTTTAAAACTACATGCTAATGGTGTATCTCTGTCACATCTCTACAAAGTACCTAGTCTGTTCTGGGTCTTGTCATGCATGCTGCTCATCAGAATCCTGAAGATAGTGGACATCCATCTGCTTGGAATAAAAAAAGCAAAAGGAGGGAGGCTCAGAATGAATGAACCATAATTTTTCATCCTGGCCCTTTAATCTGTGAAGGGATGGACCTGGCCTCAGCCCTCTTGTTTCTTCAAGGACCTGGTCTTCTCCTGGTCCAGAAACATCTAACTGAACTTTGGACCTAATGGAATGACTTAGGTATTGATTTAATTTATATGAATGCACAGAGAGTTCTATGCACGCCTCAGTTCATGCAAACCACAGCACACTTGAGGAAGTCTTCTCAAACCACGAGCCATCCCTGACAAGGCTCCATTCCTCCTATTCCCGAGAATTTCAGGGGAATCGATAGTGAGCTCTGGTGTCCTTGCCCACACTCCTTATTGAATACAATCCTTTTTGAGTGACCTTTACTTTTCAGTAATAGTTCTTTATTTGTGAAGTGCAGATTGCAAACAGCCTAATCAGCCCTCTGGCTTTTGGTTACTAGCATTCCATCTGCTTTTTAATGTCATTGTAAAAACCAGCTGTGCTAAGAAGGAAAACGTATTGATTGAATCTTTTTCACACTGGAAGAAAAATTTGTGTGCCATTAAGATTGCCCCAAACTCCAATGGACTCTGAAGCAAATGGCAATATCATCGTGCGTGCGTGTGTGTGTGTGTGTGTGTGTGTGTGTAACTTGAGGTGTTTTAATGCTTTTCTTCTTAGTACCTGAAAGCTAATGTACCCTAGTTAATGACAGACTTATGATCAAAAGTGTCTAAAAATCCAGAAGACATAACAATTTTAATAAAGTGAGGCATTAGATATTAGATAAAGGAACCACTGTAGAAATGGAGAAAAAAATTATAGATACGGAGTTGAGCCCAGGGTAGCAAGTTAGGAATGACTCTTGGATTTTTTTTCCCCAGACATTGACTCCTTATTTATTTTGTAATACTATTTTTTTCATAATCTTTACACTCTCACAGACCTTTTTAATTTTTTTTTAAAGGTGATGTCAATACTTGTTTGTGTACTGGTCTTGTCAAGTCTTGCAAACTTGTATCTCTGTTGTGCTAATTTCTCCACGAGGAGCCCAGGATTATCATATTTTCATAATAATGCTTATACTTGCTTTTCTATAGAGGCTGCTTGGAAGAGCCTTCCCTTCATAAGTTGGTCATGAACTTGACCTCTCAGAAATGGACTGTGCAGAATTTGAGCTGGGAAAGGTAGAAGCAGGTGACCATCTAGGTGCTAGTTGGGTGGGGTGCCGCCTTTTCAACTTTAAATAATTCTAGAAGTTCTTGTTTCTACATATCAAAGAACAATCCCAAAGCCATCTGGAGTTAATCAGTAAATTAAACATGAAACTCAGCTTTCTACCTTGCCTTTATTCTTTTGGTATTTCTTCCTTACACGAGGGGCAATGATTTGCAAGTTGTTTAACGTTTTGTATTGGGGATTTTCTTGTGCCTTTCAAGTTTGGAGCTCAGCTCTTTGGTTTTAAGGAGAAAAAGCTCAAGCAAGCTCTCCTCATTCAGCTCTCTCTGCTGGCATCAGTGCCTAGGGTTATGGAATTTCAGAATTATTAGAAGAAATATACAGAGGAAATGAGAAAGGTGTGTCTGGTCTCTGAGTGAGCATCTAAGAATGAGTGAGAAGGTGTCTTGGTCCCAGCTTTTCATATAGGATAGCTGTCCAGAGAGAATTACAGGGCTCTCTCAACCAAGCTCTGGAGAGTTCACAGCCACTCAGTCCCTTGGCCCCCTCATCATCTGTCTTTTATGCCACAACATGGATAGATCTTCTTAAACCTCTTAGACAAGATTAATTACAAGCAGCCAGTTGATCTTGCAATTTACTTATTTGTTTGGTCTGGCCATAAGATTAGAGAACATTATGCTCCTGATGCAGACTATAGAAAACAGACTAGTAGATATGAGTCCAAAGTTTTGCTTTGCATATGAATATAGATGGACGGGCAGGTATGTGCCCTTCAGGGGGTTGGTGAGGGGAGGAAATTGGAGAAATCTACTCATTTGCCAGTTTCTACTCTAAATTCAGTTTCAGTATTTTGTGGTCTTTCTATCCTGAGCCGTTTTCTTGTGTGAGTTTGCATTCTTTGGATTAGATTCTATGGGATTATCCTTGAGGTTCTTTTTCCTTTATCCAGGATTCATAGAATTTTTTGAGCTTACAGGTAGTCAGATGGGCACTGGTGAATCACTGCCCACTCTGGTTGATTATATCTCAGACTTGCCATTGTGACTCTCAGTAACTAGGTGAGTTACTGTCCAGCTCCCTCCCCAACTCATTCTTTTACTCCTTGGTACATTGCTTGAAAAACCCTAACTCTAGAAATATAAGTGGGTAAATAACAGACATTATTTATATAATGTTTGTTATACAATGTTTGCATGTTATGAAAATTACCTCTAAATTTTAATGATCCTTTTATTAACAAAATGCATTTATTCTGGCAATGGACATTATTTCTTAGATTGGAATTCGGAAGAGATGGTGTAAGAATGAATCCTAGGATGTGGGTTTCTTCCCCTGTCCCTTGCTTGAGTGCTGCCTTTGATCTCTTTCTTTCAGGAGACATCGACTGGAATTGCTAGTCTTCTTTGGCATCCACTGTCTGTGCTATGGTTTGGATGTGAGTTGAGTGTGCTTTTGAGTGTTGATGGTGGGGCCTTTAAGGGCTGAGGTCTAGTAAGAGGTCACAAAATTGGCTCCTTTCTGCACTCTGGCTTCCTGTCTTGCAAAGTGATCTCATTCCCACACTTATATTTCCACCATACTACCATCTGCCATGAAGTGACACAAGCAGGAGAACCCTGACTAGAACAACACCAAGCTGTTTGAAATTTCAGCCTCTAGGATTGTGAGCTAAATAAACCTCTGTTCTTTATAAAGTACCCAGCCTTGGACATTTTGTTATAATTACTGAAAATAGGCTTATAAAGTCTGCTGATATCATTCAGAATTGCTTTTTTCTCAGGTATCCTTAGGAGGGCTGACAGATCCAGATCCCAGGCCAGCTCAAGTAATTCTAATAGAACATCATTATTCTTTCTCCTAGACCCATCAACAGAGAATACCATTTCTAACCCCCTCAATGACTTACCCTGCCTCCTCCTCAGATTTATTTCTCATGTCATCTGTGCTTTTAAGAGAGATGCTTCTCTTTCTCAATGAACACTTCCATTAGTTTATAAGGAAAAACCCTCTTTGGGAATACCAAATAATTGTGTTCTTTTGTTTTGTTTTAAATTTAATTCATACTGCATGCAGTCTTGTTCATTTACATGTGACATTGTTAATGAAAGAGCATATTCTCTAGCTGAATAATTTCATGAAAATCACCTATTGTATACTTAAAGCTACTGAGTTCAAGGATATTGCATGACAGTTAAACTTTTTGGTTTTACTTCATCTAGTATATATCATTGAATTATAGAGTTTAAGGGAAACATGAACATAAAATCATCACTGTTGGTTTTTAAGGAGGGAAATATAGAGGCAAACTTGTATCCCCTGTGACTGATACAGAGATGAGAAGGGGCAGTATAGAAAGGAAGATACTGAGTAGGTCAGACATTTGGGACTTCGTACCTGGTAGAAGTATTGGCCAACTTAAGAGCAGGAAAACCACGATTCATAGGTTATACATTTGGTGGATTTGAGGGTGAGAAGATGTGGTTGTATTTGTCTATTAATAACATATGAGGGAGGTGATCAGAAGAGAGAAAAGAATAAGCCAGGCATGGTGGTACACGCCTTTAATACAAGCTACTCGTGGACTGAGGCAGGAGGCTCACAAGCCCCAGGCCAGCCTGGGCAACTCAGCGAGACCCTGTCTCAGAATTATAAAAAGGACTGGGGATGTTGGTCTGTGATAAAGTGTCCTTGGGTTCAATCTCCTGTCCTGCAAACAAAAATAAAAAGAAGAAGGAGGAAAAGAATGTTGGAAATTTGAGGAAAGAGGAAAAGCTATTAGGATTATCATCCAGGAAGAATAAAAAGTAATGCAACTAGGAAAATATAAAAGAATCATCTAAAGTTGAGTGCCAATTTGAGGTTTGGGATAGTGAATTTAAGGAAAGAGCATTAAGCAGTTTTGGGAGGTTTTAATCCTTCTAGGAATTTTAACTGCTCAATTGTGAATGGCGTGTTGGGTTGAACCCATGCTGTTTCCAATGATGGGTGAAAGAGGCAAGACAGGTAAAAATATTTGTGAGGAATTGCTCATCAAGTTGCACCCACCACAGAATCTTAAGATGTGGAGGACAGAGAGCACATGATTAGAGTTATCAAAAGATAAGGTCCCTGTGGGTCAAGGGATTACTGGAAAGTAGGAGCTGGGTTAGTGGTTTTTGTGGTTTTAATCTTGATGCCTTCAATTTGTACATAGTCTAAATTATACTCTAAATAGACAACTGTCCTCAGGACACATGGTGGAGAGTATTGTCTGTGGGCCCAATAGTCAAATTCCCACATCAGGATTTTCATTTAATAGACTATTGTATTAGTCAGTGTTATGGTTTAGATGTGAGATGTCCCCCAAAAGTTCATATGGAAGACAAGGCAACAAAGTTTAGACAATGCAAGAGGTGGCTGGGTTTTAAGAGTGTTCACCTAATCAGTGCATTAATTCTCTGATAGGAATTAACTGGATGATAACTGAGGCAGGTAGGGTGTGGCTGGAGGAAGTGGGTCCCCCAGGGACATAACTTTGGGATATAGATTTTGTCCCTGTAGAGCAGGAGCTGTCTCTGCTTCCTGGTGTGATGTCCTTAGCCACTTTCTCTGCTACAATTTTCCACCCTGATGTCATACCTCACCTGGAGCTCCAAGGAATGGAACTGGATGTCTGTGGATTGAGACCTCTGAAACTGTAAGCCCTGACACCAAAACAGTCAGCTTTTTTGCCACTGTGACTAAAATACCTGACAACAACAACTTAGAGAGGGAAAATTTAGTTAGAGCTCATGGTTTCAGATATTCAGTCCACGGACAACTGATTTCATTGCTATGGGACCAAAGCGAGGCAGAACGTCGTGGCAAGAACGGCTGGCTCAGCTCATGGCAGTTGGGAAGCAGAGAGAGGACATGGGAGGAGCCAGGGACAAAATACAACTCCCAAAACCTTGCCCTCAGTGATCTACTTCCTCCCCATGTGCCTACAGTTACTCCCCAGTCGTCCATTCAAATTAGTAATCCACCAAATGGATTAATCCATTGATGAGGTTACAATTTTCATAACAATATCATTTCACCTCTGATCATTGCCACAATTGCCTAACATAGGAGCTTTTGGGGGAACATTAAAGATTCAAACCATAACAGCTATGTTAGTACTTGGATGATGATAGAAGATTTTTATTGCTTTTATTCAATTTGGGGTTATCAACTAACAATGAAAAAAGAGATAAAAAGCTCAGTTCAGGCTGGGGATGTGGCTCAAGCAGTAACGCACTTGCCTGGCATGCACGGGGTACTGGGTTCAATCCTCAGCACCACATTAAAAAAAAATAATAAAGATGTTGTGTCTACCAAAAACTAAAAAATAAATATTAAAAAATTCTCTCTCTCTCTATTCTCTCTCTCTTTAAAAATAAAAATAAAAACTCAGCTCTTTTTAAATTTTTTTTACTCTAAAACTGTCCCTTTTTAAATTTTATTTTTCAAACTGATTTTATAACTTACCAATGAATCACAAATAAGGGTGAAAATTAATATTTAGTTCTCTAGAAATAACAATTTAAAAGGAAATTACATTCATTGTGGAAAATTCAGAGAGTCTAAGAAAACATTTTTTTAAAACCCTATCCTCCAGATACAAATGCCTTTCCATTTTTAGGCATATTTTTAATAGTTTATGTTACTTTATGTTTTTTTAATGGTTGCAAGATATTTGTGTTGATTTTTAAAATAAATGAAATTATTAGTTTCTTATGATACAGTTTAGATTCTTTTCACTTTTATGTTATGAATACTTTGAAATGCACTCCAGCAAGATACTATCAAACTATAGGTGTACCAATTGAGACGGCCATGACCTATCATGCTAAGGCTTAGTTTGAAGCAATGTTTCCATTTCAGAATGTTCCAGAACTATCTGGAAGAAAGTACCATTAGGAGTACTTTGGATACCTGGAAGAGAAAAAGAATCTTCTTATCTAATTTTTACTTCTTTATCTTTTTCATCAAGCCCTTTCATTACTCAAGTAGCTGAATCAATGTGTGGAGGTTCCAAGTTGGAAAAGTTCCTATAAGCTACCATTTTATTCACTGTATCTCCTAAGATTATTCATTTCACTCAGGATTTTGAAGTTAACATAGAGATTATCTTGAATCTCATTATATGATCTGCTCCCTTTCTCTTGTTACCCCTTAATATGAAAACAATGGCTATTTTTTTTAATGTCAATGACAGAATACTTCGTTCTAGTTTATGAAATACAGATTTTTGTTTTGGTAGTCTCATTTGAGAATAACTGACAAAAGTTCCTGAGGAAATAGGTATCAAAGTTGCATAATTCATTTTTTCCAGTGTACTCTAACATTTCTTAAATCTAAAGGTGTGAAAGACATGGTTACAGAAAACAAATACATGTGCATGGTTCTGTGTTAGAAAATGTCATGCTTCTTGATGTGTCAGTCATGGATTATCTCAAACAAAGATGGATTTTCCTTCTTTTATGTGTTTACATTGTTTCAACGAGGCTATCTACTAAAGGTTTGTGACATTCTTCTTTTGACAATGAATGGAAATCTAAATTTCTTTTGGACACTTTCACAATTGTATGAGTTAATACTAGCCCTTTTAAATCCTTATACACAAGAAAAGTAAAGTTGGAAGTAAAATGGTATTTTGATGATAACTAGGAAAGAAAAATGATATGAACAGGGTTATAAATGGTGCTCAATAATTTAGACAGAGAAAGATGGCAAACTGTTACCTATACTGGAAGTGTTTTATGCATACCATTTTTGATTTTGCTTTTGGTTGAGTTATTGCTTCTTGGTATTTTTGAAAGACAGCATAAGATATTTGGTTTTGATTTGTTTTCTGAAAGATAAGATATAAAGTGCAAACTCATCAGATTTATATGAGAAGGGATGCAAGCCAGTTATAGTCTTCTATATTGGTATTATTTATTCTTTGGCAAGAACTAGCTTGGGTATTGTCAGCATTTTAGAAAACTACCTCATAAGTGCAGCCTTCTTCACAAAGCAAAAGATACCAAGTATAGCTGTTTAAGAAATGTAAGTTTAGTGGGCTGGCTTCACTGCGGTACCCAGACCAATTATGGCATATTTTATGTAAATGAGATGTTGGAGAATTTCTCCCAAATCATGGTTACCTATTGGATCAATTATTTACTTATTTGTGTATTTAGGTCCTAGAGTCTTGTGCATGCTATTTAAGCTCTTCCACTGGGCTGTACTCCCAACCCCCTACTGATATGAATGTGTTCCTGCTATTTTATTGATTAACTAAAAGTGCCCTTTTGGTCTAAATTTAAGGAAATTATTCATTGAGTCCTAATGACTTTCAATACCCATTGAGACATGTGGTTTTGTTTTTATTCCCATTTACTAACCAGGAAATAGAGGCACAACGATTCATGCAACTTGCCCAGGATCACAGCTAACAAATGGTAGAGTAGGATTTTAAACTCTAATTCTAGACAGTGTAACCTTGAGTCTGTTTCCTTGTGGGTGCCAATGTTTTCATGGATGCTCCGTACAGTAATGGCAAACCCTCTTCCAGAAGATGAATGTGAATATTACCTTTGTATGTGATACTTTTTGTTGATTATGAAGAGAGTGTTACAAGGAATTTGAACAGGTTTGGAGAATCAACCGTTAGCAAAATAAAAATAAATAAAATCATAATGAAAGAGTCTAGGGAGATGTACAAAGCCAGAACTGTGTTATGGGCTTGCCTAAATTATAGGAAATAAGGAGGAAATAGGTCAAAGAACTTTCTATTCTTGACTTGTCTGCATAACTTACTCACAATTCAAAAATATGGCCTGTTTAAGAATAGGAAGGTACTTAAAAAGTAAAACTGTAACCCTTTGCAATTTTTTTTTTTTTTAGCCTTTAAGAGGACATAAAAGGAAATCATTGGGCAGAGAGTTTATAGGTTTTGAAAGCAAAAAAATTTAAAAAGCAAAGGGAACCCTTTCAAGGACTTTTGATGTAGATCTTTGATTTATGAGAAGCTGTTGGGTAGGTCTCTTGATCATCTGACCAAGACTTAGACCTTGAAGGTATCAACAATCTCATTGCCCTTTTCTATATTATAGAATGAAATACACTCTTAGATGAACCATAGGGACATTTTATTTGGTATTTTGGTGCTGGGGATCGAACCTAGGGCCTCGTGTGTGGTAAGCAAATACTCAGATATCCGTGAGCTACATTCCCAACCTCATTAGGGATATTTTAAAGAAAACCAAAAGAACCACTAGGATGACGGTCCTATCCAAAATTAAATATTACAAACGTAGGAGTTGGATAAGTATCTCATGACAAATGATGTGAGTATTTTGTAGTATCTTCAAAAGCTACAGATCAGCAGCTTTCATGAAGTCGAAATGATGGATACAGCTCTCAGGTATTTAAGGGGGTAGCTATCAGTGTTGAGATTGGATTAAAAAAAGACATGGGGGGCATGCCTTCATGAAATTCCAGTTAAGGAAGGAATGGAAAAGCCATTCTGACTTAAGGTAGGAGGAAACCCAGCATGCTGAACAGAGAGCTGCTTGAATAGCTGAGACAGGAACAAGAATGTCACACCAAAGCAGGGGATGGCATCGGGCCAAGGAGGAACACAAAGCAGCAGCAGAAGCGGAAAGTCGGAGAAGCTCAAACAGGAAATGAGAAGCAACTCTCAAAACACATCAAGGGAAACATTCCTTAAATACATCAGAAACAACAGGACAGGCAAATGTAGTTTCTCTGCTAAGCAGAAGAGGGATTTGGTTTTAAATGACGTCTGTAGGTCAGTTTGTCTATTTTTTTGCCCTGCAAAAGCAAAACATCTTTGTTTTAAAGGAATCTGGTAGTACTGACTGGGAATTGGAGGAATTCACAAAATTATTAGAAGAACTGGCAAAAAGATGGTTTTAACAGACAGTTTGTATTAATGTCTGTAAGTCCCAGTGACTTATCCATGAGTCAAAGAGAGAATATAGAACCTAGGAAAGGAGCAACATGCCATTTCTATGTAATATGGAATGAAGAATAGCCTTGAAATGACAAATTTGAAAAACTTTTATGACCTGGAAGAAAATGTGGTGGTGGTAGTGGGGAAGAGTAACATTTATCAAGTAGGTATGTATCATCTATTTCCAAAATTGATTTGGAAATACTTTGCAGGCTGGTAGGTAGCAGGTATTACCAATGTGGTCTGAAAGACATCAGAGCTTGTCAAAAAAGTGCAGTTTTTCTCTCTCTCTGTGACAGAATGGCGGCCTATAGATTGTGGGAAGTGAACAATGCAATTTAGTTTGATTTTAGAAAAGCTGCTGAATCTGGGCCACAAGTCACACCTATCAGACCCCAGAGAAATTATTATTTTTCA
The DNA here is from genome assembly GCF_045843805.1 of Urocitellus parryii. Classification (NCBI taxonomy): domain Eukaryota; kingdom Metazoa; phylum Chordata; class Mammalia; order Rodentia; family Sciuridae; genus Urocitellus; species Urocitellus parryii. The sequence continues at coordinate 65,742,670 of NC_135539.1, forward strand.
CTACACAGCTCCCCAAGGGGCTCCCTCATTGGAGAATATTGAAATAATGTTTAAAATTAGGAGTTAATGGTCATAATGGAGTGGGTAAAAGGGGCCATATCAACAAATGCTGTGTAATTAGTAGTAGTTCCAGGACTTATTGAAAATGTCCAATAATCAGCAAGCTATGCAGGAAACATAGAAAATGACTAGATTGGTGGCAGATGTAGGGGGAGATTTATCATTGGTCAAAATGATTGTGGTCATTGAAATACATGGTTGAAAACCAAGTAGTAGATGGTAATATCAAGGGCAGAAGCAGGGACTCTAATAGAGTACCTATCTTTTGTGTGAGGAATCTGAATGAGTGAATGAATGAATGAATGAATGAATGTTTGAAAGGAATACAATTTGAGGCAATCTGATAGATTTTTTTTTCCTTTTTCTTTTTTCCAAAAGTAGTATTGAGTTGGTTTTTTTTGTTGTTGTTGTTGTTGAGTCCTTTCTGGACCAGCTTAGAGACCAGCTACACTTTAAGTAGAGTTAAGAGAAGACCTTGTTAGTATATAGCTCAAAATCACCATATGACTTCCAAGGTCAAGGAACAAAACACATTATACTAAGCACATGCTGCAGCCTAAGTGAAGCAAGGATCTAGTCTTAGCTCCACAATGGAGTGATTGTGGATACTGAAAAAGCCTTGAAGATAGTTAAAAGGTTGGGAAAAATAAGACTTCCAGCCCAAGCAAAACTTTGGTGTGGAAGAATGTTGAGAGATAAGTTGTTCATGCTAAGTATGCAAAGAACTCCTAAAAGCACATTGGTGACAGCTGTTCTGCTTTTCTTTTGATGACAAAGAGGGCAAAGGCTTAACTGCATAAAGGATTTGAAATAGATTTAAAAGAAGATAGTCTGTTCCTAAACATTGAGATAAGTTAGTGAGGGAGAATGTGTGCCTCCTTCTAAGGAATCTTTAAAATTATAAGTAATATTTTTTTGTGTGTGTGGAGGAATACATGTTGTGTATTTATGAAATATTTGAATTTGGACTAAAAAATCATGGAGATGAACCTTCTTATGTCTTTCAACTACATGTTAAAATTTGTATTTGTTTTGAAGGACTTAATCTGTATGAAAGTTTTAATTGGCACTTTTCTTCTTCCTACCACAACTGTGTGCTCAGCTCTCTTCTAATTGCCTTGTAACTCCTTCACAGTAATGCTTGTGTACTTTTATTATATATGTTAGGTTAATTAGCAATCTCCTTGGGGCCTCTCAGCTCTGTAAATGTGTGTGTGTGTGTGTGTGTGTGTGTGTGTGTGTGTGGTGCTTGGGATTGAACCCAGGGCCTTGTGCACGCGAGGCAAGCACTCTACCAACTGAGCTATATCCCTAGCCCCTGTAAATAGACCATTTCTATCCTGCTCATCATTGTAATTCCAGGTCCAACACAGTATCTGGCACATACTTGTAACATTGGTAAAATGAATGAAGGACATTGAAAGAAGTGTGGCACAGAAGGCTGAAGGTTTAAAAGTTTGTCATTTTAGGAATTAAACAGACTAGATGGTCACTGAAATGTATTTCCGGATATTTGTCATGTTCTTCAAGGCTTACGAATGCTGGAAATACATGTCATTTGAACCTAAGAGCTCCATCTCTAACCATCTCCCTTTGAAATCTAAATGAAATTCATATAAAAACTTGTATGTGGATGTTCACAGTGGTGATATGCATAATGACCAAGAAATGGAAACTCAGATGTCCATCAGCTGATGAATTTGATAGACCAAATGTGGTATGTGTAAACAGTGGTACTGTTATGACATGGATTAATCTTGAAAACAGTATGCAGTGTGAACTAAGCCAGTCTCAGAGGACCACTTATTATGACTCTGTTTATAAGAAACGTCCAGAACAGACACATCCAGAAATACAAGGTAGACTGGTAGTTGCTGAGGGTCAGAGAAGTTAGGAGGAAAGAGGGAGTAACTGCCAGTATGTCTGCTAAAAACATTCCACAATAGATTGCCAAGATGGCACAACCCTGTGAATAGCCTAAAAGCTACTGAATTATGCACTTTACGTAGGTACATTAGGGGTCACCTGGCACCACGGTGACACATCTCTGGCAAGAAAAGAACACAAATACCATGAAGTTGAGACAGCTCAAAATTCTATTTTTTCCTATTTCCCAGATTTGCCTTTGACTAACCTATGCTTAAGGATTACACTAGGAAAACATGTTTTCCATAAAACAAGCCTTGTGATACTACCATTTCCCCTTAGAATGTGTGCAGACCTCCGAATCTTGCACTTCACATGATAAGTATTAAGTGCCTTTTTCTGTGTCTATCTTGCCCTTCCCAACATGAACTAAGCTATATCCCTAAGTCCTGTGATTCCATCCTGGTCACGGCTGTGTCTGTGGTGATTTGCCTAAGACTTGGTAGGAGGACCACAGGTGTGTGCTGCATTATCTGTATTTAGATATGAAGGCCTGGAAAGATTTGTTTAAAGAAAGAGTGTAAACTGTCTGTGAGCTTAACAGAGTTGCTTGCTAAAGAAAGGATTTTTAAAAAATTAATATTCAAATGACTTTCAATGAGAGTGCCAAGACCACTCTTGGGGTTAGAATGGTGTCTTTAACAAATATTCTTGGAAAAACTGGATATCTATATGCAAAAGAATAAAGATGGATCCTTACCTTACACTGTATGCACAAATAGACTCAAAATGTATTATCTAAAACTGTAAAACTCTTAGGGGAAAATGGGGAAAGTTTCATGACACTAAGTTTACAGTGGTTTTCTGGGTATGACACCAAAGCACAAGCAGCATAGTTAGGTATGGTGGTGCACACCTGTAATCCCAGTGGTTGGGAGATTGAGGCAGGAGGATGGCAAGTTCAAAGCCAGACTCAGCAATTTAGCAAGGCCCTCAGCAACATAGTGAGACCCTCTCTCAAAATAAAAAATAAAAAGGGATGGGAATTGGCTCAGTGGTGATGCTCCTCTGGGTTCAATCTCTGGTGACAAACAACAAAAAACAGAGTTCTGGGGATGCATGGTGTGATGGTTGTATAATAGTATGAATGTACTTAAGGCCATTGAATTATACATATAAAAATAAAGTGGTGAATTTTATGTTATATATTTTTTAAACCACAATAAAAAAATTATTGTTTTTAAATAAAGGTATTTACTTGTGTAGATAGAATTGGCTAAAAAAGTTCATCCCAGCCTAAATATCCTCAATTGCTGCTTCTAGACCACAGCCACAGGAAGCATTTCCTTACCTTCATTGTCTAACAGCTTGTCCTTCAGATTACTGAGTGAACCAGACAATAATTTACAAAATTTTCAATAGTACTGAAAACACTTTTAAAAAACCTGGAACTGAGCATTGTCAATGGGCCAAACTCTATGAGATTTTACAATATTGTGTTTGGTGTTGTTATTGGTGATTTACCAATTTTCATACTAATTATTTGAAATAGCACCTTAAAAATATATTTATAGCTGGGTGTGGTGGCACATGCCTTTAATCCCAGAGGCTCGGGAGGCTGAGGCAGGAAGATGGTGAGTTCAAAGCCAGCCTCGGCAAAAATGAGGTGCTAAGCAACTCAGTGAGATCCTGTCTCTAAATAAAATACAAAATAGGGCTGGGGATGTGGCTCAAGTGGTCAAGTGCCCCTGAGTTCAATCCCCAGTACTTCCCAAAATAGAGACATATGTATTACACTACATATGTTTTATATATATATATATATATATATATATATATATATATATATATATATATATATATATATATATAATAGAAATTGTATCTTTGAAAGATATTACTGTCTCATAAGCAGTTTCATAGTAAAACCTGAAGACTCCCTGATAATGACGGAATACAAGTTTGGTGCTTCAAAAGGGGTCTGAGAAATGGATGCTGGAACAAGTGATTTCTTCTGTGACACGTGGCTTGGCCATCTTAGGTTGGATTCTTGTACGTACCTCACTTCGTGAAAGCATGACAAATAGTGTTTTGTTAGTCTGCACATTTAGCTTTAGACTGTTCCCTCAACATTTTGCCAATAATACATGGGACGACGTTGTAATCTCTCAAAATGTTTTCTAAATTAAGCCTGCATCTGTAGTCTGGAAGGCAACCAACAAGTGTTCTGTCTGGCGTGTGTCTCCATGTCCTACCAGCCTTCCCCTTGAGTCTTTTTTTTTGCCAGAAGTTCTGAGTAATCTATATCCTGATAGGTACTCTAAAGAGGTTGGAAGAGCTATTCTATTCTCAAAGACCCGATAGAGAATCCTCACCTCTATGTATGCAGTCATCCTTGTGTGTCTGTGAATCCCTCATCCATAGGTTCAACCAACTGTGGATTAAAATTATTCAGAAAAAACTCCACCTGTACAGAACACGTACAGATTTTTTTTTCTTACTATTTCCCAAACAATACAATCTACCAGCCATTTACTTAGCATTTACACTGCATTATGCATTATGAGTCATCTGAGATGATTTAATGTGTATTAGAGGCTGTGTATAGGCTATATGCAAACCCCATGCCACTTTTGGTAAGAAACTTGAGCACCTGTGAATTTTGGTATTTCTGGGATTCTGGACTCAATCCAATGTAGACATCAAGGAATGATTGTACTTTAGGAGTTCCCTGGTATCTGGATATGGCTCTTGCTTGTCCTCTGCAGAATACCAAAAATCCCTTTATGGGGGATCTTGACCTTAATCAACCCTCTCAGTCCTAGCCTCTCAATCCTGAAGGTTGACATACAAATGGCCCTAAAATGAGTAAACTCAATTCCTCTTACTTCTGGAGGACTGACAGACAGTCCCCCAGGTCCTATAGCAATTAGACAACCTGGAGAGAGCCTCATCAAAGTATTCATGCATCCAAGCTGGACTGGATTTAATCCTTAAAAAGAAGCAGCTTGTCAACTTTTTAAGAAGCTGAGCATATTTTACAATTCTGACCTTGACACCCAAGGAATGCCTCTCTGTCTAACCTAAAACTTGTTTGAAATAGATTTGTTTTGCACATAATACGAATTTATTTTTTCCTCAATCTAGAATTAACACATTTTCCTTTAAAATGATTGTCAGATGGAGTCATTTTAAGTTTATTTCCTTCAGTTCTTTTCTTGTGACTAAAAATTCTAGACAGAATCAATTCTCCTAATATAGATGATTCTTAAGAAAGCATAATTTCAGCTGGGTGCATTGGCGCATACCTGTAATCCCAAGGATTTGGGAGGCCAAGGCAGGATGATTACAAGTTCAAGACCGGTCTCGGCAACTTAGGGAGACCTTGTCTCAGAATAAAAATTGAAAGGACTGAGGATGTGGCTTGGAGGTAAAGCACCCCTGGGTTCAATCCGCAGTACCAGTACATACACACATACATACATAAAAACATAATTTCATTTTAACAGAATTATGTTCAAACTGTTTTATAGGAGGATATATAAATATATATTAAAAGCAAATTCAGGAATAACTTTCATTTAGATGGGGAAGGAAAACTTTGAGTCAAACTGACTCACATTAAAATCCCACCAATATTTTTTAAAAAATATTTTTTTATCTGTAGATGTTCACAATATCTTTATTTTTTTATGTGGTGTTGAGAATTGAACCCAGTGACTCACACATGCTAGGCAAGTACTCTACCACCAAGCCACAACCCCACCCCCTAAATCCTACCAATATATATGTTTAAGCAAGATTTTGAACCTTGGTTTCCTAATCTGTAAAACTGACACCATCATATTTCTCTCAGTGTTAATATGTGGATTGCATAAACCCTACGCATAGAAGAACCTGATAAGTATCTTGTACACATAGCAACTTTTTAAATAATGATCTCTTCTTCATTCCATCTTCTCTCTTTTTTTCTGTTTACCCCCCTATACACTTAATGTTATAAATTTTTGCTTTTTTTTTTTTTTTTTTTTTTTTTTTTTTGTGAAGCTGTGGATTAAAGCCAGGGCCTTGCACATTGCTAGGCAAGCACTCTACCACTGAACTAGATCCCTAGCCCTTGGATATATCTCTTTTTTTAAAAATTTGTTTTAATTAGTTACACATGACAGTACAATGACCTTGACATATCATACATTTGAATCAGATGGGATATAATATCTCATTTTTCTGAGTATACGGGTTGCAGAATCACATTGGTCATGCATTCATATATATATATATATATATATATATATATATATATATACACAGTAATAACAATGTCTGCTTCTCTTTATATCAGCACAGAAAATGTTTTACCTTTGGGTCATAATCATTGCACATCAATCATTTAATATATTTTTTTTCTTTTGGACATTGCCAGCCAGCCAGTTTTTGACCATTTAAGTCGATCTTCATTTATAAATGTAGTTCATTAGTTCTTATTTAATTTCAATCTACAGAAAATTAGCCTTCTAAATCGAAGGAAGTCCCATGCCATCCTTTGTAAATGGTTTACTTTCTTAGTGTCAGCTTCCCTTGTTGGGCTCTTGGCCTTAACTTTATAAGGACCTGTTCAATCACTGAGTTCGGGATCCAGTGACCTCAAAAGTGAGATGGTAGTCAGGAATTATAGTATTTGTCTAATAAATACTATGGGCCAGGAATCAGGCCAAGTGCTTCACATACATTTTCACATTTAATCTGCACAACTCTCCAGGGGGCATCATTAGCACTATTTTATAATAAGAGAGGAAATTAAGACCCGCAGAAGTTGGTTAATTCACTGGATAGCATGCTAAGAAGGTTCTGGGCCAGTGTGGCACCTGGGCCTCTTTGAGATGTTTAGTATTTTCCACAATTGAATTCTATCTAGGAGTGAATGATCCAGGGGTGATGATATGGGAGACACCCTTTAGCATAAGGAACTTATATCCTCCAAAGCCAGTGTTAAAGGCTGACTCACAGATGGATCCCCACTTCCCTCTGACTCCATCTTCTCTCCCTCTCTCCCTTGCTTTTTTAACATGTGTAGTAAATATGGCTAATTCCAAGGATGTAGAGAGCCATGTTGTCAAAGAGAAGGTGTGCTGCAGGCCATGTGGTTCTGTGTGGAAGGAGAGGCTTATCTCACCACCTAACTGGAACCTGAGCTCCAGGACATTTGGGGTCAGGTAGGAGAATGGCTGAAAGAACTGGCCAACTTGGCCCCTTTTTGTAGGGGAGTGTCAATTGGACGCTGCTGTAACTTCTGTCATCTTCTGGTTACTGCGTGGAACTTCCTTCTTCATCTCCTACCCCTATCTCCTCCCTCCACCACCATCTTTTCCCTTACCCATGTAGCATCTGTCCCATCAAAAGGCTGATGCCAGGCCAGCCTCCTCTGGCTCAAACAGAATGATCCATTTTGAAGGTTACTCTTGGAAGTTTTCTTTTCCTTTAAACTGCCACAAAAAGAATGATCCAGACACTGCCTTATAAAGTCAAGTTCCTCACCCACCACCCTGCCACCTATTTAGTGCAATGCACTTTCCTTCTAATAGATTAACCTCATAAGGAATTCTTTCTTTCTTTTGTCCCTTCCTTGCTTCTTTTTATTTATTTATTTTCTTTTTGTTTTTTTTGCAGTACTTTGGGTGGAACACAGGGCCTCCTGCATGCTATGTAAGTGGTCTACTGCTGAGTGACTTCCCTGGCCCTTTTTATTTATTTTTTAAATTTTGAAACAAGATTAGCAGATGTGTGTCGCCACACCCAGCTGGAAATTATTTTCAAGTAAACAGAAATAACCTCAGCATACTATCTAGCCTTCTAATGGATCAGAATATATTTTGAGAGAAAGACTGTGTATGTGCGTGCGTGTGCGTGAAATGTGTCTTACAAAGGCTTTGTGGAGATAGTACCCAGTCATGTAATCCTAAGAAATGCAAATCCCCTTTTCTGAATGCTTCACTCTTTCCTGGAGATACCAACTATTGCTCAAAAGGCTGCCAAATCCATATGGATTGCAGCTCTTGTTAACCTGTTTTGACTCCTGTTGAAATAACCATCACAGTGCAAAAGGAAAACCTAGAGATACATTATCCCTGACATGGGACTCAGTGCCCCAGCTTGCAAATAAACTTTTTCTAAAATTTCTTTCTAGAAGCGTGCCACAGTTGTTTGTGGTAGGATTTCCTTTTCCTTGTCTTTTGTATGTTAGCAGAATCTTCACAAGTTGAGCATCCCTAACTCCAAAATCCAAGTTTCAAAATGTTCCAAAATCCAAAACTTTTTTTAGCATTGCTGTGAATCACAAGTGGATAATTGCACACCTGACCTCATGTAACAGGTCACAGTCAAAATGCAGATATAGTAAAAATATAAAAATTACCTTTAGACTCTGTGTATAAATTGTATAGGAAATATGAGTTTTTTGTTTAGATTAAGATTTCATCCCCAAGATATCTCATTATGTCTATGTAAATATTCCAATTAAAAAAAAAAATCCAAAATCTGAAACACTCCTGGTCTCAAGAATTTCAGATCAGAGGTGCTCAAACTGTGTTAAACCTCTCCTTGAGATGGCAATCCCAGAAGTCAGCTGGAGAATTGTCCTGTTATGATGATTCCTTCTCATCCATCCCTAAAAAGAGATCTCATAAATTGTTTTTATTTAAACCAGATGTTTTGTTAATCTCTATCTGGAATTGAGTTCTCCTTTTGCGTTCCTTTTCCATAGAGTCTTGATGTATTATTTCATTACTTTCACCTCTAGGTGAGTACAGTCTGTCCTCCTACAGTATCCAAGGGGGTTGGTTCCAGGACCCCTGTGGATTCTAAAATCTGTAGATGTTCCAGTCCATTATATAATATGGCATAGTATTTGCATATTACCTATGCACTTCCTCTGTGTGCTTTAAGTCATTTCTAGATTACTTATAATACCTAATACAATGCAAAAGCTATGTAAGCAGTTGTTATACGATATTGTTTAGGGAATAATGACAAGAAAAGAAGTCTGTGCATACCCACTACAGACATCGTTTTTTCCCAAGTGTTTTCCATCTGCAGTTGTTAAACTCTATGGATGTGGAATCTGTGGGTACAGAGGATCCACTTGTAGCATTCCCCTTTCTGAAACCAGCATTCCTGGGAAAACTTTATCAAGTTGAATGAGAAAAACAAAATGTATTTTCCTCGACACTTTATGTCATGTCCTATAACTCCTTTAATATTTATTTTCATGAACTGAAGATGTAGTTTAGAGTTCCTTAACATGGTTTTTTTGGACACAGAGCATGTAACTGGCATGGAGAGTTCTGCAGTTTCTGTGCCAGCTGCTAATTGGTGACTTTACCCAAGGCATTTAACTTTTTCTACTCCATGCTCTTAAATGTGGAAGCTGAAATGGATGTTCTTAAAAATTCCTTTTAGCTTTGACATTCCAGGACTTTGAAAAAAGATGCTTGCATAAGACTAGGAATATCCTATTTCTTCCTGAAGTATTGTTATAAAGCATTCTTTATAACACTCAATTCTTGAAAAGAGTGCTGATATACAGATCTTGGGTGAATAATTAAAATTGAAGGAAATCTACCAGACTGTCTTTGTTAGCATGAATCATGATTGAAGGCAGAACACATTCCACGTAGACATTGTAGTACCTGGTGAGCTATGTGTAGAAGAAATACATGGAAGTCCATGGTCACAGAGGGCAACTGTCACAAACATCAGTTCAGATGTGGAGAAAAAGACACTTGAGAAACAATTATTATTAAGTCTAAGCATTTTGATTACAGATATCTTCCTTATATACTTAATCAATTTAGTAGAGGACTGGCCACAGGAAAGATACCAGGGGGCAGGAAAAGAGGACTAATATTTTAAATCAAAATTTTAAATGTAATAGATGTAATTTACATGGGTCAATCTCAAATATATATCCAAATAAGCTAACACTTACAAAACCAAAAGCTCTTACACACAATTTTCAATCCTTTCTAAAAGTAACCATTGTTAATAGTTTCTTGTAAGAGCCTTTCCTAAAATAGCATTTGTATATCTCAGTAGGCAGATGCATAGCGCATTTAGATAAATTATCATAATGTACACGTTCTCTTCACTTGATGCATCTTCAAGGTATTCAACATCAGTTCATATGATGTTATTCAGTTTTTAATAATTATATTGTTTGCCACCATATTAATTATCACTATTGATTAAATCAGTCTCCTATACAACTTAGGAGATCATTTCTCTTGTTTCCACTTTTCTCAAACTGCAACTCCTGTGTTCTGTCTTTATTCTTCTTAGGAAGGTGAAACTGCCTTAGACATCTCTTCATATTTCCCTCTGGCTTTCTCCTAGCTAATATATACATAGGAGAAAATCCTAGAATCAATTGATTATTAAAAATGTTTGTGAATTTAACCAGAAAGGTTGTAACAAGGTGGACAACCCTGCAACATGTAAGACTTATAGTTCATTGTTACTAACCCTGCATATCAAATTTTTAAGAAGTTTCACTTGCCTAATGAGTGAAAAAAATTGTTCTGATTTAGATTTTTAAAATCATTTATGTTAAAGTATATTTTTTTATATGTTAGTTGATTTTGTGTTTGTATGCAGTTCTAGTTTGTGTTTTTGCCCTTTTTTCATTGGAAAACTACTCTCTTTTGTATTCCTTTGACAAGATCACTTCATAAATCAAGGAATTAACTTTTTACTACACTTGATGTAAATATTTTTCCAATTTGTATTTTGATTTTGTTTGTGAGGAGTTTCGCTTGAGAAATTTGAATTTTTCGTATAATCAAATTTAGATATCTTTTATATTTCTGTTGTTGGAGTGTATTTTTAGAAAGGTCTTCCCCTGTTCCAATATTATATATTTAAAAATTATGTTTTATTCTAACCCTATTAGTGGTTAACATTTCTTGGCTGTAGTATTTACTCCACCTGAAGTTTATTTTGAGGTGAGTGTCTGATAGGGAACCAGCTTTCTTTCTTTTTCCTGTTGGCTGGTCACCTGTGCCACTACCACTGACTGAATAATTATTTTTTTTCCACTGATTTAAAATGTCTCTCTATATGAGATCCAACTTTCTGCTCAAGTTGGAGAGTATTTCTAAGCTCTGTATTTGTTTCCACGGAACTGCTGTTTCCTTCTGTAATTCTAATTTGTGGGAGTTACTGTATTTTTAGTTATGAGTCAAACTAAAGGAAGGAAGATTAGCCATTGTTCTTCTCTGCTTACTGTTTTGGGGTTACTTCATCCAGAGACCTTGTTGTTCCAGTTTTTTCTATGAACATCAGAACTAATAATGCTCATGATGACATTACAAGAAGTAACTTTGCCATTGTAGTAAGCTGAAGAAGACTGGATATTCAAAATTAAAAATAAGATGATGTTTAAAATTGCATCTAGAAAGTATTTTTAAATGTGTTATTTAGAAATCTCACTTCTGGGATAATGTTCAATAAATATTACTGTACCTATTCATGCACACATTTGTAGGCAATCAGCCAGAGAAGTGTTAGCATTTCTTACGCTGCATCTTTTAGTATGTGGCACATCAAATAGAGTTATGGGTTGCCCTGATCTGATTGATTTCATATAAAGGTCTTGGTTCTGGCAGCAGTTAGGACAGATTCATTCTTGGAGGTAAATCTTCTTGCAGCAGGAAGCTGAGGTTTTGGGGTAGATTCCAAGAGTCAGTTCTGATCTTATTGTTGGGGAATGTAGAAACCTAAAGCCTTTCTTTAGTTAATAATGTGAATAGTGAAGGATTTTTTTTTTTCCTCCCTGAGCTGATTGGGTATTTTCCAAAAGAGAACAATCTTTTAATAACAGGGATGTAACTTCTCTCTACACAGATCTATACTTAAACATGGTCAGAGAATGGTTCTTGCTGTAAAATATCCTTATTTGTACATGTAGAAGTCCAAGGGAGAGACCTTACTATTTATACATGGAGAAAATAAATGATTTCTTCTCTGTCTTCCATATGTTTAATGGTAGAATTGTGTCTTGGCTCCTGAGTTAAAACAGACCATGGATTCAGTGAGTTGATACAATTAAGAACTGTTCCTATCTCAGAATCACCTCTGCAGTGTCTCTCAGAGAATCCAATACCAGCTGTCCAGGTGGCAAACCTATCTTAAGTCGTTTGGGCAGTTGGTTGTTTCTTTTCAGTTGAGCAAATAGAACAGAAGTGCTCCTTCCTCCCAGCCCCCAGCCAGAGAAGCAATCTGGGGGTTTGAAAAAAGGTCTTTACAATATATTCTATTACCTTGACTTTCAATAAGAAAAATACTTTTCTCAGTCCAACTGTATCAAGCACAAGGATTCCTTCACTGACAATCAGCACTGAAAATGAACTTTCCTTTCAGCACACAAAAAAAGAGCTGTGAGAAGCTGCATCAGATGACACATGAAGGACAGCTATCATTCTTGAGTTTTCTTCAGCATTGAGCACACAGTTTTCCACTTGAATAGAAATGGGACAATACTTGTCTTTAAATGGCCATTATCCCCAATAAAAAAGGTAGCAGGGACTTGTCTTTATATGGCCATCGTCCCCAATAAAAAAGGCAGCAGGGACTCACCTCAGTGTACCTCAGTGAGCCTGTCCAAAGGGCATCTGTATATAGTCCAGCATTAAAGTGAGAACATGGGTAAATATCTCAAAGAACCAGAAAATACCAAAGGGACCATTAGGCTAAATGAAATGTATCCACAATCGTCACTCAAACTTGACATGAGTCCAGGGACTGTCCCCTCTAGAGACAGCTATTAAGATAAGATGGAATTTTGTCTAAATATAAAAGCAAGGAATAGCCCCTGCAATACAAATGATATGCTAGGAATAATTTTTCCTTTGAGCTTTCCTTGTTTTCTTAGAATCTCTAGAGAAACTTGGGCAATGAGCTGTTCTCTTTAGTACACTTTTTTTTCTCTTATATATTTTGATGGTTGACAGTATTTTAAAAATTGTGGTAAAATGCACATAACGTAAAAATTTCCATCTTAATCATTTTGAAGTGTACACTGTAGGGTGTTAATTATACAGACATTGATATGCATCCAATTTCCAGAACCTTCTTATCATTAAATAGCTCTCCATTTCCCCACTGCCCTGAGCAACCAACATTCAACTTTCTGTTTTTCTGAGTTTGACTGACTATTCTAGATAATTCATATGTAAAAATCATATAGTGATTTTTTTGGTGATTAATTTATTTTGCTTAACATGATTCCCTTAAGTTTCATCCATGTCGTATCATAAATCAATATTTCCTTCCTTTTTGAGGCTGAATAATATTTCATTTATTTCTGTCCCCTCCTTTATTTACTCATTCATCTGTCAGTGGACATTTGGGTTTGGTTCACTTTTAATCAATAAAATGTACACACATTATCTATGTCCTTGTGGATAAGTCTCAACAAAGCTGTTTTAGAATCTGAAGATACTTCCTAGTTAGAATTTTACTTTTGTACATAACTTTCACTTGGCTTAATAAGGGTAACAGCACATAATAGTAGTCCATAGTTGTTTTAAAATAAGTTACAGTGATTGGTCACTAGTCCTGACCCTTCCTATCTCCCTCACTTCAGGTAGACAGGTGCAGGTTCCATCTAGAAGCCAAAGGATGCAGGTGGCAACCACCTGGTGAGGGATGGTTGCTTTCTTGAATTGCTATCCCTCTATCCACATTCATAAAGGTGTTTTTTTCGTGGACATTTAAGACCTCTCAATAAGCTAGAGATGTGGGTTTGGTTCCTCAAATACACAGTGTGTAATCTTTCTCACCAGATTTTTAAAAAGGCTCCTCTAGGAAAACAGTCAGAGCTTGGGATAATGGGACTGGAGGGAACCATTTATATTTTTCACATCCTCTGACCCTGGAGTCCATTCCTTCCTCCATACTTCCTTCACGTTCCTCAGAGAAAGCTAGAAATGGAAACTTAGTACATTGGTTTTTTACACATGTGCCACCTTTGACCACTCTTGGCTCTGGGTGAGTGGAGATTAGTAGTTGGGATTTTGCCATGCAAAAGCCATAAAGCTTACATCACAGTTTTTATTTTTAAAAATGTTGTGTTTTCATAGCTGTGGATTACTCTATTGGCATGGGGGAGGGAAAATGAGAAAATAGAGTATGACAGAAATCAGAATAATAATTAAAACAACAGCGTACACACACCCATTTTAAAAATACAACAAAGGCCATTATCAGTCTTGTGAAGATGTGCGTTGAAGCTTGTTTTAGTTACTCTGGTGACTAAAAGACCCCACAAGAACAATTTTAGAGGAGGAAAAGATTATTTGGGGGCTCATAGTTTCAGAGCCTCAATCCGTACACAGCAGGCTCCATTCCTTGAGGCTCAAGGTGAGGCGGAATATCATGGCAGAAGAGTGTGGCAGAGGGAAGCAGGTACATGGTGATCAGGAAGCAGAGAGAGACTCCACTCAGCATGTGCAAATGTATACCCCACAGCCACTCCCCCAATGCCCACTTCTCCCAGCCACACACCTGACCTGCCTTCAGTTACCACCCAGTTAATCTCATCAGGTGATTAATTTACTGATTGGGTTATTACAACCCAATCATTTCTCCTCCAACCCTTCTTGCATGGTCTCTCACATGAGCTTTTGGGGGACACCTCACATCCAAACCATAACAAGGACTTTTCTCCTGCCTTTATTTACTGGGGTGTAAATAACAAAGAAAAACTGTGTACAATACAGTCTAGGTATGCAAATTCAATTTGATATATGAGTATCTTGTGAAATGATTATCACAGTCAAGTTAATTAACAAGTGCATCTTTCACATAGTCATCACACTTTGAGTTTTAAGGTAAATAAACAGAACCATATCTGAATGTATATGTCATTGCATATCATTTCTTGCCTTAGGAAAATCACTGAATAACTGAAAGGTAATTATTGACCCAATGAACTTAAATTACAATTATCCATATCCTAAAAGAAATACCAACAATTTTGCTTCTAAAATAGAAGTTACTCTAGTTTGTTCCAGTATAATAAACAACTTATTTTACAACTGTGTATTTAATGGTGAAAGTGTAATTGAAGATAAATTATAAATGAAAATAAAAGCATTGGTATAAGCCTGATATTTAACCAATTTGGAAATTAAAAAGCCAATTTTATTAAAATTTATTTGACTCCTATGTACTTTTCAGGAACAACCCTCTGTGTAATCTAACATGTACAAATAGCTAGCAATGTTTAAATGCATGTCTAAACTTATCATTGGTGGATGTGGAGGTTTTAAAATGGCTTATCTAGCAAACTGTAGCAAATGGACCCTTTTACTGGACCTGTGTATAAAAGTCACAGCAGATATTTCTTCCTTTTTACTTGGTACTTTTGGATTGAGAGATCTTTTTAAAAATTATTTTGAGAGCTGCCTGGTGGTGCACACCTGTAATCCCAGGAGCTTGGGAGGTTAAGGCAGGAGGATCATGAGTTCAAAGCCAGTCTCAGCAACTTAGCAAGGCCATGAACAACTCAGTGAAATCCTGTTTCTAAATAAAAATACAAAAAAGGGCTGAGGATGTGGCTCAGTGGTTAAGCATCCCCTGGTTCAATCCCCAGTACCACCCCCCACCCAAAATAATTTTGTGGCTTTGGTAAAAGTTACCTGAAAGAAAATTATTAAATTACTTAACAAATGGTACATTAGTGAGATGTTGGGGGTGGGGGGAGAAGGAACACTGTACAAATGTCAGGAAAGCCCATCACCTGCACATTCCATAGGATCTTGTACATAATGAAAACCAGAAAAATCTAGGTTGAGAGCAGATCTGAAGAATAAGCAGAATAAATTTTCATACCCATTCTTTGGGCTGTGATTTTACTGCAAAGCAATTTTCATACTGGGAAGAAACTTAAGGACTTATCTAGAGTCGATGATACTCTGAACAAGTACCCGTACCTACAGTGCAGGCCCATGCATTCAAAAGGAACTAGGATCTGCTGTTTTTGTAGGAGGTTGAATTGATTGTCAGTGGATGCATATTCACCTAGTGATCTTATTTGTAAAGGACATGTAACGGCCAGAATCAGCCAACGTATAATACAAAATACCATCCCACTAACTGCATCCTGTATATTCTGTAATATTTTTGAGTAGAGATTGGAGAATGAGCAACATAAAGGTATTTGTTGAGCTCTGACTGACTATGTGCCAGACACTGACATTATTTCATTTATTCCTGACTGCATTCTGGAGAAGGCACATGGTCATATTTCCATTTCACAGATGAGAAGGTTGAGACTTTTTTTTTTTTTTCTGGAAGACCATGCATTTAGGATGGTCTGCTCCCAAAGCAGTTCCTTTGCAAAACACCTTCCCCATGCCTGGACATGGGCACCAGACACGGGCACAGGGAGACTTCTTAGACTGTGAGGTTGTTCTCTGTGTAGGGCGATGGCATTGTCAACATTGGCATGTGCATGCCAGTGACTGAAAGCCTTTAGTGAAAACAAGTAACTCTCTGAATGCATCAAACTTCTTTAGATGACAAGAGCTTCGAGGAGAAATAAAGTACAGAAATGATTTTTCTTCTTAAAAAGAATTGACTCTCCCCTGAGTAGAGATCGCTGGCGGGTTCATGGATAATCATGGTCAGCAGAAAAGATATTTAAGCAATAATGGAAAGCTCGTGTACTCGGAATGCCTGTAGTGCAGGGAGCTGAAGAGCAGGCCTTTGGGGGGATGATGTTGAAAGGAGAGCGAACTGGGGCATGAAAAGAATCCTGGCATTGGAGTGAATGGCAGGTAAAAGAAAATGAGAGATTAAACGCAGGCACGATGTGAATGCGTGGCTGCTCTTCACCCCTGGGTGAGGTGGTATAAATTGCTTTTGTCTTAGACCCTATCCCCCTAAATAACTTTAAAAAAAAAAAAAGAAAGAAAAGAAAATATTTTTGAGGTAACTCATTACCTTTTGGCTTTAGGCCTAGGAGCCTCCGAAGTTGAAAGTAATTTTATATGCTGCACATGCTTCCTGCTCTTAAAACTGTGACCTGGCTGCTAAACAATTATGACATCAATTTTGAAGGATAGCTCTCTTCCATATCATATAATTCCAGTAGCAGCCATGGGGCAGCCTTTACATGACTGGGGGCAGGGGAGGAAGTCTGATTTAGATTGTGAACTGACCAAAGAAAAGTAATTTAGAGTGACTTTTCTTGTGTTCGAAGATAAGTTTTTTATTGTGTCCCAGTTCTGAGACAGTATTAGAGATAACTTATCGGGCCCGATTGCACTCAAATGGTCTTTGTGTTGATTTGATCCTTTTGATGTGTTTTTATGATCAGTTCAGCCAAAAAAAGCAGAAGAAGTAATTAAGAAAAAGTCCCCCTTTAGAGAAGAATCAAGGAAATTATTCTTCCTTTATTTAATTTTTGACATCTGTGGAGAGACACAATAAACTCTTTTACCCATTAGTAGTTGACCTTGAAATAAGACATGTATTTCATCCGTCATATGGAACTGACTCTCAGTCTTATTCTTGTTAGCATGAGGTTAAGTGGTAGAACCAAAGGAATTCCATAAAACAGATTGTCCCTAAATCATTCCCCCTCCATACACTGGAATTAGCTGACTGTACACACCAGGATAGTGAGTAGGGAAAGCCAAGTGGTGATAAAAAGATAACTGATAGTGTCTTAATTGTGTTACTTTCATGGTTCATCATACCTGATGGGCTATTGTCTTTCACCCATAACTTTCTTGGGAAGTTAATACATGCCTTATAAATAGATTTTTGGAATCTAATTTTTTTTATCTATTTTTCATTGTTCTAATTAGTTATATATGACAGTAGAATGCATTTTGACACACCATACATAGATGGAGTAAAACTTCTCATTCTTCTGGTTGTACATGATGTAAAATCACACTGGTCATGTAATTGTATATGTACATAGGGTAATAATGTCCAACTCATTCTACTATTCTTCCTACCCCTCTACCCCTTCCCTTCCCTTCCCTTCCCTTCAATTCGCTCTGTCTAATCCAAGCTATGTCTACTCTTCCCTAACAACTCCCTACCCCGCTTATTGTGAATTAGCATCTGCATAATAAAGAAAACATTTGGCATTTGGTTCTTTAAGATTGTCTTATTTTGATTAGCATGATATTCTCTGGCTCCATCCATTTAACAGCAAATGCCTTAATTTCATTCTTCTTTATTGATGAGTAATATTCCATTGTGTATATATACCACAATTTCTTTATCCATTCACCTGTTGAAGGCACTTAAGCTGGTTCCATAGTTTAGCTATTATGAATTGGGCTGCTATAAACACGGGTGGCTGCATCTCTGTAGTAGGCGGATTTTAAGTCCTTTGGGTATAAACTAAGGGACTGATAACTGGGTCAATGGTGGTTCCATTCCAAATTTTCTGAGAAATTTCCACACTGCTTTCCATAGTGTATGGAATCAAACTAAAAAGCTTCTTCACAGCAAAGGAAACAATCTATAACATAAAGAGAAAGCCTACAGAATGGGAGAAAATCTTTACCTTGTGCACCTCAGATAGAGCAATAACCTCCAGGATGTATAAAGAACTCAGAACACTTAGCACCAATAAAATAAATAATTTAATCAATACATGGGCAAAGGAACTGAACAGACACTTCACAGAAGAAGAGATACAATCCATCGACAAATATGTGAAAAAATGTTCAACATCTCTAGCAAATAGAGAAATGCAAATTAAAACTACACTGAGATTCCATCTCACTCTAGTCAGAGTGGCAAATTATCAAGAATACAAGCAACAATAAATGTTGGTGAGAATGTGGGGGGCAAACTCATACATTGGTGGTGGGAGTGCAAATTGGTGCAACCAATTAGGAATCTAGCTTTTAAAAAGTTCCTATCTGGTTTCCTTTCTTCCCCTCTAAATGTGGATTTTATTTCCTGCACAGGCTTTATTCTTTTCTAGAGCACCTGGCAGTCTTAATGACCAGGCCCTTCACTATCCATTAGTGGTCAGCAGGAGTGCTGGTCTCCACTTGGCCACTCAGCTGTGTTTGTGGGTGACCCTTGACCCATTTGCTTACTGTACACTGGCAGGGTTCGAGTCTGGCTAGAGAAAAGGAGCTATAGAACCAGGAAGAATACAGGACTTTTCTCTCTCTGAGTCAAGGAAGAACTTATAAAAGACAATAAAGTGAGTAATAGTCACCTATTGTACCAATAATTTAATTTCTCAGTTATCCTGCATCTTAATAAATCCCCCTCAAAAAGGTTCTATTAAACTTATTGAGATCCATATAGCTGCTGTTGTATGTCTCCTCTTTTAATGATAGAGCTAGCCCCTGCTTAGCTCATCAGGGAACTCTGGATTTATGGGATACAGCAGGCAAATTGGTATGACATTTATGGAACAAGGCAGCAGCTCCTAGTTCACATGAAGTCACCCACGACAGTATCATTGACAAGACACCACTATATCTGCTCACAGGTCTGGCCCTACCATGTGGTCAGTGGCCCAGACAAGAGTTTATATATGTAGATACCTGATAATACAATGGGGAACCCACCAGAGACATCCATTCTGGGCCAAGAATTGCACTTCTGGATGCTCTTTCAAAGGACCACTTGCCCATCTGGCTGTTTTCTCTTTTCCTTGAGTGGCGAATTCTGGGCATCAGATTGGTTGCTCTATGCACTTAATGAAGGCCTGCCTTCCCTCTCTGCCACACTCTTCTCTCCACTGAAGTAGGAAAGAAGTCAAAGGATGCATCAACAACAGAGATAAACATCAGACTGTGCTTCCACCATTAGTAGTTTCAGTTAACTGAAGAACCTCATTATGAATGGGGAGGAGGGATGACTCCCCAAGTCATCCTTTAAAGAGAAGTTGAGGCAGCTAGACTGTGGAACCAACCCAGATGCCCTTCAATAGATGAATGGATAAAAAAAATGTGGCATTTATATACCATGGAATATTACGCAGCACTAAAAAATGACAAAATCATGGAATTTGCAGGGAAATGGATGGCACTAGAGCAGATTATGCTTAGTGAAGCTAGCCAATTCCTAAAAAAACAAATACCAAATGTCTTCTTTGATATAATGAGAGCAACTATGAACAGAGTAGGGAGGAAGAGCAGGAAGAAAAGATTAACTTTAAACAGAGACATGAGATGGGAGGGAAAGGGAGAGAAAAGGGAAATTGCATGGAAATGAAGGGAGACCCTCATTGCTATACAAAATTACATATAAGAGGTTGTGAGGGGAATGGGAAAATAAACAAGGAGAGAAATGAATTACAGTAGATGGGGTAGAGAGAGAAGATGTGAGGGAAGGGGAGGGGGGATAGTAGGGGATAGGAAAGGTAGCAGAATACAACAATTACTAATAGGGCATTATGTAAAATTGTGGATGTGTAAATGCAATCTGCATTTGGGGTAAAATTGGGAGTTCATAACCCACTTCAATCTAATGTATGAAATATGATATGTCAAGAGCTTTGTAATGTTGTGAACAACCAATAAAAAAAAAAAGAGAGAAGTTGAGGCCATCCAAAGTCTACCTTCTTTCAAGTGTTCATGTGGAATAATCAGGATCACATATCGTTTTTGCATCTACATCTAATAATTGGAAGATTGTGTGTGTGCTTTATGTATAAACTTAAAAATGTTGCCTTACCCTTCTCATAAACGGGTGTGCTGTTCTGCCTGTTGTAAGTAAATGGTGGCCAACATGCCATTAAAAAGTAAAATCTTTTTTTTAATGCCAAAAAATCAAATGCACTCAGTTTAAATTCTGCTCTTCACTCTGGATTTTAAAGCACTTCATTTGCATCTCAAGGACAATCCCTGTAGGAGGAGGTCAATGTCAACTTAGGGATGGAGGGAGAGTCAAGGTTATTCTTGTGTTGAAAGAGTGAGTTACTGTTCCTAGGGGTATAGAAACTGATGCTGTGCTTTGGTTGATGATATGCAAGTGGGATTTATTAGCTTTGAAAAGGAGGTAGGAGGTCATCATGATACTTGATAAATTAGGAGAGGGGCCAGGGTCAAAAGGAAGGAGACTGCATGCCAGACGTCCCTGCCTAAGAGTTGAATTACCCTGGAGCAAATAATCTCAAAATTATGAGTGACCTTCTCAACTTTGTCCTCAGCCTTCATGCCTGGGAGAGCAAATTAAGGGAGGAAATGTGGCTCTGTAGGGGTTGGGGGGTCGGCGGGGGAGCAATTCCTTGTGGGGTTCTCCAAGGCAGCGCTGGGGGATGCAAAGAATGTCGAGCCTTCCCCAAGAGCCCTTCAATGAGTGACCCCATATCCCTCCCCATCGGCCCCAGACTCACAGCAGCTTCTTGGGACTTCTAAGGGGAAGACGAGACAGGGATATTTCATGCAGAGTTATGTTCCCACCAGCTGCAAACCCTCATCTCAATGATGTAGTTGTTTTTTTGTTTCCTGAAGTTAGGGTCCCCCACTGCACCCGAGAGGTCCAGAGCCATCTTTCAGAGGAGGAAAAGGGAGGCCAGTTCACCCCATGGTGTTCACCTTCCAGATCTGTCTGTGCCTACCAGTGGTTCTAAAGGCCACAAGGAGCAACACGGACAGGTGTTACAGATGGGAACAACAGTGTCTTCCCAATATCCCTTTTGAACCTTATTTATGACAAAACCATATATTTTGTTTGTGAGTGACAATTTCTGTCTTTCTTTTCCTCCTCCAAACATTTCTCATTAGGTTTGTTCTAGTGTGTATTTTCAGTTTCTCTCTCTAGAGTTTTTACTGGAGAGGTATCTACAAAGTTCCACAGGAACCCCTTTCCCCTGGAAAGGCACTTGGTCATCTTCTAAAATGTTTTTCGAAACCCTTTTAAAAGTATCACACAGGGCACCGCTCATCCTTGTGAGTTGCGGTGACACAGAGCTCCAAAGTTTCATATTGAGGATGGTCGACCTAAGCTGTAACGTTTTGATATTGCTAAATGGCTCTTTACTCTCTCTTCGTCTAACTCTCCCAGGTTTGCAGTACAAGGCTGTTTGCCTACTCAGAGTCTGTGTTTTCAACTTTTTAAAAAGTTCTCT
Source organism: Urocitellus parryii (assembly GCF_045843805.1). Classification (NCBI taxonomy): domain Eukaryota; kingdom Metazoa; phylum Chordata; class Mammalia; order Rodentia; family Sciuridae; genus Urocitellus; species Urocitellus parryii. The sequence goes on from NC_135539.1 coordinate 65,764,715, forward strand.
CAATGTTTCCAGGCAATTAGCAAAGTCTGTGTAGAGTTGAATTGTTATGTGCAGACATTCTATTTTAATTCATTGTAATTAGAGGAATGAGCATTAAACTTCTTTAAGAACTCTTAGAAACCAATCTTCTGATTGCAGAGGATTGAAATCTTCACTTGTTTCATGAATAAAAGATTCAACTGGATATTAAAAATGGCAACCAATAATATTCACCCAGCTAGCAGAATGTATGAAGTCCACTCCTGTGACTTCAAAATCATGGTGTAGATACATAGCTATGTTATATTGTTCTGCCCTCAGATTATCTTCCTAAAATGCAATGTTAAAAACAATAATTTGTGACTATTACTCTCAGTTATGCTGTGTTTTTTATAATGATCACGTTTGATCAGAACAGTTAGCAACCAATATATTTCCTGTTTAAATAATATCCGTCCATTTTTGAGTTTAAGAAATAGCATCACCCCCTTATTGATTGCAATAAGCAGCAAAATGGAACTGTCAAAATTCGTATTTCTGTATGAGGGCATTTTTTTTCTTTCAGTAAAGCTTATTAGCTTTCAAAGAATATTTTTCAGCCTCCAAATATATTTAGTTATTTCTGGAGGTTAATAGGCCAGAAAGTAGAAGAGAAGGTCAGAGTCCAACATTGAGTTCTGCAGGTGATGCCGGTTGGCGAGGGTGGTCAGGTTAGCTGAGCCTAATTCATGATGAATGGGGTCAGGGGACGTTGTAGCATCATGGACAGGCATGTGGGACTCTGGAATTCAGGACAGCAAGTCTGATGGCTAGACTCACCTGTGAATGTGGATGCCAGTATCTGCTCCCATGGTTTTCATTGGTGGATATCTTAGTAAATTTGGCCTGCTATAACAAATACCATAGACTCAGTGGCTTAAACAATAGAATTTTTTTTTCTCATAGTTCTGGAGACTAGAAGTCCAAGACCAGGGTGCCAGTATCGTCAGGTTCTGGTGAGGGCCCTCTACCTAATTTGCTATATTCATGTGTAACAGAGAGAAAAGTGATCACTCCCTCCCTCTTTCATGAGGACACTAATCCTATGATGAAGGCTCCACACTCAAATGAATTACCTCCTAGTATCCGAGCACCATCACAGTGGGGATTAGGACTCAACTTTTGAATACAGGGAGGTACAGACATTCAGTCCATCACATTCATGAACTGAAGCTGAGTGTTAAAGGTCTTTGATCCCTACAGAGGACTGGCCTGGATGTAGCCTGTCCTCAATCTGAACCTTTTTAGGAACCCTTTCTCTTGTTCATGTCTTAAGCTTCATATTCATAATAACACAATTGTTTTCATGTTTTTAGGGCATTATAGTTAACAGTGCTTTCATCCAACATATCTCATTTGTGCTTCTCAGTTGCCTTATAAGTAGGTGGGATGATTATTGCCGTTTTGCAGGTATAGAAAGTGAGACTCGGTAGTTTAATGGATCCAATGCAAAGCCTGACATTGGATTAAGTAATTTATTCAAAGTAAAATGCTTAATGAATGCTGACCTAGGTCCTGATCCCGGGCCTTCTGACTTCAGGCTCTCCCAAGGAAATCAGCTTTATCAGAGGACCATGGAGTTGGGGGTCCTTTACTTTAGGCCTTGCCTCATAATAACTCTGGGAGGGAGACCTCTGTTGCACCCAGGTGTTTTAGGGGGCATTCTGTGTCTCGAGCAATTCAAAGCTAAAATTTGTCATGAAGATTTCATCCACCTCTTCATTTGAATGTAAAAGGAAATCCAGGGCTCAGACATGCATAAATTACATGGAGTTCAAGGGGGAGCCTGGATAAGAACCAGGTCTGTGGCTCTAGTGCTCTCTGGACCCCGGAGCTGTGCCTCTCCCTCCGAGAGACGTGTCAGCAGTCATTCCACTGATGTCCTCCTATCAGCCATTGTGGAAACTTCCAGAGGGAATGTTGTGTGAAGTAGCCCCTCCCTCCACACTGTAGGTGGAAGAAGGCAGGGTGCCTCTAGATGTCCCTCAGCTAGTTGCCTGTGCCAGGCACAGAGTGAATCATCGTCTCACTTCTGGTACACGTTGATCAGGATCTTTAAGGTTCTAGACTTTGAACCTGTTTTCTGTGGGAGGGAAAGGGAAATCGACATATGTTTCTGATGGGCTTCAATAAACAATCCTAGGTCTTATTCTACCTCTTTCCTACTAAAATTATTACCTGAAGCCAGTCCTCTAGCATGAGAAGCAGCTCCTAAAGTCAGCCCCCTTGGGACTATAGTCTAAGCAAGTATTCTGTGGCACCTGCCATCCCTACCGAAAAGCATAATTCCCAGCAGCCCAGCTCACCCACATAAAGCTGTTGAAGCAAGAACAGATGCTTTACAAAGCCCTTGTAATAATGAGGGGGAATAGAAACCTGGGGTTGGGGAAGTTTTTTTCCTCCCCTTAAGGGATTCTGAGTGTTTTGATTCAACTTCAGTGTTCCAGGGGAGGGGAAAGAGGAGGGTTTTGATGAAAACTGAAGAGAAGTCCTGCCAAACAGAAATTCCATATCAGATGGATATTTTCCCCCTTTCAAGAAGGTGTGAGAGTGGCCAAGAAGCCAGAAAGTGTGGGAGAGTCAGGAGATAGATCAGAATGCTCTGGATGGAGCCGCACCGTTAGGGCCTAGAAGTAAGGTTGGTGGTGAGACGCACAGCAATGTTGGTTTGGATCCAGGTCTTTGGAGCCTATAGTCCTGCTCAAGCTGCTGGCACAACTACCTGGGGCACAGATCTGAAGTCCTCAGACTTAAACGATAGTTTATTAACAAAAGGTAAGCCTTAGCTGGGTGTGATGGCATACTTCTTTAATCCCAGCAGCTCCAGAGGCTGAGACAGGAGGATTGCAAGTTCAAGGCCAGACTCAGCAACTTAGAGGGGCCCTAAGCAACTTATCGAAAACTTGTCTCAAAATGAAAAAATATATAGATAAAAAGGCCTGGGTATGTGGCTCATTTGAAAAGCACCACTGGGCTCTTTACCCAAGTACTAAAAAAAAAAAAAAAAAAAAAAAAAAAAAAAGATAAGTGCTCAAATCACGCAGGCTTCATAAAAACCAAGACTCCCAAGGGCCATTGCCTCCTTCCAGGTGTTCATTCATTCATTCTGTCAGTAAAGACTGAGTACCGAAGATACCTCTGCCTTCCTAAGGATTATGGTGGTGGTGGGAGGGGAAAAGCAAATAAATACAATGTATTAAGTTTGCATCACTGTAATGATATACCCAAGATTAGCTGTGAAGAGAAGAGGTTTATTTAGGTTACTTTGGGAGCATGGTGCCCACATCAGCTCAGTTCTTGAGAGCCTCATGACCTGTTGGGACAAGTGATTGCATTGCCTGGAAACAGAGAGAACTGGGTGGGGCCAAACCAAACTCAGACTTTCTAATCAACCTCCACAGGGGAACTACCAAGATGTTCTATGAGAACCACCTTCCAGGGAACTTCTGTCAGGGGGCCTCCCAAAGGTTCTACCATTTTGTAATAGCGCCACCCTTGGGACCAAGACTTCAATCACAGTGGACTGTCTGTTGACAATCAAACCACAGCATCCATCTAGTATATCAGGTGGTGGCTGTGCAGGAACAAATGGGTAGAGTTCTCAAGGGATTGATCATCCCAATGTCCTAAAGGGGAAGTTCTAAGAATATCTGTTACCTTTGCAGAGATGACCTGGGCTATCTCTTCCCAGATACTCGAACGTGGAGACACTTCCAACTCACCTCCCTTCCATTCCTATCTTCCTTAATAGGGAATATGGGGGCTTAGGAAAGAACTCGATAAAGAGTTAGCCAATGTGTTTTTTTTTTCTAATACCACCTTTGTCTGCATGAAAATATTAACTATTTCAAATTTGTTGTAAATATATTGCATCATTTTAGTCTCATACTCAAGGAGTTTAAAAAAGCGTGCATATTGAGACACAGAATTGAAAATAAAGGACCAAGGTTAATATTACAACTTAACAGCTATTGTGGCATGAATTGTTTCATCAGAACAATAGCCGGACACAGTGGCAGGACCATTATGAAAACTGGCTGAAGGTCCACCCTGTGTATGACACATGTATTTTGCAGTCTGTTTTTGTGAGGAGTGGCAAGGTCGTAGAAGTAATTGTGAAATACCTCAGAACCACTACTGTGAACGCCAGCACCATATTATATGCAGAAGTATACATGATATTTTTGTTCTTTTAAAAGATCAGATTCCTTTACTTGGACTCATGAGAACAGGAGCTCAGAGAGTTGCCTTGGTCACGTTCTGCCGAAGAGCAGGAATGACCATAATACCTACCAGGCTCTTCCTAGATCAAGTACTGCCTTGGATTCTATCCACTGGCTTTTGCATTTTTTCATAAATTTTCTATTTCATAAAACAAGCTGTAATCTAAACATTATTACCTTAGGGATAAGGAGGAAAACAGTCAAGGTAATGTGCCCAAGGTCTCACAGGCATGCAGTGTTGAAATTAAGGTTCAAGTCTAGTTCTGCCTCTTCTAAAAGTTATCCTCTCAACCACTATCCTACATTTACTATAAGATTACTTAGAATTCCTAGGGTTTCTTAGAAAACTTGAAATTCTTAGGATTACAGATTCTTAGGATATCTGCCCTGAACTCTTTTAAATTTTTTTTAAATTTTATTTTATTGCTTCTTATTAATTATACATGACAGTAGAACTCTTTTTACTTTTGTTGGGAGTTGCTGCCTTTTCTGTTTGTCTGCCGTTTAGAGTCTTAATACTAATTTTAACATTATCATTATAGTAATTACAAATGTTAGCATGACTTACTGAGTCTCACAAGGCCACATATATTTATTTATTTATTTATTTATTTATTTATTGGGGGTTGAACCCAAGGTGCTTAACCTCTGAACCAGCCCTTTAAAATAAAATATTCTAGGGGGCTAGGAATATAGCTCTGTTGATAGAGTGCTTGCCTCACATAAACAAGGCCCTTGGTTCAATTTCCAGAAACACACACACACACACACACACACACACACACACAAGAAATTCTGTTTAGAGACAGAGTCTCTCTAAGTTGCTTTAGGGCTTCACAAAGTTGCTGAGGCTCACTTTGAACTTGTGATCCTCCTGCCTCAGCCTCCCAAGCCACTTAAGGCTACATAATTTTATTCCATCTTTACTCTTTAAAATGTTTTTAAAAAGAATTATATTACGATTGGATTTCTTAATTGGATAACTTTTTTTATTAACCCTAAAGAGCCTGAAATTGCTGCGGTGCCCCAATCAAACCATAGCATCTAGTGTATCAGATAGATTATAATCTATTAAATCTGTCAGGCTTGTGAAAATCAACCCTCACTTCCATCATTGGTGTTAATTATACAGTTTATCCACTGTAGTTTTTTCACAAACAGGTAGCCTACAGTCAGGGTGAGTTTAGACCAGGGCCCTAAGGCATATCGAAGAGGCCCAAGATGACCCAAAGCCAGCAGTGGGGAGGTGTCTTGTTTCCTCCAAGTCTGGGATTCCAGCTGCTTCCTTCCATCAGGCAGGAGACTGTACTGCTCTTGCCAAGTTCAGGGCACCCCCTCGTGGTGCAACTGATACATGATCAATGTGAGAAAACAGGGAGAGCAGCCTGAAAAATAACAAAGAGCCTATCCCTCTAGATAGATCTTCCAATTTTCCCATTTTGAAAGCCCCCAAGTGAATAAAATCTCACCTCCTTTTGTCTTAAACTCTTTTGTAGCTATTTATATCATATTCGATACTATTTTTTTTAGAAGTAGAAACATCAGAAAATCAAGCACAAATAATTTGAGCACAAATCCTAGGTGATTTTTAAAAAATAATTTTTTGTATATTTTTTTCAATTACCAGAGTAACACATACAATTCAGAAAGAATAAAGAGGAGAGACATTTACAATCCCTTGACCCATGCAGGATACCTCTATTAGTATTTTGGTGTATCCTTCTGCTATTTTTTCCCCTAGGCATAAAGCCTCAAAGAAAACCAAAAGCACATGTCATATTTTCTGACATGGTTTTCTCCACTTAATTATATATGTGAGCTTCTTTCAGTGTTGCAGGGTCAGCTGCTTCATCATTGCTAGTGGTTGCTGGTTCTGTTAGTTCTGGGGTGTGTACACACCACTCTACACAAACACAACACCCAGCATGGCTCCTTGTGGATTATTGTGGATTATTTCTTTAGGATCAGTTGGCTGAATCAAAAGAACAAGCATAAGTTTTGGTATCATTGGTTCATTTTTAAAAGTATTTTTGATTAAAAAAAAAAGTTTTGAAAAACTTCAAATTCCTATCATTTGCATTCCTAGTGTGTGCCAGGAATTGGTTGCATAGTGTTCTGCATGCCTCAATCTCATTTAATCTGCCCAACAACCTGTTGTTTTCTATTGTTATTCCTATATTCCAGATGAGGAGAGTCAAGTTCGAGGAAATTAAATAGCTATAATGTGACTTAGAAAGCAGAGAGAAAGTGAGCTTTCCAAAGCTGGATAAAAATAACATTTTATATTCCTTGAATCTTGAACCAACTGGAAACTAATACTGAAAATTTTCCACTGGTAAATTAGAATACAAGTGTGTTGGAGTATAAAAGAAAAGAAGAAAGAACGAAAGTATTTTTCCATATTCTGGGTTTAGGAACGTGAAAAAAAAAATCTAAGCAAAATGTCTGGCAATTAGGTTTCAGGTTAGAAGATGATGTGGGGTCCAACACACTGATCACTATATCGTTACATGTCTAGAGGACTTTTAATAAAGAGGTATTTGCCCTGATTCTTATCATTTTGCCATAAATGGATTTTATTTAATCATAGTTTAACTGGTTAAGTGACTCCCAAAGAGTCAAAAGTCGACTTTCTCTAAATCTGCCAGAAGTCTTCAATTTCTGAATAAAACCAAAACTTAACCTTTAAGACTTAACCTTTTAAAATTTTAGCACTCTCCAAAATTCTTTACAGTTTACCTCTCGTTGATGCTCACTAGAGACCTACGTGTCATTTTCGCCACTTTTACCAGTACTTTTTTAAATGATGAGACAAACTCAGAAATAGGCATAGCAAAGAAGAAAAATAAATATGACTCATCACTCAAGCCCTAATAAACATTGTATAGGTGTTGTTCATTCTTGATTCTCTATGCTACATATGCATTTTGAGCATTTACCCAATATTTGCCATTCCTGACCAACTCATCTGAGGCTCTTGGGCACTGTCTTTATCTCAGGAAAGAAACTTTGAGGTCTTGGGATGCAGCTCAAGGGTATAGTGCTTGCCTACCAGGCACGAGACTCTGGGCTCAATCCCCAGAAGCAAGGTAGGGAGGAAGGAAACTTGGGGTCTCTTTTCTTTCCTGCCACACTCAGCCTTTCAAAGAGATCTCAGGTATAATTCGGAAACACCTATAGTTTCTTTTACCATTTTCCTCTATGATAGCCTTTGAGCTTATTAGACCTCTTAGAAAGAACAAACATCCTCTGTTTAATTTTTAGGGTTTTGTTGTGGTGGTGGTGGTTGTTGTTTTGGTTTTGGTATCAGTTGTTCTGTTTTGTTTTTGCAGCATTTACTATTTCCTTGAGAGGGTATTTTGTGCTTTTCTGGTTAACATTTCCTTAATCCTTAATATAAGCTCTTTATATTCACTGAGCTGTTTGGTTATCATTATAATTGATAACAAGTGGTTTTATCAGAGATAACTTCTTTTCCACCACACTTACAGTTGTAAGAACAATCTATTTTCTAGTCAAAGTCACAGACTTCTAAGTTCTACACACTTGATTGAGTTTGTGTTATGGGAGAAACCTGTTAAAAATGCAGTTTTCTTTCTCTGCTGCCTGACTGTTGAGCTTAACACTTTTTCCACACAAGGGTAACCTATGGGGAAGCAAACATAGTTTTATGAGCTTCCTTTTGTCATCTTGAGAAAAATTGACTGTGGTTATGGAAAATAAATGTTCTTTGGCCTCACATTCTGCAGCTTGGGATCCATTCCATCTTCTAGGAAGAGCTTCCCCTTCCAACACGTCTTGGATCCTTCCCTGCTCTGCTCCTGGGAGATTCTGCTGGCCTCCTTGACCTCACTCACTATTATGGTTTGGATGTGAGATGTCCCCCCCCAAAAGCTCACATTTGAGACAATGTAAGAAAATTGAGAGGAGGAATGGATTATGAGAGCCTTAATCCAAACAGTGGATTAATCTGCTGATGAGATATGAGTGGAAACTGAAGGCAGGTAGGGTATGGATGGAGAAGGTGGGTCACTGAGGGGTGAGCCTTTGGTATATATATTTTGTATCTGGCAAGTGGAGTCTCTCTCTACTCATTAAACATCATGTGAGCCACTTCCCTCTACCACACTCTTCCGCCATGATGTTCTGCCTTAGCCCCTAGAAAGGAGCCTGCTGTCTGTGGATTGAGAACTCTGAAACTGTAACCTCCAAAATAAACTTTTCCTCCTCTAAAACTGTTCTGGTCAGGTCTTTTAGTCACAGAAGTGAAAAAGCTGACTAAAATCATCAGCCAAGGTAAGAGACACAACCAGTAGAATGGGTTTATGACAAAGTTTGGAGCCTTTGTTTCTCTGGCCCCTATTTTCTAGACCTTCAGGTGATATTTACCTAAAGCAATTGCTTTAGCCACTTTCCTTTTCCAGAGCATTCTCCCTTCCTCTCAGTATTCCATTATCTTTTTTTCCAAGTTCCTCTGATGAGAGTCCCGTTGCAGAGAGAGGTTGGGGTCTCCTTCAACCCTTCCCATTTCTGGCCATCTCTGTGTCCCCTGCCCAACACACACCATCTCCTTGTAATGGAATCTGTGATTTCCTGTGCCCTTTCTCTTCCGGTCTACCCACAAAATCTCTTCAAATCTATCATCCTGTTTTCATCTTACACTTTTATGTATCATGTACCTAGAGGGCTTTCTTATTTGTGGGCTACTTCAAGATATTTCTTTCATAGTTGGTGAAGACCATAAACTTAGGAGCAGAGAATGGGAAGGCCCTACAGCAACCCTGGCCTTTCTAGGGAGAATATATTTCACCAAACTAAGGACTTTTATGAGGTCAGTCTCGATAATAGTTCTTCTAGGGGAGTTGCTTCTCTTTCCTCTTAAAGGTTCTATCAAGTTCTTTTATGTTTTTTTAAGCTCTAAATGCATTCAGGGTAAAATATTTTAGCACAGTTCTTATTTGGAGACCTGTCTTTTGCCTTTTGGGCCTTTGAGCACAGCTACCATGATATTTGAATTTTCTTTTTCTCTGAGTGACTTGTGTCTGATATGTATGCATTTGGGTTCTAAAAAAATGTAAAGTTTATCAGCAATAAATGCACACATGTAAAATAGGTGTGTAGATGTATGTATATTTTATGTATATAAAATGGCAATATGCATCATGGATATTACGTCATTCAATTATGATGGTATTTCAAGGCTCCTATATGTTGGCATATGGATATATCTGAGTGCATGTGTAATAACATGTGGCTAGGACTTGGGGGTGCAAGAAGCAGTCATTCTTGCATGAGGCTTGTGAAAATTTTTCTCTTTTTAAGACACAAAAATATGTTTCTACTACATTTTTTAAATTAAGTCATCCAAAAATTAACCAATAGGATAAAAGAAAAATAAAATATTTAAGAACTAGCACAACAAAAGCCATAAACTGAAGGCAGACCCCAGGACAATATTAGCACTTGTGCTCTGAATTTTTATGCTGATTTAATCCTACATATATTTACCCTGGCTATGGCACACAGTTTGACAATGTGTAGGCAGAGGCCACTGCACTCACAGGCCTGCTGTGAGTAGAACAACTCAATGGTCAGTGTCCCAGTATCCAGTGTCGATCAAGATGGCAGCCTTAGGCCTCACCAAATTGCATTCTGATAAGAAAGGCATTTCATTTGGGATGGGCAGGCTCTGGTAAGTCCTCTGTAGTCCTAGGGCAACATAGGGTTAATGTGACTTCTTCTCAAATGACACAAGGTGAATTCAGATGTGTCTGTAGCAGGATATTTTGGTGAAAACACATTGCTACTCAGGGCTTGCTTTTAGCATTTCTTTCTAAAATATGTGGTTTAACTGTCACGATTTTTTTCTTTCTTTGGGGTGGGGGAGGAGGTAACTATATTTTTATCAAGAATGAATAGATGGTCCATTTGCTCAAGTTATTCTTTTTCCTCTTCACATTTTCACCCCTTTTCTTTTCTATTTTTTTTTCTTTCTCTCCTGGTCCACAGGCTTTGCAGTGCATGCTGATCTCTCTTCAGGCAGAACTTGACATTCAAAGGTACTTGATGAAAATTGAGTCATCTCAGCGAGTTAGTACTCCACCTTTTCTTTTTCTGCATCCAGTTGCGCCTCCTCCTGTGCCTTTTCACTCTGCCATGTGTGCCATTCTAATCCGTGTCAGTGACTAAACCAGCTTCCTCTGCTGTCCCCTGTTGACCCCAAGCCCTGATTCAAATCCTTCCAAGCCCAGTGCTTGGCAGCACTCTGACCCATGTGCTGTTAAATGGTGAGAGTTGATATTGGAATGAACATTCATTGCATGCTTGCTTCAAAATATTTAATATGCTTTCCACAAATTGGTTTGTGGAATCAGTGGCATGGCAACAGCAAGTCAGGGGTCTTTGCACAATCATGTGAAAGGTAGTCTTCTATAATGAGAGACACCCATCCTTGCCTGCTACGAGGAAGAATATTCATAGAAGGAGAACAGAAGTGTGCATGCTTCTCACAATCCCAGAGCAGAATGACTCTTCCAGCTCTACTACCTCCAATATTGGATCCAGATCATTTTACTGACGTACATTTTAATCATGATAATGGTGCAAATAAACACATTTCTCTAGAATGGACAATGTGTTGGGCACTGTTCTAAGAACTTTATAAGTATTAACTTCTCACAGCAACTCTTGGAAGCAGGTTTACTGTGATCCCCATTTTACAAATTAGAAAACTAAAGCAGATGACTTGCCTAACGCCACACAGCTAGTTAGTGACTGGTATCTGACTCTAGGAAGTCTGACCCCAGAAGTTGATTATGAACAGATTATTTACCCAACAACCTCAGGGCCTTCTATAAACATAGTTGTCCACCTCCTTTTTGTCCTCTAAACATGGAGTTTTTCCACTGTTCCCTGAGCATGCATGTATCAGAGCCCTGAGTCTTTTGGGGGAGGCCCAAATGCACTGTGCTTAGGAAATGTCTAGCCATCTGGCCTTTGTACAAAGGGAGCTCCTTCCCTCTTGGTCAGTTTTCAGTGACCACACTGACCTCTTCACCTTCCTTTTTTAAATAATCGGTCTCTTTGATTTTTTTTTCTTTTTTGGAATGACAAGCTCAAATTAGAAAGTTTCTTCTCAAAACAAATAAGTATGACAGCTAAATTTGGGCTAAACAGACCGACAAGGATCATTGTCAAACCCTATAGCACCCTAATTCTGAGAGGTATTTGTTCTTATCTTTTCCACGAGTTCTTAAATGTATTCACAGTTTCTCTAATCCATATGAAATAGAGGAATCTTTACAGTTTCCTTGCACAAGCACCATGCACTGAGTAGAAACGCAGAAGTGGGAAAGAATGCCCTGGTAAGCCGTTCCTACAACTTTACACCCTGCCATTAACTGCTTTTCCTACTCTCCGAATAGAGATTTGATAGGATGATGTGGAATTTTCCATCATAAACAGTAAAGAGTCTGGGATCCCCTCCCATATTTCTTTTTTTTCCTGCTGGGGATTGTACCCAGGGTCCTGCACCCGTTAAGCACATACTCTACCACTGAGCCCCCTCAATCCCTTCCCTTATTCTTTTTCTTATGATTGAAACAAATAAGTCCTTAGTACTGAGTTTTCTTTCCTCCTTTTTTAACCTGTTGGCAAATAATTGGATGTCAGAGAACTCTCTCAAACTTTCATCTGCATTCATAGACAAGTTATAATAGTGATTTTCAGAGATGAATAGGATGAAGGCCAAGGTTGGAAACTGAAGACATTCTGTTCTCCTACTGAGTAAATGAGTCACTCTTGGGTCCTCTGTGGGTGTCAATTCTCTGCAGTGAAATTGGGAGTGACCATTTACCAATCTCAGGAGACCAAAACAGAGGTGCAATGGATGCCTTATGGCAATGGCTGCATCCTTCTAATCTCACGTGGGATCCCATAAGCCATGAGATGCACCAGCATGGCAGGAAACCGAGTGGCCTAGAACCACTTTAATGTGAGTGACACTGGATAAAGGTAGCTAAATGTGTTGTGTCCCTCTTTGTTGTCCTGTGCATTTTTATTCAAATTATTCTCATCTCAACTCTATCAAATAGATATTCTGATTACCTTCTTTATTCTTTACAGTGCTGGGGACCAAACTCAGGACTTTACCCCAGAAAAGCAAGGGCTCTACCGTTGATCTGCACCCCCAATCTCTCTGAATATTTTATTAAAGTAAGAATTGAGGTTCCGAAAAGTTTTATGTGGGTCATGCCACCAGTACATGGCATTATTGGAAGCCGTGTTCCATACAATAACAGGATAAGAGCAGTTAAGTCCTTTCATTCTTAATCTTGTCTTCTGCCCATGTCTTCTAACCCTGAGACATTTTACCATGACAAGATTAGAGGAAGAAAATAACTTTTTTGGCCCAGAAAACTACTCAGAACTTATATATATATCTATGTGTATATCTACACAATTTACAATGTGTATGTGTGTATGTTCCTATGAAATTGGGCAGGTGGTGTGCATGTGTGTGTGAGCACGTGTGTGCATTTTGAGTTTGAAGGTAAAAGCAAATTCTATTCCTGGGATGTATGGTAAGGTTCTGGCCATAGCACTTAAGACTCAATGGGACTTGGGTGCCCAGTAGTAGAGTCTCTGGGCCATCTCCACGTGGCCTTCTCCACCGTGGGATAGTGAGGACATAGTAACATCTCCCATAACGTTGTTCATGTCCTTGCTGAGGTTGGGGCCTTTCCCAATGGGTAAATCCTCACTGGCTTCACAACAGTGCAGTTAAGCCCTATGGTACCACCCAGGGCAGGGAAGCCTGAGGCTTCAGGGGTGGGATTGATAAGGGCTTTTGTTCAGAGGCCTTCCAAGTGTGGGTTTAGCACCATGTGTTATGCTGCTTGTATTGTATTTGAAATATCAAAGCCTGCAAGCAGGTCCCTTTCCTTTCATCACTGTAATAACAGCCATCCTCACACAGCCACCTTTTATCCCCGAAGCCTTTTAAAGCACATTCCTGACGCTGAATTCCAAAGGCATCTGCAGCCTGCTCAGATGTCATCCAATGACAACTGTGGGAGCCAACGCCTGTTCAACATTTTGCTTGTTTATAAGGTATACCTTGCTTGTTTCAGGAAGAGACAAAGGAAGGAATCTATTAATTGATTGCTTGATTCAAAGCAATGTGCTCTAAAGTGACATCCTCACTAAGGTGAACACAACAAAAAATCAAAGGGGAAGCCTTGTGGGAGGAGGAAGCCAATTTACAAATACAGGTACTAGGATTTTCTTGAACATTAAATTTAGCTTCAAGATTCCAGATATGTGCCATACTCTACATGATTCTTATTATATGGCAAATTAAGACTTATGACCCCTTCAGGCAGCAAAACATTTTCATTGTCTTAAATTCTAAAAGAACTGCTGTTTGCTCATGCCTTCATGAAAGGGACATGGACCAACATCATAGGCAGAATCAACAAGTAAACGGTAGTCTTCATTTAGACTTTTATTTTGTATCAGCAAAATAAAAGAGGAAAACATATCACTAAATAACAATTGTACCTGAGTGAATGTCTGAAAGGGGTGGGGCTGAGTTAGTGAGATCCAGATGTGGAACTTGCTGATAACAGAACTTTCTAACTTAATGGAAGGAGACTAAAGAGACAGGCTAAGAGTGAGGGCTGATCTTCTTTAAATAGCCTTTATCTCATGCTGGCTTTGGGGAGGAGTCAAAAAGCAGGAGTAATTTCAGAGAACAGCCAGGTAGACCACCAGGTAGACAGATGTCAGGTTGACATCTAATCCTGAGAGTTGGAAGGGCTATCGTGCATTCAGGCCAAGTGAGGTGCCCATGTCCAGTCTGCAGTGAAACAGACTCAAACAGCAACTCTAGGCAGAACCAAACCTCTTAGAGCAAAAAAGGAGAGTCATTGTCAGCTGCATGCCACAAAGGGGTTAAAAAGTAGAAAAATAGTCAAGAGAGCATAGAAAATTGCTAAAATTCCAAGTTTACCTGGAGTCAAATTTTAAAGGCCTTAAAATTAAGTTGTCGTAATGACATTAGCACTAGAGATGTGAAAGTCTGTTCTCTTTAAGAGGGGAAGTGCAATCTGCATGTCCACAGTTGATTTGCTGGCTTTGATTCTTCTTTCCTAACTGCATCTTTTTTTGAAATTGGAAGCTCTGGGTTCCTGCCAAATTTTGCATGGCATGGAAGTGAGAATGTTTCCTTCCTGTGTTTTCCCTATGCATTTATGCCCTCATTTCGAGGATCATCTCTCTAAGGACAAGCCCTTTAACCTGGAATCCAGTTGTACAGAATGCACAGAAAAGATGGTATAAATACCTGCAGGTGACCACAGACAGAAATGCTCTGGATCCTATCCTGTGGAAGTCTTCCCTTCCCCTAATCTACTGTTTAAAAATATCTTGCTTTTTCAGTAATTCTCTAATATATGAAAGCAATATATTCTCACTTTGGAGAAATGAAGGAAAAATGCTACTCATGATAACCACCATCAAAAGAAAACCAATGCTAATGTTTGGATGTATTGCTTTCATTTTCTAAATTACACAGAAACATTCCTTTAAAATACCTTCAGTATGATTGCATAGTATTCCAGGGTAGGAATACACTGTAATTTATTAACCAGCCTTGGAAGGTTTTTCTAGATTTATTTATTTTATTAAAGATGTAATATGTAGAGATTTGCTCTCTGCCACTCAAGTGTAGAATATATTAATTTTCCTAAATCAAAATAATCTGGCTTGGCTTCAGCAATTATTGAGAAATTTCATTCTCCTCACATTCAAGGGAAATACTGCTCTCTCATTTGGGGATATAAAGAAATCCTGAGGAGGCTGACGGCTGACTTTTCCAGTAAATCTGGGTAAGGGGTTTTGAGTCTCCCAGGATTCATAGTCAATGTCTCCCATGCAGTCTGTTTGCAGACAGGTGCATGGGGATCTTTGCCATATCTTTTCCTAGGCTTGAGAACCTGGTTTCAGCCACTTTCAGCATGCCACACAGCCATGGTCCCAGTCAGAGTAATTCTCTGCAAAGGGAATCCAGGTCTCCCAGGTTGAAAGAACATCCTCAGTATCACCACCACTGACAACAGAACTACCATCTTCCTCTCAAAAGTTGTTCCCTCTCCTCTTACTTCTAAAAGTAACTTCCCTCCCATCCAGATTCATTTTCCAAATTCCTTTACCTTCTAAGCCCAAACTAGGGAGAGGATTTTCAGGGTGGCTTCTGTAACATGAGGACACCCTCCACTCCTCCTCTTGGAAAGACCTTAGCACTTAAAAGCATGGCGGTTTTCCAAGGAGGTTGGAGGTAGGAGTAGAAGTTCCATAAATTTTGTTTGTTTCTAAAAATAGGACAAGATAAATTAATACTATCTCAAAAGAGGAATCTAACGTACAAATTATACTCTAGTAGGAGTATGTTTGTATTGCGAATGTTACTTTAAAAGATGAGGGACACCCTTTTCTGCACAGAGGTGTTCTTGACATTGGTTGGCTGGTGTCTTCGCGTGGTGAGATAGGCACACAAAGTGGGGTCCACTTGGCACAGAGCCATGGGTAGCTCACCACACCCATGCCTGTGGCTGGCTCTAGACAGGCCGTCAATGGACAGTGAGTACCTGGCATCACAGGTTTTACATCCTTCTGATCTGATCGTGAAATAATGCATCCAGGGAAGGAAACCGTAAAAGCAATAGGCATGGTTGGCTCAGCTGCTGAATCGTCTGATTTGACTCCAGACCAAACATGGTTGTTTTCACAGGTGAAAATCATGAAAAATGTCTGGATACTCTTCTGGTGGAAGAGGGAGGAAAGCATTGAAATATTAGCCTTGAAGAAACAAGGTCTAAACTGAGTTTAATCAAGGATAGTTCATCAAAATACATCCTAGAAAAAATGTCTCCCCCCCCCCTTTGTCCAAGTTGGGGAAGGAAAACACTAATTTCAAAATTCAACTTAAGGTAGGAGAATCTCAGGTGTGCAGAGTTGAAAGTTGGCATTACAATGAGGGTTTGGGCCTATAGACCTTCCTCTTTATAAGGCCCAGAAGTTTCTCTAATAAACCTGGCATATGTTTTTCCAAACTGCCAACACGAAGGACCCAGAAGTACACAAAAATTTTGTATGACTTTATTTCTTGCTCTTGATTAACCACAGGACTCCTTCCTGCTTGTGCCCAATTTTGCTTTTTTTTTTTTTTTAAATAAAAATGACAGCTGATTGATTCTCCTCTACTACCATTCTTCAGAGTCTTCAACGCCAGGCCCACTCAAAAGTTACAAGACTTGGGCTGAGGATATAGCTCAGTTGGTAGAGGGCTTGCCTCCCATGCATAAGGCCCTGGATTCAATCCACAGCACACCACACACACATACACACACACACACACACACACACACACACAAAGTTACAAGACTATAACAAAACTACAGTTCTTTCTTTCTTCCAGATATATCACAGTTTTCACATCCACTTCTCATCATTAGAACTGTGGATGCCCTCGGTCCATTTCCCAGATTAACCATCATCATAAGAATGGTGCTAGGGATAACTGGCTCAGATTTTGATAGCCACAGAAGCTTTGGGAAGTAGGGGGGCATCGTGCAGAGACCAGGGCTGCTCCAGAGCACACCTGGAGGGAGAGGGTCCTACTGAGGCTGCCACCTGAGTTGGGAGTCTGTAAGGACAGGAGACGGAATGGAAGCGAGGTGTGATGTTGGGGAGGACTTTGTCCGTCTTCTCATCCCCAGTCCCAAACTCAGAGTCCTTGAAAAAAGACTAGAAGAAAGATCAGAGAATGGAAAGGAGGTGATTGTGCTGTGGGTTGTAGAAAGGACCCTCTAAGTTAGGTAGAAGTGTAGACCTTCCATAGTGAGTTCATTAATTCTCCTTGAACTACTAGAGTATTGTGGAGCAGGGATGGCAGAGAAAATCTACCCTCGATGGATGACCCAGTGTTTGTTAACATAATCTTTTGCTTCCGGCAACAAGAAAGTTTTGCTTCCGGCAACAAGAAAGTTCTCTGGAATTGAAGTTGGAATTTTGATGAAGTTGAGTTGAAAGTTTCACAGATGCAAGAAATGGGTCAAAGCACAGAGTGTCATGGTTAACCATGTCAGTTAATGAGGACTAGAATGAGTCATTCCGAATACATTTGCATGTGGGAAGCCTCATTATATTTCTGAATTCTCTGTGGCAAATTGGGCATTAATTAGGATGAAGTGAAACTTCATTAAGGCAACATTGGTTTTTCTTCTCAAAATAGAATGTACTCTGAAGGAAGGTGAATACAGTTGGCTAACCAAAAACCCTACTGTTCCTGACAGTGAACTTGTTACATAAAGCTACAGTTTTGATTCATTTTCTGGACCTCAGCATTTCATTTTCGAATTTAAAGGATCTGAAAAATGTGAATGAAAAAAATATCATCGATGACTCTCTAATTTTCCTTCCTCTTTGGCTGTGGTCTTCAAATCCAACAGCATTGCAAAAATAAGAATAAATCTGATCCCCTAGTAAAGCATAATGCACACAGTGAACGTTTCAGCAAATATTTGTTCACGGTGATAAAAATGCAAGCCTGGCAGTCTTTTAAAAATTAATGCTGTGCAGAAAACTAGATCTTGCCACTGCCTCGCTATATATTTCTATAGAGCAGGTGCAATATGGTAAATAATTTGTAGGAAATCTCAGTCAACTGATTTTTTTTTTGGACAACATGATCTTTTCTTCTTTGTAGGATGTATATCTTAGAGTTATGCAATTTTGGTCATGAAAGGGATCTTAAGTACCAATTAGTTCAAGCTCTTGCCTTTTAGATAAGATAGTTGTGATCCAATGAGTTTAGACATTGACCAGCTTTTGGTGGAAGCTAAACTAGAGCCAGCACCCCCAGACTCCTGGTTAAACAACCATACCGTTGGGCATCATCTGTGGAATCCTACACACTGGATCTCAGTTCCTTCATATCAGTACAATGATCAGGATTGCTGTTTTCTCTGTGTTGACCAGTGAGGTTACAATGAGATTACCATATCAATCACCTGGCATGGTGACTCAGGCACTCCATATGTTAGTTCCTTTCACTCCTCCTCACTCCTCCATTAGGAAGAGAATATTCTATAAATTGTAGATGAAGCTGAGAGGAGAGCTACTGGAAGCCTCTGACACCAGTGTTTTGGGAGGGATAGGAAGTCCTCTTTGAAGAAGAGAAGACTAGAAAGGACAAGTGGATTCAGACTTGTACAGACCCCCTGTTCTCGTTTGAGTTTGTAGGTTTGGGCATGATCTATAGAAATCTCTAGAAATTTGTGATGGAAACAGAAGGAGATTGGTGTTAGAAGTTCCCTGGGCAAGTAGGGAAATCCAGACTTAGGGAAACTTGAAGCCTGCTCAAGTGGCCCAGAGAACATTTCCCTAGTCCCCTGCTCCCTCCCCAGGTAAGGACAGTTCCTCATTCAGCATTTTAGAGCCCAGGCTTCCACTACTGAGCTGTAGACCATGCAGCGCTGAGAAAAAGTTTTAGCTGAGGCAAAATGAGACCAAATCTAAAATTGCATGAGTATCTTGCCTTTCTTTTCAGGGCATTAAAATATTTTTCCTTTCTTGGGATAATAATGATCCATAGACAGTAGGGTTTGTTTTGTCTTGTTTGGGGGTTGGGATAGAACTCAGGGCTTCAAGCATGCGCAGCAGGGTTCTACCACTAAGTGACACCACCAGCCATAAAGTTATTTTTTCATTGCCTCTAACTTTGCAAAAATAACAGTATTCCATGTTGTAACCTCCTATAATTTTTTTGAAAGGTCTACTCCTTGAAATACAAAATAATGGGGGTACTACTGCTCTAGACAGTTGTTTTAGTCAACTTTTTCATTGCTGTCACCAAACAACCTGAAAAAGAACAGTTAGAGGAGGAAAAGTTTATTTGGCTCATGTTTTCAGAGATCTCAGTCAATAGAGGGCCAGCTCCATAGGTGGGCCCAAGGTGAAATGGAAACCCCTCTCTGTACCACCGTGGCTTGCTTTTTAGCTCTACTGTTATGGATATGTTATCTTTGGTCCCCAAATATACCTTAAATGCCTTAGAAGCTGTCATCCCCCAGTGCCTAGCACTGTGCTGAGTCCCTCTTCCAAACGCTTTGTATCTTTTTATTTTTTCAATGTATCAAGTCATTGTATCTGATCCTGCTGTCAGCAATTTCCATTATCTTCTCCCTGAACTAAATGATGTCTCAGCAGTGAGCTGACATCAGAGGGGAGGGTACCATGTGTGAGGAGATTGCTAATATGCAGGGATAGTTTTCAATGAGAAAGTGAATGACATATATTAAAAAAAAAAAAGAAGAGGAGGAGTTTATATATAGAACTGAGTAGCTATGTATAGGCAGTTCGAAAAAAAAGATTAGCCCTTACATCTCTATTTTAAAATACTTACCTACCACGATGATGACCCTGAAGAAGAAATAGAGAATTTGATTTTTATTTTTTTTTTTCAAGGATTATTGCTTTTTACAATGGAAAATGACAACTCATCAAATGTAACGTGTCTGCTGCAGGCTGCAAAGATGACCAGTAGAGGTGGTAAATGCTGCCTTATTGCTTACAGTAATGTTATTTCTTGGCTATGCTGCTAAACTAAATGTGTATTTTTTTTTTTTAAGGTAGGAATGAGGGCATCTTAGTTTGCTATTCTGCTGAGCAGAGTAACTGAGAAACTACTTCATTGAAGACCACATAAATTTTTGTAAATCTTGGTGAGCAAGTTATTCATTTAGGGATGATTTTCCTACTCAAATAATACTCTTAAAGGGTGCCAAAGCCAGATCCCCATAATAGAAGCAGGCTTTATGAAAAATAAATCTGGGAACAAACCACTTTGGAAATAAGCACAGAAAAATTAACCAGCAAGGACAATTTGCTTGTTAATGGATGTCCATTCTGGCCATGATTTTGACTTGTAATCTCATTGGCTTGTAATTGGCTGAGTTTCCTATGAGATACTCAGGTATCTCCCAAAGCCTTTCTGGGATGCAGAAGGAGAAGAATTATCTTATTCCTACTTCCCTCTATGAGAAGGTCCTGAAAGGTGTAGCAAGGTGTGTGTGTGTCCAGGTAACATGATAGTGCTTCTGCCAAGAGGGTTTTCCTTGTACATATTTCCAGAAAGAGGGGGAGAAATGGACTATGCAGTCCTCAAAGAGTCCCTTAGAGTATCCAGCACTCCTGGGGCATTCCTCGTCAAAGAATTGAAGACAAAGCCTGGAGGAAGGACTTACTTGCTCTATGATTTCCAGGGTCTCTTGTTCAAAAAAAAAACATTAAGAAGTTTAGGATTGCCATAGTGCAGCATAAAACCATCTACAGATCCTTTGGAGAGCAGGGCCCTGCCTGACTTTGCAGTGTACTTCCAGGAAGCTGGCCCCACCTTGAAAGTTAAGAGTCTTGGTGCTTAATGTCAAAATGCATTGGCAGCCTTAGGAAGGATTAAAGGAAATTAAGAATGCAACATAACAAAACCTGGCTCTTGGGGATGACTAGTTTCCTATCACCAGCCTGCCTGGTTAATTCCAAATGAGTTTGCTTCCCAGCTAGTGCATGGAATCATGTAATAAAGATGGGCCATGGAAGAAGGGGAAATTGAAAGGGAAATAATGCATTTCACTCAGCATAACCCCCCAGTTTTTCTAGCTCACCTTCTCCGTGCCCTTGTACATGTATAATCTCCAATCTCGACACAATAGCCAAAGTGATCTTCTAAAAATTTGTCTGATCTTTCCTACCTCATCCCCGTCCCTAACTACCTCAATGGCCTTCTGTTATTTGGCAGTCAAAGGGAGAATTCTCACCATGATTCAAAGACTTTGTGTGTGCTCTGCTCTCTTGCCCACCAAATCTCCAGGGATCACTGCTTTCTCTGGTGTGGGACCTTACTTAGCACAGGCTATTCCCTACAACCAGGGTGTCTTTCTTTCTCTCTTTGTCCCTCCTTCTGGGATCAAAGTTCTTCTGTGTTTCTGTCTCTCCACTCATAACCTCACTACCACCACCGTTGGAGTTGCACACTCTCTTGCACCTTTAATTTATCTTAAATTGTGTCCTCTTTTTGGATTATGAACACTGTCAAGGCACAGGTCATGTTTCTTTTGTGCAGTGTTCTGTCCCCAGTACCTAGCATAGTGCTTGGAACACAGGAAGTGCTCAATAGGTATTTGTTGAAAAGCAAATAGATATACCACCCAAATCATAGTTTATACTTTAATTATACATTACCTTGGATTATTTGTTGTTCTTCACAAAGTTCACCAATTAGTTCAGAAACTTTGACATCAGTCAACATGTTGTCTCTTTCTTTTGAATCTCCCACGGTGCCCACTTGTAGTTCATGTTCCAAGAATAGTATTGACTAATAGATCATGAGCAGGTTACACATTCACCCCCTGCCATTGCAGTAGAGAGAACTAGGAGAGAAATTCAACTGGGTGCTGAGTGAGTTGGCTTAAATCATTATAGATAGATACTTTTTCTTGATTAGCAAGGTAAATAATAACCAAAGCTAGACATAATCTTACTTATGGGATTTTGCTGCTTCAAAATAAAAATATTCAACTGTGATATAAATATCTCCCTTCACCATTTTAGTCTGCTGATTTGGGAAACAGCCTTGATATACGACTCTGAAGGACTGGTTGTGTTCAGTCACTCTGGTGGGAGTACTGCATCCCTGTATTGAAATGTGCACAGTCCCGTCTGTTGTGGTGACAACTGTGAAAATTTGCCTGGCAAAAGGAATTGATTTGCCATCATTCTTTCCTGTGACATGACTTGCCCCCAACTCCCTGTTTGAAATGGCATTTGTACGCTAGATGTTCAGCAGTAAAATGCTCTTAATGGAGTACTCTTGGATAATTTTTTTTCAGTAACCTTCACAACTAATGCTTGCCCACTGGGCAAGTGTTCCCCATTCAGTCCTTCTGATGGCCTTTCCCCCTTGACCATATTCTTTTTCTAGATTGGCAGAGATAGCATTGAAAATATTTTCAGTAGAATTAATCTATTTTCCCACTGTCTTTAAAATATCTTTTGCAGACAAGAAGTCCCAAACTGTCTCACAGTCCTCAGCCTCCCAGTTTGAGTGACCCAGTCGAGCATTTATCAGAGACGTCCGGTGATTCTTTGGAAGCCATGTCTGAGGGGGAGGCGCCAAGTCCCTTTTCCAGAGGCAGCCGAACTCGTGCAAGCCTTCCTGTGGTGAGGTCAACCAACCAGACGAAAGAAAGATCTCTGGGTAAGCTTCCGGAGGCAGGTTCTGATGCCTCTGACTGTACATATGTACATTTACACTTTGGAACACAAATCCATGCATTCAAATATGAATTCAACTGTAATTTGTAAAAACACAGATCCTGGGGAATTTTCTTGATTTAATATTATGTTAGTCAGCTTTCCATCACTGTGACAAAATGACTGAGATAATCAACTTATAAGGAAGACCTATTTTGTCTCATGGTTTTAAAGATTTCAGTCCATGGCCCATTGCTTTTGGAACTGTGGTGAGGTAGTACATTATGGCGGGGAATGCATGGTAGAGCCATGCTGCTCACATCATGGTGGCCAGAAAGCAAACAGAGAATCCTAAAATCCCCTTCCAGGGTATACCCCTCAATGATCTAACTTCCTTCCATAAGGTCCCACTGTCTCCCAATAAGCACCACAGTCTGGCAACCAAGCTTTTAGCATACAGACTTTAAGAGACCTTTAAAATCCAAACCATAACAAATATCAAATATTGAAGATTTGCTGAGACTGGGCACATTCAGAAGTGGCTGAAACTAGCAGCTTGAGCCATGAGGCTGGTAGTACTTGCCCGTGTTCCTGGAATAAGGAATACCAAGGACAGACTACAGAAAGCCTGGCCTCACCTCCCAAGACTTCCTCCACCAGTCCCAGAGCCACCGGTTGGGGTGCATGAGCAGAGAGGTGGGTATTAGGAGCCTCACACCACTTGTCTGGCAGTCTGGTAGAGCATATGAATGGCTCCAGGAAGAAGGGGGCCAACATGGCCATCACTCCCAGGACTGTTGTGAAAGCCACAAATAGGAAGCTGCTTTTCTTTTCAGAAAGTTTTCGCAAGAAACAGAGATTCTAACTTTCTACCATTACGACATATCATCCATTTTTATAGGAAATTCACTTTATAGCTTGCTTTGTTTTTTTTTTGTTGTTGTTGTTTCTTTTTTTTCTCTCCCTTTAACAAAATGCACAAGTCATAGGATCAAGTAGAATTTAAGCCTCTTTGCAGAGCATGCCGCTGTGCTAGTATTTCATATGCTTCGTCTGCCATTTGCAGGTTCCCACCTGGTACCTGTGGGTGCAGACAGATGAAGTCAGGGTAACATCAAAGAGGAGAAGGGTCAGTGTGAAAAAAATCTTCAGGGGCTGGCCCATGCAGAAGAAAGCTGAATTCTGGCATGTGAAACCTAGCAAGTATGATGCTGGGAGAAGAAAGGGGCAGATAGATACACAATGCTACTTTGATTTTGTTTCCCCAACCAGAGCAAATTGGTCCTAAAAACAAAACAAAAAACTATTATCCTCTGGGTTGTCAATATTTTCTTTCTTTTTTTTTTTTTTACTTTTACCTGGTAATTTTTCATTAGTTATCAATTTAATTCGACAAACTTATAGAGTACAGTGTAATTCAACATGTGTATACATCATATAATGATCGAAGCAGGGTGGTTACTTCACCTTAAGCTTTTTTTTTTCTTTTTTCTTTTGTAGCAGAGATTGAACCCAGAGGTGCTTAACCACTGAGCCACATATCCAACCCTTTATATTCTTTTTTAATTTTGAGACCGGGTGTCACTAAATTGCTTAGGACCTCACTTAGTTGCTGAGGCTGGTTTTGAACTTGTGATTCTTCTGCCTCAACCTCCTGAGTCACTGGTATTACGGGTGTGCACCAACACACTTGGGTTCTTAAACTTTTTTTTTTTTCATTGTTGATAGACCTTTATTTATTTATACGTGATGCTGAGAATCGAACCCAGTGCCGAACACATGCCAGGCAAGTGAGCTACCACTGAGCCCCAGCCCCAGTGTACTTAACCTTTTTTAAAATAAACTTTTATGATCACATAATTGTATATATTTTTGAGATGTGGTTTGATGCTTCATCACATATACAGTATGTATTGATCAATGAGGGCGATTAATGTTTTCGTCTCCTTATCATTACTGTGTGCTTGGACCCTTTGAGTGCCTCTCTTCTGTTTATTTGTAAGATATGCCACTGGTTATCTTAAAAACATGGAATATTTTTTATTTTCCTGTTTTGTGCAAGAGTCAGACATGCTAATCCTTCTTGTTTGAATTTTACTAAATATACAGCTCATGCAAACGTTCATCATTAATATTTAATATTAAATTTGTATACTTGATCTTGGATTAGTAATGCAGGGTCCTTATTTTTCAAATGAGAGAGGAAGGCCACGGAAAATCTGCCTGTTTGTTTGTTAGTAGGGCACAGTTATTTATTTATTTATTTATTTATTTATTTATTTATTTTATTTTTTAAAAGAGAGAGTGAGAGAGGAGGGGGAGAGAGAGAGAGAGAGAGAGAGAGAATTTTTATTATTTATTTTTTAGTTCTTGGCGGACACAACGTCTTTGTTGGTATGTGGTGCTGAGGAGTTATTTAAATGGCAGGGGCAGGAAGTACAGACCTCTCGTTCCTGTTAGTCTCACCTTACACATGAAGGTACAGGGACATGCTGTTATGAAGATGACACGGCTTTTCCACTGCCACCTGGCTGCAGATTTCCTCTGGATTGAGGAGCTTTGTGCTTTCTCAACCCTGCTCACACCTGGAGCAGGAGCCAGGCTGGGAGTGGAATTTCTCCTTTGTGCTTTGCAGGAAATGAGTGAGGTTCAGGTCTCTGTAGAGATAGCCTCTGCTTTGCAAAAGAAAATGAAGATAAAAAGAACTGCCAATTCCCCTTCCTCCCCCATACCTGGGGGACCTTGAGTGTTGGATAATAGATCCTTTGTTTCCAAGGCAGGAATTTCCCCTGGCAGCATCCACAGTTGGCTGTGCAGGTAGATACTTGCAGAGTTCAGGAACCAAGCCTCAGGGCAGAGAGACTGCAGGAGCTGGGGGCAGCCTTGTCCAAGGAGTTGCTGAGCGTGGTTGGCGTTTGTGCACAGGGGTGGCTGTACTTCTGCAAAGCACTGTTTTACTCTACAGCCACTTTGCCATAAAGTGCTGCTCCAACACGCTGCCCCAGCAGGTTAAAGAAAAATGTGTCCAAAGTATTTATTCTGCCATCTTCATGAGCGGCTTTTTGACCTGTGATTTTTCCTAATTTTTGGATGGAAATAAACAGACACGGAGAGAGGACAGGAGAGAAGGAGAAGTTTGCCAAAGTGAGGAAGGCTATGGTTTCAGAAAATGAGGCTGGCACCTGGACAGCAAGGTTGGAATTGCCCTTGACCACCTCTTCTAGGCCAATTTGGAAATGTCCTCCCAGATGCACCTGGCCCACCTGGTGTAAATTTGTTTGACAGGGATGGGAAATAAAGGGGAAAATGTGAGTCACAAAGAGTCTAGATGCTAGGGACTTGCTCAGCCTCGTCTTTAGGTAAATCCCCTTGTAGTTGGCCTTCTTTAACACAGGCTCCTGGGAAGAGCGGCGCTTTCTGGGGAACCTAGCCACAGTTATGGTGTCCACAGCATGATGGTGGCATAATTGTGACCCCAAGGGGCCTCAGAGGCTGCAGATTGGACACTTAGAGCTGAGACCTCCTGGAAACCCATAGTTGGTCTTTTAGAACTGTGCATTGACATTTATCTTAATCCACAGAGCCTTAAGATCTCCTTCAAAGTCCTGTTTATCTTTATTTCTTGAAAGTTTTGATGGTTTGTTCATTGTAGGTTTTTTTTTTTTTTTAAACCAGAGATTAAACCCAGAAGTGCTTAACCACTGAGTCACATCCCCGGCTATTTATTTATTTATTTATTAAAATTTTGCAACAGGTTCTCACTAAGTTTCTTAGAACCTCTGTAAGTTGCTGAGGCTGTCTTTGAACCTGCGATCCTCCTGCTTCCGTCTCCTGACTCGTTGGGGTTAGAGGCATGCACTGCCGTACTGGGCATATTTTTTTTTTTCTTAAAGACTTTATTATTTCAGAGCAGTTTTAGGTTAAGAGCAAAACTGATAGGAAAGCACAGAGCATTCCCATATACCCCTGCCCCACACACACACAGCTTCCCTTGCTACCAGTGCACTCCACCAGAGTGGGTGCATTGGGGTCTGTTGGTGAAACTACATCTGCACATCCCATAGATTTTCTTAAGGTTCACTCTTGGTTTTGTACTTTGTATGAGTTTGCACAAATTATGATGCCATGTTCATACAGACTATTTTCACCGCCCTAAACATCCTCTGTCTTCTACCTATTTATCTCCCTCCCCCTAATTCCTAGCATCCTCTGAGCTTTTTGCTACCTTTATAGTTTTGCCTTTTCCAGAATGTCATACAGGAATCAGACAGAATGTAAACTGCAAGTTGATTTCTTCTACTTAGTAATGTTCATTTACGTTTCCTCCATGTCTTTTCGTGGCTTGATCATTTCTTTTTAGCACTGAATAATTTTCCAGCATCTAGATGTGTCACAGTTTATCCATTCATCTACTGAGGGACATCTTGGTTGCTTCCAGGTTTTGGCAGTTATGAACAAAGCTGCTAAAAACATCCGTGTGGAGGTTTTTGTGTAGACAGAACTTTTTCAACTTCTTCGAGTGAATTCCAAGGAGCACAATTGCTGGATCATATGGGAAGATTACGTTTAGTTTAGTTTCATTGTGGGTTCTTGACTTAATCATGAGTTTTAAAAGTATCACATTAAGATATTGTTCATTGTGATCACTAAGTTTTGGGAACCACTTGAATTTTACACTGGAAGCTGTGTTCCACTAGCACCTTTGAAGTGCCTACCCAGATGTCACCCCAGGACTGTAAGATGCCACCACCACCATCCTCTAGTCAGAGTCTGGAATGAAGTTGAATAGAAAAAGCCTTGTCCCCAGCCTGTGCTTCTGCACATAGCATTATTTGTTACTGGAGTCCCACTTAGCCCAGGCTGCACTATCAAAAGACTTGACACCTTTATGTTGGAGCCTGGATGGACAGAATTCTCAAAATACTCCCACTCCTTGGGTTTAAACCTTACCTCATTTTGGGCTGCCTGTGCCTGAAGATAAACCTTCACAATTATTCCACTTGAATAATCCCTTGTTCTGTGGCTTCAGTATATTTCCAGAATGAGGAATGCAGGAAGGCTGAGCATTTTGCGAGGCTGTTAGGAGACATGCAGGATACAGAATGGAGAGCAGTATGTAATACATTTATGTATAAATAAATATATACATAGCTATATTTAGCATATATGTACATTTTGTAGCTCATAAACACAAGTCGCCCTCTGTATCTGCCAGTTGAATCCTTGGATTCATCCAACTGCAGATTGAAAAATCTTTGAAAAATGAAGTTCATCTGTATGTAGTGAGCATGTACAGACTTTCTTTTGCTTGTCATTATTCCCTAAATGACTTTAACAACCATTTACATAGCACTGTCATTGTACAAGTTATTATAAGTAATATAGAGGTCATTTTAAGTGTATTAGAGGATATGCATGGGTGACATGTAAGTCCTATGCCATTTTATATAAGGGATTCATGCATTGGGAGATTTTGGTATCTGAGGTGGGATCCTGGCACCGATCCCCTGTGGACATTGAGGCACAATGTGCTGGAATGCAAGATGTGAGCATGTCATTTCAAAGAGGCATGTTGAGCCTTCAGAAAAAGCCAAATGACAGTAAAACAAGTCCCTTTTGATGCTGAGGGCCAACTAGCCATTCTTGGAGAGGTGTACAAAGCAGCAAGGTAAAGAAAGAAATTTGTTCATCGGCTGTGACTTAGCACATGACTGGGTCCAGTGGCCTTCCATCTTTCAATCTTCACTTCTCCAGGGCAGTGGGTTCCTGTCCACTCTACTCATCCAAAACACAGCTGTGGAACTTATGCCATTTCTCTTTCACTCTCTTTTTGGAGAAAATAGAGTTACCAGAAGAAAGGCAGCCTAAAAAACGAAACCCACTTTTCAGTAGGGCTTGGTTTTAGAAATAATTTCCATGAAAAATTGTCCCCACTGATATTAGGTCTGCAGTCTTAATGATGGAGTAGTTGCCTTTTAATCACCGTGCTGCCTTATAGATCCCATCTGGAATGTGACCATAGGCAGGGGTTGTTGTCTGGCTGCTCCCTAGTTGGCCTTCGGGGAAAGGGTAGCCACAAGTTGTTCCCACCCCTCTGTGTGCCCTCAGGAATTTGAAAATAAAACTCATGAAAACAAGAACAGCAGCAGCAACTTCTTCTTCCTGCAGCCAGATTCCTTTGTTGACCATAATCCATATGGAGAGCTTTAGAAAACAGTCTTGCTTACCAGACTAGCAGCCAGTGGTATTGCCATTTCTGTAATGAACTGCCTCTTAAACACTCAGACCGCTAAGGCAAAAATGATTTTCAATGGCATAGGAGGATTTTAGACTAGTTGTGGGACAAGGTCCCTAGGGGGTGTGAATTATTGAATGTATGGCTGTTTTTTCATTCCAAGCTGATGACTTTATTGGTCGTCATGCCCTGTGGGAATTTAAGGAAAGGGTGGTTCTTGGCTGCCAGAATCTGCCATCTTGTGGGTATGCAGGACTAGGTTGGAGGGGAGGGCAAAGGATAGAGGAGGTGTTCATTTCCAAAGGGGGAAATCCAAAAGGAGTGTGGGCAGCCACTGTAAGACCAGCCTTCGATTCTTTGAGCATGAACAATTATCCATTGACTATTAAAAAAAAACTAATTTTAAACAAATAAGAAAAGTATTACTCTGCAGAGTAGGTAAAATAGGATATCTGTGGTCCTAAGCACTGGAAGTGATTGCAATGTTATTAATACAGCAGAAATTTGCAGAAAAGATTTTCATAGCAAGTTAATAGATTTGGACATATCCCTGACCTTTTCAGGATACTAGAAAAAAAATGCCAGCATGTTTTTGATAGCACCAGAACTAGTGCCCTGGCCCAAGTGTACCAGGTTGGGTGGCTATGATGACAGACACAAATCCCCCCTCCCACCTTCTCCTGTTGAGTCTTCCTCTACCACTAAGGCTGGAAAACAGGCTCATTCTAGAATATCAAATGTGGAAGGTTTTGGATGGTGGGTGACAAGGCAAAGTTACTGATGCTCTTGGGTGTCCTCAGCATCCTTTGCCAGGGTCCCAGCCCACAGTAATTAGGTTGATAGGGTTCAGAGAATGGATCTAGGGCATCCATTTTTGTAGCGCTGAAGGTCCAGGTGTTGCCAGGCCCTACCATAGTCCTGGCAGCTTCCTGATCAAGGCCGCATGGCTTCGGAGTCACACCTGCCCAGAGTGGCAGGAAGCTGCTTCTTTGTCAAAGTGGCCCAGTTCCACAGTGAAAATTCAGCCCAGTGATTCTGCAAGCTATTTAATGAATCAATTTTTGCTTTAACTAGATGCAGCTGGTTCAGTTCTGTGCAGCTACACACTGACTGATTTTCTGTTTGTAGATATGGTGGTTCTGTCAGGGTTGGTTTCATGAAATTCCACGAAAACTGGTGTAGACTGGTGCCTTCTAGAGGCTTGGCAGTGAACTGCAAGTGTGGTTTCCAAACTTCTAGAGAAGTCTTGAGTTCTGTGGAGCTTTCTTTGCTATAAATTTTTCAGTTTCATGTAAGATTTCATTTAACAATGGGCTGATGCTAAACTGGTAAAATAAATAAAATATCTACATACATACTAAAATATATTAAATAGATCCAGAGATATAGAGAAAGGAAGAAAGATGAGAGGAAGAAAGTTAGGAACAAATTTCCTCTATATAAAAGGAGTTCTTAAGTACTTTAATTTGGCTCTTTTGGGGTAAAAAAATGTTTTTGAAATAAATCTTACCTCTTATTTTTCTTATGCTCCGTATAGTGAATGCCCTGAGAGGTAGTTTGTACAAACTGAGTCCATCGTTAAATGAAAGATAGATTTGGAGCTGGGAATATCATGGGCAGGAATGTTTTAAGAAATCCTTTCATATCATGAAACATGCATTTGTAATTCAAGCAATTCACCCTTCGTTTGGCCTTTAAAAACTAGTGTTTTCATATATGAGGTTTACTGAAGGAAGGGAAGATTTATCCAAGTTTATCCACTTGGCACACAATTCCCTCCTACGAAAGAATGTTCCTGTGAAAGATCGTGTAGATTCATGAAGCGTTTGTTCTTAGTTTAAAAAGTACAGTTATATATCTTTAGAAATCTCTTGCTATTAAAATTCCTTGGTTGTAACTCTATATCTCTCAAAATATTGAAGAAGTTGTTTAATTCACATGGACTTGAGAGATTCTGTGCCCTTTACCAGTATCTTTGAGGATTATTTTGTAGATGGCATGCTGTAGGAATACCAGTGAATGGAAGATTTAGTTGATGCTGAGGTCTGAGTCCTCCCTGAGCCACCATTATTTTACAGGGTCCGTCAGTGATCAGGTGGCTAACAAATGCAGAGGCATCTTAAAAAGGATCTTAAAGAAGACTTAGGGTCTCCTGTTTCTGTTTCTCCATTTGCAGCCAGGGTGTTGCTAAACTAAATCATAGGTCACCATTTTGTAAAGTTAACATAAAACTTTTTAATGAAGATGAAGCTAAAGGGTCCAAATAACTGGAAAGGTAATATATGTCCAAAGCCATTTCAGAAATTCAGTCTTCCTGAGGATCAGTGTGAAATATTCTTCTGTCTATCATAGCCACATGCCATACCCTAACACAGACATCTAGCTATCATTTTGTGATGTGAAAAATACTTTTATTCAGAAAGAAACTCTTCAAGTTTCAAAGGTAACATAGAAGAGAGTAAAGCATGTTTTATCTCTTATACCTCTCTACATCCAAAATCAATTTGATTTGGCCTAATGAAAACCAATAAAAAATATTAGAACCATTAAAACAAGAATTAATACAAGTAGCAGTTGAGCATAATATGTGAGCCAGAAAAATTAAGATAAGAATAATTGCTGTAATTTCAACCAAGACCAAAAAAAAAAAAAAAGGAGAAATCCAGTAAGTTGAATTAATTTCATTATTTAAGAAGAGGTTTATGTTAGTTAAATAGGAAAAAAGTAAAGTTTTAAAGCATTGTAATCCAAGAGCTCTTATATATATTCATAGCATATTATGTAATAGGCAGTTATATTTAAGTTGCATGAAAGTTTTATATTTACATAAAAATTCAAAATCCAGTGACATAGTATTACATCATGCTGTACGAAGGGCATATCTTAGAATCTGTAGATTTCTGTGGGTCTAATTTGATACATGGAAATAATTGATATAATCTTGGCAATTCACCAGGCCCTCGAGTGATTGGTCCTTGGCAATTAATATTTGTATTAGGGTGGACAATTTCTTCCTTGGAGAGGAATATTTGAGGGGTAGGTCATTGTTGAAAGGTTAGATGGCAAAAAGAGAACCAGAGAAGAAATCTCCTCACAGCAACAAAACTTCAGATTTTGAATACTGTCTAGTACCAGCTATTACTATACACTTCAGGAATGAGATGAGAAGTGTCTGGATCCAGATGTTGTACCCTCAGATGCTCTGAAATGGTTTGGTTGGAACAAGAAATGAGACATTAGAAGAGATTGTCTGAACTACTCCTGAGGGGAAAGATTTAGTTTGTCAATCTCTCTTATTTTCTTTTACTGTAACAACTCAATCTGAAATCTATTCACTGACCCTTGTTATCTGGGTAAATGCAAGGTTAATAGCACATGCTATTTTTCAATTAAAAGTTTCTTGTCAGATGCATTTTTTTTTCTAACAACTGACTTTCAAATGTGATCTTTTGTGTTCATTTAACTGTAAGAATCACACACAATTTTTTTTTTTTGCATCAGCTTTTAGAGAATAGTGTGAGAATACTGTGAAGTGCTAGAAACAAAATTAAGATACAAGCCTGCTTTACGTCATATCCTTAAGTAGAACTTCCTTCTTGGTGTTCTCATCTTAGCACTGGTCTCCAGAAGACTGCCTGGTGGCATCTGGAAACAGATTTGTGGCAGTTTCTCATATTTCAGGTGGAGTAGAAGCACACATTCCGCATAGCAAGAGGGCAGACGTACATTTTCTTAGGCAAAGGAGTTAGAGAATGGCCCAGGTTCACTCCCCATTCAGATTTCTCAGGTCAACTCTATGATGTGGGATTGAGACTAAGCAGACCCCATGTCTGGAAGGAGGTTCTCTCTGGAGCACTGGGAATTGGGCTTTCTGTCCTGGATAACTGCTTTTGAGCACAACAGCAGGTGTGTCCCCAGATACCAACATGCCATCTTTGGTTTCTCACAAATATAAGTCACTCTGGGGAGCTATTATGAGCCTGTGTCTCCCCCAATTCTTCAGAAGGTGACACTATTTGGAAATAAGATCTTTCAAGAGATGATTAAGTTAAAATGAGGTTATAGGGTAGATCCTAGTCCAATATGACTAATGTCCTTATAAGAAGAGCAACTTAGGATAACAGAATAAAGTCAGGAAGGAGAACCATCGACAAACACTGGTGAGAGGTCTCAGCAGAAACCTACCCTGCCAAGACCTGGATCTTGAAGGCTGTGTTTTAAGCCTGGAAGACTTGGTTCTAGAAGCTTGAGAAACTGGATACAGGGCTCAGGCCAACTCCCCCTTTCTTATTTCCCTTCTCAACTGCTTATGGCAGTTGTCACAAACATATTGTGTCTCTTTCTTCAAGACATTAAAATTATGTTGATCAAGTTTTCCATTTGTCTTAATTTGGTGTTATTCCAGCCTCCCACCCCCATGCATGGTACATCAACCCAGTCTGAGCATAGCCAGGAGACATTTTAAAACTTTGGGTACAGACTCATCTGCCATTCCTACTTTTCCCTTTGGCAGCTCCCAAATTTAGCAAACAAATGTTGCTTGACAGCTAACTGATTCAACTGTACCGCATCAAGAAAAGCTCCTGTTTTCATTGTGCTGAGTTTGAGTTCTCAAAAGTTTGGTAATGTCATTAAAAACGATATTCCCACCAACTTCTCATTTTCAGACTTTTCTAAGGTGTTAATTGGCCTTCAGACATTTTTGGCTAAATGTCTCCCAGTAATATAAGGATAAAAATAAATCCTCCTTTCTCCCCCATCCCAAGTTTTGCCCATTTTCAATTTTTTTTTCTCGATTCATGTATTTATTAAGGATCTACTTGGTTTCTGGCACTGTTAAGGGTGCCACAGTGAGTTATTTTAAAAATATATGAGAGCAGATTCTTGTATTTAAGGAATTTTTTAGTGTAACTCAAGACACATGTTAGGACCAACTTTAAAATACATATAAATCACAGACTTCACAGTCAAGGTTATGATTACAGCCAGTCGTGCGGGGCCCCGTGACTGCTCCAGAGTCTGCTCCTGAGATTCTCTGTCCTTGGGTCCCCTCTGCTCCTCTGCTTGGGTTCCCCTGTAGACCCTGACCTCCCCGACCTCATGCACCCTCCCCGACCTCATGCACCTTCTCCACGTCATTCAGATCTCTGATCATCAGAGCCCTCCACTTCGCTGAGTAAAGTAACACCCACCCATTGTCTCAGCCCCCAACATTTATTTGTTGTGTGTGAGTGCATGTGTGTGTGTGTGTGCACGCGCATGTGCGTGTGCTTATTATAAACATTGCTTCTTAAACTTCAGCAGAGAACTGAATAAAACAGATTTTTAGTCCTACCTCCTGAGTTTCTGATTCAGTTGATCTGGATTGGGATCTAAGAATTCTCATTTCTAACTAGTTTCCAGGTGTCACTGAGGCTGACGTTGCAGGTCAGGGGACCACTGCTTTAGGGCAGTAGGATGCCCTCAGAAAGAAGTTAAGGGTAATTACAACATTGAGCCACATGAGGCATGTTCATCTGCCCCCAGCACGGAATGAAAACCTGTCATGATACTTTGGAAGGAAAATATAGAAAACTTCCTTTGGAGAAAATATGGAGTTTGGGTCTGGATTATGACCTTACACTAAAGCATTTAGGTCTAGGGAGGTAGCTCAGTGAGACAGCGCTTGCCTAGCATACTTGAGTATGGCTTCAATCCCCAGCACCACCAAAAATTAAAAATAAAGTTCTTAATCCCAACACTCTTAACTTACATGGCCTTTACAAAGAAGGAGGAGCCACATCCTTCCCACAGGAAGAATAGGTAGCATCCTGCTTACCCAGATCCGTCTCTCCTGATCTTTATGTTCCTATTTTTGATTCCTTAATCTCTGAGTCACCTGTATCTGCCATCTCAGCCCCCACCTCAACCCACTTAGAAATGTGTGTAGACTCAACAACTTACCCCTGACCCAATCCTTGGATCTTGGGAGTTTTACCTTTTAATATGACTTCACGCTGCTCTGCATACACACCCCAGTTTACCTAATTCAGGGATTTTTTACACTAGTGCCCTGTGCTTGCCTTACCCTAAGGGATCCCTGGCTTAACCATGGTCACGTAGCACCCAACCATTGATATTGTTCATGATGTGGATGAGGCAGGGGACAGAGAGATGAGGCCACTATACCTGGAGATTTCCTTGATGAAGAAAGTCCCCTGGGACCCGCTGTTTTAGGATTTGATTCAGTAATTGATCTTGCATGATTCTAGGATTAGGCACTTTCATGAGTTCCCATTTCCCTTCATAAGAAGAGTCACATGATATGGGAGCCTTTGTAAGAGTAAAAGCATTCAATTTAAAACTATGTTTTTCCTGCCTACAGTGTACACACTGCTCTATTAGGTGGGAAGAAGGAAAATCATTTTTTTTTTAAGAAATGCGTGCTGAATATCTTCTAAGCACTCGGAGTTCTGTGCACTGTTGGATACAGTCAACAAAAGAGCCATGAGTGTCTGTTCTATTTGGAGGAAGAGATAATAACTGCGTTACATATTGTCACAGTTTAGATATGAGTTGTCTCCCAGAGGCTCATCTGTGAGTGCAAGAAGGTTCAGAGGTGAAATGATTGGATGATGAGAACTTTAACCTGACATACGGATTAATCCACTACTAGAAATTAACTGGGTGGTAACTGTAGGCGGGTAGGATGTGGCTGGAGGAAGTAGGTCACTGGCAGTATGCCTTTGGGGTTTATATTTGTCCCTGGTCAGAGGAGCTCTCTCTCTGCTTCCTGGTTACCATGCTCTGAGCTGCTTCCCGGCCACATTCTCCTGCTACGATTTTCTGCCTCACCTGAGACCCAGAGCTATGAAGTTGGCCGATCATGAACTGAAACTGGGAAACCGTGAGTAAAATAAACCTTTCCTGCCCTATGTTGTTTTTTCTTAGGCGTTTTGGTCACAGCCACTAAAAAACTGACTAAAAGGATAATGGATTGTGTAAGTGCTATGGAGAAAAATTAAGCAGGGGAAGGGGTACAGAAACTACTGAAGAGAGTTGTAAACTTGCAAAGGATGAACGGAGAAAGTGGGAAAGGGGCAGTTAGGCCATGACCTGGAACATGTGAATATGTAAGCCACATGCATATTTGGGGGACGAGAATTCCAGATAGAAGGAATAGCCAGTGCAAAGACCCTGAGCAGGTTGGGGGACAGGGGTACTGGGAATTGAACTCAAGGGCGCTCGACCACTGAGACATATCCCCAGCTCTATTTTGTGTTTTATTTAGAGACAGGGTCTCAGTTGCTTAGCACCTCTCTTTTATAGAGGCTGGCTTTGAGCTCCCGATCCTTCTGCCTCAGCCTCCACAATGCTAGGATTACAGGTATGTGCCACTGAGCCAAACTGGCCCTGAGCATTTGAAGAACCACAAGATTATTATGATTGGAGTCTCACAGTAGGTAGCAAAGGAGCAGGAAATGAGTTTAGAGAGGTAATGGAGATGGATACTGAAGGGGCTACACCAGCCACATTGGAATGAGCTTGGCTATATCATAGAGTATAAGCATTGATGTTATTTCAGAATTAAAGACTGCCTTCTGGCTTCTAGGTTTGGAATAGACTAAAGGGGGAATGGGCAAAGTTGGGAGACCAGTAAAGAGTTTTGCAAAAGTGAGGAAGAGGAGGGTGTTAGCAATGGAGGCTTTGAGAAGAATTTGAATTCTGTAGGTATTTTGAAATTAGCTTAAGGTTGGCTAGTGCCATCTAGGAGTTAGCACTGGAGTGGGGAAGGCATAGTGCTAGCTAACATTTGCTGGGCACCTCCTCTATGCCAGGCGGTGTCTAGCACACTGAGTGGTAGTTTTCCAACTCTCTTCTCTGCCATCCATACCTGTAGCTGTAGCTGTTCCCACCCCATCACTAGAGAAAAGAGGGCACTAGGTATAAACAGGAGCAGCCAGTTTCGTGATTAGGTTCACCTCACCTAATGATTTACCTGATGTGTGGCATTAGAGAAATTATTTAGCCTCTGAGCCCCTTCCATAAATACCTGCCTCATAAAATACATATAAATAACAATTGAACTTCTACAGAAAATGTTCTAATAAACTGCCTGGTACTTGGTAAGTACTCTGTAATTTAGCAGATAGCCATAATGATGACCTGAATTTTTTTTTTTAATTCCACTCTATTTTGTTCTCAAACATAGGCTATTTTAAATTTCATTTAGAAATACTGTATTCAAGGTATTTTCTGTTTAAATGAGTTCATTTTTAAATTATTTTTTTCCCTTCAAAAGTAACCAAAACAAATCACTCTGTTTTCCCCAATTAAAAACAAACATTTATCATTATCTTTTCATACTATGTTTCATTTCTAAGTTAATCAGTTGTTTTCTACATATTGGTTCCCAGTGTTCCCAGCACCATTTTTTGAAGAGGCTATCTTTTCTCTGTATGGTTTTGGTGTCTTTGTCTAGTATGAGATAACTGTATTCATATGGGGTTGTCTCTGAGTCTTCTATTCTGCACCACTGGACTTCATGTATGTTTTGCTGCCAATACCATGTCATTTTTGTTACTATGGCTCTGTAATATAATATAAGGTCTGGTATTGTGATGCTTCCTGCATCAGTTTTCTTGTTAAGGATTGCTTTGGCTATTCTGGGTCTCTTAATTTTCCAACTGAATTTCATGAATGCTTTTTCTGTTTCTATGAAGAACATCATTAGGATTTTAATAGGAATTGCATTAAATCTGTAGAACAGTTTTGGTAGTATGGCTATTTTGTCAATATTAATTCTACCTTTCCAAGAGCACAGGAGAGCTTTCCATCTCCTAAGGTCTTCTTTAACATCTTTCTTTTGTAGTTTTCATTGTAGAGGTCTTTCACCTCTTTTGTTAGATTGATTCCCAAATATTTTATATTTTTGAGGCTATAGTGAATAGGGTACTTTTCCTAATTTCTCTTTTAGTAGATTCATTGGTGATATATTAGGAACACATTTGATTTATGGGTGCTAATTTTATATCCTGCTACTTTTTTGCTGAATTCATGGATGAGTTCTGGAAGTTTTCTGGTAGAATTTTTTTGGTCTTCTAAATATAGAATCATGTTGGCAAATAGTGATAGTTGAGTTCTTCTTTTCCTATTCATATCCCTTTAATTTCTTTCTTCTGTCTAATTGCTCAACTCAAAGTGGATCAAGGACTTAAGCATTAGACCAGAGACCTTGCACCTAATAGAAGAAAAAAGTAAGCCGAAATCTACATCATGTTGGCTTAGGAATCTACTTACTTAACTCCTATAGTGCAAGAAGTAAAATCAAGAATCAACACATGGGGTGGAATCAAACTAAAAAGCTTCTTCAGAGCAAAGAAAATAATCAAGAATGTGAAGAGAGGGCCTACAGAATGGGAAAAAAGTCTTTGCCACCTGCACCTCAGATAGAGCATTAATCTCCAGGATATATAAAGAACTCAAGAAACCTAACACCCCCCCCAAAAAAAAAGAACCAATCAAAAATGGGCAAAGGAACTGAACAGTCACTTCACAGAATTGAAAAATATGTGAAAAAAGTGTTCAACACCTCTAGCAATTAGAGACATGCAAACTAAAACTACACTGTGATTCCATATCACTCTAGTTAGAATAGCAATTATAAATAATATAATAAATGTTGGCGAGGATGTGGGGGAAAAGGTACACTCACACATTGTTGGTGGGACTGCAAGTTAGTGCAAACACTCTGGAAAGCAGTATGGAGATTCCTCAGAAAACTTGGAATGGAACCACCATTTGACCCAGCTTTCTCACTCCTCAGCTTATATCCAAAGGATGTAAAATCAGTCTACTATAGTGATGTAGGTACATCAATATATTATAGCAGCTCAATTCACAGTAGCTAAACTATGGAACCAACCTAGGTGTCCATCAACCGATGAATGCATAAAGAAAATGTCGTTCATATACACAATGGAATATTACTCAGGCCTAAAGTGAAATTAATTTATGACATTTGCCAGTAAATGGATGGACCTGGGGACTATCATGTTAAGTGAAATAAGCCAATCCCAAAAAACCAAAGGCTGAATGTTCTGATACGCAGATGTTAGCTCACAATAGTGGGGCTGGTAAGGAAGAATAGAATTCATTGGATTAGACAAAGGGGAATGAAGGGAAGGGAGGGAGAATGGGAGTAGGAAAGATAGTAGAATGAATTGGACATTAGTATCCTATGCACATATATGATTATACAACTTATGTAATTTTACATCATGTACAACCAGAAGAAAGAGAAGTTGTACTCCATATATGTATAAAATGTCAAAATATATTTTACTGTCATGCATAACTAATAAGAACAAATTTTTTAAAAAAAGAAAAAGAATCTTGAAAACAAATAAGTTGTTTCTAGTAATTAATATTTCAGTTTGGCTGATTTTTCATATTCTTTACTCTTATCAATAGCTTGTCTTCACATTTTAGGTTATATTGTTTCTGGAAGATTCTGTTTTGACTATTACATATTTTCTCTAAATTCTAATGGCCGCCTTGTTTTCTCCTGTTTTTCTGGTTTGCTGTCTTTCAAGTCCTGTGTTCATCAACTTGAAAAATATGTCCTAGTCATCCCAGCAAGGAGAGAGTTAATTTGAGTATGAATAGTTTTTCACAAATAGTTCAGACAAGATAGAATTATACTGGTAGGAAAGAATGATCTTAGGGAGACTTCTAGTAATAATGCAATGTGAAAGATCATAGGATGCAAACAGTACCCCTCCTTGCTACAAACACATAGAAATATAAAAACAACACCAAAAATTAAAACATGGCATGTTTGCAAGGAAGTAAATGAAATCTCCAGGTTCCAGAAGTAAAGCATATCGAAATAGAAATGACTGTGAACCTGCATGTTTCATAAATGAGTACCAGACCTTTGGGCTAGGACTCTGATTCTTACACAACTACAGGAGAATGAGCAGAAAGATAGAATGATAGCCCCGGCAAAAATAAATAGCCTAGAGGTTCAAATAGCTGATCATCTATAAAATTGGGTGGGAGTAAGGGAGTACTTTTCTCCCAGCCCAGGAAAGCAGCAAGAAGTTTGCCTCTAGCAAGGGCATTAGGGCTAACAAGAGAAAATTATCTGGGAAAAACAAATGCTGTTGACAGGACCTATCCACAGGGAGGTATCCTGAACTTACATTTCCCACGTTTGGGGGACTTCTCAGTTATATAAGTCAGGATAGGCTAGGTAATGCTGCAGTAACAACCCCAAAATCTCAGTAGCACTTATCTCCAAGGCAATGGCTATTTCTTGTTCAAACTGCATGTCTAGCTCAAGCTGGATGGAACCCTGCCTGCCAGTGGCACTCAGGGTCCCATTGATGCAGGCTCTAGCTCAGCACATCAGTGGTGCAGGATGTGTAGATCATAATGAATCTTGTTTTGGCCCTAAAACTTTCTTCAAGAAGGGATACTTCTGTTTAAAGAAGTCATAAGGCCATATTTAACTTCAGAGCAAATAAGGAGGTGTAGTTTAATAATGGGCCTAGAATATTTGTGAACAATACAAGTAAAACCACACCGTGTTTATAAATTGGCTTTAAAATAATCAACATCATTCAAGATTATTCAGCTAAAAAGAAAAATAGCCAACTAAAATACAGATCTGAGGAAATCTGAAAACCCAAGGAGAAAGGGAAAGAAAATGTGAAAGGATTATTAAGAGGCAAGAGAAAGTGACCAAAGATGATCTGTTTCATGGAAATTCTAGAAGATAAGACTAGAGAAAATTGGAGAAAGGCAGTAGTGGAAGAGAGAATGGATGAGAATTTTCTAGAATTAAAGACAAACCACATCTTAAGTTTGAAAACTAACACAAAATCCCAAGGAAGATTTAAAAAAAAAAAAAATTATGCACAGGCCCACCATGGAGAGACTGCATAGCATCAGCGATCAAAAGGGAATCTTAAAAGCAGCCAGAGGTAAATGACAGGTACCAACAAAGAAAATAAAACCTCTCCATGGTATGTTTTTATAAGCCAAGAAGTCAGAAAGTTATGGAATAAAATCTTCAAACTTCAGAGCAAAAAATGACCATCAACCAATATCTGTTTATCTAGCAAAATTATTATTTAAGAGTTGAGGGCAAAAAGGAGCCAATTTTAGATAAACAAGATATGAAGTATTTGCCCTTCCCAGACTCACTGAATGAATGAGTAATATATGTATTCCACACAAAAATCCTCAATAAAATTTTAGCAAATTGAATCCATCAGCATATATTAAAAATAAAAAAAAAAACGAAAAAAAAAAAAAACAATACAACCAAGTGGGTTTTGTTCCAGGTCTGCAATGCTGGTTTCATATTTGAAAATCACTTAATGAAATTCCTCATATCAACAGGGTAAAAAATTAAAATCGTAAGATAACATCTATTAACACATAAAAACTATTTGACAAAACCCAACACCAAGTCATAAACAACAACAACAACAACATAGAGGACCCTCCAAAAGAACATCTGCAGAAAACCTGCAGCACCTTACTTAATGGTGAAAAGCTGAATGTTGCCAGAGGGAACCACCAGGAGTATCTGACTTCATCTGTTACTCAGTGTAATTCTAGATATGATAGCTGGAGCAATAGATAGAGAAAAGAAACAAAGGGCGTACAGATTAGAAAGAAATAAAATGGTCTCTGCTTTCAGATAATAGTATCTACACTGAAAATCCCAAATAATGTACAAAAAGAGCCAAACCAAAAACAAAACCTTCCTAGGAGTAATGAGATCAGTAAGGTCACAGGACAAAAGATCAGCACACAGAGTCAATTGTCTTTTTACATATAACTCACGAACAAAGGGAAGCCCAAATGAAAAACACAGTCTGCTTTACCATTGCTCCAAAGAAAATGAAATCCTTAGGTATACATATAACAAAACAGGTATAGGAGCTATAGGCTGAAAAGAAATGAAAGAACGACCTCATAATCAAGACATAGTCTATTTATAACTTGGAAGACTCTGCAAAGTAAAGATGTTAGTTCTACCCAAATAGACCTACAGGTTTAAAACAATTCTTCTAAGAACCACAGCAAGATCTTTTTTTTTATGAACATAAACAAGATTATTCAAAATTTTATATAAAAAAAGCAAAGAAGTTAGCATAGCTGAAACTACTTTGGAAAAGAAGAGTGAAGTAGGAGGGATAAGTCTATCTGATTTCAAGACTTGGTATGGAACTACAGTAATAAAGGTTAGTTGTTAGCGGAGGAATAGACACACAGATCAATCAAACAGAAGCCAGAAGTCAGAAATAGATCCATACAAAATGCCCATCTGATTTATTTATTTTTTTTTAACACAAGTTGCAAAAGCAGTTCGAGGAAGGAAAAGAGCTTTTTCCACACGTGGTACTGAAGCAGTGAGATAGCAATAGGTAAGAAACAATGTGCTTAAAAAAAAAAAAGAAAGAAAGAAAGAAACAATGTGCTTCAATCTAAGTCTTGTACAAAAATGAACTCAAAATACCTCATGAACTTAATATAAAAAGGTAAATTTATAAAAGTTTACTTTTTTTTCTTTTCTTTCTTTTTTTTTTTTTTTGGTACTGGGA
Organism: Urocitellus parryii; assembly: GCF_045843805.1. Classification (NCBI taxonomy): domain Eukaryota; kingdom Metazoa; phylum Chordata; class Mammalia; order Rodentia; family Sciuridae; genus Urocitellus; species Urocitellus parryii. The sequence continues at coordinate 65,807,104 of NC_135539.1, forward strand.
ATGGAACTCAGGAGCACCTAATCACTAAGCCACATTCTCCAGCCCTTTTTATGTTTTATTTTGAGATAGAGTCTTAGTTAAATTGCTTAGGACCTCACTAAGTTGTTGAGGCTGGCTTTGAACTCACGAACTTCCTGCTTCCGCCTCCTGAGCCACTGGAAACACAGGCGTGGGTCACCACACACAGAAAATTTGTAAAAATTTTAGATTAAAAAAAAAAATCAGGAGACAATATTCAAGCCGTAGGAGTCTTGAATAGTTTGAATTGAAAATTTTCCAAAGGCCTACCTATGAGTTAAAGTCCCCAACCCATGAGGCTACTGGAAGGTGGTAGAACCTTTAAGAAGTGGGTCTAGGGCTGGGGTGGTGGCTCAGTGGTAGTGGCTCATGTGAGGCACTAGGTTCGATTCTCAGCACCACATAAAAAATAAATACACAAAGTAAAGGTATTGTGTCCATCTACAACTAAAAAACTATTGGGGAAAAAAAAGAGGTGGGCCTAGCAGGAAGTCTTTGGTGATTGGGGATGTACCTTTGGAGGTTATTATGGAACCTCGGTCTTGGCTATGAGGTGGGGGCTTTCTATATTATGCACTTCCACCACAATAGGATCCAAAGCAATGGGAGAACTGATCATGGACTGAAATGTCCAAAATTGTGAGCCAAAAATAAACCTTTCCTTTTTTATGTTGTCTTACCGTTTTTTTTTTTTTTTTTTTGGCGGGGGGGGGGGGTGATGCTGGAGATGGAACCTAGGAGTTGCTTACCCATTGAGCAACATCCCCAGCCTTTTTTTAATTTTTATTTTGAGACAGGGTCTTGCTAGGTTTCTTAGGACTTCACTAAGTTGCTGAAGCTGACCTCAAACTTGATGTCCTCCTGCCTCAGCCTCCAGCATTACTGAGATTGCAGCCAGCTCTATCTTAACATAATTTGTTATAGTAACAGAAGGTTGACTAATATACTAGGATTTTGTGAAGATTTCTTAGACATGAATCCAAAAGCATGATCCATAAAAGGAAAAATGATCATTTGAATCTTATTTTTTTAAAAAAAGCCCTGTTAAAAGGATGAAAAAACAAGCTACAGACTGAGAAAATATTTGTAAACTGTATATCTGACAAGGACCATTATCTAGAATATATAAAGAACTCTCAAAACTCCATTATAAAAATAATCCAATTAGAGATTGGATAAAATACAAAAAGAGACATTTTACTAAAAAGAATGTAAACAGGTGGCAAATAAGTATATGAAAACATACCCAACATCATTAGCCTTTAGAAAAATGCAAATTAAAGCCACAACAAGGAATCACTATAAAATAGTTAAATAAAATATAGTGATAATACCAAATGCTGGTAAAGATTCAAACTGAACCATTCATCCATTGCTGATGGGAATGTAAAATGACAAAACTGCTTGGAAATTGGTTTACAGTTTCCTTTAAAATTAAAATTTTTTAAAAAAATGAAGTTACCACATGACACAGCACTTGTACTCTTTAACATTTATCTCAGAGGAATGAAAACCTTTCTACTCTTAAAATCTTGTTCATAGGTGTTCAGAGCAGCCTTTGCTTATAGCAGCCAAAATGATAAAAATTACTTGTGTTAGTGAGCTTTTTGTTGTTGAGACAAAATACCTGAGAAAAGCAACTTAAAGGAGGAAAGATTGGGGCTGGGGTTATGGCTCAACGGTAGAGCACTCGCCTCACATGTGCAGGGCCCTGGATTCAATCCTCGGCACCACACAAAAATAAATAGATAAAGTCAACTACAAAAAAAAAAAAGATATTTAAAAAAAGAGAGAGAGAAAAGGAGGAATGATTGTTTTTTGCTCATGTTTAGAGAGGTTTCAGTCCAAGGCTGACTGGCGGCTCCATTGTTTCTTTAGTGGGGCAGTAAATCATGGTGGGACGGTGTGGTAGGGGTAAACAGCTCACCTGATAAAGCTGGGAAGCAGAGAGAGAAGGGACCAGAGACAGATATAGTCTGGAAGGGTACACTCCTAAGGACTTATTTCCTATAAGTAGGCCCTATCTCCTACAGTTTTCCCCACCGCCAATAATACATTTAGCTGTGAATCCCTCAATGGCTTAGTTCATCGATGAGGTCGGAGCCCTTGTGATCCAATGACTTCCCAAAATCCTTACCTCTGAACCTTGCTGCATGGGGGAACAAGGCTTCAACACATGACTCTTCAGAGGACACTTCATATCCAAGCCATAATAACTTCCCAGGGATGCCCTCTCTCACCACTTCTATTTAATTTAGTCCTTGAAATACTAGCCAGAGCAGTTAGACAAACAAAAGAAATTAAAGGCATAAAAATAGGAAAAGAAGAACTTAAATTATCACTATTTGCGGATGACATGATTCTATGCCTAGAAGACCCAAAAGGGTCTACAAAGAAACTACTAGAACTAATAAATGAATTCAGCAAAGTGGCAGGATATAAAATCAACATGCATAAATCAAAGGCATTCCTGTATATCAGCGACAAAACTTCTGAAACGGAAATGAGGAAAAACACTCCATTCACAATATCCTCAAAAAAAATAAAATACTTGGGAATCAACCTAACAAAAGAGGTGAAAGATTTATACAATGAAAACTACAGAACCCTAAAGAGAGAAATAGAAGATCATCTTAGAAGATGGAAAAATATACCCTGTTCATGGATAGGCAGAACTAACATTATCAAAATGGCGATATTACCAAAAGTTCTCTATAGGTTTAATGCAATGCCAATCAAAATCCCAACGGCATTTCTTGTAGAAATAGAGAAAGCAATCATGAAATTCATATGGAAAAATAAAAGACCCAGAATAGCAAAAGCAATTCTAAGCAGGAAGTGTGAATCAGGCGGTATAGCGATACCAGATCTCAAACTATATTACAGAGCAATAGTGACAAAAAGAGCATGGTACTGGTACCAAAACAGGAGGGCGGAACAATGGTATAGAATAGAGGACACAGAGACTAATCCACAAAGCTACAACTATCTTATATTTGATAAAGGGGCTAAAAGCATGCAATGGAGGAAGGATAGTATCTTCAACAAATGGTATTGGGAAAACTGGAAATCCATATGCAACAAAATGAAACTGAATCCCTTTCTCTCGCCATGCACTAAAGTTAACTCAAAATGGATCAAGGAGCTAGATATCAAATCAGAGACTCTGGGTCTGATAGAAGAAAAAGTTGGCTCCGATCTACATATTGTGGGGTCGGGCTCCAAATTCCTTAATAGGACACCCATAGCACAAGAGTTAATAACAAGAATCAACAAATGGGACTTACTTAAACTAAAAAGTTTTTTCTCAGCAAGAGAAACAATAAGAGAGGTAAATAGGGAGCCTACATCCTGGGAACAAATTTTTACTCCTCACACTTCAGATAGAGCCCTAATATCCAGAGTATACAAAGAACTCAAAAAATTAGACAATAAGATAGCAAATAACCCAATCAACAAATGGGCCAAGGACCTGAACAGACACTTCTCAGAGGAGGATATACAATCAATCAACAAGTACATGAAAAAATGCTCACCATCTCTAGCAGTCAGAGAAATGCAAATCAAAACCACCCTAAGATACCATCTCACTCCAGTAAGATTGGCAGCCACTATGAAGTCAAACAACAACAAGTGCTGGCGAGGATGTGGAGAAAAGGGTACTCTTGTACATTGCTGGTGGGACTGCAAATTGGTGCGGCCAATTTGGAAAGCAGTTTGGAGATTCCTGGGAAAGCTGGGAATGGAACCACCATTTGACCCTGCTATTGCCCTTCTCGGACTATTCCCTGAAGACCTTAAAAGAGCATGCTACAAGGATACTGCCACATTGATGTTCATAGCAGCACAATTCACAATAGCTAGACTGTGGAACCAACCCAGATGGCCTTCAATAGATGAATGGATAAAAAAATGTGGCATTTATACACCATGGAATATTACGAAGCACTAAAAAATGACAAAAATCATGGAATTTGCAGGGAAATGGATGGCACTAGAGCAGATTATTCTTAGCGAAGCTAGCCAATCCCTAAAAACCAAATACCAAATATCTTCTTTGATATAATGAGAGCAACTATGAACAGAGCAGGGAGGAAGAGCAGGAAGAAAAGATTAACATTAAACAGAGACATGAGATGGGAGGGAAAGGGAGAGAAAAGGAAAATTGCATGGAAATGAAGGGAGACCCTCATTGCTATACAAAGTTACATATAAGAGGTTGTGAGGGGAATGGGAAAATAAACAAGGAGAGAAATGAATTACAGTAGATGGGGTAGAAAGAGAAGATGTGAGGGAAGGGGAGGGGAGATAGTAGGGGATAGGAAAGGTAGCAGAATACAACAATTACTAATAGGGTATTATGTAAAATTGTGGATGTGTAACCGACATGATTCTGCAATCTGCATTTGGGAAAAAATCGGGAGTTCATAACCCACTTCAATCTAATGTATGAAATATGATATGTCAAGAGCTTTGTAATGTTGTGAACAACCAATAAAAAAATGTTTAAAAAAAATAAAATAAAATGTGTTATTATGTAAAAAAAATAAATAAATAACTTCCCAGATGCCCTTCAGTGGGTGAATGGTTATCCTAGGTTCCATCCATACCATACAAGACTATACATTAATCAGGGATGAATTACTGATATGCTCAACACCTTGGATGCACATTAGGGAAATTGTGCTTTGTAAAATAAAGCCAATCTCAAAAGGTGACACATGGAACCATTCCATTTTATGCATAACACACTTGAGAGAAAAGTGAAGTGACGGGCAATTCTTTACGTGCTGATGGTGTTCCTGCAAATGTGGTAAATATTCCTAAAACCTGCTAGACTTTCTACAAGAAGTGTAGTAAGCACCACAAAGCAGCACAGTACACGAATGGCAAGGATTCTCTGTTTTCAGAGAAAGCAGCGTCATGAAAGGAAGCGGAGTAGCAAAGGTGAACAGACTAAGTTGATTCTCCAGGGACAAAGGCTAAAACTCTTAAGGACATTGTGGAGAGGTTGAATGTGTTGAGCCCAACTGCACATTTAAGAAAATGCTGGCTGTTAAGAGATGCAAACATTTGACCTGGAAGGAGATAAGAGGAGAAGGGGCAGAGGGATCCAACCCTTAGCTTATCTTTTGTTTTATTATAAAAATAGCAGTGTCTTGATGTTCTGTTCACTTCGTGTGGTTGCAGTCGACCTTTGGGAAGGGAATAAACTTGAGCTATCAATAAAATTCCCTTTGTGGGAATATTTGTGCTTCAAAAAAATTTTTTAAGATATGAAGAACAGATTAGTAGTAGCCAGGTGTTAAGGATATAAGTGGGGCAGAGGAGTTTGATTTCAAAATGTGGCATAGCAATCCTCATTATAATAGTGTGTTCATTGTGGTGGTAGTTACACACAGTGATATATGTGATAAAACTTCATAGAGCAACACACACACAGACAGCATATGTATAAATCTGAGTACTCTCTCTGGGTCATATCCATGCCAAATCTGGTTTTGTTATTGTCCTATAGTTGTCCAATTGGGAGAGGAATGGTGTTATGGCTCAGATATGGTATCCCCAAAAAGCTCACATGTGAGACAATGCAAGAAGATTCAGAGAAGTGGTCGGGCCATGAGAGCCTTAATCCAATCAGCGAGTCTGTCACCCAATGGGATTAATTGAGTGGTAACTGAAGGCAGGTGGGGTGTGGTTGGAGGAGGTGGGACATTGGGGGCGTGGCTTTGGGTTATATATTTAGAATCTAGAGAGTGGAGTCTCTCTCTCTGCTTCTTGATCACCATGTGAGCTGTATTCCTCTGACACACTCTTTTGCCGTGATGTCCTACCTCACTTCGAGCCTCCAAGGAATGAAGCTAACCTTCTATGGACTAAGACCTCTGAAATTGTGAGCCCTCAAATAAACTTTTCCTTCTCTATAATTGTTCTGGTTGGGTCCTTTAGTCACAGCAGCAAAAAAAAAAAAAAAAAAAAAAAAAAATCTGACTAAAACAGAGGGCCAAAAATGCATGGGGTCTTCCTTTGTTTCTTTGCAACTTTTTCTTTCAACCTTTTAGGTTGAAACATATATACTTCACCAAGAAGGATACTAAAAACAGAAGGAGGGCGTGGAATGTGTGAAACAATAGTGATAATATAAAATAGTAAAATTAAAATGAGCCTAATGTGACAAGTCATGTAAGGAGGTTAAAAGTAAGACAAAATGAAAGTACTAGCTAGAAACAAAGACCAGAGAGGGGATCACAATGAAGGCACTCTAAAATTCTCATGTTTTATTGGAGGAGATTGACATGCATACATTTGAACAAATATGTCTGTGATAGAAATGTAAGAACAACATTTAACCCAACCAATATTGTTTAATATGAAGTATCATTTGCTGATGATCTCTTCTGATTTGGAAACCTACTGATGTCACAATCCCTGTTATAATCTGGAGGGGAAGTGGTTTTCTCTTCTTTTGATTGATAAACAGCAGAGACCAAACAGGGCTGGAAAATGTGTAGGTCAGAGCAGTAAGTGGCAGAATTGGGCTTTGAGCCCAGGGCTCACTCTCTCTCCCAATCTTACCTTCTTTAAACCCTCCCATACCCTCCTGGGCATACTGAATAATTTTTCCAAAAGGAGTGCTTGCAATGTTTGGGAGGTGAAATAATCTCACCTTTTCTCCAAATAAAAATCTTCTTCAAACTATAGGCAAAACAGAAAGCTTTCACATCTTTTCACCTGATTTCGTTGACCATACTCTGGGCAAAACATACCACAAAACTGGAAGCCTTCATATCGACTCTTTTCCTTATTATTGGACCCTAAACAGTCATTGCAAAGCTGTCTGCCCCAGGAGGCCAGCATTCAACTAATTGTTTACCTGGGAGAATGAAGAGCACCAATGCACGTTCAAATTTAGCGTCTTCTTAATAAAGCTATGAGCATAGAAGTAAAATTTTTGATCTTATCCTGCATTTGGTTGAGAAAAGGGGGAGTGTATTTTAAAGACCTAAGAAAACCACTATATCTATTGATTTCCCACTTGTAAATCTTATTTCTGTTTCTCCTGATGCTGAAATTACTTGAAGTCTGGGTACCCTCAGGTACATTCTCATACATCCCTGTCCACAGAGCCTGCAGGGCAAAACTCTTACACACACACACACACACACACACACACACACACACACACACACACATTTTTGGATGGGTCCTGGGAGGTGGCTCCTATTTGTTGATAGCCTTGAATAAAAGAAACCTGAATATTCCTCTCTCATCAAGTATTTTCTTCTTTTAGTCTGGAATAAATGACTACAGCTCCTCCTCGGTTGGTAGAATTGGGAAGAGGAAGTACTCTGATCTTACCTGAAATCTTGTGCAGAAGAAGCTTCTATTTACTGACTCATAAAAGATTTTATGCCTCCTCTGTTATTCTTAAGATGACTATAGAGAATGTACTAGAAAAAGATTTGGAATGTGTTGCCTCCTGAAGTTAGAATTATAATCAGGTGCATTATTGAGTAATCCCACTTCCCTGAATGTGTGCAGATTTTAGCATCGGTAGGAAGCATTGAAGTAAGCCCAAATAGAACATTTAGCAAATGGTAGCATCCAACTCTCCAAACACTTACCATTGCCCAGCCCTTTGTGGGCAGGCTGAAGAATGAGTTTGCCCAACTCTTGCACAATAGTTTCATCTGCTGAAACAACCGACGCACCTGTCACAGAGTGAGCTCACAGCCTTCTATAAAAACATCAGGAACATTCTGGTCCCAACACTACCCTCCCAGCTGTGTCATGGAATAGGTCAGAGACCCTGTGTCCAGTCTTTTATCCTTCCTGGTATTCAGATTCCTCATCCATGAAATCCTGACCCATTTCCTAGGAAATTTGAGGAAAGTGTTGGCTTTATAGAAATGGCTATGTGCAACAGATGTCTTCCAGCAAAACTCTATCATTCATAATGATAAAATAGGAGACATCTATTTATTTCATGCCCTTGATAAAGTGATGATAACACTAATTTTGCCAAGATACAACTAAAATCCAGAAAGGATTCACTGAAAGGAAGGCAGGCAGGCCATGATGCTCTGAATTGCTCATGTCTAGTCCCATGTAGGAGTCAGGCTTGAGTAGAGGCCACATCTGTAGATTCATGGTTTAGTCTTCCATTTCTTGCATTGCCCACTAGGTGATAATGAGGCTCAGGTTTTCAATATTAATGAGTTAATTAATGACATCCTGTTTACAATAAAGTTTTTTTCATATTTCTCTGTGTTAAAAGGAAGACGCTGACGTTACAGGCTAAAAGTGTTCCCATCACTTTTGTGAGTTTCTTTCTCTCTCTCGAAATGAATAAAAATCTAATAGCCAAAATTAATTGAGTAGTATTTGTGGAACTGCAGATTTATAGAACTTTTAGATGAGCAAATTGAAAGCATTAAATGATTTTACCGAGGTCACGGAGAAGAGTAACTTCAGTGCAGGAATCAAAAACTGAATGACTGGATAACTTTGCTTTTTGTTTTTCAGCATTAGAAGCCACATTGCTCTTTCTTCTCTCTCTCTCTCTCTCTCTCTCTCTCTCTCTCTCTCTCTCTCTCTCTGTGTGTGTGTGTGTGTGTGTGTAATCAAACCCAGGGCCCACACATGCTAGGCAAGCCCTCCAAGCCCTCTACCACTGAGCTACACCATTCTTTATTGACAAAGCCTAACTCTTTTTATTCCCCAAGTATCTAATCTATCTAATACCTGTTTCTCACAGTTTTTTGTGCACATCCTCTTTTTCCCTCTGTGAAGGCGGATTTCTAGATGCCTCCCTGCACATGCAGGACTCACCATTAGGCCACACCCTCCTCCCTGCCATTCACTATGTAAAAAAGTCACCAGTTACTCTAAGCAGTATTAATAGAACTGAACTCAGTAAGGATATTGTAGTTAGTTGTGGATGTCAGATTAAGGCTGAAATTAAACTCCAATAGTTAAATGGGCCACACTGTAATTAATAAACTTGTTCCCGACAAAACAATCACTCTTCAGTTGATGAGTACTTTACCATTCAGTGGGACACATTTTCTCCCTCTTTTTCTCTTTTCTTTCTTTCTTTCTTTTTTTTAAATTCACTGCCACATACTACTGAGTACCCACTTAATGCTCATTGACACAAAAGAATTCAAAGATAAGTCAGCCTAACTCTTCAGCAGACAGAAAAGAACAAATGAACGAGTATTTTGCAATTGTAAGGAAAGTGTATTATTTTTGAGATACTTGAAGGTTTTTTTATTTTTTTAATTATTAATGCTCTTATACTTAAGCTTTGAATACATTGGCTTATCCCTTTTTTTACACTTATGTTCCCAAACCTTTGGCCAATTAATTTATTATTGTGAATTTAAGTGCATTTTGACACTAACTGCTAATTAAAGGATTGCTTTGGTAAATTCTTTCAAGATATTAATATTACTCCTTAATTTATCTTTATTGTAAAATACACATACACAAACACATACAGCATACACACACACACAGAATTGTTTCTCCATATATCTGTGGGTTCCACATTCATAGATACAACCAACTCAGGTCAAAATTCTTGAAAAAAAAATCATGCCTGCACTGAACATATACTACAGACTTTTTCTTGTCATTATTCCCTGAAGAATGCAGGACAGCAACTCTTGACATAACATTTGTATTGTGATAAATATTATAAGTAATCTTAAGATAGTTTACAGTATTTGGAGGGTGTGCAAACAGTAGACCATTTTATATGGGGAACTTGAGTGTCCATGAATCTGAGTATTTGCATGGAGTGATGGAGCCAGTCTCCCATGGATTCCAGGGGACAACTCTGCATACATTTCCTTAGATTAGGACATTCTTTTCTTTTATATCTGTAAGAGTTTCTAAGTAATCAGAGTTAAGCCTAGTCTGGCAGAGAGAAAGAAAACAAAGGAAAATAAAACCCCCAACGTGATTTTTTTCCATTTGTATCACAGCCCTGATCTAAATGAACACTAGCATGTTTCCTTGGATCTAGCTGTGAACATTGAAAATTTTTATTTTTCTTTGGATTTGGAGACTAGATGCTATCAGTAGGAAGTTGCTAATAGAAATGGATGCTTTTGATTGTGGCCAAGCATACCTCAAAGATCACAGAGGTAATAGACAAGTTGTGCACAAAGCGTGCCCTATAAAACAAGAGCGGGTGGTGCTGAGGGTGGCTTAGTAATGTCTGCAAAGGAAAAACCCTAGCTGCGTGGCTAGACATATCACTGTGACCAAAAGTTGTTTGCGTCTGCAGAATTCTAAAAGAAAGATCCTGTGCAATTGTTATGTTTGTTACAATTTTCCGTTATGACTGTAACAATCCCACAAAAATCTTTGGCTTAAAAAAAAAAAAGACGAGAAATCTGAATCTTCTAAACATATTTCTATTATTACCGATGACATTTGAGTTAGGTCTCATCTGCCTGGCTTGTCAGTCTTCGGGAATCATTTGGGACTATTTTGAGATTGTATTACCCAATATTGTAGCTTAGCCCTATGTTAGTTTACCAAGTCCCTCTCTAGTTACGGTACCATGGCGACAGAGGGACTGGAAAGGGTTATCAGTAGCACTATCTCCAGTTCCTCCCTGGGTGTTTCTCCAACCTGTCCCTTCAGACCTTTATTATTTATTTATTTATTTATTCATTCATTCATTCATTCATTCATTCATTTTTCGTTGTTGATGGACCTTTATTTTATTCATTTATTTATATGCAGTGCTGAAAATCGAACCCAGCACCTCACACATGTGAGGCAAGCACTCTACCACTGAGCCCCCATCTGTTCTCCTTTCAGACCTTTAATCCCACCGCACCACCAGAGCAGCCCTGGTCAAGGTCACAGGTGACCTGTACGTTACTGCCAGCACTTCCCAAGCTAAACCACTTCCCATCCTTAAGACCCAGTGTCCTTCCCTTGGCTCTTAGAGACCTCTTTCTCCCAACCTCCTGGTTCCTTATCATTTTGTTACATTTTGTGTTGGCCTCTGTCCCGACCTCATCACTTCTCTAAACCAACACTGTAGATGATGTCATTTAGTCCTGTTCCCATGGTGACCAAGTGTCAGCTACATGATGATGATTCTTCTGGCCCAGACCTCTCCTCTGAAGTCCAGATTCATATTTCTTGACATATCAACCTTAGCAGGTCTAAAAATGAACTTCTTATTCCCCCAACCGTCTTCTGCATGTAAATAGATTGTAGCCTTATTCTGACACACAACGCTTTGCTCACACCAAAATTGTGCCATTATCCTTGGCTGCTTTTGGTCTCATTTCATATCCAGTGTGTCAGAAAATATGTTTTGCTCCACCTTTAAAAAATAGTCAGTCCCTCATATTTGTAGGTTCCACATCCATGGACTCAACCAAACATGGATGAAAAATATTCAGAAATAAAAAATTGCATCTACACCAAACATGTTCAGACTCTCTTTCTTGTCATTATTTCCTAAACAAAAAAGTAAAACAAAGATTTACATTAGGTTTTATAACTAAAAGAGATGATTTAAAGTACATAGGAGAAGGAGCAAATACTACCCTTTATATAAGAAACCTGAGCGTACATGGGTTTGGCTATCCATGGGAGTCAGGGAACCTTCCTCCCCATGGATACAGAAGGACTGCTGTTTATTTAAAAATCTGACCACTTCTCCCCATCTCTAACCCTCCACCCAGGCCCATCCTAAGCTCTCTCCTGGTTTTCGCTTGGCTTCCTATGGTTTCTTAATTTAGTCTTTGCTCCCTTCTGGTCAGTTCTTACCAAAGCAGTCCTGGTAAGAAATCTCATCTTGTCACACCTCTGCTCTGTCAGCTTCCCAGCTCCATGGGACGTAGGAGGTTCTGCACAAACTGACCACTGGCTGCTTTTCTAAAGTCATCCCTTCCACTCGCTTCCTCGCTTGTTTTCCTCCCAACACAGTAGCTCTCTGCTGTTCTGGACCATATCAACTGTGTTTCCATTTCAAGAAAACGTACTGCTCCCTTTGCCTGGATGTTTCTTTCCCAGAATATCAGCAAAGCCCCCTCCGTGCTTCTTTCCAACATCTTTGTATCAGCAGGGCGCCCAGCTACTATGCATAAAACAACCATCCACCCACTCCCACCCTGCCTCTCTCTGTTCCCCACACCCTGTTTTATTTTCCTCTCTATCATTTGGCACACTCTACGCTACTTGTCCATGAGTTTATCCTTTGTTTTGTTTTGTTTTATTTAGATGTACATGATAGTGGGGTGTGTTCTGACATATTATGCATACATGGGGTGCAACCCATTACAATTTTGATTCTGTTCTTGTAGTTGAACATAATGTGGAGTTACACTGGTCATGGATTCATATGTGAGCATAGAAAAGTTATGTCCCATTCATTCTACTGTCTTTCCTGTTTCAACCTCCCCCTTCCCTTCATTCCTCTTTGTCTAATCCAATGGATTTCTATACTTCCCCTCCCTACCCTCCCTTATCTTGAATTAGCATATGCATATCAGAACATACAACCTTTGGTTTTGGGGGATTGATTTATTTCACGTCCATTGTGTATACATACCACATTTCCTTTATGCATTCATCTGTCGAAGGGCACCTAGATTGGTCCCGAAGCTTGGCTATTGTGAATTGAGCTGCTATAAATATTGATGTAGTTACGTCACTATAGTATGCTAATTTTACATCCTTTGAGTATAAGCCAAGGAATGGGATAACTGGGTCAAGTAGGGTTTTCATGTCAAGTTTTCTGGAGAATCTCCATACTGCTTTTCCAGTATTGGTTGTACCAGTTTGTAGTCCCACCAGCAATGTATGAGTGGACCTTTTTCCCTACATCCTCACCAACATTTATTGTTACTGGTATTCTTGATAATTGCTATTCTGACTGAAGTGTAGTTTTAATTTGTGTTTCCCTAATTGCTAGAGATGTTGAACATTTTTTCATATTTTGAGGGGGCAGTGGGGATTGAACTCAGAGGCACTCAACCAATGAGCCACATCTCCAACCCTATTTTGTATTTTATTTAGAGACAGGATCTCACTGCATTGCTTAGCACCACCTCACTTTTGCTGAGGCTGGCCTTGAACTTGCGATCTTCCTGCCTCAACCTCCCAAGCTGCTGGGATTACAGGTGTGCGCCCCTGTGCTTGGTTTAATATATCTTTCAACCATTCATATTTCTTCTTCTGTAAAGTGTCTGTTTAGTTCCTTTGCCCTATCCTTTGTTCTTCATCAATAGAAGCTGAGTTCTCTTGAGTTGACCATTGTATCACCGGTCTTTGTGATTCTCATAGCATGCCATGAATATCTCTAGAGTATCTGTAATTATACTGATTCTATTGAAATGGATGCAGTGGTGCTGCTGTGTAAATCAGAAACAGCCTTAAGTTTTAACAGATCTCTGATCCTAAAGAACGTATTTAAGGATCAAAATAATAGCTCAGTCTGCTGGGCTTCAGTTGTCATTACGGTGGATGTAAGTTTAATTATCTTGTCCTGTGGAAAAGGGACATTGACTATTATTCTCCTCTTTTGTTAGGCTTGTTATGTAAGTATAATGTTTATATATGAGCAAAGTGGCTATTACAGAAGATAAACCTAAGAGAATACACGGAGGCCTGTAACAGCCACTCTGAGTTGAATCTTGTCTCTCCCACTTTCCTGCAGCCCAGAGCTGGAACCCAACCTGTTTGGTGCATGTTTTGAGGGGCATAGCACCGAACAATGACTTTGCTTGCTAAATTCCTCAGATAAAAAGGCAGCCAGGGGTTTATAGCTTCTCTCCTAGTATTTTTAGTTGGAAGGCCCACATGAGTCATTTTGATCCATCATTTAGAAGGAACCCCTACCTATGAACACAGTGAGGAGGAAAAGGAGCACATGGTGAATCTGGAAGCCCAGGTTGTATTCTGCAGGCAGTGGGGGAGGGGGACCTGTGGACATGAATCCAGCAGGGACACTCTCCTGGCAGTCCCTCCCCAGTCGCCACTCCCAGAGCTGTTCCCACAGGGCCCTGCCTGCTCCAGCCACTCTCAGACATTTATTCTTTATTATCCTGTGGTTGACATCAGAAGTTCCTTTTAAAAGGCATCGCGGAGACTTCAAAAGGACATGGGGGGGACCAGACACCCGTGATGTCTCTTAAATGTGTCTCCAGAAAGTACCCAAGGGGAGTCAAATGTAAGGGTACAAAGAGTCTTTCTGGTCTTGTGAAAGCAGATTAGAGTCCATTTGTCAGGCCCAGCCCTGGAGGTTTATGTCATGAGAACAAGTGCCCCCACACTGTCCTCTTCTTAAAGTCCCTGAGTGCTGGAGACCCAGCAGTTCTGGGGAGAAACTGTGGCTCCATCTTCTCGTCTCCCTCACCCAGACTCCCGTCTGCAGTAGCTCCTTCCTTTCTCACACTGAAAGCAAGAAATGGCTCGCAGAGGTGCACCTTGCACAGATGAGGCTCACCTCACAATCCCTTCGTCCCTTCCCTGCTAGGTAAGAAGCCACCAGATGACCTAGCTTAAAACACTATGACTCTCAGCCCCCGCTCCCTCTTCCCCTCCTGCTCACGCACACACTCTTGCACACTTTCATGAGTGACTTTGGACCTGAGCGCCCACCCCAGGCCCTTGAGAGCTGGGGCTCTTTCCACTGCCCTCTGTCTGGGTTCTCTTTACTCTTGGAACCCCTCTACTCATCTGGCCAGGGTGGGGAAGGACATTCCAGTTCTCATGAAAGGCCAGGGCGTGTAGATGGACAAGACGACCGAGGAGGTTGCCAGCGACCCACACCCTCTGGCACGAGCCTGAGAACACACACTGGGAGCAGCAGGCAAGGCTCAGGAGGGGCAGTGGGCAGTGAGCCAGGGACAGGCCTCAGAACGGAATGGACCCATCCTGTGGCTGACACCCTGTCACTGCCCATGTCAGGCCAACGTCCAACTGGGTTTGTCTGGGAGTGTCTGTGGGGCAGCTGTGATATTTTATATCATCCCTAAGAAAGCTCTCATCCCTATTGAGAGCCCAAAGGAACCAAAGAGGGAACAAATGACAGAATAATTAGCACACAATTGTAAAAGGGAAATTTTAAAACTCAAGTAGTTCACCAACTTATAAAAGGTGGGGACCCTAAAAGCAGTTCAGGAGGATGCTGTTGCTAGCATAAAATCCCAAATAATCAAATCTGTGCAGAAGTAGAGGACTTCAGGTATCCATCTCTATTAGGACCTCTTTAAAAATAAAGTACAATCACCTGTCGACAACATGGACCGCTCACCACTGTGGATGTCAGGAGGTGAAGGAAGTTCTATACCTGGCTTTGATGCTGACATTAGGAAACACCACTCGCCTTTGTGTATCACACACAAATCTGCCTGGGTCAAGAATACAGAGGAGTATATCATTTCTGTCTAAATATTTTTAAAGTCAGGTCTGATTTTAGAATTCTCTCACCTGTCAGTTTGGTGCTGGATCGTGTCATTAAGAAGGGTCCTCTCCAGCCCACCCTGCAGCAGCCCTCCCTCCCCACTTCTGGTTCTACCTTCAAGTCTATTCCACATCCCGGGGGGGGCCCGGGCACATGTGATGATTGTCCCAAACTGCATGGCAGGCTCCTTCCCCATGTCCTGCAAGCAGCACTGCCTTAGTCACCACTCAGTCTTAGGGGTACCTCTACCAATGATCGGGATTGTGGGGAGCAGAGGTTCCTTTGCCAGACTCCTCCTCCACCACACAGTTTAACCCACATCCCATCAGCATTTATATACATAAATCCTTTACTTCCATCAAATCAGATCACAAAGATTTAGGAAAGTTGTTCACTTCTAGCAAAACTGACATGGATTTTATGTTTTCAGATCCCATGGGAGATAGAGTGATTTTTGGTTTGCATATCTGTTTGTTTTAAGCTTCAAAATGAAGGCTAGTGAGATATGGATTTCTCCAAACTGCCCACACAGTATTCCTCACCATTTTCTGAAAAAGTGTTGGGCCTGACCCTCAGACCCCTAACAGGAAACTGAGAAATGTCTACCCAGAGAGGAACGGCAGCTCACTGGGTTCCCGCCCTTCCTGACTGGCTATATTTCCAACTTTATTGCCTTCTGCAGTAGATCTGGGGAATAAAATAGCAAGGAGTCAAATTTGAGTGTTCTGAATCTCTCAATGGCTGCATGTGACATTACCCAGACTTTAAGGTCTCCTGAGGTACGTGGGTGGGTACACCCAAACGCCAGCAAAGGCCAGCGATTTGCAGACGGATGAAAAGTGCATCCCCCAAATGCTTCCTGAGATGCTAAAAGGGGAATGATTTCCCTGGGAGTCATAGGCTGCCGGGGACTACACTGGTGGGACAGGATCCATGCAGAGCTGGGCATTGAGGCACAGTTCACAGGAAGGGTGAAGGTGTGGAGCCGAGGAATGACACTAGAGAAGAAAAGAGGTGGGGAGAGTTGTGACCAAAGAGCAAGACTTTGGGAGGTCCAAGCAGCCTGTATGTGTGACTTTGAAAATGAGTTTGAAATAGGCACCATGTTGCATAACTATAGTCTCAGCTACTAGGGAGGTTCACTTGAGCACAGGAGTTCAAGGCCAGCCTGAGACACATAGCAAGACCCCTTCTCTACAAACATTAAAAATGATGTCATTTGCCAGTAAATGGAGGGAACTGGAGAATATCATGCCAAGTGAAATAAGCCAATCCTGTAAAACCAAAGGCAGAAAGTTTTCTCTAATGTGCGGATGCTAACTGGCATTAATAAAAGGGGTGCTAGGGAAGAATAGAATTACTTTCTATTAGGCAGTGGGGAGTGAAAACGGGAGAGGGTATGGGGGTAGAAAGGATCATAGAATGAATTAGACATTATTTCCCCCATGTGCACATATGATTACACAACCCATGTAACTCTACATCGTGTACAACCAGAAGAATGAGAAGTTATACTCCATTTGTGTATGATGTATCAAAGTGCATTCTATTGTCATGTATAACTAATTAGAAAAAATAAAAATAAAACAAAAACAAAAATAATTAAAAATTGGGCTGAGGTTATAATTCAAGGTAGAGTACTTGCCTAGATGTGTAAGATTGTGAATTTGAGTCCCAGCACCACAAAAAAAGAAGTTAAATAATTTTTTAATTTAAAAAATAAAAATGAGTTTGAGAAAGTAAAATGTTGATCCTGTGATTTGGAATCCCACAGGTACAGGTCTTCTGATGTTTGTTTACAATATTTGTTGTCCAAGGATAGCTTTGCATTTTTGTTTTGTTTTGTTGTGTCATTAGCTTGACTTAATAGTGTAAAGGAGGCACTCCTATCTCCCTCTACCCTGAACATGTCCTCTGGAAACTCTTGGTGATCCTGAGTTTTGTGCCTTAGGGTATAAAAAAAATCATCACATTAACACTTTCTGAACCCTTTCTCCCCCTACTTGAGGACCAAAGAGGTTGCATCTTTTCAAGCATCATAATTTTCTCCCCACTAGTAGAAAATCAAAGAAGTTCTTAGCAATTTAATTCATGATACTATATGTTGGTGGCTTTTAAAAAGTCTACATGTATCAATATTAAAAACTAGCATTTCATAGCACAAAAACTTTTCTAAAGATATTTTCATTTATCTGCAATAGTTGTTAGTTATTACTGTGTAGAATCCTAATACTTATACAGAGAAAAAAAATTTTAGATGAGCTCAGACTGTTTCTCACTAATGTCCATAATCTCCATGCCTAAATTTGCTCATCGTTGTGACCAAAGAAACCATAGGATATATAAATGTCCTAGGTGAAGTGGCAATCACCTTTAAAAAAAAAAAAAAATCTTTCTGATGCTGAGAAAAGATGCATTGGAAAATCTGTGTAATTCTTACTGTGTGTGTGTGTCTGTGTGTCTGTGTGTGTGCGCGTGCGGTGCTAGGGATCCAACCTGGGCCTCAGATGTGCTAAGGAGGTTAGGGAAGTGCTCTGCCACTGAGCTGGACCCACAGCCCAAGTTACATTTTTTCATATTCCTAAAAGGCCAGTTGATTTTCTGATTCCCTCCTCCCCCAAACAAGAGTATTGTACTTTTACCCTTTTGTTATTATCTTTTTTTAAAAAAATCTCATTCTTCCCTTTGTGGCCTTTACTCTTTGCTTTGTGTTATAGAATTTCAACACCTTCTGTTTTATTACAAACCAAAGAAAACTCCCAAATTCCCACAACTTCATTCAGGTTTGAGCTCCCAGGTCAGATTATGGGGATCCGTGAAAGGGGCACTATTAAAACAGCAGCATTACTTTGACATTCTTTTTTGTTAAAATGATTTTTCTTTAATTTGTTGACTGAAAAAAAGGAAAAAAAAACACAGAAAACAGCAATATGGTAGATATTACAAAAGTAAATGGATGCCAACATCTGTTTATGATTGGAGAGGCAGCTGAACATGATGGGCAAGATCATTAGCTAAGTGAATCACCCACATGATTTCTCTTTGCCTCCGTTTTCCTCATCTTTGAAATGGGGATAATAGTAGTGACCTCATAGAGAAGATTTGGTGAGTTAATACTTGCAAGAGGGTTTAGATAATTCCCTGGCATATAACAAGTGCTATGTACATTTTTTGTCAAATTTTGAAAAAGAAAATGTTTCCAGGATTATTTCAGGCGTAAAGTATTTTAAAACTCCATATCCTTTCATTTCTCTTCCTTCCCCAGAGCTAACCACTTGCTGAAGTTGGAGGGATAATTGATAGGAAAATTTTGGTATATCTGCTCTATTTGCTGTACTCATACACAGTTTTATGATACACATTGTTGTGTGTATCATAAAACTTTACTTAAATGTATCATAAAACTTTACTTAAATGGATAGTACCACATGCATCCTTTTACAATAAAGTTTCTATGGTGACTCAGCATTATTATTTTCTTTTTCAATTTATCCGTGTTGGTAGATATGATTCTACTCCACTTGTTACTGCTGTTTACTATTTTATTCTACAAATAAGCCACTACAAAGAAATCACTGACAAATGGTTCTGCAGTGAGTATCCTGTAACAGGGCCCACTTTTGAGATTTTCTCTATATGGACAGCTTAAAGACATAGCCAACTATGGGATGCATGTCCTTAACTCTCCCAGGTGTCCCAGAGAGATTGTGCAAATTTACTCTCACCAGCAAGAAGTGACAGGCACCACTTTCCCATATGTCCCCACCAATACCTGAAGCTCTTACATTTACTGATTTTTGCCTCTGTGATGGGCATAAGATAGCGAGTCACTCTTTTTATTTGCATTACATTTTAAATTCCTAGTGAGCATTTTAAAGTTTATTCGCCTTTGGGGGTTTCTTCTTTGAATTGCCTATTCGTATCCATCTTGGGATATCCATTATTACCCATTTCTATTTTGCTGTTTTCCTATTGATTTATAAGTCATCTCTAATTATTCTGAATACTAATCCTACGTCAACCATGAGTGCTGTAAATATCTTCTTTTAGAATGTGATTTGTCTTCCTTATGTACAGCGTCTTTTGTAGTATAAAATATTTATTGTAATGTAGGATAATAAAGCAATATTTTGTTCTGTGGTATACGATTTCTGTTCCCTTTAAAAATTTTTTTCACTATGCCAATGAGCTAGGAGACAACACCATGTATTTTTCTTCAGTTTCATAGTTGGCTTTCTCACATATAGATCTGTAGTCCATCAGGAATCTTATTTTACCTATGATGCAAGATAGGGATGTATTTCTTACTTTTCCCATATGGAGAACCAATTTTCCTGACATCATTTATTGAATAGTCATTTCTCTATGGATTTGTAGGACCAGCCCTGTCCTGTATCAAGCTCTCATAATAACTCTTTTTCTAGGCCCTGTGTGTCATTCCATAATCCTATTTGTTCTGTGCCAAAACCACAATGTTTTACTAGTGTTGATATCTGGTAGAGCAAGTACTCCCACTTATTATTGTTCTTCAGAATTCCCAGATTGTTGTTATAAATGGCATATTTATTTAACTATATTCTCTATTTTCTAAAATAGTATCCACCTTGCTGTTGATTTCATGCATTGATCTTGCATCATTAGTCGTATTGACTCCTTATGGGTTCTAATGATACCTTGCGGTTTTCCTTGGAATCTCTATTGTATCACCTGTGAACAATATCATTTTGTTATCCCTTTCTAATCCACATGCCTTTTATTTCTTTTTCTTATATTAACTGTGCTAGCTCTCTCTTTCCATGAAGAATTTATACAAATTCTGAATTTAAAGTCCAGGCTTCTATATTTGATCATTAAGCAGTATGCTTATTTGAGATTTTTTCATGGATACCTTTCACCAAGCCTTCACAGGTGAGGAACACTCTCCTCAATTCTTGGGTGTATGTGTCGGGGGGTGCTAAGGGTGGAACTCAGAGTTTCATTGACCTGTATCCCCAACCCTCTCTAATTTGCAGATTACTGTTTTGTCTTTTAAATATGATTTTGTTGGATTTTTCCTAACATTTGTTTGACTCTGTTAAGATTATTGTATAGTATATAGACATGTTTAGAATATATATAGAAAAGAGGTGGCCAAAAAGGATTAACATATTTGTAGTTTACTATAACTGTTCACACTTTTTGGAGAGGTGCTGGGGATTGAACTAGAGGCACTCGACCACTGAGCTACATCCTCAGCCCTATTTTGTGTTTTATTTACAGACAGGGTCTCACTGAGTTGCTTAGCACCTCACTTTTGCTGAGGCTGGCTTTGAACTCAAGATCCTCCTGCCTCAGCCTCCGGAGCCACTGGGATGACAATTGTGTGCCACCTCCCTCGCATTGTTTACATTTTACAAATCTATGCTGTTATCAAAGAAGCATTCCATATTATTCTATAAAACTCGTAGGGTTTGTGGTGTAAGTTTCATTTGACTGTGGTCCTATAATAGATCATGAGTTTAAAGTGGTGTGATGGAGTTCTTTCTCTTCCAACCATAGGCCTAAACCTAATTTCTAGGCCTAAATGTAAACTCAGAAATCAAAATATCAAAAATTAAAATTCAAGGACCTCTATGAATATGCCTCACAAAAAAAAGATCAGTGTATAGTTTTTCTACTTATTTATATTACAGAAAATACTTCTCGTATTCAGTCATCTTTACCTTCCTACAAGAAACTCTTCTTGGTCATGAGGTATTTTTTCATACATATTTGCTTTGCTCATATAAAAATTCTGAATTGAAAGTCAAGGCTTCTATATTTCATCATTAAGCATTATGCTTATTTGAGATTTTTCGTGGATACCTTTCACCAAGCCTTCACAGGTGAAGAACACTCTCCTCAATTCTTGTGTGTGTGTATCAGGGCGTGCTAAGGGTGGAACTCTATTAAGAGGTTTACATTGAAACTTGAAGTCCTTCCTCATACTATTTGTCTAATATCTGGGTAAATACTAGCCTTATGAAGTGAATTGTTAACAATGATATTCAATTTATCTTACTCTTCACCAAGTTAAGAGAAAATTTAGTTACAGTTGCAGTATACCTGTAATTAGTATATTTTTTTCTACCGCATTTTTTGTAGTGTTTTCTGCCTTAATTGTTGAATAACCTGTAAGACTGAAATGCTGGTTTGGTTGATGTTTCTGCATGTTCTGTTGTGACTTTGCATTTTATTTTATTTTTTTTTCATGGACAAGTTTCATCTCCACATAAAGGACAATAAGACCCATTGAGAATGAAGAGCATCACAGTGCAAAAAAATCAGCATTTGTGTCTTTTTTGTTAAATACATTCATGTCTTTAACACAGCCAGAATTCCAGAAGTCATTAGCTGATTCAAGACAGTTTTTATAGAAATGCCTTGGGATGCTTATTTCAATGGCACTAACATTTCACTTGAGGCCCAATTGTACAAAATAGTTATAGGGTTAAACACTGATATGCCATTACCAAGTCTCAGTGCTGAGAACAAGAATCTCCAAGCAGGACCTCCATCCAGCAACTACTGTCTGTCGGGTTGTTGGTGGAGTAAGACTCTGCCATATTTAACTTCCTACATGTTCATTTCTTTTAACACGCCCTCACAGGTTGTGCCACAGTAATGACTCCTTAAAGTACATTCTAAATTAGAATTTGGCTTAAACTTGCTATTGCCAGGAATCTCCTGATGAGATTTTCCAGAGGACCTCCAAGTTCCACATTATAACGAATAAAAGATGAATTAATTAAAAGACTTAACAAAAGTCTTATGTTGCCTTAAATAGCAGTTCTCCTAGGGAGATAATAATGGGTTGATTTAATCCTTTTTAGAAACTGTAGCAAAGGTTTGGTGTTCCTCAACTGAAGACAAAGACAGCAAAATCTAAGAGTAAGGTGATTGCAAAACCAGAGTTTCCAGACTTTCCATGGAGAATAAAATTTCTACACTTTCTTTCTCCCAAGGCAACTGTCACTGTTCTGCTTTGTCACCTACTTGAAAAGCTGTTCCACAGGAAGGGACTTAGGCACGTAGGTGTCCTCTCTGGACAGAATGCATCTTGGAGGTTTACAGGGAATACACAACCGTCTTCAGCTTGCTGCTGTGTTTGAAGCAAATATCATGTTCTATTAAGGGGTTTACATAGAAACTTGAAGTCCTTTCTCATACTATTTGTCTAATATCTGAGTAAATACTAGCCTTATGAAGTGAATTGTTAACAACAATATTCAATTTATCTTACTCTTCACCAAGTTAAGAGGAAATCTAATTACAGTTGCAGTATATGTGTTAGATGTGAACTGCTAACTTCCAAGGAATAGTGTCATTTATGGAACCACTGTAGGGGTTAAAACACAGAAAGTGGCCAGAAAACCCCTCCTAGAAGAAAGGAATTGTGATTCTTTTGTTGCCACTGTGTTCCCAGTTCTTCACACAGACCTGGCACATGATAGGACCTTATCTAGCCAATGAATGAAGTCATTTCTACAGTCCCAGTAAGTTTACATCATAAGACTCTTAAATAGTCTCTTTTAAAAAAATATTTTTAGTTGTAGATGGACACAAGACCTTAATTTTGTTTATCTATTTTTATGTGGTGCTGAGGATCAAACCTACTGCCTCACATAGCTAAACAAGCACTCTACCACCAGGTCACCACCCCACCCCTTGAACAGTCTCCTAAGGATGCCCTACTGTGATAACTACACTCTAGAAGCTTTTGCTTAAATACCAGTATCTTCCCCATTCAGATGCCAATTTACATTCTTGCTCCCTTAACTTAAAGGTTTTATTTGAGCTGCCTCTCTTGATCCTTATCTCTGGCTTAAAAAAAAATTACCCAGTTAACTGAATAAGATTCCCAGTTGGCCGGTCTTTTCAGATGTGTGGAAGTTATCTTTTAAGCACACTTATTTTAGAAAGAAGATATAGAAAATCATAAAGTGTGGGTGTACTGATTGCCCAAAGACAACTCTTCTTAACATTTTGGTATGTAGTCATCAAATTGGTGGGCTTACCATGAAGCTAATGTCACCAAAGTTCATACTATGTAACTTTTCATTCTTATGATCCTCAAAATTTTAGGTTTCAGCACCTACAAAACCTGGATCTATCACTGTTCTCCATGATGGTTATTAATTGGCTTTTATAAATGTAGTTCCTTTCCATTTTATAATATGCTTTTCCACTTAATGAAATATAAATTTTTGTTCATTGTCACATGCTTTTAGAATCCCTTTTAAAAACAGTGTAGCGTTCCAGTGAATAGATCTATTAAGATAATCGATTTACTAAATTACTTCCCTATTTTTGGACAGAAACTTCCCCACCCCTTGTATTGTACTTACAAATTTGCTTCATTTAACATCCTGCTTTGTGCCTAACTGTATAAAAGTTGAGTTACTGGCTCAAACTAAATGTGTATTTGAGGGGCTTTGAATATATATCCACAAATAGCCCTTCAGAAAAGTAGTATCAATTTACTTTCCCAACAGTGATATATGAGAATACCCATTTTCCTAACTCTTATCTAAGCTATTGTATTGTAAAAACATTTGCTGATTTCATAGATATAAAAAGCTGTCTTGTCTTTTAATTTATCTTTTTTTTTCTTAAGTGGAAAAATAAATCCAGCAAGAGCTCTATATATTTAGGGCATTAGC
Organism: Urocitellus parryii; assembly: GCF_045843805.1. Lineage (NCBI taxonomy): Eukaryota > Metazoa > Chordata > Mammalia > Rodentia > Sciuridae > Urocitellus > Urocitellus parryii. The sequence goes on from NC_135539.1 coordinate 65,831,248, forward strand.
TAGATGCCATTGGTAATGCAAACAGTAATTTGCATAATCAGCAATTGGATTCAGAGAAATTAAGGAATTTAGTTCATTTGGAATTGTCACATTATCTGCCTGCAGAAGATGCCCTTTAGAGGAAATTGTATTGCCATTCCAGAAGGCAAGCGTACATCATATTAACTTGACCACGTTACAGAGAGAATTGAATTTATTTTAACTAAAGATAATTGAGCATCTACCAGGTGCTTAACAGTCTACTCTATATTACCATCCAATGAGGGAAACCGACACATATACAACTAACTATTGCAGAATTAAAAGCCATGCTGGCAATTTCAACAAAACACAGTGTGAACACATATGTGAGAGGAAATTAATTTTCTAACTCATAATGGAAAAGTGATGAGGGAGGGGTTGACGAAGCTCGTGCAGAGGAGGTATGTGTGATGTGCGTGTCAAGCAAAGAAGTGGCGAGAGGGCCATCACCAGTCAGGGGCACAGCACCTGGTGCAAATATTCATGGCAGGATACCCAAGGAAGGTGGGATGATTTGGGGTCATAAGGCTGGAAACTGAGGGGCCACACTGTGAATTTCCTTGGATATCTTAAGAAAGAGAAGATTTCCTGCATTGTGGAAGTAATTCTGAGATTCAAGTCAATAAAAATATACAGACACAAGCCTGAAGGACCTGCCAGCTGCATTTTGTTTTAGTGTGACTTAGAGCTTTTGCTGAAATCCACGCTGCCTTCGCAGTCATCAGCGTGGGAGGACACTGAAGGACCAGGCTTCTCAGAAGGACTCCAAGTGCTGGGAGCTTCATTCAGAACCCTGATGCAGCTTTCCGAGCTCTCTGCCTCCCCAGAGCCCCACCAACCCACCTGGCGGGTGGATTGTTTTTAACCAGGGGTTGGCATTTCCTTCAGTAGAGTTAGAGACAGGAGATCGCTGCCACCTTCATGGCTGTTCATTCAGAGACTGGAGAGGGGCAAAGGGGGATTAAGAAAAGACACACAAACATTTAGAGAGAAAGGTGGGATCAGGTGGGTACTCTCCTCTGATGGAGGAACAGTGACCCAGAGCTGGCTCCGCATGGTTATTATATAGGTTTTATCATCCAAAGTTTATATTGTGAGAAAGTTTCTGGAAAGCAGGTAGACTTGAAGGTCACAGCACAGGTGAGCCATTATGGTTACCTTGCTCTGTTCAGAATCTTCTGTTCTTAGGAGACAGTGTCTGCAACTCAAGATTAAAACAGACATCTCTGGATGTTTGCCCAGAGAGACCAAGGGCCGCTCTGCCATAGCAACTGGGGAATGTTAACCCTACACTCATGTACAGAAAAATCCCAGTGCAAGTGCACCACAACCTCAAGATAATCAGACACCCTGATTTACATCACCACTCCCCACAGGAGATAGCTTCCTGAACGGCCCTGCTCATGCCCCAGCATCTTCAACTCATGGTCAGTCTAAGTGTGAGGACTAAAGTTGTTGAGTGGAAGGATTGGACAAGGTTAAATGCAGAATTTCAGAAGCAGCATGCCTCAAGGGAGAGGTACTGGTTCTGTGGACTGACAGAGTTGGATATATTTCTTAGTAAAGTGGCTGTAACTTTTAGGCAAGTTGCTTGATTGGCCCTTCAGAGCTTCTATTTCCCTATCTGAAATAGTAGCCTTACTAACAACTTGACGAGGTGCTATGCTGATGGAATGAAATAATGCACCCTATATCTGACATATAGTAGGCATCCTAAAAAAGCATTTCTTTATCCTCTTCCCTTCCTCATAAAAAGGGAGGTTAGGATCCAGACTCCCTCCGACATCCTCTGAATCTGGAGCAGCCAGGACTAACTTGGAGAGAGTCTGTGCCAAACACGCTGAATCTCTAGAAACCATGTGGGTTTTAGCTTATCAGTGTGCCAACAAAACGCCACTGTATATTAAGAGAATTCCTTCTGAGTTTAAGCATTTCTAAATACCTTTCCTGAATCGAGTGTGAAAAGACTGCTCTTCTCTGTTTGTAAAGGCATCTCTCCCATCCGCCCCAGATTTTCACGTTCTGTAACTGGACGTGTGTACCCAGCTGACATCTGAGCCAGCCAGACCTGAGGTAACTAGAGTTGAGACCCCCATTTTTTTTCCACTCCAGAGCTTACAAATTCTATTTCAAGCACACACACGTACAGAATGCAGATGTGGGGATGAAAATCAGGCCCTTTGGGGCAGTGAGGCTGTGACATGAAACTGGAGTGAGACCATAAATGGCTCATCAGCAGTGGCCTCACCCTAGGCCTAGCGGGGCCCAGACCTCAAAGCGGTTTTGGCCTTTTGATATAGCATTAGCAATCGCCTGGGACAGTGGCCACACCTCCCATTTGGGGCAAGACATTGCACAACCTGTGATTTAGACAGTCTAGAAAGATTTTCTCTGTACTCCGAGGAATGTGGAACCACGTGGAAATTCTGGAGAACTCCTTTCCCTGAGGAAGCTGAGGGCCAAAATTAGGATGGGCAGAGGGGAAATGGAGCTGCTTATGCCTGCCCGGCACAAGAGGATTACGCTGGTCCAAGAAATTGCCACTTCAGAATGTATTCCTAATGAGAATACAAACCAGAGGCAAGGCTGTTTGGCAGTTGACATCACCTAACAAAACCTCTTACAGCTCACCCAGACTGCATGTGACATCCCCCCTTGGATAACTAATAATTTATTCGTTCACTCAACAAATATTAAGAAACTTACTACCTGAAACTTACTACTATCATAGGTACAATGGACAACAACAACAAAAAAAATGTTTTTTTTTTAAATCTCTGATCTCATGAAATTTACATTCTAGGAAGAAAAACTAACAGTAAACAACATAAATAATTAAAATGTAAATTATCTATTTACCTCAGATTCTCAAAGGTGTTGCTATCGTCTTGGTTCCTGGTTGCTGTTCAGAAAGCTACCACTTTTCTGATACCAGTGCCTCCTAAGTGACTTTGTCCCCGCCTCTGGGAGATTTTACAGCCCTCTGTTTTTTCCTGTCATCTCTAGTGTCTCATCGACAAGCCTAAATGCATGTTAGGGCATTTCATGAATGCTTTAAATCTTCCGTCTTGTACTTCAGTTTGTGAGAGAAAAAAGAAAAAAAAAAGAAAATTCTTGGATTATTTTTTGGGGAAATTCTCTTTTTCCTGATCTCTTACCCAAAGCTCTCTTATTAGGACTATGATGCTCTGATGTCATTCTCTATTTTTCTTATTATTGTGCTTCTCCCTTTCTCATCCCTTAGATCTGTTTGCTCTACTTTCTAAGATTCCATCAACTTTTTCTTCTTCACTGAATTTTTATTTCTGCTGCACGGTTCTCCAAGTGTTCCCCTGTGCCTGAACTGCCTCGCCTCACAGAGTTTCTGTTTCCTGTTTACAGCCATTGATAAATACCTGTGAATCCCTGTGAGTCTAAATGTATGGTGGAGACGTAGTCATACCAGCTGCAAGTTTTTATATATGGCACTCCACATATCTCATGACCAGACGACATCTAAATATCATGTTCAAAAATCTGTTGGTCACCTTCTTCCAGGCCACTCAGTTTTCTAGGGGGATCCTTCAGTTTCCTGACTGGGGTTTGAGCCCCTTGGCTAGCATTCTCCCCTGGGCCTGGGCGTCCTGAATCCAGTCTTTGGATGGAGCTCCTCAGTCTTCTGATGTGAGTGCAATGAGGAATTCCTTGGCTGAGTAGTGTGGAAAGGGAGAGGTGGACATCTTGCCACGAACTGGGGAAGAAAAGAGTTCAACCAGGCCTCATGCGTTCAACTCACTGTTCCTTCCTATCTTTTACTTGATTTCTGTGGCCCTGGATGTTGTAGGTCAAGTTCTTCCCTTAAAGATGTAGGTGTCAACTTTGTCTCAAATGCTATGATCATCAAAGTTAAGGGTCTTATTCAAGAGCACACAGCCATTTTTTCTCTCATCTTTGTCATTGTGGATTTATGTCTTTTGGATTCCTCATTGCCATTTTAAATGGAATTTCTGAAGGAAGTAATAAATTTGTCTCATGAACTGCCATGTTTATCTAGGCGTCGCTCTATTCTCTTATCACTCTCTCCTATTAAGGCTTAGCCAAGTGGTGGTCCACCCTCGGTAGGATCTCACAAAGATTCACATTCAGTGTTAGGGTCTTAGATATCCTATTTCAGGGATGTGTTTCTGAATAACAAATGACCATAAAACATAGTGACTTGGAACAATGGCAGTCATTTATTTGTTTATGATTCTGCAATTTGAACAGCATTTGGAGGGAGCATCTCATTTCTGTTCCATGTGGCATCCGCTGGGATAGCTCATTCACATGACCAGTCAGTAGTTCTGGCTATAAAATGAGTGCATACCTGGAGCCAGGAGGACTCTGGTTCTTTGTGTGGCCTCCCGCAGGTGTGCCTTGGTTGAACTCCTGGAAGTGGATCCCAAGGTGCAGCTCACCTAGAGGAAAACCTCTAGTGTGCAAACACATATCAAATTTTCATTCTGCATCACACTTGCTAATAATGTTCCCATGGCCAAAGCAAGTCACAGGGCCAAGCCCAAAATCAATGTGGAAAGTGACTACACTCTATAGGGGAATAAAATACTAAGAAATGTGGTTCACTGGGGACCACATACCCCTTGAAATTGTATCATTCTGTGATTCAGTCCTGTGTTTCTCTTTGTGTAATGGACTTTTTCCCATTTTATTTATGAAATGTTGCTGTGTCCAATTCTTTTTTTGTAGCTAACTTAAGATGGTACAAATATACAGTAGGTATATATTAAGACCACAGAAATATGGTAGCATTTCCACTAAAAATGTTTCTGAATGGACTACAAAGATTTAAGCTCTGTAGTTTACCCTTTGCTATAATGATTATGTTCCTGGTTAATGAAAGACATGGAAAAAATAACCCTAAGGGATTAGGTCCTAAGTATACCTTCCAAAGGAATTAAATGCTACCTTTCACCTTAGGCTAGTCTAGGTCAGTTCTTTATCTTTTTGGTTTTAAAACAGTGGTTAATTAGCCTCCTTAATACCTGCCTGGACTCCAAAAAATAAAAGCAGATGCTTATGTGATAACCAGATAGTGCATTCCTTGGAAATTCCAAACATATATTCCTTGTCACATGCTTTTCAAGTTTGTCAAGAACATCTGTAAGTGAAGTAGGACAGACACAGCTTAGCTTGTGCTTCAAGTCCTCTAAGTCTGACTAATAACCATGCTCCTTTTGCACGCAGGGGTTCTCTATCTCCAGTACGGAGATGAAACCAAGCAGCTCAGGATGCCGAATGAAATCACAAGTGCAGACACGATCCGTGCTCTCTTTGTAAGTGCCTTTCCACAGCAGCTCACCATGAAAATGCTGGAGTCGCCCAGTGTCGCCATTTACATCAAAGATGAAAGCAGAAATGTCTATTATGAATTAAATGATGTAAGGTAAGTAGTTATGTCATTTGAGGGTTTTTTTTTGGTGGGGGGAGGGGGCGTCTTCCATGTGTTGTATTTATGGTTTGTTTCTCTCCACCATATGGTATTTAGAGGGTCTTTTATCTCATCCCAGTGAAGAAAGCAACAGCCATTATCATGATTGGCAGGATCATTCACCCAGGTGTGAATTCACTCTCTGGCTTTCCACAGTTCATTTGCAAGGCATAGTTTATAAAGATGGAGGCAAAAGACTTTTGCATGGATCTTTGAGTGTGACATCAGATCTTTCAGTGTGATAAATCAGAAAAGAACATTAGAAATGATCCAGCCCACCATTTCATCTCAAAGTCAGGAAAACCAAGGCCCAGAGAGTTGGTGGAGAAACTTGGTGAGAACTGAAAGCAGTACTCAGGACTAGAAATTTCCAAACTCCCTCTCAAGTGCTCTTTCCCCTGTAGACAGAGACTGTGGCTGTTTGGAGTAATGATCCTACTGGGTCATGATTTACAACTAACAAGTTAAAATACAAGCAGTGGCTCACCTTTATTGCCTAAAAGAAATGAGACTGCAAAGCATTCTCACTTTCCATTTGTTTCTTTGAGAGTGTCCTTTACCCAAGAGTCTCACTTTCCAGGAGGGCTTTCTCCAGGACACCCAGATGGATGTATTCTAAAACTAGACTACGAAGATTCATGGTACTGTAAATGGCAAAAAAACAGAAGCATCCTATTGGCTGCAGTGGTGGAGTATATGGAACAGAAGGGACTCTTTTGAACTATTCTATTCAAATAACCTGAGAAACAGGACTTACATCACTAATATGGTGGCCTTTACCTATTGTAGAACTCAAGAGATTATTTAGTGGATAATCTGGCCCTTTCATTTTATGGAACCAGAATCACAGATAACATCAAAGTTAAGGGTCTTATTCAAGAGCACACAGCCAATTAAGCACTAAGCCCCACCCCAAACCTGGCTGTCGACATTCTCAGATCATCAAGGGCAGAACTTGGGGTTTTTGGATCCTCGCCCCGTGGTGGTAGCAAGCTCTCCTGTTTTGTTATCTTGGAAATAACAAGTACCACTTTTTAAAATATGCCTTTAGAGGACAGTAAATGTAAACCGATAAATATCTAACAATGATCACAAATGACATATTTAGTATTGTGCCAAGATGAATGAGTAGTTTAGGGCTTTCAAAGTTTGACACATGCCCTAAGGTATAGGTGCTACCTATTACACAACCTTCCTGCTTTTTAAAAACGGTTTAAATATTCATGAGTACCAGAACATTCATGCTTGTTTTCAATATAAATTATTAGTCAAGCTATCACCAAAACTTTTTTTTTTAATTTACAAAGCATAAACTTAAAGCTGAAATAATCACATTATGTTTGAAGACTGTTTGCAATAATATAATCCCATGTAGTATTTTTACATGGACATGACATTTTATAACAATCATATTTCCACACTTAGAGGCATGGAGGGATGCTGTAATAGGAAGTAGGTGTGAAACTAAGCACTCTTGATTATGGAGCTTAGGGCTAAGGAGAGGGTTGTAGACGATTGGAGCTCACTGTCTTGCAGCCTATGGGAGGATTGCCACAAGTCTATTTCCTAGAGCCTTTCGCAAGCCTCAAAATGTGATTCATTTGGTTCTTGTTTGCATTATTTGGGAATGTTGGAAAGCGGTTAACAAAGAGAAATACGAGAAGGACTAGGAGGAAACAGGTCATGGCCCTCCTTGCAAATCCATTTGGTAAGATTAGTGAAAGTAGCACTTGAAGGGCAGTCACTTTAAACACTATCATTCCCAGTGATGCTTACATTTTATGATCACAAAAATGATGATCTTTTTGATCTTTAAGCTGCAGTACTGATAGCCTGATTTTTTTAAAATCTCATTTAAAAAGCTTAAGTGGAAAGTCATTGATTTGTAAATTTTCTATAATTTTACTTCTCAGCTTCTTTGATTTAAATATTTAAAAAGACCTAAAAGTGTTCAAGCAGAGAAAAATGCTTTTGTTGGATGATGAATATAATATTTATGCTAAATGATCACATATATATCCTTCCTGAGAATCATTCTCTCTCTCTCTCTTTTTTTAAATATAAAAGATGGTTCAATTCTATTTCATTTGAATGATAGAAGAAATTTTCACCATAAGCATTATTTTAAGACCAAAAAAAAAAAAAGTATCACATAGGTTCTAACTGAAGACAATGGCTTTAATCTAAACTCAAGGCAAATTTCATGTCACCTCCTGAGTACTTTTGAAGCAAGAGTGTATTTTCTCACCATTTGGCTTATTTCATTATGTGTTGGGTTCTGTGTATTTTCCTTCCGGGAATGCTGCAGAGTTCAGGTCAGAATACTGTGTTGTAAATGTCACCACCATAAATGCAATCTGGCCTTTTACTGTTGGTTCATCTCAGATGAACATGTTTCTAAATTAATCATAAGCCAAGCTCATGTATTTTCAAAATATCTTTACAGTTGCAGTAAGTCTTTCTCACCAGTGAGGTTTGCAGTTTCTCCACATCGTCACACATGACTTCTACCTCTAGCCAGAGGGTGCCGTTCCTTTAGTGAATGCCCAAGGCCTTGCCCCTGCGACATTCCCCTTCTCATTAACTGAGCCCCTTTCAATAGCAAGGGCTGTATGCTCCCCATTAACTGAGCCCCTTTCAATAGCAAGGGCTGTATGCTCCCCTCAGCAGACTTCTAACGAGCTCCTTGAAATGTGGAACAAGTGTGCAAGCTTGGACTAGTCCTTGCTTCAAAGTAATGACTGGCAGGTATTTAAAGAAGAAGAGCAGGACCAGTCCAAGAATCCTCCACTTCACTTAAAACCAAAACATAACCCAGTAATCCCAGTGATTGCAATCAGCCCATTAAATGTATCGCTGCACCTGGGAGAAGGTATTTGTCCTCCTGCACACATTTTTCTGAGTTTGCCCCAGCCATCACTGGAGTGGAATCACAGGGTAGACAGGGATGAAGGGACTTTGGATGGCCCTTCCAAGACTTTACAGGGTGAAACAAGGACTTCGTAGACATTCATGTGCTCTTAAATAACTTTAAGGTAGGCGCCAAGCAAGGTACGAGATTTCTGTCTTTTGCTTGTGGAATGACTCATTGGCTGTAAGTGCTAGGTTTAGAAGGAGAGAAGAATTTATCTGCTGCTATTCCTCTATGGCCCATGATTCAATTTGTAGGAAAGTATTTTTTAAAACCCACTGTGGAAGAAACAAATGCACTGTAAAGATATTAATTTAATTAATTTTGGTACTTTTTTAAGACTGCATATAACATTTTTATTTTCTTTGCCGAGCATGTTTGTAGACAAAAAGAAAAGAAAAAGAAAAAAGGCATTTGTGTGTGTGTGTGTGTGTGTGTGTGTGTGTGTGTGTGCGTGTGCACATTCATTAGATAAGCAGCAAACCAGGTGTTTGGGCAAAGTAAACGATTAAATATTTAAATATTAACCGAATCTCTTTGAACATATTGTAAACGTTGGAATTTTATTGTTTTTGAAAGCGCTAGTTTTCCACCCTCAAAATCTTAAAAGAAAGTTCTTGTTACCTGATATTTATGGGTGGAGAGCTACACTGAAAGAATAATACTTGCCCGAGGAACGAGACAAAGAAAGAAAAGCCGAAGTCGTTTTTCTTCTTTTCCTTATTTATATTTGCCTATTTTATGGTGAAAGAACTTTTTGTGTGGTTTCTGGTAGACACTGCCAGATTGTCTGTTCATGGCTTTTACCTGATCCTGCAGAGGAAATGGCCAGAGTCAGGCTTCTTTCATCTGCCATAGTTTTTGATGTTTTTGATTCCAGGAACATTCAGGACAGATCCCTCCTCAAAGTGTACAACAAGGATCCTTCACACGCATTCAGTCACACACCAAAAACTGTGAATGGAGACCTGAGGGTAAGCGGCACTGTTCTATTTTTAACTTTTCTTGGTGGGTCCAACCATCTCTTCTTCTTGTTCCTGCTTCTCACATAGTCACACCCCACCACCTGGTTTCATGGGTTCTCCTCTGGTGACTCATTGTTTGTTCCATAGTAGAAAAATAAGATAGCCTCGTCATTTGGGGCAACCAGATTGAAATGGGAGTGTTGTATACCCTAATCCACCTCACCTCTAAGCATGGAGTTTATATTTTATTTTTATCTTGGGCAAGGTGGGGTTTGAACCCAGGGTCTCCCACCTGCTAGGCAAGTTCCATATCCCTGAGCTACACCCTTCCAACCCTTAAGCCTAGAGTTTAGAAAAAGCCTCATTCTAAGAATATCCTGAAAATTTTCTCCTTAATACACTAACTTAGAGGATCCCATAAAATTCACATACAAACAAAGAGTACACATGTTACATGGACAAACTATTCATGTTCTCAGAGTGTGTCTTCCAAGTTCCTCACGTTCTCATTCCATTATTCACCTTCTAATCCAGGACTATTTACTGTTGTACTGTATTTAATATTAGCAAATCTTCTGTGAACCATGTTGTGGGCAAGCACAAACATCTGTGTGATTTAAGAGCTAAAAATCCTCTAGATTTAGATCATCTCAGGAGATCACACAGATATTCACAGTATCTAGGGGTGTTTTGAAGGAAAAAGAAAAAGGAAACTAAAAAAGAAAATTTTAAGATCACATTAATGTAGATCCACCAGGAAGGGATTGAGTTTCTAATAATAATTTTACATTCTTCTGAAGTAAAAATGGGAGGGGAAAATAAAAGATTTGGTTCTCAGCTGCACACCCCATAACCCGCCTCCCTACGCGCGCGCACACACACACACACACACACACACACACAAACACACACATTTAGATGACACCGCACCATTTCATATCATCTTTTCTATGGGTTAGCCTTAGTTGAATGTTGAAGTGTAACTAGAAAGAAAAAAAAAATACTTGCAAAGAAACTCAGGCATGATTCTTTCCTGGAGTTGGAGTGTTGTTCCTGAGTGAGGTGTGCTGTCTGTCTCCTGATAATGCTTGTTGGTTTCCTATTGCCACTAGAATAAATTATGACAAATATAGTGGCTTAAAACACTGCAAATTTATGATCTTATGGTTCTAGAGTCTTTAGACTGACATGAGTTTTGCTGGCCCAATATAAGGGGTCACTAGCAAGGCTTTTCTGGAGAGTCTAGAGAGAATCTATTTTCCCCCTATGTCTTCTAGCAATCATCAACATTGATTTGTAATCCCCTTTCTCCATGTTCAAACCTAGCAAAATAGCATCACTTTGACCATCGGCCTATCTCTAACCTGTTGTCTGCTTTTCAAGACATTTGTGGTTACAGTGGGCCTACACTGTAGTCCAGAAAAATCTCCCTATTTTCAAGTTAGCTGATGAACAACTTTAAACCTCTCTTTCCCAAGTATCCCAATGTAACCACAAGTGCAGGGAGTTAGGGTACAGATATTGGGAGACCACAGTTGTATCTCCTACAAAGAGTATGTGAGTTCAAGACCAAGAAACAAGTCAGGAGGTTCAGTTGAAAGTGCTAGAAGAATCCCTGTGTGATTCTGGATTGGAATGTGAGTAGTGACATGTGGAACCAGGGTCTATGCTTTTGGAGAAAAAGGCCGCTTATATCCTCAAATGCTTTTTTATGTCTAAAATGGTGTGTGAGTAGAACTGAAGTCTGTGTGGCTACTTTGGAAAATCTAAAATTTTGAGGTTCACTTTTAACCAGTTCCACTTCAACTATAAACCAGAGATACATGAAGACAGATTATGTCATGCCAATCATGAAGCATGGATAAATACTACAAGACACTATGCCTTTTATTACTCTTTTTTGGTGACATTCTTAGGAGTCTTTGCCCCTTTGGATATCTTTTTTTTTTGATATGTCTGGCCTTTGAACTGGAGTTCCGTTATGCTTGGAGTTGTTTCTGTTACGTAGAGCCATTCCCAGACAGGCGCCTCACAATTGCCTTTGAGAATCTTGTTTATGGCTGGGAGGACACCTGTTTTAACTCTTAAGCAGATGTGGTGCCTACATAAGGACCTGCTGTGAGGACTGGAAGCATCAAATATTAACCATATGCACAAAGCCTATTAAAATGCACAACTTTTGCTAAGGGTTTCAGCAAGTGGGTCTGTTTTTGTTTGTAGATGAGATGACAACGATCACTTTCTGGGTTATCCACAGCCTACGTTAGACACCAGTTGTTTGTATAAGAAAGTCAACCATTGTCCTCAAATGAGGGGATGACAAATGTTCACCATCCAACACAACAGAAAAGCTTTTCTGTCTCAATAAGACTATTTAGAAATGAAAAAATAGAAACCAGCTCGATGTGATCATGCCTATAGTTTGTAACTTAACCCCTCTTCACAGATTCTCCAAACTTAGAGACATGGAATTCCTTGGGCCTCACCTTTTGGTTCTGGAAGTTAGAATTCTTTTTCCTTTTCTGATGAATGTGTCTGCATTGCTATGAAACTACAGGAAGTTTTGTTGAGCCTTATTTGTAGCCCAGCTCCAAAACCCCATTGTTCATGGTAAAGAACAGAGCTAGGATCAGTTGTCACAGACTAAACCAAGCTGCATGCTGGGTTTAGGGGAGCTGCATCCTCCGTATGTTTGCAATGTAAGCGTGGCCTGAAGGAATTCCACAGTAACCACTTGCATGCGTCAGTCACTGCAGCCCTGCCCCTGATGTCATTAGACTTTACTTGCCAGCCTCTAGAGTCAGCCTGGGCCAGAACTCCCAGCTGCCCACTCCTTACCAATAAACATGCATATGAGAAAGACATTGGTTGGAACAAGTAGAGGGGTAACACCAGCCATGCCAGAACTTTGCAGTGGCCTCGGAGACTTTCCTGAAATGATAAATTTAATATCTTGCCTTTGAACAGAAAGAAAATGTTCAGATTGTATATCCAAAATTCCCAGGCATTTCTCCCAGAGCAGTTTTATGATAGAATGGCGTTCCTCAGGAAGTGTGTTAGACTAATGTATTAACTCTGAGGTTATGGGCCTCAGAGTGTACATGGAATTTATGCTTGGTGGGAAGCATGTGTCTAGCTTTTCATTTAGCATCTAGCTGAGCATTTTTGAGGCCAGGATATCTAATGAGACTTGTGGTTCTCAACTGGATCTGAGCCCACCCGGCTCTGATTTTTGCACACGGGTGCAAATCATCCTGATGTAATTTAATCACATAGCCTTTGTTTATTGCATCAGATGGTAGAGCTGATACTTCAGTTCCCAAGGGATCGAGCTTCCCATATGGAAGGGGATCTTTCACACAAATTATATAGGTACTCACAGGGTTTTTAATTCACAAATATATAACTTAAAATGAACCATTCCATTTTGTGGTTCTCAAATGGTACTGGTGACTTCCTAGTGGCTTTTTCATAGTTTGGGGGCTTCTTTACCTTCTTGTATATAGTCAACATTACTTCCCAAGATTCTTTACTCTCCCTTAATGCTCTCCCTCTTGTCTCCTTCTGTTAATTTCACTTGTCTAGGATTTTTACTTGTATACAGACAACTGCCAGATTTTCATTTAGATCATAACTCCCCAGAATTGACCCTGCATCTTAAATTACTTCCTAATACCCAGATGAGTCACCGCTGCCCAGACCTCTTCTATTTGAACTTTGTGTTTGATGCTGAGGAATGGTCTCCTTAGAAACCATGGGCTTCCATTACATCGCCATGTCTGGATTCCTTCCCTCCATTCAAACACCCCCCAGCCTCCTTTATTCACTAGTGTTTCTTCCTCCCTTTTCCCCCTAAATGATCTCCAGTGTGTTCCCGCAGTCTTTACCAGTTTGGAGATTTTAGTTTTTATTTCTTTTGTCTGTTTTCTGAACTTTTGCACTTGTAGTTTTTATTTTACTACTGATTTAATTATTGCATCCATATGGATGACCCTTAAAACTGTATCCTAGTTCTTCCATCTCTAGAATTCAAGACCCAAATGTTCAACTTCTATGTGGTTCTTTTCATACTGATATTCTTCTAGCATTTCAAATGTATCCCATTGAAGAAAAAATCACTGTTTTTTTTTCCTCCAAGCCTTTATCCTCCTTGATTTTTTTTGTTATCTTTTGAGGATAGATTGGTAACATTGGGGAGTATACATGTGTGCATGAATCTCTTGGGGGCTAGGGGATGTGAGGTTCAAAACATTGCATTGAGGTGTCAATGATTCTGCTTTTGCCTGATTCTTGCTATTCACATATTCAAACAGCCCCCAGAGTTTGCCCATTCCATGCTGCAAGGTCTTTCAGAGATGGCCCTTCTGCCATTGCCCACACCAGTATTCTTATAGTTGCTAACACATTTTTATTTAATTCTCAAGACAAAATTTTGAGACAGGCATTGTAATAAGTCCTTTTATTTGTAGTTGATGAAACAGTTTCTTATGTTTAGAAATTATCCCAGGGCCACATAGCTAGAGAGAAAAGGCTGATCTTTGAACTGGGTAACTTAGTTGTGGATACTAGGCTCCTTAGCTAGCATTCTGCTGCTGTAGTTACAGTAGTCATTATTTCTCTACCAACTGCATCAGCTGCAGTTCTGTTCTTACTCCCCAGTGTTTCTAGTTCCAAGATTCTGAAATGTCCTCTTCCTTTCCACATATCTGCCTGCTATGGTTTGGAGATGGTTTAAGGCTCATGGGCTGGAAGCTTGGTCCCCAATGTAAGAAGTGGTAGATCTTTAAGAGATGGGGCCTGATGGAAGGTGGTTGGAAAATGGATGGGGGGATCCACCCTCAGAGGAGATCAGTGTACTTCTCCCAGGACTGGATTAATTCTTACAAGAGTGGTTTGTTATGAAGCAACATCATCTCACATGCTTGGCCCCTTCCACACATGGCCATTTCCCTTTCTGCTTCTTGGCCATGTTGATGCAGCCTGGCCCACAGATACTGGCACCAGATTATCTGGGCTCTTTAGCCACCAGTATCATCAAAATCATGAGAAGAAGAAGAAGAAGGAAAAAAAAAAAAACCTCAGGCATTTTGTTATATTAGCATGAAACAGACTCAAGACATTAACTTTCAAAATTCTGGTCTTCAAACATATTGCTGGACAATCATCTGATTCCCTTAACAAACTACTACCTTGAGAAAAGTTTGGAAAAGGAGCGCTGAGTTTCTCAGGACCTGACTGTTTTGTAACAACCAAGTGCCACAGGCACACCAGTGTTTGGATACTGAGTTGAACAAACCAGCTGTAAAAAAATGTCCTTAAAACTATTTGGGAAAATTCCACATGTGTTAGGAATCAGATGATATTAAGATGAAACTGGTAATTCTGTGGGGTATAATAATAGGTTGGTGGGTTTTTTTTTTTTTAATGAAACATACGAAAGTATTGCAGGTTAAATGACAGGATGAATGGAATTTGCTTTAAAACACTCCAGCAAACAATAACAAAAATCTACACACATACAGGAAGTAGATGAAGCAAAATTGTTGAAATGTTGAAAAAATGCCAAAGCTGGGCATTCATTATATTATTTTCTCCACTTTTTTATATTTGACAGTTTCCGTAATAAAATGTTTTAAAAGTAAAAACTTGCTTTTCGAGTCTAAAGAAAAGAATGCCTATTCCATGCAGCTTTCCCTAACGCTCTGTTACGATTAATCTTCCCCCGCGTTGAGGACACGTTGCAAACCTGGTGGTGTAGTCATTTAGGTCATGTTCATCTCATCCACAGACTGTTAGTTCTTCAAAGGCACAAACCACAATACGTCCATCTCAGTAGACCTCTGAAAGCCAGTCCAGCATCCTAACCTGTGGTAAAAGTTGAGTAAACCTCTTTACATGGATTGCATTGAGTACTATAATGATGGTGCTACAAATGCTGTATTATTCATTTTCTGTTATTAATGAGAACCCACTGTAAAAATATCTCTCTGTTCTCATCGCCAGAAATAGTTGTGCTTCTCTTGGTTTATTTTTATCATATGGACACTTTGAATCTTGTAAGTGATCATTTTCCCTCTTTGTGTTGCTCCTCTAAAGCTTAGAATTAAATCTGTGGCCCACCCACAGCAAGGATATAGGCATTTGTGGCGGGTATTTTGTGTATTGGCTTTGTTCCTGGCCCCTCTCTTTAATTTCCCTACTTTCAATTTCTTCTTGTCGTACATTCCACTTTTGACTTTCATTTAAAAAAAAAAAAGGAATAAGTAATGTGAACTCTGTTAATTTCTTGCAGAATCTGACAGGATGTAAATGAGTTCATTCTATACCATTGTTGTCCCGAATGTGAGATAATAGACCTTTTTGTGTCTGCAGTAGACAATGCGTTAAAGTACTTTACATACTGTTCTGTTAGTCCACAACTCTGCAAAGTAGGTATGCTGATTTTTTTATAGATGATATAACTGAGGCCAAAGAAGTCATTTCCAAGGTCACATGGATTTGAGCTCACCTCTGTTTCTTTGAATTTAGTCCACAGTCTCCTTTCCTTCATATTTCCATTCAAGTTCTGCAAGTTTTGAAATGTATAAATGTTACTTTATTAACATTTGTTTCATCTCTTGACACTATATTGTACCGGATTCATGGCATCTTTTCATGTTTCACTTTACCCCATTCTGTTCTCTGTTGACTGTACTAGAAAGATACCCTTAGGGAAGGTGGATAAGGAAAAAAGGAACAGGAAGTGTGGAGCAAAGAATCCCAAGAGATGGAAGCTTCAAAGAAACACTCCTAGCTGATTTTCTCATTTGTTCAAAGATTTCTTTGACCCAACCATGATATCCCCTTGGCTCTCACAATGACAGTGGTATTAAAAAATAATATTCATCATATGCTTTTCTGTGCTTAGCACCCTGATAAATGTTTTGCTTGTGGTTGTTCATCTCTGACTGTAAAAATAAGGTAATGTGAGAGTTCTTATTATCTTATTACCTGTGACAGATGAGGACCCTGGTGCTCATCAGAGAGGTTAGTGAACCTGCTCAAAATCACAGAGCCAATGAGCGATAGAGTGGGTCTCAAGCCAGGTAGAACTCTGGAGTTGGCCTTCCTAGTCATTCCTATGCTTACCTCAGTCCTTTCCCACTGCTGTCTCCAAGATCCATGTCTATGGGTCATTTCCTTTTTTTTCTTTTATTCTTACTTTTCTTTTGTCTTTATTTTTTATATTTTATATTGGAGCCTTATACTTGGACATAATGGTGGGGATTCATTGTGACATATTTGTACATGCCCACGATGTGACATATAATTCAATCAATATTGTTCTGCAGTATTTCCCCTTGCCCTCCCCACTCCTTTTCCTGATCCCTTTTTCCTCTACCTTTACTGATCTTCCTTTGACTTTCATGAGAGCCCCCCCTACACCTTTCTTTTCCTATTTCCTCTCTCACTTTCTCATATGAGACTTTTTCAGTTTGGCTTGTTTCATTTAACATAATGTTCTTAAGTTCCATTTGATCTCCTGCAAATGACAGTTTCATTTTTCTTGATGGCTAAGTAAAACCCCATGGTGGAACCAGGCATGGTGGTGGCTCATTCCAATGATCAAAGTGGCTCAGGAGTCAAGAGAATTACTAGTTCAAAGCCATCCTCCACGATTTAGCAAGGTCCCAAGCCACTTAGCGAGATCCTGCCTCAAAATAAAAAATAAAAAGGACTGGGGATGTGGCTCAGTGGTTAAATGCCCCAGAGTTCAATCCCCAGTACCAAAAAAAGAAACAAAAAAAAAACCCCAAAACTCCATTGTGTATATTTATCACATTTTTTATACATTTGTTCATTAATAGACAGACACCTATGCTGGTTCCATTCTTTGGCTATTGTGAATTGTGTTGCTATAAACATGGGCATGCATATGTCATTATGACTTTAATTCTTTAGGATATATACTGAGGAGTGGTATAGCTGGGTCATATGGTGGTTCCATTCCTAATTAAGGAACCTCCATCTGATTTCCATGGTGGTTGTACTAATTTGCAATCCCACCAACAGTGTAAATGTTCCTTTTTCTCTACATCCTCTCTAGCATTTATTGTTTGTATTCTTGATGGTTGCCATTCTGACTGGAATGAGATGCAATCTCGGTGTAGTTTGGATTTCTGTGTCTCTAATGGCTAACAGTGTATTTCAGATACATTTGTTGGCCATTTGTATTTCTTCTTTTGAGAAGTATCTATTTAGTTCATTTTCCCATTTATTAATTATTTGGAGGAGTTTTTAGTGTTAATTTTTTTTTAGTGTTAAATTGTGGTTATTAATCCCATCAGAAGAATCCCTAGGAAAGATTTTCTCCCGTTCTCTAAGTTCTCTCTTCACATTTGTAATTGTTTTCTGTGTTGTGTGAAGTTTGTTATTCAATGCCATCCCATTTAGTAAGTCTTATTATTTCCTGAGCTTTGGGGTCCTATTGAAAACAGCATTGCCTTGCCTATATGTTGGAGTGTTGATCCTACATTTTCTTCTAGGAGTTGCATAGTTTCTGGTCTAATTCCTAGATCTTTGATCCATGTAGAGTTGATTTTTGTGCTGAGTGAGAGATAAGGGTTTAATTTCATATTTCTACATGTGGATAAACAGTTTTCCCAACACCATTTGTTAAAAGGGCTGTCTTTTTCCAGTGTATGATTTTGGCACCTTTGTCAAGGACCAGATGACTAGATAGGTGGGCTTGTTTCTGCGCCTTCTGTTCTGTACCCTTAGTCTACGTGTCTTTTTTTGTGCTAGTGCCATGCGGTTTTTGTTACTATCACTCTGTAGTATAATTTATGATGTCTCCAGCATTGCTTTTTTTGTCTTAAAATTGTTTTCGCTGTTCTAGTTCTTTTATTCTTCCAAATGAGTTCTAGGACTATTCTGTTTTTCTAGTTCTTTGAAGAATGCCATTGGTATTTGAATGGGGATTGCATCAAATCTTTTTAGTAGTTCCTGATGCACCTATCTTAAGTTCCTTGCCAAACTCCAGGCTTCTTGGAGGCCAGGGCCCCATTTCATTCATCTTTATGCTCCCTCTGGCTCTCTTCAGTGTCCTTGTCCTGAGTATGTAGATAAAAAATGGTACTTACATCACCACTTTCCTGTCAAACTTCCTGCCGATATTTATCTACTAAGATTAATACGATAATCTGTAAACACAAACATTTGAGCTTTGCAGCACATCCCTAGTTTATCCTGTGTGGGTTGCTGGCCCAAATGAGAATAAAAGTGTCTACCTGTCTTAACAGCATTCCCCATTTCATTATGATGACTTGATAGCAGCTAATAATCCAGAAATTTAAGATGAAAATAACAATAAGGAAAAGAGTCTGAATTTGTCAGATTAAACTAAGTGATTCCAAAAAAAAAAAAAAAACACTTATCTTTTTTTTTTTTGGAAGAGTGGGTTTCAGGAATTGCATTCATCTTTGTTAGAGAGTAAGTTAAATATCGGCAACAAATCTAAATAATACAGCAGATCATGTGTTGCTGCATTTATGACTCACTAGGACAAATCTTGCTTTCAGATTGAATTTGTAGTCAGGACTTCAAATACCTCCAAACTTACAAAATAGGGCTCATGGTTTTAGAACAGATAACCTCATCCCTTATGGCAAAATTTCACTGATTCTGTCTCCCAGCTCTCAAGAGCTCAGTCCCACTCTGGTCTAACTTCTTACGCGAGATTCCTGAAGATAACAGTGAGAATGATAGGAGTGGTAGCTCCCTTCTCAGAAGTTAATCATTGAAAATATAAACAGACATGTATAATGTTCCACATCAGTTCCACGCTATGTGAAATCCTTGTCTAGTATTTGCTTGAGTGGATACTCTGGACCTCACCTATGAGCAGCACACGTACTAATGTTCCTATTATATTGTGTCTCTCTAACATGCAAAAGGATGATTTCTGTTCCAGCTGATTAGAAATGACTTACTGAAATGATCATCCATCGAATACATTTTAATGCAGTGGCTATCCAGAACCTGACAGATAGTTCCTTCTTCCCTCACTGCTCCCAGTTATAAAGTCTGATTTTTTTAGGAAGCAAGAAGGTAACATATGCGCATCAGAGAGACAGTTTTCAAGTGATACAAAATCTCATCTTTCTTGCTGCATGGCTGCTTGCTTTTCCTTGCACTTTTTTTTTTTGTCATTGAGAGGTTATGACAACATGAGCCATATTGTATTTATAAACATCACGTGTTTCCTTGATATGGCTTGCAGTGTCTGCCAGGCAGAACACATGGAAGAAACACTTCTTGTTAGCTCAGCATTGGTTTTAGTTATGCTGATTTCCGGGACAGGAAAAATGCCTTCCTATTTAGATTTAACTTTCATAGAGTAGAAACAAAACCTCTGAATGTCCGTGAAATGGTTTTAACAAGGGTGGATACTGCTCCTTTAAACCACATATTTTGACTAAAAGCTTCCTTGTGTAAGAAAACCAAGGCTGGCGTTTAGTCACTAAGAAGACAGGCAGAGCAGGAAGCATTCGAGAGATGGGTGATTTCCAGGTCTCTGCAAGTCTAGAAAGTTTTTTCTAGAAAAGAAAGGTCCACGGAAGATGAAAGGTAAGAACTGTGTCTTTATAACAAATTGTGATCTTTGGAATTTTTTTTTCTTCTTTTGGTCACGCTCTGGCACATTTACATTCACTCGAGTTAAGCCTTCTGTATTCAAGTTCAATTCAATGAGGAATCACAATTGAGGTTTTTATGTCAACTTCGTGCACTCTGCTTGGAAGGAGACCTCTTTGTTACTGGTGTTCGTCTGTTTTGAAAGATCAACTGAAATTACACTGGGCTGTCTCCATTCCACAAATCTTGTGAATCTAGTTTCTGTTTAGCCTTATAATTTAGAAAGGGATTTAAAATGTCAATGGAGTTTGCTTGTACCGAGCTTGTTGATTTATGTGTTTTGTGACAGTGTCCCATGTTTTCAGGAAGATGTTGACTTGTGTTCAGTTTCTGAGACAAATGTAGAAAATTGAAAGACATGGTACAAATGGGAGGGAAATTAGAATGTGTCCTTTAACAGGCACAGGCGGGGGAGAATTATTTGGTCTTTTGTTCCTGTGAAAATCACTTTAAGATTTTTAAATAAAAACAACTCCTTTATCTTGGTTTTGAAAATATTTAAAGAAATATCAATTTAAACTTGATAATATAATATTGAAAACTCCTACAGTTTATAAATAACAGATTTGAGTCTGTTGCACCAGGTTATTTAATGATTGCCTGAAAAAGTCTTTGATAGAAATCACGCTGATTGAAATAAATATTTTGTCTTACTCTTGCAGGAGTTTGTTCACAAACTATGCATTAATTTCTCTTAAAGGAATTTAATGAAGATTTTATGTCAGTCAGTTTTTCTTTAAAGGTACATGTGTGCATGGATCTGCTTATCTATATTCCGTCTTTATCACAGTCTGTAGATGAGTTGATGTACATGAGATGTGATTATCCAATGGAATCTAAATAACAGATATTTTTATTAAGTCATAATGATAATCCTATAGCATAGTTAATATTGTGCCCATTTTAGGATTGGAAAACTGAGGCCGAGAGAGATGAAGTAGCACACTGGTAATAAGTAGCAGAGCTGGGGTTTAAATCCAGGTTGATTCTCCATAGCCCTTGTTTCTATATCCCATACTGCACAGCCTCACCAGTTGCTGATGCCTATAGTCTGGAGTCAAATACAGATAATTTATCTTGAGAATAATAATAATAAACAAGTAATATTGGAATTGGCTTCAAGATAAGTTATTTTGTACTTTTGGGAATTTTTTCTTTTTTTAAGATCTGTGGCATCTAAAACCTTGGACTGTATCAGGCTGATTGTTTATCCATGGACCTAGTTATAAGTTAGTGAAATGAAAATAGTGAACATCAGATAGCGAAAAGCACTTTGGGTAAACTGCTGATTTTACTGCTGAAGATTTTATTGTTTTTTTTTTTCTTGCTTTGTGTGCTGCAGTGTTCATTTAAAATGTGTTGGGGAGAACAGGGAGAGTATTTGTAAGCTTGATTTGGAAGTGAGAAAGTGTCTTTGAATGGAGACTGGCTCAATGTGCCCACCTGTCACTGTTTCAGGAGGAGACCAGGGAGAATGTTCCAGAAAGTTAGAGGTGAAGGTTCTGGGGTTAGGGCAGCAAGCTGAGTGAGCCTTCTCAGAACCAGAGTTTCCCCTACAGCAATGCTCTTACCACCCCCTCCTGAAGATTGAGACGTCAACCGAGCAACAAAAATACTCTGGTGATTTGCGATGCAAAGTAATTACTGCCAACAGCATCACCAGGCAATGCAGCTGCTCATCATAACACAGAATTTGGGCGTCAGGATCAAGGCAACTTGCTTCCAACCCCACTTCAGCATAAATCCCAGGGTTAGCTAAACAACCAGCACAGCTCAAGTAAGCGCTTGGAACAGAGCATCAGCAGGTATCTGGTAGGGTTGACTCCCAAAGGGTTCCAAGCCGTGGCTGGAGTGTGTGAGAGGGTTTTGCCACACCCATCTGCCTTTTGATGTCCAAGCCACATGTCTTTTCTTTGCTTTTACAAATATAGATGTTAACGGAAATGGCCTTTGACTGGAAACATATGTCCTTGTATTTTTAAGTTGTATCCCTTGTACCTACATGTTGTTATCTGGCCGAGATTTTGTCTTCCCAGATCATACCAAACTGTTCCCTGCCACATCAGCTGAGGTTCCCTGGGTCCATAGTGCACTTCTAGTTGCACTTTTATGCTTTTCCCAAACTGTCTCAGGTGAGCATGTGTTATTTCATATAAATTTGAGAGCGAAAGGAATCATGTTTTAATTTTTAAAGAGAAAAAAAGTTTTTTTTCTCCTGGTAACACAATTCCTCCCTGGTATGCTTTTTTTTTTCCTCATAGGGTAGCAATCTCTTTGCTTGCCTGTAATTTGCAGGAGTGATAGACACTTTGTCTGCTTTTGAGGAAACAGAGCGAGCGGCTTTAGATTTGTGCATCATTGGTGCTCCTTCAGTGAACAGGCTTGACTTATTTAGAGTCATTGGGCTTTCTAGGTAGAAAGAGAGTATTAGGTGTCATCTTTGGTAACCCATTCACCTGTAAGTTGAGTCCCAGGAGGTTCAGAGTAGTTGAAGAAGTTTGGTCAAAATCACAAAATAAAGCAGGGCTTTGGTGGCACAGGCCTGTAATCCCAGCAGCTCCGGAGGCTGGGGCAGAAGGATTACGAGTTCAAAGCCAGCCTCAGCAATTTAGTGAGGCTCTAAGCAACTTAGAGAGACCCTGTCTCCAAATTAAAAATGTTTTTTAAAAAGGGTTGGGGATGTGGCTCAGTGTTGACGCACCCCTGGGTTCAATCCCCAAGACCAAAAAATAAATAAATAAATCACAAAATAAGGTAGTGACAAAAATTGGGCTACAGCCCAAGCCGCTGTCCTCAGACCAGCCCCTTGTCCATATCTAGTGCCCTGTTAGCCTGTTCCATGCTTTTGTTCTCCTCCCCAGGCCTCATGAGGTTTATTTGTCTAATGGACTTAGGAGAGCTGTATATTTGACTTCTCTTTGCCGTCCACTGCTGCCATTCAGTATTGCCAGGTGTTACCTCCTCCCTTCCAGAAAGCAGCTCAAGTCTCACTCTTCTAGATTATCTTACTCAAAAAAACCCAGGAATCCTATAGTAGGTCTAGAGTCCATTGATTGGAAATACACGGGCTTGCACCAAAAACAAATGGATTTTGAACTAGATTTAGATTATCCAATATTTTTATGGGAGAGAGATTAGACATCTAGTCAACTGAAACAACAGCAGCTGCTTCAAATTATGACATACTTTGAATAAAACAAGGTTGGCTTAACAAAGTCATGTGGTATTATAGTATTATCTCTAAATATCAGTTTCTTTGCTGTGTCAAATAGCTCCTACAGTCACTCTGAAACTTTAATGTACTAAAGCTCAAACTGTTTTCTAATTTGTTCTTCACTTGGAACCATTGATATTTAGGTACCACAGAGAAACGTGGTTATTAAATTTTAATAATTGTATAATGTTGTTTTTATTGATTTTTTTTGGAAAGACACACAAAGAGCCTGAGAGTGAATGAATATTGTTGTTTCTGTTGCAGTTAAGGAGAAAAAGGAAAGTCAATTTAAAATTGACTTAAAAGAAAATGGTTAAATGAGTGTTAGTACAGCTGGTGTAAGGATATGGACACAATGGTGACAGGATCTTGTAAATGCTTGAAGTGCAGAAACCGAAGTTGGGGTTCATGGAGGACTGGAAAAACAACTTTAGTGTCAAAATCCAGTCTAATTCGTCTTTATGAAGTCTCAAGACCTGAGTGTCTCATTATTTGCCACAAAAGAGGAGCTATTCGTTGCATCATTTTTTGTGCAGATTTATTTATTGGAGGCCCCACTAGACACAAGGTGTGAATATCTAGCATGTCGTTTGAGGAAGAGGACCTGTCCCCACTGTTCAGGCAACACTAACTCTGGGTTCATGAAATATAGACAATATGTTTGACTCATTTTGTTGATCGACACATGCACTTAATCTCATTCCCTTCATTTTTTTTTCTCTTTTTCCATGACATCAAAGGTCATGCTTTTCCTTGCTCTGATTTCACTCTTTGAAACTGTTCCTTTTCATTTGCCTTCAATAGAGTAGGAAAAGCTACCAAACAAAGCCCCAAACAGCAAGAAATCACGATATTGACAGTGGGGAAATTCAGAAATAGCAGAGTGTGCTCACACATCTCTGCACAGTCTTTCATAAAACATGCCACCTCTAACGCATGGGATTTGTGACCATTGCCTGATGGTTTCGTCTAGACTACATGGCTGGCATCTTGTAGTAGTGACTAAAGGAATATTCTGCATGCATACCCACCAAGTAGATACCATTTTTCCTTGCCTTTTAAAATAAACCTAAAAATATATTTCCTAGCAGCTGTGTAATTGCAAAAAGGAAAAGAAAAAAAATGCTCCATTGCAGCGTAATTTACTCACCAGCTATCTACAGGGTTCAGACCTTAACGCTTTAGAAATTTGTTGCAGATTTTACTGTATATATTTAGACCAAGGAGCCTATTAGCTTGTGATCTGAACAAACTTCTACATTCTCATGAAAATGAGATCCATGGCACTATTGGCAACCTAAGGCTATAATTATGTTAATCTGACCATTTTAAGACTGAAATATGTTGTTTTAAAATGTTTCCATATTTTTATTATTCGTAACAATGATCTGAAGAAATTTAGCAAAATGCTAATAAGTTTCTATTCAGTACCCCCTTGTGATTAGAGCATGAAAATGAGTCCAGTGTGGAATTTGTATATTTTTAATTTTGACACAAAATTGTTATCAAAAGAAATGTACTTGAATACATAATCCATCTTAATATAAAAATTACCAAATTTTATATTTAAAATATAGTGAATATATACGCAACACCATCTCAGCGTAAATAGTCTACATTTACATTAGACCTCTACTTTTTGTTATACCCCTAAAAATGCGAATCAATTTATTTTTGCCAAGAATTTATTTTGAGAAATATTATAAGATAAAATTTTTTTTTATCAAGAACAAGCCCCAAATGCCCAAATCCAAGCTTTGAATATAAACATGGGATAGGTCTAGAAGGGATGATGATTCTTGAAATTCTGAGAACATCCAAAAACTTACCTTGAACTAATTGAGCTTCCTCCTCACCCACTACAAGCTTTATTCTGGCCACATGGAAGTAATGGCATGAATTTTCTTTTCATTCCCAAAGAGATCTCTCCCAGGTGATATGGGAATGGGGGCGGAAAAAAAAGCACAGATGAGGATAATTATTCATTTTATACTTATTATAAATATCATTGAAATTTGAGTCTACTTCTTGCTCTTCTGGTATGAGATGAGTCTGGAGTCTTTTAGATAGCTAGAACGAGATCAGAATCGTCAGTAAATTGGGGAATGGAATGATGGAAAGTGTCTTCTTAAATCTGAGTTCAAGGCACGTGATCCTCGAGGATGATGTCTGTGCTATATAACACAGGAAGGTGTTCTCACACTGCTACATTCACAATTTCCATTTTTCCCTCAGTTCTTGTGCTTCAAGAAGAGACTGTGTCATTCTCTTCCTCTCCCTAGGAACATGTTCAAGGGGGTATTATTCATCTTGTTCCTTTTGCTTTACTCACAAACTCACTGAGTAAGTGCATGAGCGTTTGTTGGTGATGTTAATAAGAATGTATGTCTTTTACGCATTTCTGCACACACAGAGTGATGCGATGATGATTTAGCCTGCTTGGCATTTGTGGCTCCAGAAGCATAAGTACAAAAGGTATGCCTGGAACAATGAGACAGCAGAATTGGAGGCTCAGAGAAGTTCAGGGTCAGGAACACAGCCAGAGTGGTGAGATTTCTGCCAACAAGAGCTCCTACAGAGAAACCAAGTCTTTGGATTCATCATCCAGTGCTTGTCTCACCACCATGCTCCTCTGTCTTCCTTGAGTATGAGGGAGGGAAGGAGTAAAGATTGAAGAGGATTAGCACACCCATAACACTTTTTAGAAATTAATTTTTATACTGGAGCAGAGATTTCGAAATGGAGCCAATGGTTTGCTGTTCGAATCTGAAGAAATGCCCCTCTATTTATTTTAATTCATATCTTCCCATCGTCACTAGAGGAGATAAATTTTTCCTGATGTTGCTTTTCAAAAAAAAAAGAGAGAGAGAGAGAGAGAGAAAGATAATTCAAAGAAAAAGGGGGTAGGCTAGAGGTTGAGTTGGGCAGTGGGGGAGAAGAGCTACCTTTGGTTCAGCCTGGAGCACCACTTCTCTTTGAAAAGCACTCCAGAGAAGACAAAGCCTTTTCTTCACATGCGTGGCTTCAGGTGGGGCAGAGAGATCTTGCCCATTGCAGGGGGCAGTGTTTGGGGGAGTACGTTCCAGGAATGCAGGGCTTCATTAGAGAGTAGGAACGCTCAAAGTTTGGCAGTTGGCTCTGGCGACACAGGGAAGCCCACCTAGTCTCTGAGGAGGGTCCTATCAGTATCAGAGCTCAGTGGGGACAGGCTGGTGGCTGGCTAGACTTCTCTTGCCAGTCAGGGCAAAGCAGGGCATGGCAGGGTGGGTGTGGGCAGAGATGCTTGCCAAGCTCAGCCTCAGGATATGCACGACTCCCAAACTGCTTGTCTTTGAGGCTGTTATTTATCCAAATAAGGCGAAGCAGTGGTTTTGCTAACCATCTCATATTTCCCAGCCGTGTTCACTGGCTGACTGACTTGATATTTGAACTGAAAACACAGGAAGGTATTCCTTTGAATGGAGCACTGTTGTGGGGCTCACGCATACCCTAGAATCATTGTCTGGAAGACTTTTTTACCCCCCATTTGTAGACAGCATTAATATGGTTGGGTCCGTTTCACCTTTCTCTCTCTCTTGTAACAATCAGTGCAGATGTTTTTGTTGAGATATCTCTGAACCTGGTTTTGGACAGAAATAATACTCATCTGCGGTGATTCTCAAGCCAATGCTCTCTTGTGAAGAGCATTTAGAGAAAGTCGGACATCCTCACTGATTTCTTGATACTAGAATGCAAGATTGTTCTGGCATTTCCTAGGTCCTGGCCATGTTGTTTGTCTTTGAATAAGACCCTTGACATCTCTGGGTCCCAGTTTGTTCATCTGTGAAATGGCTGATGATAATATTTATCGGATGGGAGTGATCTGGAGATTAAATGAGCTAATTCCGGAAGGCATTTTGGAGATACAGTATTTCATTAATGTTTAATATGTTTAGAGACTTCCCCATCTCCATCTTCTCCTGGCAGATTTAGTGAAAATACTTACTGCTGGAGAAATTCTAAGTAATTACAAATGCCTGGAATTAAACCCAAAGTTGAATAAGGCCACTCTTCTGAACTAGAATTTAGCCAAGTCCAGAGTAAAATGGAGATCTCATCATGAGTTTATAGTGACTCCACGTGGCGTTTCCTCTCTTCTCTCTAGAGCAGCAGTTCTCCAAGAGTAGTTCCCAGTCCAGTAGGGCAGCATCCCCTAAGGAATTGTTGGAAATGCTAATTCTTGGTCCCCATTCATACCTCTCAAATCAGATGTGAGACCGAGTAATCTTTTAATAAACCCTCTGACTGGTTCTGACGCACACTGAAGTTGGAGAATCATTGACCTAGACCAACTTTCTGATGCTATCAGTGGTCTATCTATTCCCTTGGGCAGCTGGTCTTCCCTACCTTCTATCTCTGACCATGCCTTCTTGCCTGAAATACCTAAGAAAGGAAACTCTATTTTACCTACTGAAACTCTACTCCTAATCCATGACCTACTTAAATTTCACCTCTTCGGATTATTGTTACTCAAAACTCAGCCAGAAGGCTCTCATTCTCTGTGGGCTCTAAGAGTATGTGTCTATCACTCTCATTAAAATGATTCTTGCTTTGTCTTATTTTTAACAGTTATGTACATGCCTTACTTTCCCTACCAGAATGTAAGCTCTTGAAAAGTAGGAATGACATCTTACAGATCTCCTTACCCCCACACCAGCGCTACCCTTGGACTTGTCACAATGTATGTTAGCCAGCTTTGCATCGCTATGACCAAAATGCCTGACAATATCATCTTAGAGGAGGAAAAGTTTATTTTGGCTAATGGTTTCAGAGGTTCATTCCATGGTCAGCCAACTCCTTTTCTCTGGACCCAAAATGAGGCAGGATATCATGGCGGAATAGCATGGTAGAGGGAAGCTGCTCTATTCTTAGCAGCCAGGAAGCAAAGAGATAGAGGCACCAGGAATAAAATATAAACCCCAAAGGTATGCCCTCAGTGACCTCCTTTCTCCAACCATACCCTACCTTGCCTATAGTTATCACCCAATGCAGTAGTCTTTTTCAATGGATTCGTCCACCGATTAGGTTACAGCTTTCATAGTCTGATCATTTCACCTCTGAACATTCCTACATTGTCTCACATATTAGCTTTCTGGGGACATCTCATGTCTAAACCATAACACAGTAGTCACTCAGAAAATATCTCCTGAACCCACAGAATTTTATAACTGTAATGGGCCCTAGAGAAAATTTTGACCAGGCTTCTAATTGATAGGTAAAGAAACTGACGTTAACACCTGGAACAGAATTTAGATTCCATGATTCCCCATTGATATTCTTCCCCCTCCATCATGTTGTACTGTCTTCTAAGAGACATACCGGAGGGAATTCAGGACCGTTGGTCCGGTCCAAAAACAAGCAGGTGCTCTTACTCTGTCTGCTACAGACTCCAACTAGAGCCCAGGAAAACAGATGGGTTTTCAAAGCTGTATTCATTTAATTTATAAACCCACAGCTCTTAGATTTTTTCATTACTAATGAGAACTGGAAACGTATGCTTTTTCACTTATGAGCCTTTGTAACACATAGCTTTAATTCCCAGTCAGAGCCATAAGGATTTTCTCAAGATAACATACTCTATATACCTAGGAAACTTGTGGAATTCCTTTTGGTTTTGAAGGTTTCTTTATGAGTGGGACAAGTGACTCTTTTTAATCCAGGATGAAATGGCACAAGGGCTATTTGGTTTGACAAGCCATCATTGGTTTTTCAGGTTTATTTTGAGGGAAAATTGAGCTGACTTGATTTGTGGATTATTGTCTTCCACTTAACCTCTGGGGCTCTTCCCTCACACACTCCTTCGTTCCCCTGACACACTAGCTGATATTGTTCAGCTGAAGATCAAAATAATGACACCGTGAAACATCTTTCATTGGAAGCCATCCATGGATGATTCTTTAAAAAAAGACTCTTCTAACATAGGTCACCTTGCATTAGATGTTCGTTCTAATAAGTGGTAATGGAACTAGCATATATCCTACTGGGATCAATATGAAGAAAGAAATGGGGTGAATCCTGTAGAAAGGCAAAAATCACAACCTGGATCATCAGAGTTGGTTCCAGGTGAGCTGTGAGGAAAGCAAAGGAAGGTGCAAGGAGGCCAGGTAGGGGACAAACCTACCAGAGAACACTTGGTGATAAGAAACTGGGACTGCTTGAGACTGCTTGAGGCCATGATAAATGGGTATTGGAAGAACAGCAGTCCTGATATTGGAGGAGCTCCTTTGTCAACCATGGTTCAAAATATTAAATGGCAAATTCTCGGAATAAACCATTCATAGGTTTTTAATTCTATACCATTCTGATCAGTATCATGAAATTTTGTGCCATCTCCACACTTTTCCAAGATGTAAATTATCCCTTTGTCCAGTGTATCCACACTCTATACACTACCCACCCGTGCGTCCCTTAGTAGCAATTCTCAGTTATCTGATCAACTGTCAAACATCACAGTATTTGAGTAACTTTCGTTTAACTTAATGATGGCCTCAGAGCACAAGAGTAGTGATACAGGCTATTTAAATATGCCAAAGGGTAGCCAGCTGTTAAATGCTTCCTTTAAGACAAGAAGTGAAAGTTCTAAATCAAAGGAAAGAAAAAATACTATATGCTGAGGCTGCTAAGGTCTATAGTAAGTTAATTAATTAAACCTGATCATAAATATGTATGTAAGGGGAATGTAGTATATATACCGTTTGGTACTATCCCCGTTGGTTTCAGGCACCACTAAGGGTCTTGGATTATATCCCCCAAGGATGGGGAAGACTACTGTAGATAGCCATTTGGTTTCTAAGTTGGCATCTTTCATTCATCAATGTGTTCACCATCATTTTCTTCAATGAGTCTTGAAAACTATCCATCCTTTAAGTTGCAGTTGTAGAACATAAAATTCTATATAATCATCAACTCATTTGGTAAGTTTTGATCTGTCATATCATTGAACCAAAATGTATGTACTTTATTAATTCTCATATTGTCACAATCATCTGAAAGCTATATAGTGCTGTATCTAACCTTCTTCACTTACAACATAATCAACTTTGATCAGTGTCCCTAGTGAAAAGAAAGATGGTCAAAGGGCCCAGATTCAGGGACCTAGCACCTCTGGCAGTGGTTAATGCATCTCCCAGAAATATCACCCAGTAGCAGAATTGGGTCATAATGCTAAGGAATTTTAATCAGATGTGTCCCAGATAATTAGCCATGAGTAACCTAGTGTCTGACTGATGACAGTATGTATTTATGTTTGTGTATACACATATACATATGTATAACTAATAGTGATGTAGTGACATCTATATAGTGATGATTTATGAGTGATATGTAATTACATAAATATATATGGATGTGATATACACAAGCATAATATATAGTGACATCTATTAGTTAATTATAAATGATATATAATTAACTATATAACTAATATAATTTGGGGACATATTTTAGTCAGTTTCTTTATTGCTGTGACCAGAAGATTGTTGCTGGGGCCACTGTGAGCCAATCATCAGCCGGCAGCTGTGGCCAAAGGGGCCCTAACAAACTTCCAGCTGCCAGCAAACTTCCAGCTGCCTGCTGATGATTGGCTCACACTGGCCCCAGCAACAGAAGATGACAAGAACAACATAGAGGAGAAAAAGTTTATTTTAGCTCCTGGTTTCAAAGGTCCAGTCCATGATCGTCCAACTCCATAGCTCTGGGCCCTGGATAAGACAGAACATCAAGGTAGAAGGGTGTGGCCGACAAAAACAGCTCAGGACATGACAGCCAGGAAGCAGAGAGAGCTCTGTTCATCAAGGACAAAATATACACCCCAAAGGCACGCCCCCAGTGACCTACTTTCTCCAGTTACACCCTACCTGCCTATGGTTACCCCCCAGTTAATCCAGTTTAGTGGATTAATCCTCTGATTAAATTATACCTTTCATGATTAAGTCATTTCACCTCTAGAAATTCTTGCACTGTCTCGCACATGAGCTTTTTAGATATGGTTCATATCTAAACCAAGTATATATTTATACTTGGACAAGTATATAAAACCTAATGTAAGCCAAGAGACCAAATGGATAATTAGATGCCATGCCCAGGGAGACACCCAGAGATTCTTCTCCTCTGCTGTGAAAATCCAGACCTGTGAGCAAAGCAAGAGAGGTACTTCTCAGAGGGTGTTTTCCATGTTGCACACCAAAATCCAGGAATAGAGGTGCCCCTCTGGGATCCTGGCTGGGAAGGCATTGGGATGTGATTCTTTGCAGAACACGCACAGTGTCCTGGAGGACACGGCCTTTCCTAGTGGTGGGGGAAGTGAAGCAGTGGGAATCCTGGAACTGAGGTTCTTGCTACCTCACTGCAGTGGCCCTCCCACTTATCTGTAGTTTCCCTTTCCAAGTGTCAGTGCCCTTGAGCACAATCATAATCTGAAAATATTAAATGGAAAATTCCAGAAGCAATTCATAAGTTTCAAATAACTTTCACTACAGCATATTGTTGTGATTGTCCTGTTTTATTATGGTTGTTGTTCGTCTTGTAGTGTGCCTAATTTGTAAACTAAACTGAATCATAAGTATGTATGTTATAGGAAAAAAACATAGTATATATAGGGCTGAGACTATCCACCATTTAAGGGTCTTGGAATGTGTCCCCTAGGAATAAGTACTGCTGTGCTTCCTAGCTACCAGAAGTGAGGAAAGATACTTAATTCCCCATGCTTCATTTCCTAACCATTCAAATGGGGCAGTAAGTAGGTATTTCACTGAGTTCTGGGGGCCATGAAATGAAACTGTAATTGAAAGCACTTTGTAATCTGCAAACTGGTGGGTGATTATCAGTGTGTGTTTGCAGGAGGTGATGTATAATTACATAAGTATATGTGAGCATGATACACATAAGCATATTATGAAATAGAATAAAATTGCATGAAATTAAATAAAATCAAAATTGAAAGCACTTTGTAAACTGTAAACTGCTGGGTGATTATAATGAGTATTTGCAAGGGAGGGAAAGGCATCTAAAATTTTTTATACAATAAAAAGTGTTATAAGTAAATACGGCCATATATTGTATACTGCAGAATTACATGGATGAGCTAAATAGACTTTTTGAAACCCATCATCAAAAGAAAATATCTAAGGCACTGCATAGCTTGAGTTTAGTAACATAGATGATGTGTCAGCAACAAATTTAGAAAATGATAAAAGGGAGTCAAGCATACGAGGACTGTTTCCATCCAAGAAATGGGTGGATGTGCAGACAAGGAGATAAAAAATGAGAAGGAGTAGTTGACTCCATCTGTTCCAAGTGTTTAGAAACAAGATGTGAATGTACAAACTGTAACTATTTTAGGTACAAAAGGAGATTGTCCTTGGCCTGGATAACACAGGAGTAGCCCAATGGAAGGTCAGGTATCTGGGAGAGAAAGCCTTCTTTCTTTATCTCTCCTACGGCTCTGCATAGTTATTGATTGTGGCTTGGAAGTTAAATTATTTATTTAATATTCCTTTTTTATTTTGTTCCAGACTGAGTTCTTTCTCAGAGTAGGGCATAGAACTGCTCCACCAGGTCTGGCATTGGAGGACTCAGCAGAGTTCTTTGTGTCAAAATAGTTGTGAAAATTAACTATCATCTTAAATATATAGCCATCAGTTGGCTGGACCCTCTCTTTCCTGAGAATTCAGTAATTTTGGCAACGGTCTGTCTGTCACATGGCTGGTAGACATTCCATTTATGATCAAATGAAACACTTAATAGGTTAATAAGACCTCACAAATGACCATCTTTGCAATTTTAACAGCATAAACAAGATGCATTTGAAATGTGTCCAACATAATAATTACTTGCTCTCACAATACCATCATTATGTTTATAGGCACATTTTGGGTTTTCTTTTAGCATACTTAGTTGTTTTTTTTGTTTTTTTTAAATCAATAAAGAAATGAACAAGAAAGGGGAATTAGGAATAAATTTCACAACACTATTGGCCTTCCCAGAGCATAGAAATTATTTCCTACTGAGGTAAGGCTGAATATTTACTAGCATGTCCTTTCTTAACACTAGCTCAAAAGAAATAAATTACTTCCACTTTTCTTATATATAGCCTTAGTCAATGAAAGGAAGAGGGGAATAGCAGGACACTTTATGCACTGCTGGGAAAGAGTAATTTGACAAAGTCTGTTGCATCCCAAGGTAGGCAGGGCTGAGAAGGATCTGGTGAAGCAATCAGACCAGAGCATGGGGGTGTCGGGAGTTGACTGTATGCAGACTGAGCCAAACTTTGTAGTAACAACTGAGTCTGAGGAAGCCCTTCTCTGGAGAGCACGCTCCACTCAGGTGAAGCCATTGGGCCCCGTGTATGGCACCAGGATATTGCTTAGGAAATTAGCATGTCTGGTTCATTAGCTGCTACTCGGGGGCCTTGGGATATTGAACTCCCCTTTTCTCTGGGGTGAGCTTCATGCTTACTAGAGAGCATTTAACTCATCCTGATTCACCACAGGGTTGGGCTGGCTTTCAAGCTCCTGACAGTGAATTACTGCCCTCGTAATGACGAAGCCATGCCAGCTCTGGCTCTGTGCACACAGCGCCCTGGAGCATTTTGAAAGTGAAAGGAAATTGCTCTGAACAGGGCAGGAAGGAAGAGGTGGGAGAGGGTAAGCCAGACCTCCTCTCACATGGTACCCACCGACTCACTCACGTGGTAGCAGGGTCCAAGAAGCCACTGCTCTCTAGGGCATATGACATAGAATAGTGTGTTGAACGTGGAGTGATGCATTGGTCAAACAGCATGGAGAGTTCACAGCTCCTGTTTCCTGGTGGGGGATGGCATGGCCCCAGACACTTCACACCCCATGTCTGGAACAAGCAGTCCTACGTGTCACAGACAGCAGGTAAAGCGAGCTCCAAGAGCCCAGCTCATTAGCACGCCTCGTGCCATAAAATAGGGACTGTGGGAAGCGCTGGAGTGTGGAAGCGTGGCTTCATCAGTCAAGGGAGGCAGCCCCTGCATCCATCCCCCTTCCTGGAAAGCCCGCCTCTGACTGGAGAAGCAAAACCTGCCAAATGTATACCAGATGCCTCCCCGGGCCCGATAGCTTGTGCTTCCCATGATCTGGTGAGAAATAACAAACCCTTGCTGATTAGATTAAAAAATCACAACAGGGGTTTTCACATTCCTTCTACTCTCCCGACCTCTTAGGTGGCATCTCAGCATCTCTTGCAACCACTTCATCCAAATATTGTTTCTTTCTCTCTCTCTCTCTTTTTTTTTTTTTTTTTTTTTTTGTGGTGCTGGGGTTCGAACCCAGGGTCTTGTGCATGCTAGGCAAGCACTCTGACATCCTAGGAGGGAGGCAATGTCATGTGCTCCGTTTTTCCCCTTCTTTAATGGCCACGAAGCGATCCCAGTTTTTTTTTGTTTTGTTTTGTTTTTTAAAGAAAGCCTGCAACTCCTACTGGATTTGGACTTAAAAGACATCAGGGCATTCTTTTGGTCAACAAGAACAACCTCCAAAAATCTTAAAATGTTTGAAAAATGTACAGGCTGCCCAGAGCGTGGCAGTCTGGTGTGGCATGAGGCCAGCCCAGCGTTTAGAGCTCAGTGTCACAGGATTCCCAGTTGGAGAGCCACTGGGTGCCACTCAGTCCCCTAGGACTCAGAAAGTGTGACGTGGATAGAACACAGCCTACCTGCAAGCAAAGGAGGCGCTTCCATCTCTCTCATTTTTGCCAACCATGTGTTAATACCTGTCCCCCGGCTGAGAGCTGCACAAGCCACTTCTTGTTGTGGATACGCACTTCCTTGTCCCCGTCCCCTGGGAGTGAGTGGCTGTGCTGACAGTGGTGCGCAGGGGGAGGTCTCTGGAGAATGTCCTGTCTGCTCCTCTTCCATCTTGCTTAGGGTGGGGTTGCTGGGCTCCGGGGCCTGTCTCCTCTTTTGAGTAGCTGTGACTTGTCCTGTCTTCCCTTCTTATTTCAGCCGTGTTTTCCAGAATGATTGCAGTTACTTACCCGGTGTTGTGAAGGACTGGTGAATGGCTGCTACCCAAAGTTCAGCTTAGTCAAGGCAGGCTGGTTAATTAATAGACAGCCTCCTTTATCGCCCATGTTTTCCCTTCAGTATTATGAACCTGGGGAAGAGGCTCAGGTTTCCTTCACTTGCCAATTCCTGAACTTCAAAAGTCTGGCAGCAGAATGAGTTTGGGGTACTGGTCTAGGTTTTCACAGCAGCACTCTTAACAGAAAACTGATCTAAGAGCTGGTCTTTGGAAGTGATTAGCAGGTTGGGTTTTCTGATGGTTTCGTTTCTTGGCTTGCTTGTTTAAACGATCCTGCTTGACCTAGGTAGAATCGATTTGGTAATATTTTCTTGATTTAACCCATTTACCTAGGCCTCTTAAGACTTCCTTTGGGGGTATGTATTTTCCCTGTAAGCAATTGTTGAAGGACTGACTCACCCGTGCGGTAGCCTGTGGTTGGATGTGGGCTGAGGTTATTCAGTGACTAATTTCCAAGGGGAGGAGAAATTGGCTTATCATAGGGAAGGCTACTTTTTACCCATGCCTGTGGCAGCTCCGCTCTGAGAACTGGGTAAAGGAAAAATGGTCTTTACTCGTGGTGAACACTCAAGCTGGGGAACGTTTTAGGATCTCCGCGTCCTTTGTGATGATTTCATCAGAAGAGAAAGCTGCCTAAGATATCCGAGAGTGGAACTGAGAATTTAGATGAAGCCAGCAAACAAAGGGATCACATAACCAGGAGCTGAGCCAATGTGCTTTTTTCACAGCGTAATTATACAGGTGGTTTCCTGAAGAAAAAGTAAGTGGCTTTAATTCTTCCAGGATCAAAGTATATCCTAAGAATTCTTTTCTCCAGTTACTTCATTGTGTGGTCTTATGGAGTGGTATGTTTACAAGTTCTAGACTTGCAAGGGTGGGGTTTGAAATACAATAAACTATATATAATATTCCCTTTCTGCAAAGCATATATCTCTGCATTCTAAATGTTCCACAGAGAGACACGATTCATGAGACAGCTTCCCCAAATGATGTTAGGTAAACATTTTTCATGCTACATTTTGCTTTCCCCAGAAACAATTTTAAGGTGTGCTTTCTTATCTTACCTTCAAGAAACTTCTAAATGAGTGATATTTTTTTGGCTTACAGGGCTTTGGGAAAATGAAATAGAGCTGTAGATAAAAATTCCTAACTCAAACTTCAAATAATTAATTTGAAGCCACCCAAGATATTTCCTAGACTGTTAGAAATATAGGGCAAACATATTGAGCTGAGTGTTATGGGCAGAGACAATAGCTGCCTACCCGGGTCCATGGTGATGAGACTCTGAAGGAAATTTCCCTCTTTATAAAAACCAGAAGGGCTCAAATAACCGAGACACAGTAGTGATTTGGGGCAGTAATGGAGAGAGGGAAAGATGATGCCCACATACCATATGAATGAGGGAGAATAAATAGTCTGGAGAATAGTCCGGTTCCTACACTGCCAGATAATTGAACACATTCTATCTGAGCTTACGTTCAGGAAAAAAATATATATATATGTATTGAATTCAGAAGAATCATTATTTTTGTGTTTAGGTTATCTTCTTTTCTTGCTATGATATGAAATTCTTTAAATCTTACAAATTTTCTGGGGAGAAAGTATTAAGGATACCACATAGCCAGAGACTTTTTTAACTTACTAAGAGCAAGGAGATGATTTCTAGAGACCAGAGACATAAGAGAGGCTGATGGCAGAATAAATTCAGATATATTAAGGCGAACAGCAATTCCATATGTATCTTCAGCCTTGTGTGTATTTGTGCTTTGTTTATTTATTTTACCTTGTGAGATTAATGTAATTTTCTCCTGGGAGATCTAACTTTGAGTACCAGAACAGGAAAACCTCAATATGTGTTTAATGCCATGTTTTTACGAAATAGCCAGATAGTTAAAAAACAAAATGAGATAAAATTGTGTAGGTGTGTCACTCGAGGAAGTATTGACACGGGAAGAACACAAGTCTGAAAGGCGGAGGTTGTTTTAAGTTATGAATTATAAGACTCTGACTCATCACCTGCTTCAATCAGACGAATGTCTGCAGATCAAGGAAGTCCACTTTTTATTGGACTAGCAAGTGGCCTCCCTGGGAGATCACACTGAAGACCTGGAGAAGATTCTCTCTTCTCATCTTCCAGGACTTTGACACACCCTAAGAGTGAGTTGTCTTTGGTCCATACCTTTTAGTGTATGAACCCAAGGTATTTCATTTTCAGAGATTAATCTAGTTTTAGGCTTAAAACCTATTTCCCAAGACTTAATGGGATAATCATGTCATTCTCTTCTTGGGGTCTGGAGCCACGGATGAAATTAACAGGGCGCTTTTTAAAACTGTCTTGGAAAGTCAGTCATCACTTGGCAAATCAACAGGAGAATTCTGTCAAAGACTTCCAACTTCTAAGTCACTTGACTGATAGAAACATTGATGCTCCAATCACCTGTTCTTTTCATAATTGAATGCTTATATTCCACTGTGGATAGCTCAGTAGCTCAGTGACTTATTCCATGACCCTGTTGGATGATGGC
Organism: Urocitellus parryii; assembly: GCF_045843805.1. Lineage (NCBI taxonomy): Eukaryota > Metazoa > Chordata > Mammalia > Rodentia > Sciuridae > Urocitellus > Urocitellus parryii. Next base: position 65,869,111 of record NC_135539.1, read on the forward strand.
ATTATGATTTTGGAGTGGACCAGGCAGGGCTGATACACAGCATTACCACCAGGTACACAATGCCAATTGCTGTTGGCTAGGATCATGCTCAGTAGCTGAAGTTCCATTGTGCTTGGAATTGGCACCCATGCCATACTGGATATTGGTTGTTAAATATTTTGACTATCACCCACATTCCCCATATGAATTTACAACACAGTGTCACAGAGTTATTCTTAACTACTTGTTACATTTCTTTTTGATCATGTCTACATGTGCCACCAGAAAGTCTAATGAATTTTTTCCTAATGAGAATTTTTTTAATGTTTCATTTATAAAATGAAATGCCTCACCGTTTCTTTTCATATCCCCAAACACATTTTTAAATACCCATACAGATATCTCTGCTGTTTAAAAAAATATTCAACTTTTTATTAATTAAAATTAATTTTACAGTTTTATTTATCTCCTAGACAGTTTTATACTCCCTGAAATCTAGATGGCTCTTTTTTAGCATTGTGCCAGAAAGAAGAAAGTTTCTACTGAGTGTTAATTGGAGTCACAATTCCCCAAACCAAGATGTTGTCTAAAGCAGAACAAAGAGAGAAAAGAGAACAGAGAACAGGGACAAGCTTGTTTAGAACTATTGTTCAACCCAAAGGGGTTCTAGACATTTAGAGTCTTACAGGGGAGAGATATTTTCTTTTCTCTCTCTCTTCTCTCTCTCTCTCTCTCTCTCTCTCTCTCTCTCTCTCTCTCTCTGATAGGAGCACGACACAGGGGTATTGATAACAATAATGACAAGTTGCCATTTATTATTAACTTGTCTTGGGCACAATGTGATCTATGTGATGCTTTATGGAAGGTGCCATGTTTGAATCAATATGATGAATTTATCTTGATGTTCATTTTGGTTGATTATTGCTTTATTTGGTTTGACTGCACAGAGAATCCAGTCAGATATCTCACTGCTGGCTAAGCCGGTCCTTCTTAGATTTTATGACCTCTGAAGCCCTGCTGAGCCATCCCTTTCTTTTCATTGAATCCTACATTGTAGAAGACTGAGTGGGAGAGGCATTTATAGAGGCTGGGTGCTGACTTCCTACAAAACCTGTCACATGGTGGCTCTAGCCGTTCTGGAACAAGAACCATGCTGGTATACTATCCTGCAGTGACCTTGGGAGTGGCCATCCTGGTCTACAACCCTGCATGCCTGAGTCATGAGGGTGTCAAGTGAGCAGGGAGAGGATTGCTTGGGCTGGATCCCCAGGGCACCTGGAACCTGAGCGTAGATCTGGATCCACACGGGTGAGGAGATGAACAGAATTCCAGGGATACGAACAACCTGAGGATATCACAGGAGAATAGACTGGCCTGGGATGGTAGGAACTCTGTGTGTGACATGAGAGGAGATAAATTGTACTTGTAAGTGATTAACCAGAACGGGTCCCCAGAAACAGCTCCTAAGGGATCTGAGAAGCCAATTTGCTGATGCCCAGGAACGGAATACTCAACGGGCTTCAATTTGTTGCTACCTATTTGTACCTTGTGTGTATCATCAGTGACTTTTGTTATGAAATCCACTATAATAGGTGAAACTTCCTGGTCTCGTCAAGGGTTCTGCACTGCTAGATTCTCCCAGGGTCAGGAAGCTGTGGAAGATCCACTGATTCTTGGCCAGTGTTCTACCATGTGTATAAAAGAACTCAGCCTGTCCCTGGCAGAAACTTATGGGCTTGTTCAGAACTATACCTTCCAATAATGTATGGCTCTTCCTAAGTGCTTGGTAAATGTTGTTTACTAAACAAATGAAATTATGTGATAAGGAATTGATTTCTTTGTATTCAAGGCTGGGAGATCCTTTTCATTTTCAAGTTCCTCTTGTTGCCTTTGTTTTTTCTATTCTTTTCCCCCATCCGCCAACTGTTAGTCTTTGGTTGTTGTTCTTTTTAGCAATACATGATAGTAGAATGTATTTGGACATGTCATACAAACATGGAGTATAATTTCCCATTCTTGTGGTTGTACATGATGTGGAGTTACACCGGTCATATATTCATATATGAGCATAAGAAAGTGATGTCTCATTCATTCTCCTGTCTCTCCTATTCCCAACCCCCCTTCTTTCTCTTCATTCCCCTTTGTCTAATCCAGTGAACTTCTGTTCTTCCCTTCTTCCCTCTCCTTATTGTGTGTTAGCATCTATATATCAGAGAGAATATTTGGCCTTTGGTTTGGGGGGGATTGGCTTATTGTACTTAGTATGATTTTAGTTTCATTTACTTACCAGCAAGTGCCATAGTTTTGTTCTTTATGGTGAATATTCCATTGTGTATATGTACCCCATTTTCTTCATTCATTCATCTGTTCAAGGGCAGTTAGGTTGGTTCCAGAGCTTAGCTACTGTGAGTTGACCTGCCATAATCATTGATGGGGCTGCATCAGTACAGAATGCTCATTTTAAGTCTTTGGGGTATATACTGAGGGATAACTGGTGATTCAGTGGTTCAATCAAATGGTGATTCCATTCCAAATTTTCTGAGGAATCTACTTAATGCTTTTCCAATCATTTATCTTTTGACAGTACATCTGGGTTCTTGTTTGTTCAAGGGCTCCCTTCTCTCTTCATGCCACTATCTCAACCCCTCTATAACCATTTATACTCTTCCTGTCTATAACACCTCTTGGAAGTTAGGATAGGGAATGTGGGCTTCAATGATGGCACAAATAGGACTTGAAGCAAGGGCCAAGGCTGTCTATCCTGTCCCTTGTAGCCAATTAGAGAATTTCAGTATCAAAAATCATGTCCTGAATCGTTTGTATTTTTTAATGCGGGCCCTTGCTAAACACAGTAGCGTAATTGAAATTACAAATTCATTTCCCTTTTCCCCATTGACTTCATTCTTCCGCTATTGCTTTCCTACAGGAGAGTCAGTGGGAGACTGTGGCAGCTTCTGAACTGGGAGGGAATAACACATCCGAAGACTAGGCTATGACAGCAGAAAGCCCTAGTCACTATGGCTGTGCCTGCAGGTTCCTTACACCGCATGGCACCTCAGAAGGTGTACCGTCAGGATTCTTTACCCCTCAGCTTCCCAATTATGAGTTTGACTATAATTTTACTGTTATCTCCAGGATCATTATCCCCTCCCCCAACTTCTCAGTCTGGTTTCTTGTAAGTTCAAATAAGATTTGGCGGATGAATGGAACTCCCAAGCTTCCCCAGGGATCTCCTTTGCCTCTCTAGTCATGTCTCGTTGATTGTATTAGCTTGGAAAGCTGGAAGAGGTGATTACTGTTTCCCAGGTCTAATAGTAGGAATACATGTCCAGGACACGTTTTACAAAACAATTTCAGAACTATTGATACATTAGACCCACATTTATTAAGAGTCTATAAGAAACTATGATTTTAATATTTAAATCACTGCAATATTTTCTCTCCAAGCCCCACAGCATTGAGCTCTATGTCATTCATTCACAGTGGTCACTATAACAATACTCAAAATTAGATGACTCTAGGGTTGCAGGTGTAGCTCAGTGGTAGCATGCTTGCCTAGCATGTGTGAGGTCCTGGGTTCAATCCCCAGCACTGGGAGGAAAAATCCTAGCTTAAAACACCACACACACACCTTTATTATATTATAGAGGTCAGAATTCCAAAATGAGTTTCACAGGCCAGTATCAACCTATGGGCAGGACCACCCTTTCTTTGGAAAATATAAGAGACAATCCATTTCTTGACCTTTTGCAGCTTCTGGAAGCTATGCACGTTCTTTTGCTCATGCCTCCTTCTGTCTTCAAGTCAGCAGTGTAGCACCTTCTAGTCTTTCTATCTCTGACTCTGCTTCCATCATCACAGCTCACCCCTGACCTGCAGTCTCCTGCTTCCCTCTTGCACATATAGACCTTTGCAATTGCAGCAAGAACACCTGGATAATCTCCCATCTCAGCATCACACTCAGACCTCTCTAAAAACACAAATCTCAAAGTAGACTTTCTAATTCCTTTATTTATTTTTTCAGATGCAGAGAGAAATTGTTTATGCAAGAGGAGATGGCCCTGGTGCCTCTCGACCTGGATCCACAGCTCATCCACCCCATGCAATTCCCAATTCTCCACCATCCACTCCTGTGCCTCATTCCATGCCTCCCTCCCCATCCAGAATTCCTTATGGGGGCACTCGCCCCATGGTTGTTCCTGGCAATGCCACCATCCCCCGGGACAGACTCTCCAGCCTGCCGGTCTCCAGATCCATCTCACCAAGCCCAAGCGCCATCTTAGAAAGAAGAGATGTCAAGCCCGATGAAGACATGAACAGCAAAAACATCGCGATGTACAGAAATGAGGGTTTCTATGCTGATCCTTACCTCTATCATGAGGGAAGGATGAGCATAGCCTCATCCCATGGAGGGCACCCCCTGGATGTCCCTGATCACATCATTGCATATCACCGCACAGCGATTCGGTCAGCGAGTGCTTATTGTAACCCTTCCATGCAAGCAGAAATGCACATGGAGCAATCACTGTACAGACAGAAACCAAGGAAGTATCCAGATAGCCATTTGCCTACTCTGGGCTCCAAAACACCCCCCGCCTCTCCTCACCGAGTCAGTGACCTGAGGATGATAGACATGCACGCTCATCATAATGCTCACGGCCCCCCTCACACCATGCAGCCAGACCGGGCCTCGCCAAGTCGTCAGTCCTTTAAAAAGGAACCAGGCACCTTGGTATATTTTGAAAAGCCCAGGAACACTCCAGGATTATCCGGCATTGTGGACCTTGGCCCTCCTCTAGTTGAGAAGCAAGTTTTTGCCTACAGCACTGCTACAATCCCCAAAGACAGAGAGACCAGGTAAGGCATGGGAAGGGTAGCCACGGGTGGTCTGTGCTCATGTGTTGCTGAGGGCGGGCTGCTCTCCAGAAATGAAATCAGAGAACAAATGCCAAAGAATAAGTGCCAAGCTCCAGCCTTGTGCTTTATGGGTGCCGCTGAGGGCACAGAGGAGCATCCAAGGTTGGCCTTCTCTGCAAAGAGCTTCTGAATCAATGGGGTCCTGTGAGGTACACAGTAGCCATGGTAAAGAGGATAGGTATGCCCACAAGGACCATCAGTCAGCAGGTCTCTGGACCATGGTCTTGCCAGCATTATCACTAGTATAAATCTGAATCATATAGAAGAAAATTGTGATTAGCAGAAACTATTCAGAGAAGTAGATCAAGAGATCATAGTAATTGATCTGCTGCAGAAAATAAGAAGTGAGTGGTTTGTTTGCAGTGGCAATTTCTGTTTTTCTTTTAGAATGCAATTTTGTTTTCTCATCTGGTTTTGGGAAATGGAAAGAATGTGTCATTGCCTGTCTTGTAGGATGATAAAATGTGAATTTGCATGAACATAGAATGGTTTAGATTTAATATCCACTCAGGAATGGTGCTAAAATCAGCAAAACTTTTCTCGTGAATGAGGCACTCTGGGTATTTAAATTTCTTTTTTATATGCATATATTGGTATGATTCACCAGTGCAGAACCTTCCTCTCATGTTTTGAAACCCCTCCAAAATTTATAAAGTAATAATAGAAAAGCAAATTTTGATAGAGGGAATTTCTCTAACCTGAATGGGTTGAAGGAAGTCAACATAATAATTACACTCATAAAAATCTAGTCAAGGAAATTGAGGCCAAAAGAGGTGAAGCATTTTATCTGTCATCATATGTGAATTCACAAGGTGTGTAAAAATAAGAATCAGATATTCAGTCATTCGGAACCTTCTTAGAACCACTGTTCCTCACTAAAAAATGGTATTATCACTTACTATTATATAACCTTATAAAAAGAAGGCCAAACTTGTGAATGGAATGTGAACTGTCTACATCAATGTTTTCACACAGAAATCAGACAGTCCTGTCCCCTTTAGCAAAATTTATCAGGAAAAGCTTGTCCCTCCTTATTTGTTCAGTCATAAGGAATCTCACAAGAGACAGATTTCAGGAGAATGGAACAAGAATGAACATGAACATTTTGGGGTCATTAAGACAACAACAGATTCTAACTCACACAGCTAAAAAAAAACCTCAGTGGTGACTGGCTGGATTAGGTAGAACTAAGAAAAATTAAGGATTTGAAAATAATATTCATTCTCTCCTTTTCATAGTTCTTAGGAAGTGAAAATTCTGAGAATCAAAGATAGGGACTCTTCTCATAATCACAGACGGTGAAGGGGGTGGAATGAATGTCCACAGTGGCTGGCTAGAACAGACCAGTGTCACAGCTGGAGAGGAATGTACCAGGACCTGTCATGGGGCTTGGAGCTTGTGCTGTGTGCTTTGCAGAAAGGGTAACAGATGTGTCCCCTGCAGTGGATTATGAGGTGTGGATTGAGAAATGGTGTATCACTGAAAAGAGGGGATTTAAAGCCACAAGAATTTAGTCTAGAAAATAATAAAATGAATCCATTTTCTGGATATAATGTTGAGTCAGGATCCGTCCTCCCTCTCATCCCCCCATGCTGACACCTCCCCACACTGCCCACCTTGAGGGTATCAGAAGATCAAAAGCCCTATCCCACCGGGATCATGTTAACTGTGTCCACCCCCTGGGTTCTAGGTACATTTTTGGCCAACAAGTGGTATTTGCCTCCTTCCCAGTGCCTAGTGGGGTGTCATGCATGCAGTTACCACATGTAAACAACTTCAAGGCTTTGCTGAGCTGTGTTTGTCAGGGATTTGGTTATTGGAGGGAATCAAACAAGAATCTTCTGCAGACCTGAGGAGTCTTCCTATGCAGCTCCCTGACCAGAGCATGGAAGGACATGAGCTTTCAGTGCCATCTGCATTCTTTTAGAACCTCCACTCTCTTTTTAAAAAGGATTTGCCTGCCTCAGAGACATTTTTGCTAAATCTTAGAAGATTCTATGTAGTTCTGTTTTATGTGTTAGAAAACCTGTTTAGAAAATCTAAATTTGTATACATCTAAAACAAAAAAATATTAGAAACATTGACCAAAAAAGATTAATGTTCACCTAAAATGCACTGTCATAATTATCACCATGTTCTTACATATGATTGTAGTTATGAATTAATTTAACATTTTCATATTTTCCCTTCCCCAAAATATGAAATGGCACAGAACAATTTTATCTCATACATCTGGCTAGGTGACTCCTCACCTGTTAGTGAACTTAGCTCCAAAGGGTAGAATTGGGGTGTTTGTGCAAGACTGTTCTCTAAGAGCCCTATACAGACACACACATATACATAAACACACCCATATACAAGCCCATGGACATAATATGTAGACACACCTATATACACAAACATATATGTATACACAGAGGAACATACAGATACCCACAGACACACATACACACATATATAGACACATACACATATAACTCATGCACCACAGACATATACATGTATAGATATACACTCACAGATACATATATACACCACATAGACCTGCAGACCCACAAAGATACACAGATCTACACACAGATACATACACCACACAGATGCAAATAGACACACGAACACACACACAGATATACAGCACGTAGACACAGGTACAGACATACATGCAGACACTCATACAGCTTAACAGATTAACAGCTGCTGTTAGTAAAAGACTAACCTCTGCCCCAACTCAGCAGGCAGGTGCCAAGAGTAAATAGTGACTTTTGGTTCAAAAGAACTCAACTCTAGAACTTTTGTTCTCAGTCTCCCCACCCCACCCCCCACTACTTCCAGAACAGATAAGAAGGTGGGACAAAGGGAAAAGTATGGGATTTGTGCCACATTTCCTTCTCTGTAGCTACCCCTCTGAATCTGACAGTGAACTCTTCAACAGCTCGTTGATTAGGCTGAAATGCAGGGTTAGGCTGAAATGCAGGGTTGCCGGGTGTTTTATAGCTATTGATGGCAGCTGTCATTTATTTTACCTTTTTTATGAGCCAAGCCTATGTAAGTAGTTTGCACACATCAGGAGATGTACTTGTCATGAGAACCCACTAGCAGCACCCCTCCTTTACAGATGAGGAAGCTGAGGCTCAGATAGCTTAAGTAGCTTGTCCAAGGTCACAAAGCCAGTAAGTGGCATAAAATGTCCAAGAATCTGTACTTTTTACCACCGTATAGTATTCTTTCTTGGGACTGAAAACCATGAGCCCCCACCTTCACCCAGCAAGAAATGAATTCAGGAGTGAATTCTGAGCATTTCAACCAGAATCCTTGAAAAATTGTTTCAGGACTAGATGCTAAATAACTGCTCCCAAAGGATATTCACAATCATAAACATGGTAGAATTTGCATAATTATACTTCTAAATATATACATGCCATTTAAAACATAACTGCCCTAGCTAATATATTAGCACAATTATGCAGAAGTGGGGAAAGAAGGAAGAGAACATTCTTGATAGATTTTGTTTTTAAAAAAATGCATCTGAGTACTACGTCAAAAAAAAATTAAAATAAGAACACCAGAAACAATTACTGCAGCACAAAATTATAGTACATTGTCTTGCTTATCCCCATGACGTTATTTTAGAAATATTTAATCTGGGTAAGTATTTTTAAAGCGTGTACAACCCCTTAAACTCCATGAGTACAGGGTATAAAGTGCCAAACCAATTTCTGTTGCAATTTCATAATATTAAAAAGCAAATAAATCTTAGAGTGCTTTTTATATGAAACTCTCAAGTGAAATTTTACATCTAAGATGTGAAGCTACAAAAAAACACAGGAGGGAGACTGAGAAATCTGTAGCTCTGCTTTCTTTTGGGCGCTGCTGGATTCAAATACTGTTCCAAAGAGCACTTCCATGTAATAACCCAAATAACTGCAGGACGTTAGAAATCAGAGAGAAAAATTCTTTCTTTCACAACCATACCCAAGAGCCATTCAACAGTAGCTTGTCTGAAGAAACTCGGTTTTAAAACAGGTCTGTTGACATGGAAATGAAGAGCTAAAGACTAAATGGCATAATTTCGACTCTTATATTTAGTCCTGTGCCTTGTTCTAATGAATTTGGCATCTTTTCTTTTTAAAAGTGCTTCAAGAAGCATCTGCTAATGACCCATTCTATCTAGAAGATCTGGAAAAAGCAGTGTATAGGGTATAACATGTGATGTTGGGGTTCTCCTTCCAAGGAGCCCAGGGACTTTGGGGTAAAGTAATAGATCACAGTCACTTTTGACTTTCAGGACAGCAGTTCTCATGTCTGAGCTTATAGAAATAAGACAACCTTGAGTGTTGAAGTAGCTGTACCCAAGTGACACCCTTCACCTGGTTCTTCAAGAGGAAAGTGGGTCTGAAAAACCATGAGAGATGCTGAGAGAGAGACATCATGTGACAGCGCGTGAGGCTGTCTTCCCCCGGTTATGAAATCACTTCATGAAACAGCATCATGCTTTCTACCCGGGGCATATAAAACAGCTCTTAAGAATTGCAAAATTTAAGGACATTTGTGTCTTGCTATTTTCTGTTTGTAGTTGGGATCATATAGTGTAAAATATTTTTATTGAAATAACTCTTAAAAGTCAAGAGTGCTCATTGCAAAGTGACTAATAACTCCCTTTCCAAGTGGGTAGCAGATTCCTCCCAATGAAATATGATTTGTCAGACTCAGTAAACTTGAGCCAAGATCAGACTTTTATACTGTTCTTTACCTAGAGCAGCTACATTCAACAAACTAGGAAAGAGGCTCACTGAAGAGCAAAGCCTTGCCCTGCCTAGGCACCTGTGTCTAAAGAAAGAAAAGCCACATGAGACTCGTTAGGATTTTTGCAACAGTGTAGACTTAGCGAGCAGAAACTCTTATTTTGGGTGGTTTGGAAGACTAAGGAAAGCTGTGTGTAGAAAAGGAAACCTGCCTGCTAATTGGCGGTGTGTGTGTTTTTTTAATCATTTTATATCACTTTCTCATTTTATGAGGATTAAATGTTGTTGTGATGGTAGCTTTGAGAGGTGGGATGGATCCTTGGTTTAGCAGTTGATTGGATGAAAGTCTAAATTTGGGTTTCTATCATTTAAAAATGTCCGTGGTGATTGGCAGACCTTTGAAGATTTTCTAAGCTATGCTTTATCCTGCTATAAAGCAGTCTGAATGACCCAAAAAGAATTATGGCTTTTTTTTTTAACCCCTCTCCTTGGTTTAGTCAAAAGTGAGCCACATTAGAGATCTCTTAAGTAGTTAAACTTGGAATCGCTCTAAAGTAGGGCTATTTAGACTCTGTACTGTTGACAGTTCAGGCCTGATGAGTTGTAGGGGCTAGGGAGGGGGTGACCTGTGCTGAGCAGCAGCCTCTTTGGCCCAGAGGTCTTTGGTTGACCCCCTGGATACCAGGAGCAAAATATGCCCCAAGCCTTCCCTAGTCTTTGACAGTCAAAGATGTCTCCAGAAATTGTCAAATGCCTTCCACCAGAGTAAAATTCCCCTGGTTAAGAAACATGGCTCTCAAAAAAAAAAAAAAAAATGGGAATTTTCAAAAAACATAATGAAGTAGAGAAAGACTGCCGATGCTCAAGCCATGCAAATTATGACATTCATAAGACATGAATCACACCAATTATTAATTCAATTCTGCCATAACTTACTTCTTGGTAAAGTAAAACGATCTCTCAGCAACCGTTTATGGAGAAGCAGTAACTTCTAGTAGATGTCAAAGCCAAACTGCCTGGGTTCAAATCCCAGTTTCAATACTTTTTCCCAATGTCTTTGACCACTTATGGAATTGTGTTCATGTGCTCATTTGCAAATGGAGATGATAATAGTAACTACTTCAGAGGGTACATGAAATATACCAAGAACCCAAGAGTTCCTACTTTGAGCACTCTACTAAATGCTAACGGGAGATCAATACACAGGGATGGCTAGGACAAAGGACTGCCTAAAGCCATAGGGAGGCCTATTTTTAAACATAATATCAAAAAGCACAAAATGGTCACATAGGGGTAATGAGAAAGTAAATTTAATTTGAACAGAGAATGGAATTAGTGTGCCTAAAGATTCGAATTAGAATAGAGTATCAAAGGCACTTTTAAGTGCATTTCAGGAAAGTAGTTTGAGTGGTACATCCCTTTGGATTCCAGGGACAAAAAGACAAGCCAGCTGTGAGTCATCCTTTTAAGACTGCTTCTGAGCTATATGACTGATGATAAAGACCCCTAACAGATTTGGCTGAAATTATTAGGTTGCCTGTTTGGGTATCTGATAATACCTGACTGACCCAGGTCCTTCCTGAATTGCTATTTCAGGAAACTCTGATTATGGATCAGTAAACGTTTATTAAGCTCTTCTTATGGGTTTAGCTGTGGACTTGGATGCTTTTCTGGAAACCAAGAAACTCAGACGTGGTTCTTATTCATAAACTGTGAAGACGATCATAAAACAAGTTTAATACACATGTATAAGTTATGCTACAGTTAAGGGCAGGAAGCTTCTGGGTTCTGAATGCCTACTGAATACCCATTTTGGAGGAATAACTACAACAGTAGAATTTCATGCATGGCATTTCTTTGGGCGTTGATGATACCCTGGGATGCTCTTCTTCTCATCCCAAGAGTGACAGGGTCTCCTAACAAAGCCAGGAGGAAGGAGAGGACATGCCAAGTCCAACACATCTCCCAAAAGCTTGAGCTTCAGGGGGGAGATATTTTTCCAATATTGCAAAGTCCAGCTGGGAAGTTAGGACACGTTTTCCTTGGAAACGATGCAGAACAACAATAGAATTAATAATACATTGTAGGTTAAAGAGGCTTCTGTGGCCAGCTGGAAATCCAACCAGCACTTATTGCAAGTTCTAAACAATGAAAGTACAAGTAAACTTTTCAATGACAAGACTGCCATAATTTGGGGGCTGCTTGTACATAATTAATTCCAAAGTAGTGATACAGACGGTAATTGCTAAGAATTCAGAAAAAAAAAAAAAGAGCACTTTCCCAAAGTTATTCTGGTCTGGAAGCCTCCATGAGAATATTAAGATGGTCTGGAATATAAGGCACGTACATGATGGAATGAAAAGATATCATTTGCGAAGGCGGACTGGCCTTTCTTCAAAATTTATATTTCTACCATTACCGAACCTATAAAAATGACTTTACAATATGCTTTCGCCAGTCTCAGAAATTAAGTAAGTACCCATAAATAGAGTTATTACTTCCATCACAGGAATATAACTTTAATATAACTTAATCACGGTTAAGTAATATCTGCTAGACATTCCTTTGCTGAGTTCAGGCCACCGATGTCTGACAAACATACTTGAGAATTGACAGATTTATGAAGACTGCACCACTCTTACACCTGGGAGATTCTGCCCAACATACCAGAGAATGACTGCCACAAGATCTGAGCCACTTTAAACCAATTTCTCAAAAGGAAAAGCCATCATCTTCCTTAATTAGATCAAATTAAAATGCACCTCTCCATCTCTGAACATTCATGAGGTCTTGAGCCTGAAACCACAAACAAAACCAGAGTTGCCTGTGTGCTTCAGACCATCCCTTTCATTGCCAGCTAGAACCTTTTCAAAGAGAAGAGTAATGTGAAGGTGCCGATTTAGCCTCCTTAAAAGATGGCAAGATTAACCTGGTGTAGAATCAACATGGCTGCCACCCAGCCCAGGGTTGGGGCTCATCTGAGCAGCCTTTGGCACAGCAGGTGCCTAATTCCAGGCTCTCCTAATGCCAGGCCACATGTTACCCTCTGTAGTGATTAGCTGGGGAGATTATATTTGACCTTATTTGAAATCTAGACTTTATTTGCAATGAATGATATGATTCAAAAATACAGCCAAGTCCAAGCATGAATTCTAACTTTTAAAAATGGCGGGTCTTAAAAAGTCCATATTGCCCACTACTCTTATATTGAGGTATTTGCCAAGTTGTAAATCAGCAAATACCTTGATGTCTGACTCTAGAGCAGACAAACAGAAGAGAAACCCCAAAGGTGCAACAACCAGAGCTATTCCAGTAAGTTACTTTCACCATCATTCTGTCTCAATATTCTTTTCTCTTCATCATGAAGATAGTACCTGTCTACCTCCACCATCATGCACAAGAAATTAAGACAAAACAAAAATAAATAAAAATTTAAAAACCAGAGGCCACACATACAAAATATCTTCCTTCTTTATTCTAAGCATCGCTATCTTTTTTCTTTGGCATCCAGTCTTAAGATTTTACAGATCAAAAGCGAGTGTGGGGAAGGGGCTTATTCTCACAGCCCCCTGAGGACCACTCAAGAGACATCTCTCCGTGGCTTCTAACACCATCTCTCATTTGAAGGTTAAATTATAAGCCATAACATGAATGAACAGCTATTCCTACCAGTTTGTACCTGTTCAAAAAAAAAAAATGAGATGTCATTTCCAGAGCATGAATATTAAAGATTGCCCTCCAGGAAGAGAGAAAAAAAAAATGCAAAATCAGTGATTTCGTGAAGCAGGGTATAGGCATGCCCTGGGAGTGGAGGCTGTAGTCACCCATGAGAGAGCCAACAGGAAGAGAAGTGCCTCACCTCAGACTGCACGTCACCACAGGACTCAAATCTGAACCAAGGGCGGAGAGCACTGGCTATGGGGGTCTGAAACTAATTCACTGTGTTTCTCAAAGAAATCCCTGCCTCTCTGAGCCTCAGATCTTCACTGTAACTTGGGCATGGCCACTAGTATTTCTCAAGGGTTCTGTGCAATTTAAATGAGCATAGGTACAAAAGCATTTTGTGAATCAGAAAGTTCTCTATAAATAAGAGCCTTACTGATGTAAAACCATGAAGTCATCTCATTTGGATCTGAGAGACTATTGTGTCCTTGTCCCTGACTTGAAGCCATTAGAAGTAAATTGTGAAATAAATGAAAGGCTAACCTAGAGGATTTCCCCGAGCATGTTTGCTGTGCTAGAAAGAACCCTGTTGGAGTGTCGGAAGTTGTGCACATCGGGAGTGCTAGGCCTAGGTGTGACTGAGCTTTGCCCTATTTTCCTGGCCTGCCACACCCTTGGTTCCCGCCTCCCCAACCCCCCCACCCCCGCTCTATCAAGATCACAAACCCAGAATGAGAAGAAGTATGACACCCAAACAAATTCTTTCCGACAAGAAAATTTTTTAATTCTGGAATTCAAAGTCAGATTGGATCTCAGAAATGATCTTCTCTGGGTGGTGGACAAAAGGCAATGTGTATCCCTAATCCTTTAAACAAGGGGTAGAAAAAGTCTTTTGAGACCCTGTGCTCTCTATTTGCTGAGACCTTCAGCCTCACATCAGTCAGCTTTCCATTACTGTAACAAAATACCTGAGATAAGCAACTTGATAATGGAAAAGGTTTATTTTGACTCAGTTTCAGAGATTTCAGTTTGTGGACACTTGACCCTGTTGATTTGGGTCTATGGCAGCAAAGTATGTCATGGCAGGAATGTAGTACAGGAGGATTCTTTACTTCATGGTGGCCTGGAAGCAAAGAGAGAGAATGGATATCCTAATATCCCCTTCTAGGGAACACCCCCAGTAACCGAACTTTCTTCCATTAGTCCCCACCTCTTAAAGGTCCCACTACCTCCCAATAGTGCCATAAGCCAGGGAACCAAGCTTCTAATACATGGGCCTTTGGGAGAAATTCAAGATCCAAACTATAGCAAACCTCCTATATTCTGTGTCACAAACTTCACCCACATACACCGGCTTCCTGGGTTTGAATATGTCAGAGATGTTCCTACCTCAGGACTTTGCATTTGTACAAATATACAAGGGTAGGAAAGTTATATCCAATTAATTCTACTGTCTTTCCTATTCCCTTTTCCTCTCCCTTCCCTTCATTCCCCTTTGTCTAATCCAGTGGATTTCAATTCTTCCCCTCCCCATCCTCCCTTGCTATGAGTTCACATCCATATGTCAGAGAGAACATTTGACCTTTTTTTGGTTTTTTGAAACTGGCTTATTTCACTTGGCATGATATTCTTCAGCTCCATTCATTTACCGGCTAGTGCCATAACTTCATTTTTCTTTATGGCTGAGTAATATTTTCTTTATCCATTCATCTGTTGAAGGACACATGGTTGGTTCCATAGCTTGGCTATTGTAAATCGAGCTGCTATAAACATTGATGTGGCTGCATGACACAGCCACATGTCAGCTCTTATGAGGATTTTCTCTTTCCCAGTTGACTGCTCTGTCTCCATCATCCAGGAGTACTTTGTTGACAGTGTTGAGAACATAGGAAGCCCACAGAATCCTGGTTAGAGTGTGGCCACCCGTGACTACCTAGCAGTGCCATCTGAAGCCTAGAACAAGGACAAAAGATTCTGGCATCATAGATCCCAAGCACCTGTGCCCATACCCAAAGTGATTGTTGAAGTGAACTGAAGCTGATGGTGATAATCAAACGTTTCCCAAGGCCTCTAGGAAAGTGAACTGTCCAAAACTATCCACTACTAGTACATGCATCCCATGGGAGCCTTCATTATCTCAATGTCTCCATGCATTTATGAAGGAAGAATAGTTCTAGCTTTTTTCCTCTCCAGAGCTATGTAAATGGGGCTCCATTTTTGCCCATTTTGGTTTTTTTTTAAAAAACAGGTTTCTTAAATATGCATGTCTTCATGCATCATAAGTCATGCATTATCAGAGCATTTCAGGTGATTTGGTCATTGTTTCTTTCCTGACTTGGGAAAACATGTCTGCCCAGTGAGACAAGTCCCTCTCTGTTTCCTTGAAATATAACCAAAGAAAATGGTATGGGAAGAAATAGAAGGGACCCAGTGGAAGGAAGTTAGGTCATTGGGGGAATGCCCTTGAACAGGATATTGGAACCCTGGCCCCTTCCTGTCTCTCTCTTTATTTCCATGAAATTAACAGACCTCCTGCATCATGTGCTCCCACCATGATACCACAGGCCCAAAGCAACAGGGCCTAGTGACCCTGGACTGAAACCTCTTGAAACTGTGAGCCAAAAAAAAAACCTTTCCTCTTTTTCATTTGTTTATCTCAGGTATTTTGTATCAGTATCATAAACCTGACTAACACACTAAATAAGGAGCCAGAGAAATTAACAGGGACTCTCCAAAAAATAACATTGATGGCTGATGGAGAGAAAGTAGGGCTAAGATGCAGGTAAAGGGCTAGTTTGTATAAATGAGGGAACTGAAGACAACAAAATGTTGCTTTACTTAGTAGAGATTTGGGAGTTTCAGATATAGACAGTAAAACCATCCTGAGTTAGAATTCAAGGTCAGAGTAAGGCTGTAAAGAAGAGTTTAAAAATCCGAAATGCCAAACCTCTAAAAGCATTTTCTGTATAGATATTAAAGCTACAAAAGATAGTGAGCTGGGGTGACTAGTAAGAGGATTCCCCCTACTCTGTCTCCTCAAAGCCTCACCAAAAGGAAATGAGGTAGGAAGAAACAGAAGGGATAGAGGGATTTTTTTTTTAATCTATTTTCATTCCCAAATGGTCAGAAGGCAAAGCCAGTCGAGTCTGGAATCAGGGATGCTGGGAGCAAGCCTAGAAACAAGAGAGGCTGGTGGTGAGGGAGTGTGAGGCCCATGCCAGGTGCTATAATTTAGATATGGAATGTCCCTCAAAGGCCTTTGTGTCAAAGGCTCGGTCACCAGGCTGTGTTGCTATTGGGAGGGGAGCAACACTGAGGAGGGGGGCCTGCTGTGTCAGATAGGAGGACAGCTTCCTGGGTTGGAATCATCCAAAGATGTGGAAATGAATTTCTTGGTTGCTGGAAGCCAGCTTATAGATGTGTAAATCCAAAAGGAGAAGCAGGGGACACATAGAGGTGGACTGAAGTCACGACAAGGAATACAGAATATACCCAGTCCTCCTGCTCACTCCATAAACAGAAGGCGGGGGCAGGGGACAGAGTTCAACCACAAACATCCCCTCAATAAATCCAGATGTTTCAATGATTAGTTAATTTTATTGGGAAGTTTTAGAACAACATCTTTAGTTACATAGGTTTGCTTCTTTTTTTTTTTATTTTTTCCTATTCTTTCTTTCTCTCTCTCTTTTTTAAACCAGTAGATTAACTTTGGGCAGAAATAGAAAGTTCGCTGCTCCCAGTCCTATATTTGTGAGGATTTCCCATCAATTCAGATCATCTGGATTCCAGTGTTTTGTTGGTCTCATCTGAAAACAATGCCTTTACTCTGGGTTTTTTTTCCCCTCGTACCACAGAAGCAGAGCTTGAACAAGTTAGGGCATAGTCCAGCTTTAAGCCTGTCCACTCTTCAGTTCTAGAGAATGCCTTTTGCACTGCCAGGACAAAAGTGGAATTAGATTTCTCAAAAATTGATATCGTGAGAAGAGTGTGCTGCCGGGGATTGATGGTGCTTTGTTCTACACTGTTTATGGCAGAAGCACAGCACCCAGCACGTACCAGGTGTTGGACAATACCTGCTGGCAGTCCCAATGACCATTCATCACTTTCTGGAGAGATGAACGATCATAAGCATAAAGAAGAAAAATTCACAAAATATTAGAATTAGAAGTGAATTGGCAGACCTTCTAGGAAATACTCTTAGAAGGCCATTCTTGGTTACTGGAGTTCTTCTTGACTCTCCTGTGCCACTGGTTTTCAAAATAAGTAACTGGTTAGGAAGGCTAGTGCTTCTGACTGGGAGCTAATCTCATCAACTCGGCTGGCTGGGCCCAGCCAACTCCCCTGTATCTCCTTTGGATATTTAAAATCATATCCTGTGGGATTCGCTGTAGGAGAATTGCCAGCCTCATACTTGTTACAACATTGACCTATTTCTTAATAGCCATTAATTTGCTTAGTTATACAAGGATAAGTACCCAATTCAGGCTTAATGAGGCCTCGGTCAGTACAAAGACACAGCCCTACTCAAAAACTGGTGAAGGTGAAATTTTGAATCTAAAGTTCTATAAATGGCCTTGCTGGCCAAAAATATTTACCCAATTCTTACCCTGCACTCTGAAGACCGAGAGCCACCCCTGACCCCAAGCAGTGTGGGTCAGATGTCAGACAGGCTTATAGGAAACCTGGCTAAAGCAGTAGCTGAATCCGGGTTCAGTGGCACACACCTGTAATCCCAGCCACTTGGGAGGCTGAGGCAGAAGGATCCCAAGTTCAAAACCAGCCTGGGCAACTTAGTGAGATCCTGTCTCAAAGTAAGAATTAAAAAGGGCTAGGGATGTAGCTCAGTAGTAGAGCACTTGCTTAGCATTTCCAAGGCCCTGGGTTCCATCCGTAGCACCAAAAGAAAAAAGAAAAAAAAAAAAAAAAAAAGCAGTAGCTAGTGAAGGCAGCACCAGCACTTTCCCTGAATTTGACTTGAAATTTTTTATTCTTATTATGTTTGGACCTTCAGAAGATTCATTCAGCCAAGCTGACTTATGACACGAAATAACCAGTTAACCATACCTACTAATCACATAAATATGGTTTATGGAGTGATGTAAAATGGTTTATGAAATCATTTTTGAAACCATCTTTTCAACAGTAATTACACCGGTTCTGTAATACCTTAAAGCCAGTGATGTTGGCAAGAATTAGCCTAAGCATCTTTAATATTCTGATGATTATCATGCGAAATTGCCACGGCAATAAAATGACAGGGTTGTGCTTAATTTCTCTTCTTCCAGCGCATTTCCCTTCTATTTTTCCCCTTTTACATTAAAACATACTTCATAGCATTTCATCATGGGAGAAGGCTGCGTAAGTTTCCAGTTGCTGTAATTTAGTTAAACCATAAAATTGTTTCCAGATTACCAACCATGAAATGGAAAGACAATCTTATTTATGAATTTATAAATCAGATAATCTCCCTCAAATGAATCCTGAAACCAGAAACTCTTTGATGATTAACTAAGAGGGGGAAACTTTTCTCATTACCATGTGTCAAAAGAATTGTATTTTCGTAGGGTGGTTTTGGCTGAGACAGACGCTGCCGTGCGTTGCCAGCCGCGCTGTCCTCAGACCCTGCTGTTTTCTGGGCAAAGGGAGAGATGCGCTCCCCATCTGCTGCCTGGCCCAAGCATCTGAACCCTCTGAGGAGGATGTCAGTCATCTGACTCCATGTCTCTGTTACATTATTATGTCCTTCCTGGTAGCCCTGCAGGGGACGCTGCCTGGAAGAGGCCACCAAGGGAGGGTTCATGCACTAACTCCCAATACTAGAAGGAGCCCAGAGCACCTGGATGCCCACTGGACACAGGGCTTTGGTTCCTGAACAGCTCATCTCAGGAAGTCCTACAACTATGTCCTGAAAGATAAGGGAATGAGATGTGATTGGGGAATTGTCTCTTTCCACATCCTAAAACCTTTATCTGGGGAAAGCCCAGGGGAGAATCCAGGTACCCACAGAGCTGGGGAAAACACCTGTTCCTCCTGCAGACTCTTGGGTGGAGATGACTTGGGCTGTGCTGTGACCTTCTAGATTTCTAACCATCATGATAAACCAGTTAAAGATCAATGTTCTTTATCCAGAATCATTCTGGTGCTATGTTTGGGGGCATTTTGTTGTTGTTGTTGTTGTTCGCTGTTTCATTATTTTTCTTTTTTTCCTACTCTTCTTTCTTGGGTAAGGTAATGAAAGCCGTTGATCAGAGAGGGACCAGAAGGAACCCCTCAGAGCTCCAGTGATGTAATCGGTCAGTGCAGACTACTTTCAAGAACACTGGTTTAACCCTAATCAGCATTGTGCCCAGGAACAGCGTTGGAATCCCAGCATTCCCTTCTACCACTTCCCTCTTAGCAGATTCTTCTTTATCCTATACAGCTGTAGATTTGCTTTTTTTTTTTTTTGCATTTCTTAATATTGCTGTCTTCTTTGCATACTTGGGCTGTCACCGTGCCTCACTATCTCACACCCCAGTTGTACAGAACCCTTAAGCCACTTCTTAACCACAGCCATCTAGAATCTAAAAATGCCATGCCACTTAAAAAACAGAAAAGATATGTTTTTTTGCATTTGCCTGAGATTAAATAAGATGACTAAACCTGTAATTCTGAAGGGAGCCCCTGTCTTAGGGTCATAAATTTGGCTTCAAGCACTGCCGGGGACAGAGCCAGTCCCTGTGGGACAATTAATGGCAATGGAAGACATTCACCTGGTACTGAGCACTTCCCCAAGAAAGTCATTAATTTCCCAAGAGTTTGTGGGTCTGTATCTCGAGCACCATCACCGTCACCCCAATGTTTCTGAGATGTCACTGTGTGATTTGGTTTGATAAACCTGGGATTTCCATTGGGTTTTTACTAAAACTGCTTTCCTTATTTGGATTTCTTACTAATCTTTCTCTTTTGACACATTAACTACTTTATGGGAAAGAGGTGAATCTGAAAATGCTCTACAGCACCCGCCGGTGCACCTGGAGACGTTTGCTGAAGCACTCCATAGAGATGTGTGTCCATGTTCACCATTGGAGATTTCTTTCTGCTCCATTAGAACCAAGAAATAATACTATCAATACTTAATTATTTTTTTTTCTTTTTGGGGTCTACAGCCATTAACTATCCTTACTGTCTAGCTCATGTCCGAAAAATTCAGTGTTGTGACAAACCAACCATTTTAAACTAAAGAAAATATATGGACTTCTGAAGTCAGAGGCTTGGAATTGCAAAACTGAAATTTCACCTGGCATGATAGGTCACATTCCAAGGCCCAACTCATTTCTCCTGTGCTTGAAAATGTTCAATTGCCATAAAATTCAGGACATGCATATATCATCTCTCAATGAGCTCAACTTCATGGAAGAATAGATCACTATGACTTGTACCATTGAGTACCAGATAAAGTCACTGGACTTATTTGAGAGTCTTCATGTGTGCCTATGCTGTTTGTAACATAGGAATCACTGAGGTTCATATTAGAGGACCATGAACTGAGACCCACAGTGGCCACTTATCCCAAGCTCACATAGGACACCTGCTCATGGGGAATGATGGTGAGATACCCATCCTATTTAAGCCATTCTCCCTCTCTTCCTGTTTTAACTACGAGGTATGCATAAGTGAATTCACAGGAGGTGACATTTGATGCTCTCCTCATATAGACAGTTGTTTTTATAATGTGTCGAAAATAATGTAACAGTTCTATGAAACATCTGGGGTCCGGAAATGTGAACCTGTTTGAAATGTCTGACATGACTCTTGTGAACCTTGAAGACAGAGAGGTACGGTATCTGCCCTGAGTCAATAACAAAGGGAGTTTTTTATCGACGCCTTGAGTTATCAAGTTGTTAGGGATGTTCATTTTCCTGCCTGATCCTATAAAAGCCTCTAGGCTAAAATTTCTACAACATTGGATTGAGCATCATCTATTCCCAAACATACACTGATTTCAATCATATTTTCCATGGTCTTAATAAGAGACATTTGCTTGTGTTGCCCTTGGGCTATAAAAGAAGTGTAAATACACACACAGCCAAACATCTCCATCATTCACACCAAAACCATCCTGCAGTCTCCCAGCAGAGAAGAACAGATTACAACTGTGTGTGACTGTGCAGTACCTGACCTAGGGTCTCCCTGGTCCAGAGAGGAGCCGTTTTGTGTAAGGTCAAATAATGAAGCAGGGCAGAAAGACTCAAAAACACATCCTGTGCCAACAAAAGAATTTGAGGGAGATTCCTCCCTTCCTTCCAGTTTTCTGGGAGGCCTCTGCTGGTCTGCACAGTGTCTTTTTAATTGAGGTCACTGTCTTACAACTCTGATCATCCAATCGATCTCAGCCAAGGACTTGCAGGCGCTTCCGGTTTCTGAGCCAGGTTGGGGTGAACTTTGGTGGCTTCTAGGTGGTACCTTCTAGGTGGTACCTCTGGTGGATCATTCACCTAGAAAAACCAGTCTGAAAGTCAATAAGAGCTTTAACAAACAATTCTCTTGTTTTACAGAGAGAGGATGCAAGCCATGGAGAAGCAGATTGCCAGTTTAACTGGCCTTGTTCAGTCTGCGCTTTTTAAAGGGCCCATTACAAGTAGTAGCAAAGATGCATCTAGGTAAAAAGAAACCAGCTATCCAATTAAAGAGTTAAATTCAGTCTGTTTCTCTTTAATCATTAAAATCATTCATTCATTCAAATTCCTTTCCTCATAATCATTTCAAGGCTAAAATATTCTCGTCTCTATGAAATCATGATTTTTATATTTGTTTTGTTTTGTTGTTTTTGTTCTGATAATTCTTGGACGAAGGTTAACTTTGGCCCAAGAAGGGTAAATGGGCTTCCCAGTGCATGTGGCTTCATGGACCACTCCTTGCGCAGTGCCCGCAACCACCATCCACGCGTGTCCACGTCTGCCACCATCTGAAAGTCATGAGTGTGCCTGGCTACATTTCACAGTATCAGATGCACACCCGGGAAGCCTTTTCCATCCAAGCCAGTCATGATGCTGATGACAAAATACCCTCATTGCTTAATCTCATCACTGCTAATTGCTTAGAATCGTGATTGGAAGGTACCAAAAAAATAAGGGCATTTTGGAAAGTACGTAGCTGACTCTCTATTTCTTTCATTCAGCGAGAAAATGATGAAAACGACAGCCAACAGGAACCACACAGAAAGTGCAGGTAAGTAAATGTTCTTGGGAGGTCTAGGAGCCTGCTGGCTTCAGAGCTAGTTAACCTTTCCCAAAGTCACCCAGTTTTTGTGCTTTGGAAGGCTTTTGGGATAACTCCCTACACTACAGCTTCCGGCTAGTGCTGAAAAAGCAGAGTTAGTCATTGATTCAGGGGATGAAAAGTTGTCATCTTTATTCATTCATTCATTCATTCACTTGCTGCTACATTAATTCATTTATATGACCACACACCCAAGACACACTAGTGTGCCTAGCACTAGATAAGGATGGTGGGCATCAGACACAGGGCTGCCTGGACTCCTGTGGGAAAACTGAGAATAGGACAAGTAATTTTATGTGTGTTGAGTTTCAAGAAGGACAAGATAAATGTTTAACCCACAGGGCTAGCCCTTACCAAGAGCATCCCCTTGAGAAAGTGACAAAGTGAAGTACAAAGGATGGCCAGGATTGAGGGAGGTGAACACAGGCAGGAACCATCCAGATGGAGGGAACTCAAGATGTTATCCTAACTGGAAAGTGAAGCCACTGGAAGATTGGACACCGGGGAAACACATCAGCCCAGCTGCAGCGTGAGAATAGGTGAGAAGGGCGAGAACCAGTAGGAAGCAGCCAGTGGACCAGGTGAGAGAAGAAGGTGCATCTGGACCAGGCTCTGCTTTTTAAATGCCAGCCTTCTCCAAGAAGAGGACCATTGCCCTCACTAGAGGAGTTTCCTAGTGTCCAGATATATGCAATGACAGCCTCCCCCTGCATTCCTCAGGCAGGGCTCTGTCAAGAAGATATAGCCTCCCCCCACACACCTCCTTCAAGTTAGAATGGAAATCATTAGCAGAAACGTGTTCAGATGCTAAATTACCCAGAAACATATGTCAAGTTGGGTCAAACCCCTTATTTGGGGAAACCACATCTACTAGTTTTGTGCAGTAGAGTAGAGTGGACAGAATTTGGGACTTAAGTTTAATCCCCTGCTGGCCCTGGTTCACGCTGGCTGAGCACAGTTGAGCTCTAAAGTGAGCAGGGCTGCTTTTCCAGCATTTTGCTTAGAAATCAATCAGTGGCCTTGGCCAAAGCCAGAGAATTATTTCATGGAAATTGCTAAAACTTGTTTTCAGAGCAATTGCCAGTTTCTCTTGGAGATAGTTATTCGTTCATTTAGTTTCTTATTTATTATGAACCGGGGGGTGGAGGGAGGAAACTACCCAATACTAAAACCTTCCCTCCCTTTGGGATCCTTATTAGAAATGATTAGTGTCTGATACCATTGTTCTGATCAATATGCACATGCTGGTTTGTATTCTCCTTCTATTCCTTCCCCCTTTTGTGGAATAATAACAGGAAACATTTAGTAAGTACTTTCTATGTGTCATGCACTATTCTGGCTTTTTTTTTTTTTTTCATGCATCAACCCATTAACTCCTGACTACAGCCTCCAGGATGAGGAGCAATTGTATTTCTGTGTTTCCAATAAGGAAACTGAACACATTATCCACACACGTGACACCTTTCAACCTAGTTCACATACCTGTCATTTTATCCCATTGTTTTATGTTAAAGATACCCTAGTCCCTTAAAAGATATACAAGCTGTTTTATTGTTGTTGTTGTTTTGATTTGAAAAATTTTGTAAATGTCTCTTTTGAGCATGGGGGAAGGAGAAAGTCTTAATATCCTTGGATATTTTCCCAAAATTGGAATCAATACGTCCAAAGGGACAAGCAGTTTAGTAGCCCTGGCGACATGCTGCTGGCTTTCTCTTTCTAAAGGCTGAACCGATTTAGTGCCATTGGCAATGGAGGTGCGCTCTTGCTCTCCACGTCTCTGCTGAGTTTGGTCTTTCTCATTCTCATGTAGCAAGCTCCTGTCCACAGGGGTGTAGTTGCCATAGCAGCTCTATACAGTGCACAAAATACATGAATGCTTCCAGAATCCTAGGAAGTATTATCCCTGTTCTGTAGACAAACAAAATTATATAGAAGTCAGGGAACTCATCTGACCAAAAGGGAGGAAAACCAGACTTCCTGGTTACCTTAGGAGTATGTAGTTTACTGTAGATATGAGATCAGAAGGAACCTCCCATTTCCAAGGCATAGGACGTGTTATACTGTGCATTATATCACTTAACACACATAAACCTATAAGGAAGTGTTTCTGTCCATATTTTATGTAAAAGGAGTGACGCTCAGAGTTCAAATTACTCAAAGTCACACAGCTAAAAAGAATGACAGCCTGTCTTACCAAACCCCAATCCATGTTCATTCTATTACAATAAATTCATGTCAAATGTGTACTTTATAAGATTCAAATTAAGATATAACTGACAAAAAGAAATTCCCAAGAGCAGGTTAAGTACTCAGAAAAGAATACAATCCTGAGGACTACCCTATGTTGACTCTCACTAAACCAGGCCTGAGAGGGACAGAATATGAATACCCATGTATGGGCCTTGGGGTGGGGGGCAGAATCCCAGGTCTCATGAGTCTAATCTAAGTGGGGACCTGCTGATGGTATCCAACCAGCAGATCATTTCCATCCTGAATGGAGACTTTGGTGCATTTACCTATAGATCTCAGCCAGGTACTCCTGCCACCTCTGGCCTCTATACCTTCTGAGATTCTAGGTGAGGAGAGGAGAGCTGACAGAGTCCCTCTCTGCCCTCTGCTCAGAGGAATAATACATCTAACAGTGCAAGGACTTCCCCTGTGCCAGACTAGCAGTTAAGCGTGTCACTCCGTTAGCCTACACAATAACTCTTACGCCCATTTTACAGATAAGGAATCAGAATCCACCAGATTCAGTTACTTGCTCAAGATCAGACTCTAAAGTGGATACTGAGAATGATTCCCAGGTTCTGACTTAAATAATTGAGTGGATATAGTACTCCTGGCTGCAATTAGGTCTGTAGAAACAGAAGATGAGTGGAAATAATCAATTTAACCTACTCGTGGGAAAGTCCAGTAGTGACTTGAAGCAATTGGTATATGAAGCTGAAGATACTTGTATGCTGGTGACAAGGACATGAGATAACTGGGCAGATGATGGAGGTGGAAATATCTCTCTAGAAAGCACATCCAGTGAGAAGACAAGCAGGCCCAGGACAGTACCTGCCAGGATTTCAAGGGTTGGCAGAGAAAGGAATTAGGAAAGAGATTGACCAAGAAGGACCAGTAGAGGAGGGCAAGGGAGAGGAAATGTTCAAAGTAACTGTTGAAAAATGACTGACAAAGCTCAATGTCACATTGCAATGAAGTCATGTCAGCCCTGGAGCACATCCATTGGACTGACAACTAGGAAAACACTGATCACCTTACAAACAGCCATTTCCATGAATGATGGAATAGAAACCAAATGGGGTGAGCTAAGAGGCTTTAAAAGAAGACATAGGTATCTCAAAAAATGAGTGTGGGACTGGGGATGCAGCTGAGGAACAGCTGTTGTATAGCATGTGTGAGGACCAGGGTTTAATCCTCAGCACCTCAAAATAAAGGAGGGGATAGGTTCCGTAAAGACCATTTGACTGTGAATGCCACTTCTCGGCATTTAGCTCTCACAGATAGATAGCATGGAGACTCGACCTCTTTTCTCTAACAGTTAAAGATTGGTGAGGTGCAGTGGTGCCCTCAGAACGTTGAGAGAGAGAGAGGAATGTTGAAGGAAGGTGAGCCCTCACCTGGCTGAAGAATTAGCAGAACGGTTCCTCTTACCAAACAGGAGGTAATAGTTAGTTAGCACAGTGTTATTTTTGTTGGAGAAACACTTCAATGGTGCCATTCATTGAACACATAATATTATTTTGTGGGGGGGAGGGTTGTTGGCATGTGCATGCACATGCGCTTAGGCCTCCACATAGGAGTGATGATGATAAAAGTAATGTGGCTGATTCCCAAGAGGAAGACTTCCACCTGACTGTGATCCCCCCATAGAATAATTGACCTTGGAAAACACCAATTCTGACATGCTGCTGTCATTGGAAATGTTATTGGATGTTCTTTTACTTCGTCCCTTCACAGTGGAGAACATGCTTTTGAACAATTGCAGAGATGGCACATATTGCTCATTTTGAGGGCAATTTTCATTTTGGGGTAGAGGAAGGGGACATAAGAGTGACTATGTAGGCTCATAAAAGCTTGCTGTCTGTTGTGCTGGGGTTCCTTTGTAAATCTTTTAAGATGCCTCTAATCTGCTCTCCTGATTTCCCCCAAGTGGCCCTTAGAGAGGCAAGGAAGAGACCTGCTCTCTTTGGGCTGTCTCTTAAGTATGATGAACCTGTGTGCTGTCCACTCTCCACTAGTGTTGTAGAGGCCAAGCTAGTCAGAGCACAGTGGCCAGCACTCCCTGACTCATAGCAGGCCAGCTTTTTAGCCCACGGCATCAGCTCCATTGAGGCTTTGCAGGGTGGTGTGTGCTGGGGAAAGAAGGGGCCCATTGGTTGCTAAGCCAGAATGGAAAGCCAGACCTCTGCTAGGTAACCAACCACTCTGGTTTGTATAAGAGGGTTCTGTCCAGCAAGGCCAGCCTGGCCCATTACAAAGCTTCCGGAAAGAACTGAACAGATGTTTGTGTGTGCATGTGTTCATGTGTGTGCATATGTATGTGCATGTGTATAAGTTAGTGATTCATCCACTCTGGAGGCCTGTTCCAAACAGTTGCCTGAAAAAGGAGGCAGTCCCTTCTTTTTGTTCCCATTCCTTAAACTTCACTACTTGGATTCTTTTTAAGTCCTTTTACAAACAAACTTGGCCAAATCGGGCCGTTCCCTGATGGTCTTACGAAATATATGAGGATTATTTAAGTTGAACTCGAAAAACAAAAGTTTATGGCAACTATAAAATAACTTAGGAAGAGTTCCCCAGCTCTGCCCTATGCCCCCTCGGTTCTGGGGATGGAAACCAGGGCCCCACCCATGCTAGGTAAATGTGCTGCCACAGAGCCACACCTCAGAAGAGTTGCCTGGAAGAGTTGCTTTCTGCTGATTTTTTAAATTCTATTCCTAAAGAATTTTGGAGTCACGCCTCATTTTCTTACTAAAGGAGATGTGTGCAGAAGTCCTACTTCTTTGGGGTTTGGGAAACCTGCAGGGATTCAGGAGAGAACCAAGCCCTTATTATCTTGGTGATCACCCAACTCTTGTCCAGAAACGAGGTGTGCATCCTTAGGGTACACTGCCATGCAGGACACAGTCGCATGAATCTTAAAGTTATTTTTTCTGTATGTGCACTCTGTAGATTTAAAAATCTAAGAACTAACAATAAGAATATAAAATTCATATGGAATACCACCAATGGGATACTGTTAATACTTTGTTTTATATAAATATACATATACATACATAAATATACACACACGCATATATGTATGTATGTGTGTGTTTTTTAACTTTCCTCCATGCAAACCTGTGTGCTTACAGAAGATAGGAAGGGGTGGGAGGGAGAAAGAAGGGGAGAGAGGGAGGGAGAGAGCAGCGGGGACATTTAACTTCCTTAATGTGGCATCGAGCTGTGCACTCTGCTCTGTGGTCTACCATCCTCTAGCACTAAACTTCCAGAACATGGTATTTACAGACTACATCCCATAACATTGTGTGGCTTATAACCATGCTTCATAAGGAAGCAAATGGCACTCTTAAAGTTACTAGAACTCTGTATTGAGATGGGGCTCAGAGCCTGGACTTCCCTCCATGACATTCTAAGGTCTTTTGCTGCTCTTTTCTCATAGGAACTCCCCACATTTCCGGAGGGAAGACTCTGGGCGCCCAAGAGGCCATGGTGCCGCCCAGCCAGCCCCTGCCTACAGGCGCCTCGGCCATCCACATGAGCCTGCTGGATATGAAGCGAAGTGTGGCTGAACTCAAGCTCCAGCTCCAGCAGATGAGACAACTCCAGGTATCCCTCATGAATGCACCCTCTGTCTCACTGGCTAAGTCTCCCCTCACCTCCTCCCCTAGCCCACCCCACTGCATCCTCTCTGGGCTCTTTCTGCCATCTTTTTCCTAGGGGCTAATTGAAGACCTGAAGCATTAGAACCATAATGGCCGGGTTTCCCCTGCACAACTTAATCCTGGTCTAGAGCCTTCTGCTGCAACTACAGGCCATCTATAATGATTTCTTTAAGTGGTACATGCTCTTACACATGACAAAAGAAAAAAATACTATTCACATTTACTGTTGGAGAAGACTCAATAGACAGGAGCCCTGTGGAGCATTCTAACAGCCAGTTAAGGCTGCCAGCTCAGTGTAGGCTCCTTCTTTCTCCCCAGGGAGCAGGCGCAAGGTGCAACAGTCAGCCAAGCTTTTTTTGTTTTGTTTTTGTTTTTTTATTTATTTATATGCAAGGAACTATGATGTATTTAGAACTATGAATTTAGAATAGAAGATGAATTCATAAAGAAAAAAGCCATCCTGGATGATTTGTTGAGAAAAACATCTGCATTTTATTTGCATAGTATGTTCCAAGTTTTTTTTTATCCTTTTCCATTGTTGAGGAATATATGTACTATAGGGGAATCAAAGGGGAGAGAAAATAACTCTCATGTCACAAATCTTGGTCAACAAATCCCGTAAATCTTACACTGCATAAAACTTCTATCACTTGGTATAAGGACTAGGGAGCTGGCTTGCATGTCTCTTTATGAGGTCACAGGATTGCTTCATGGATCAGCCTCACACCTCCCTGCCTGTTGTGGTAGGTGGAGCACCGAGAATATAGTTCTGGCTCAGACTTTATTCAAGATATTCCCTGGCTTCCTTGAAGAAGCTCTTGGGCTGGTTGTGGTGGTGCATGTCTATAATCCCAGTGGCTCAGGAAGCTGAGACAGGAGGATCGTGAGTTCCAAGCCAGCCTCAGCAATGGCGAGGCCCTAGTATCTCATTGAGACCCTGCCTCTAAATAAAATACAAAACAGGGCTGAGGATGTGGCTCAGTGGTCAAATGTCCCTAAGTTCAATCCCCAGTATAACCCCCTCAAGAATAAAACCAAAGTTCATGAGCCAAACGTTGCTAACAGGAGAGCACACAGGAGCCACCACTGTAGCGTCCTCAGTAGCCAGAAGAAGGCAACCCCCTTAGTCCCCAAGGTGCAGTAAGGAAAGGTCTTTGAGTCACAGCTCTTCTGTCCCTTCCACACACTAATGACATAAACCCTACATTTTTCTCACCACCTTATTATGGCTAAGAAAATTATTTCCCCTTGCCCTCCGCATACCAGAGGACAAAAAGAGCAGCCGATTTGAGGGATCTGCCCCAAGGCCCTAGCTTAGGTCACAGGAGTTAATAGAAGAGACACACTGGTCAGTGCTCAGATCCCCACACCTTGGATATTTGGTGCAAATTTACTTACATCACTTCTGAATCATGTCGTCGGTGAAGTGGCCCATCCCTTGCATGGGCTTCTCCTTGCTTCACAATTTTTAAAGACTTTGCAATGAAATGAAGTATCCAGGCTGGGCTTGGGTTGTATGTTGGGGTGATGACACAGATGTCTTCAGTGTCCAGGCAGTAATGTAACAGGGGAAGTGAGGAGGGACAAGGGCAAAGTTGTCCCCTTAGAGAACCTTCACCACTCTGTCCTAGCCAACCCGTAGCCTGATGCAAGAGAATCTGGAAATACAGGTTTTACAGGAAATATATCTATCTTTAAATGTTGGAAAGTAATTAAACCCAAT
This sequence comes from Urocitellus parryii, assembly GCF_045843805.1. Lineage (NCBI taxonomy): Eukaryota > Metazoa > Chordata > Mammalia > Rodentia > Sciuridae > Urocitellus > Urocitellus parryii. Next base: position 65,899,290 of record NC_135539.1, read on the forward strand.
TGTTTAGTGCTCTGATGGCCAGAGGACACATCTGCAAGCCAGAGATGGTCAGGGTTTCTGCAAGTGAAGTTCCTCCTCACCCTGCTCCTGTCTTTTGGCGCCACCTGCTGGCCATTTGGAAATTATGCTCTCCTTGTTGTGCTTTCCCCACCATAAGAAAAATGAGTGGATCTATCATTTATATAGAGAAGTTGCTGGTTTGAGGACGAGAGAAGAGAAATTGTTGGTTTGAAGATGAGAAGTAGAATTAATTTAGCATCAATTTCTTACTTGCCCTATATATTTCATGGGTGTTAAGGTGAATCTGTTAGCACATCTATGGTGTTCCTATCTGTAGCATTGCACTTTGGTGAATGGTGTCATTTGGTACTCCAGCTGGCTAGCAGAGGTCTCCTGCAACTTGCCACTCTTTGCAGCCTTGAACTTGAAGGTTTTTTGATCAAGGTCTAGGCCATTTTAACACCCAAGTTCCGCTATTGCTTCAGAACTGCTCAGGTCCTCTGGCTCTCCGAAAATAAAGAACAATGTACAAATGTGCTTTTGAGCTTAGAAATGTCTATAGTTCTCAAGTGCAGACATGTTGGGGAAGATAAACACCTTATTTCTTAACCCAGCTGCTATTGTTTCTACCTGTGACTTGGTATTCTTCCAGTGTGACTTCCCTCCCCCTCAGATTTCTATCTTTTCAGTCAGGGGAGTCTGTTTAAGACAAAAACAACTCAGAATAATTAAGCTATGGCAGCACCCATTCTCCTTCAGCATATGTATTATTATACAACAAAAATGAAGTGCAACCCCAAAGTGATTATAAGGCCAATAATGGAGCTATCATTAGAGATATGCGAAACTCTCTAGAAGAGTCTCAAAAGAACAAAAATTGAATTAGAAATTCAAATGTTCTTTGAACTGTGTTATAAAAATACTGAAACTGAATGAAATCTTTGTGCTTGGCAGTCAGCTCCAGTAATTAGATAATTAAATCATTGGAAAATCCTAGACTGCAAGCATATCGTATTGAGCATCTCACTTTCAACACTGATGGATTCTTCTCAGGAATAGAAATGGGATGCAGACCCAGGAGGGTGTGTAGATTTTAGCAGGGCAGAAGGAAAGTTAAAGAAGGTAAAAGGAGCCTAAGCAGATCAAGAGAACTTCTGAAAATCACTTCATATAATTCTCTGCTCTGCAGTTTCACTTGAATTCTCTACAGATGGTTCTCAATCCTGGCTGTCCGTTAGAGCCACTTCAGGCTCTTAACAAAATGACCGATACTGAGGCACCCCTGCCAAAGTCTGACTTTAATGGTGTGGACTCGAGGTGTGGACTAGCTGGTGATTCTAGAATGTTCCAGGGCAAGAACTACTGCTCTCAGGTTATTATGGATGCTCATTCTTATAAGGTACCTCATGGAACTGTTTAGATTTGTCAGCCATCACAGAAGGTCAAATAGGAACTAAGGAAGTTACCGACCAGTCTGTAAGAACAGAATACACAGTAACCTAAAGCCTCTTTCGCAGGGGCTAATCAGATGTGCCCTCTGCTTAGGGATGTTTGGTAGGATTGCTATATGCATCTTTTATGTTGCTATTTTCCTGTTCCCAAATAACAGTCTATAATGGGCTAGCAACAATGGAAAATATTTTTCTTACTCACAACTGTTCTCTTTCAAAAATAATTATCTATGTATATTACCTTTCCTGATATGATTGGGAGGAGGAAGCTTTTTTCTGAGGGATGAACAACATCATTTTCCCAAATGGCTCAGTACTTGGATTTTGCCAAGGTAATTCCAGACTCATAGAAGCGACTACACTTCTAACCCTCCCTGTGGGCTGAGGAGAAATAAGTCTATAAAAGAGTTGGTGCAGGTTCTGTGGAAACCAAATGAGACTTGACCTAAATCAAGAGACTAGAAACATTCAACTTATTTAATTCCCACAAATTTTTTTTCTTAGACCCTATCTCCTAATTGTGATACTCATGACCAAAAAAAAAAAAAAAAAAAAGAGTTATTCTGAATTTAATGTTACATTTTTAAGACTACTGTGAATTTGCTATTTCTTTCCAGAGAGGGAGGATCAACATGATAAAAGAAACAGCAGTACACAGAGCCCTTGTGTTAGAAATGATAAAACTCAATAGTTATCTGAAAGTATCTTTTTATATGATACTACTTCTTGTTTCAGGGTCTTGTTTATTTTCTGATGTCCAAAATAATGGTCAGGGGAATGTGTATTCTGGTGGCTTGTGTGGAGAAAACCTGTTTTCTCCTGCCAGGCAGAAATAATAAATAAAACTAGTACAGGGCTTGAAAATTGGGCTGCTTGGTACAATATACCCAGCCTCAATCAGATCTTCAGACAATAAGAAGCCTGAGATGGGGAGACAGCACCCAGATAACATGCAGCTGTGACCTGGCATCCTCTGTCTTGTTCCCTAAAGCCTGGGAGAACTTGTCCAGTTGCTCATGAGTCATTCTGGGGTCTGGTGATCATCATGAAATTTCCCAACTTTTGGTGCAGCCGCTGTTCAGTATCACTGTTAGACAGAAAAACCATTCCCATCACACTATCCACTGTGGTCAAAGCTGATTGTACCAAAGAAATCAAGAATAAGTACATGAAGTACAGGTCTATTTTTAGGTAGGTGGAATTTGATTTAAACAGTTTCCTACTTTGTTTATGACATTGATATGGATAACTCATTTGGCCCAATTAAAATTTTAATGTCCAAGAACATTATTTCTGCCTAAGTATGCTTATTAACGTGTCACAGACATTGTCAGTAAATCATGTTTCCAGCTATGAAGGAATAACTGCAGATCTACTTGCCTTCCCGCTGTTGACAGCTACAGAACTGAAAAGCAAATGAAACAACTAATTTCAGACACTAGGCAACAGATAATGGTGGTGTGATACATTGGAGAATGGGAACAAAGGTGGTAAGACCCACCAGTGACCCAGATTTCTGCCTAGAGATGCTTTTCAAATGTAATGCTTGGGATACCCCAAGCAGCCCAGGATCAGCTGCTGGGTTGAAATAAGATCAACATTTAGAGAGCTGAGGCAGCTAGAGTTTGTGGAATGGAGTACCAAGAAGAAGGAAGCTGTACACAGAAAGAAATATGTAAATCTGTGGGTCTGTTGTTGGGTCATAAGCCAATTCTGTGTGGTGTGGAAAGACCACTGAGCCAGGCAAAGACCAAGTTGGGAGAGCTGGGGGCTGAAATTTTCCCAGAGCCCATACAGGCTTGGAAGCTGTTTTCAAGTTATGATGTTCATATTTTAACAGGAAAGAGTAGAGAAGCCTTGTAGAATGCATGCGCATTCAGCAAAGAACAGAGAAAGGCTATGCTTCAGTCTTAAGGAACACCCTTAAGACTTCAAAGGCCAAAGTTGATCCACAAGTAACTGAACTGTCTAACCAGAGAAAGTCCAGAATCTGTAAAGGAAAACAACAAAATCCCAAACTCCATGTCCAGCATCTCATCAAAAATTACTAGACATAATGATTCTGAAAAATGTGATTTATAACCTTAAGAAAAAATCACCCAGTAGAAACCAACCAGAAATGACACAGATAATGAAGTCAGCAGCAAGGACTTCAAAATAGATATGATTCTTCTCAAGGATTTAAAGGAAAATGTGAACATAATAAAACAAGAAATGGAAAGGTATTTTTTTTTAAATCCCAGTGCAGCTTTTAATGCTGAAAAGTATGGTATTTGAGCGGACTTAGATGAGTCACAGACCAAACAAAATATCAGTCAACTTGAAAACATAGCAATAGTGACTCTCCAAGCTAAAGTATAAGAATAAAACAAACCAAAATTTAGTGCCCTGTGGAACAAAATCAAGGAGTCAGTAAAGGACAGAAAAATATTCAGAGATCAGGACTGTGATTTTGCCAACTTTGATGAAAGTTGTAAATCCAAGACCAAGAGAGCTCAATAAACACCTTTACCAGTTAGAACAAAAGAAACCACACCAAAGCAGGGTGTAATCAGATGCTAAAAATCAAAGGATAGGGGTTGTGGCTCAGCTGTAGAGCGCTCATCTAGCACGTGCGAGGCCCTAGGTTTGATCCTCAGCACCACATAAAAATAAATAAATAAAATAAAGGTATTGTGTCCAACTACAATTGAAAAATAAATATTTTTTTAAAAAATCAAGGAATAACTAGGAAAATTTAAAAACAGCCAGAAGGGGAAAAAGAGAAATGAAATCATACAAAGAAACATAAATAAGAGTGAATCCCAGCTTCTCATCAAAATATAAGCCACAAGACAATGGAGTGGCCTCTTTAAAGTATTCAAAGGAAAAATCTCAGAAAATAGAGACCCTTCCCAACTCGTATCATGAAGCCAGTATTACCCTAAGGCAAAACCAGGTAGAAATATTATAGGAAAAGCACAGACCAATATTCCTTATGAAAATAGATTCAGCAAATCCTTAACAGAATAATAGCAGTGAAATTCAACCTTTTTTTAGGTAAAAAAGGATATAAATGTTCCTGGTAATACCAGATTGTTCTAATATGAAGAAACTAATCAATATATTTGACCATACTAACAGTCCAAAGGAGAAAATCATATCATTTCAAGAAAAATTGAGAAAGCATGTGACAGAATTCACAACGGATAACGAAAACATATAGGGATCTAGGAGGAGAAGTAAATGTCCTTACACTACAGAAGGCATTTTAGTCATAGTGAAATGCTAAACGCATCCCATCACATCAGCGACAAGGCCAAGGGAATCTACTCTCACTTCTATTTCACACTATCCTGAAGACCCTAGCAAGTGCAAAAGGCTAGGAAAAGAAAAGCGGCATCCAGCCAGGGAAGGGTAGTGGGACGATCCCTGGAGCCTATGAGTTCAAGACCAGCCTGGCAACATAGTGAGACCCTCTCTCAAAACAAAACAAAACCAACAGAAAGAAATAGAGGTGTCCAGGTGGGAAGGTAAACAGTGTCATCGGTTTTACTCGCAGAGGACGTGATTGTGAGCATATGAAATCAAAAGGAATCTGTAAGACATGCTAAGAAATAGAGTGAGCTACTATAAATAAGTGAAATCAACAAGATCAACAGAATCAGGGTAATATGTAAAAATACAAAAATGTTAGTGTACCCGTACAATGAAATACCACTCCGAAATAAAAAGAATGAATCGTTGAAACACTCAACAGCATGGCCAGGATCGCAAAAAACAAGTGTACTGTGCTAGGGATGGAGCTCAGAGGTAGAGTTCTTGCCTAGCGTGCATCAGGCCCTGGGTTCCATCCCCCACACTGCAAAACAAACAACCAACCACAATGTACTGAATGAAAGAAGCCAGACACCAAAGAGTACATACTGACTGTATAATTCCACTTATATGACGCTCTAGGACAGGGGGAATTCATCTTTAATGACAGAAAGCAGACTGTGGCTTCCCTGGACTGAGGATTGGGGATTAATTGCAAAGGATAAGGAAGGAAAGTTTTAGAGTGATTAAAAAAAATGTCTTCTGGCCTTGGGGTGAGGATTATACTGGCATATATATTTGTCCAAACTCACAGAACTCTGACTTAAGATGGACATATTTTATTGGTTGTAAACCATACTCCATGGAGTTGATCTTCAAAAAAAAATTGAAATGTAAGTATCACCTCGTAAGCAAAAATAAACCAACGATTTGAGCTGCCAATAACTTACTTACTGACTGAAAGCATTTTCTGTAAGCACTGTTTGCACTGTGCTGAGATGAAATGGGAACATTCCTGTGGCCTGGAGACAGCATCAACGGACATGAAGCGGGGGGGGGGGGGGGGGGATAGAGAAAAGGAGACAGAGAAACTAGGCAAATGTTTATTCCTCCAGAGGTCACGCATCACTGCCCATGTGTCAGCTGGACTGCTGGGAAGTGTTCCCTCTTTGGTCCTCTCAACTGGATCCCCTAAAGCCTCTCTTTCTGGGAATGAGGATAATAAAGCCTAGAATTCAAGGAGAATGCCTCTCTGCTCTTCTAGCACTTAAATATGATGTGCAGTTGTATTCTCCCAGGGCACCCGTAGTCTGCTCAGAAATATTAACATTAACACTCATACAACAAATATGTGTTGGCTACATACCATGGGCCAAAAACTGTGCTTATAGCTGGGAACAAAGCAGACGTGTTCCCTTATCTTGATAGAAGAACAACTTGGGGCAGTGGAAAAATAGTTTGAATTCAAATTTTTCCTGGTTCTAATCCTGACAGTGACTGCCAGGGAAGCAGGAAGAAATCCCTTGAACTTTCAGGGCTTTACTTTTCCTAGCTTTCAAATTTCAATTTTGAGAATCTGAAATATTCCAGCAGTAATTTCTAGCTTGATGGCCATTGTTAATGCTCACTGCTAATGAGACCGTGGCACTGTTTGGGGGATTGGGGCAGGAGGGTTGTTGCAGAGGGCTGTGCCCCGCAGATCAGAGCACAGTGACATCATCTGTACATTGGAGAGCCCTTTTCTTAGCCTCTGATGCTATTCTTGGTGGCAAATCAAATCATCTGAGAAGTTTAAAAATTCTCAAGGCTCAGGCTGTACCTCAGACCAATTAAATCAGAATCTCTCGGGAAAGGGACTCACGCTTCCATAACTTTTAGACTTGTTTAATTACCTGTTTATTTGCCCCTTTCATACCCATCACTCTTCATCCCCCCTACCTCCCTTTCAAAGGCAATGGCTCTGTGAAATTGGATCCATGGCAGTGAATTTGGGGCATACCATTTTGATAGCAGGTAGTATTGTTATGGGTATTTAGTTGACCTGTGCAGTGTTGACCCTGCCACAGCTACTGTGATTGGAGCAAGGTAGAACATTCAAGCTGAGCCCAGGGCATAGATGTAAACAAAGCCCAGGTTCTGTGAGCCTCTCCATATTTTAATCATTTAGGAAACAATTATGGACTCTCCATCATTTTGTTATCCTCAACATTGCTGCTTCATGCTGTTCTTTCAGTCCGGGTTTCTGCTCTGTGCTTGGCACAGTGTCCTGGAATCTTTGGAGAGCAGAAATTAACCAGGTGGAGGTAGAAGCATTCGAGAAGTCAAAAGGTGCAAAATACCTGTGGTATAAAGAGCTTGGCCAGCCAGAGAAATTGAAAGTATACTGGTGTGTCTGGAGCACAGAGTGCTGGGTGCATGGAGAGAGGGGAGACTGGCCATGTGGGAAGGGGCCAGGCTGCCTAGCACCTTGTGGACAGGTTGGCTACAGGGAGCATGGCAGGAAGTTGCTTCCAAAACTGGTGCCTTTCAGAAATACTTTGACTGTTTGTAAGTCCACAGTAAAAAGACTTTAGCAAAACAATAAAAAAAACATTAGCAAAAGCAGTGTGAGAGCATGATTGTGAGTCATATACAGAAGGTCACCAAGAGTGGCACATTTTTATTTGGTTCCCTCCCAAACAAAACCACACGCCCTACCCTAAGTTTTCGCTCCCTGATAACAGTAGGTTGTACAGACTCAGAGCTGGATTCATGCCAGAGACTATTGTAAGTACTCAATTGTCTTACTCAGTCTCCATGACCAGCCAAGAGCTATGAACTATTACTACACCTTCTTATGGGTGGACACAGAGATTAATGACTTGGCCACAGACACACCACTACTCGGTGGTAAAACTAGAACTTAGGCCCAGGCATTCTTTTTCTGGAAGCCAGTTAATCATCATGCAGTGCTGATGTTGGAAACCAAAGTGGTTTTGCTTGTAGCCCGAGTTAAAATATGTTGTCTTTACTCAGAGAAAATAGAAACTTCGATGAGGTCTCAAGCAAGTGGTCCCACGGTCAGATTATACTCCTGCTCAACATGTACAGATCGGGAGCAATTGGCAAAGACACCTCCAACTCCCACGAGTAGATACATAGTAGTTAGAGAAGAGTCCATGAAACAAGGAAACAATTGAAATTTGCTACCTGATATTTCAGGGAAATTTTAGGGATGATATAATAGGCATAATAGAAGCACCGCTGTTGAGGTTGATCAAGGAAATTTGCTTGATGGATGTGCTGTCATAAAATTGTCCTACCCCAGGGACTCATGTTGTTGGTCTAGATTCTTGTAAAGCCTAGATGCAAACTTGCAAATCCTATATGCTCTGGGATGACACACCAGAGAGTTCTGGAAGCTATGGAAACTGTAGGCTTATGTACACATGCAGCCTTCTTCAAATCCAGGGATATTCATAAATTGCCAAGAGCCTTGGGCTCATCTAGAATCATTGTCATTGCTACCATTAACAGTGAGTACTGTTTTAGGGTCTGTGATTCATGGGTATTCATATGAAAGGCACCAGCCAGAGAGGCACATGTTCACTTTCAACTGATACTCTGGAATATGCTATATCCAAGTTCACATTTATGGAGTACTTATCCCAATCCAAGCAGTATTTCATATAACCTCAGAATAGCCCTGCCAAGGAAAGTAGGTCCCTCAACATTACAGATAGGGAAATGAAGACCAAGAAGGTCTAAGTAACTTGCCCAAAGTCTCAAAGTGGGGTTGGAAGAAGGTTTTGAGTTTATACAAAGTCTGCTTGGCTCCCAAGCTAGGTTCTTTGCTGCTTTCTATAAAAATCTGTCCATAGAGTTTGTATCTTGTACCCATGATGCATGGCCATAGGATAGAAATGATCCCTATTTTTTTTCCTTTTGTTGCTACAGACTTGAAAGTCTGGTTGTCAGTCAGTTGCTAAAATTCAGATGTTGGTTGAAGAAGCAAATAGGATATACAGTCTTTGAGCCCTTCCTTTTCCTGCTAAAATAAAGAAATAACGATGCAGTTGCAAAGATTCTGTTTATCCGAATCCACTTCTGAAGTCTGCAAGGCATTCAGCTGCCACGATGGCAGGCAGGCACAGCCAATTGAGGCTGATTTCTTTTGTTCCACAGCTGCAGAACCAGGAGCTGCTGAGGGCCATGATGAAGAAGGCTGAGCTGGAAATCAGTAGCAAAGTTGTGGAAACTATGAAGAGGCTGGAGGATCCCGTGCAGCGACAGCGCACCCTAGTGGAGCAAGAGAGACAAAAATACCTCCACGAAGAGGAGAGGATTGTCAAGAAGTTATGGTGAGTTGTCCAGAAGTCACTGGTCCCAAGTCTAGCTGTTGAACCTGAAAAGGAAAAGTGTCTTTACTCAAAAGGAGGATTTTCTTAATTGGTGTTTTTCTCTCTGTGTCTTTATTAAGCCCCTACTGTGTACAAGTCAGTGTTCCATTGGTCCTGGTATCTGTGAACACAGGTACCCCATCATGGAAGTCTGGGAAATTCAGCAACCCCCAGATGAGTGAGCTAGCAGTTTTACAAGTTGGAGAATTACATTTTTTTTCTCTAGGGTTCAGCAACACATAAAATTAAAAGCAGCAAATGTCAAAACCCAATGATAAATGGGAAGTCTGTATTTAATCTCAATAAATTAAAACTAATAAGCAAAATAACACAGCACTAAAATTATCCTCCTATTATTCAACCATAGTTAAAATTGCTGAAGAAGAATTTCAATGTAAAGTGTGTCTGATTCAGAATGAAAGATGCTTGTTACCAATCCTATATAAGGTCCTTATTGAAAGCATCTATCAAATCCCACCATTGAAATGAGCAAAGTTCTATTACTCCCCATCAGGAGGCAGGCCCGTCTTTTAAGTTAATGTTTATTTTGTTACGCAACAAAGATTTGTTATAGAATTATTTCACCTTTTAGTGTCATGAATAGTAATTTTTCTAGGTTCCTCTAGTGTTGGTAGTTTTCTTTTGCTTAGAAATATTAAATCTAAAAGGGGAATTTGCAGATTCTTCCTATGACCAACCTGACCAGAATTCTCTATGATGGAAAGTGTTATATTCTATCACCTTTTTCATATTTGAGCTGTAGCTTATATTATCACAATACCAACCCCATGTGTTTGATTAAAATGAGAATGTCCCTCTCAACAGTCTAGAGAGAAAAAAATCAATATGAGTTATTATTTTCCAAATAAAAGTAGGCCACTCTTCATTGACATCTCAAAAAAAACTTCTAAAATTTTACGTAGTTCATACATTTGTGGACAGAGTTGATCATCCACCATGAGGTAATAAGGCTATTATTTGTCTGAAATGATTTTGTGACAGCCAGATTATTTAATACTAGGTCTCAAGATTTAAAAAGAAAATTTCCTTAAATTTTTAATGGTTAACTAACTCTTGTTTCTGGCCTTTAACAAGCATCTTTATCTCAATAATATCCTAAGACCAATAGCATAGCTGATAATGGAACAAATATATTGTACCATATTTTACTGCGTAATTGTCACATATATGATACCAAAATTTTTTTTGCATAAAACTGAGATGCAACCTTTATGAGAGGCTTTTTAAAAATTGTGTCAATATTATTCAAAAATCATTTATTACTAAACTGTCTTTGGTGCAAGATTCATATGCACAGAATACTCGTGAATATATGTTAAGACAGTTGCAACAATTATGCCATGAAATACATGAGAGGATTTTTTCTGGTTGGTGTTATGGGATGGCCATAAATGAATCAAGAATGCACAGGGCCCTTGGGGATCTTCAGTGTAGCAAAGCAGAATGTATAAATAGGAGTTTAGTGCAGAACTGTTGATGTGCAGGTTGTGGGTGAACCTACTGCTTGTGAGCCCAGGGACTGGGGAGACTTAACCTGAAGTAGTTATTCTTTATATGCCCCACAGGCCAAGCATAGCCCTCATAGCCCTATACACATGGTAATGTCAAAAGTGGTTTGTTAAACTGAACTGAGTTGGGCTTAAAGGCAGGTGAATTTCATCAGCAGAGGCTAGAGATCTTTTTGGCAGAGGAACCCTATGGACCACAGAGCCTCTGGACCAGGAAAGTACAGGATATCCTTAGAGAATTGGGGGTAGTCCAGTTTGGCAGGAGAATTGAATGCAAGATACTACTAAAGTCTCCTGTTTAGGTTGTGCCATTCATTTCTAGATCTTATACTACACTCCACTTGGATATCCGCCTGATGCCTGTCTGGGCTGTGCTTACCAAAATTGGAAGATCATGTTGACAGAAATCTGAATTTCTGGATTTTGTTTTTATTGTTGGTTTTGTTTTGTTTTGATTTGACTTGGTTTGGTTTGGTTTGGTATCAGGGATTGAACCCAGGAGCACTTAACCACTGAACCACATCACCGGCCCCTTTTATATTTTTTTATTTAGAGACAGGGGCTCATTAAGCTGCTTAGGATCTCGCTAAGTTGCTGAGGCTGGCTTTGAACTTGCAATCCTCCTGCCTCAGCCTCCTGAGCCACAAGTATGCACCACTGCACCAGGCTAAATTTCTGGTTTTTATACAAGTTCCCAGGTCCAACCCCACCTGAGAATTTTTCTCAATGAAACTTAAGCTACATAGATGATTCCAAAGCACCTGCACATGATGAGGAAGGATTTTTGATCAAGGAAATAGCAAAACTCGACCTGTATTCTGAAAAATTCCCTCTGGTGGTCCTATGCCAGACTGATTGCACAAGATTAGTAATTGACCACACTAGAAGCAAGTGTAACAATCTAGGCAAAGAGGTAATGAAGCCTGAACCAAACAACAGAAAAAGAAATAGGAAAAGAAATCAAAGACAAAGTACACTAAAGTACAATTGCCTAAAACTAGGTCTGGGGCTGGGACTAAGGCTCAGCAGTAGTACACTTGCCTGGCATGTATGAGGAACTGGGTTCAAGTCTCAGCACCTCATATAAGTAAATAAAATAAAGGTCTATCAACAACTAAAAATATATTTTAAAAAAACTAGATCTGGATTCATCTCAAAGATGTCTTTAAAATATATATATACCATTGTAATATTTTTGTAACTTTACCTCTTATAATGTATAAAGTGGGTTAACTGGATGTGTGTGCATAGTGAGAGCACAGGTTATAAAAGATAGTCAGAAACTCCCAACTCTGGGTCATGAGGGAATAGAGACCTCTCTCTTTCTCCTCCTCTTGTTCCTCCTTTTCCTTCCAAGCACTGGAAAACAAGTTCCCTTGGAGAGCATGTGAAGCCCAGGTACTAGCAGGCCAGTCAGATGACAGAGAGGTGAAATTTGAGTCTAAAAGGATAGATAGATATTGGGTCATGATCATTTCTCTTTCATGGTTTTCTACCTGGAAATAATAGTTGGGCTTATAATAACAGATGAAATCTATTTTAACAAACTCTATGCTTTTTCACAAAAGTAGCATGAAAAGCAACTTAGTATTTCAAAAGTCACATTGATTGTTAGGTTAAAAGATGTTCCACATTCATTTTTAGCTCTGGTGTCTCTTTTACAATTTTTCAATTCACAAATGTAATATTTAATGCTTTGTCTAAATAGGTATCATGAACATTAGAATAGAAGGGACACTTGTATACCATGGTATCAGTTTGCACAACAAAGAAAATCTATGAGTTATGAGGGTTAGAAAATCCAAGAGTCACATTGTGTAGAAAACATCAAAATGGAATTCAGGCAGAGTGACTGTGGGTCATGTGGTAGAAAATAACCTTTCCAGATATACCATATGTAGAGCTCTCATGAGGGACGCCACACAGTCTCTCCTCCTCAGGGATACAGTAGATGTAGGAAGCATCCTTTGGGTATGTTCCCCTAACAATAAGCACCTTTATATCATTCACAAGTGTGGACAGTGAGCAGGCAAGTCTTTCCCTTTGGGTCCTGAAGGACATTGTTTCATCAGAAATATTCACAACCAATTTCTATAACAGAATGAATGATATCACTACATTCTCCATCCACTGGTCAGAAGTGGATGAATTTGTCATTTGCCTTATGGTCCTGTTGAATTTACAACATATCCCTGCCTGAATTTCTTCTACAGCTGCCATGGCGCCATCCACTGGCCCACCTGATGGAAGGGGGCTTTGTGATCCATCTTTTCTCTGATAACTCTGCCTTCTTTTATCTCTGGCAGCTCCCTGTTCCACACTCAGTTCCAGGAAACAGAATCACTGTTCACTTACTGCCACCTAGTGGTTCTGCATTTCCCAATGTTCCTTGCCCAAACACACACACACACACACACACACACACACACGCACGCACACATGTGCGCGCGCGTATTTATTATACACACTGGTGGGTTTCACTGTGGTTTCACTGTGGCATATTCATATATGCTTAATATATATGCATATTCATATATGCATATTCATATTTGCTTATATGGTTTGGTCAAATACATCTCCTATTACTTCTCCTTACCCTCCCTTCCCTCCTCCCAATCCTTTTTCTCTGCACTAGTAGGTTTCCTTGTACATTCATGACAAAATTTTCTCTGGTTGCATTCCCAGGCAAACTGAAATGATACCAACAGGTGTTTAGGGTAGCGCTGGTAATGTGCCCGGAAGCAGACTGTTGTTTTCTTGTTGTTTCAAGTAGAAAAGCTTAACTTAGCTCTATTGGAGCTGACATCTCTACACCCAAATACACACACACACACACACACACACACACACACACCAGAAACCAGATTGGTAAACATATTTTCTGTTTGTAGCTTGGATAGGAAAGAGTCAATCCTCAGTCAGGGACAGTTTTGTTCCTCCTCCCCTAGGGACATTTGACAATGTCTGGACATTCTTATTTATCACAAGTTAAAGGGGAAAGGTGCCGGGGTACTACTTGCATTTCAAAAGTGAAGGTCGGGTGCTACTAAACATCATAGTATGCACAGGTTAGTCCCTGACCAAAAAAAAAAAAAAAGGAATTATTTGGCCCAAGATGTCAAACAATGAAGTTGAGAAACCTGATGTAAACCAGTCCATATTTCTCATCTCATTCCACTAAGTGCTTCTTTGTGCACACACCACCCCACCCCACCCCATCACAAACTGCACTCATCCCTCCCTTAGCTGGTATCATCCCCACTGGGAATGAAGAATGGGTCTTCCATCAGGCATGATCTTCTGGCCAGTGGGGGCCTCCCCATGAACAGGCCCTGGGAAAACCTCCTTGGACCTTCCTTACACCTCGGGGAATATTCCAAGCCAAACCCAGCTACTGCTCTCATGTGCTCTCGGCATCTAAGTGAAAGGCTTAAGAGGGTTCGACACTGTGAAATGGGAGACCCAGGCAAGCACTCCACCCTTGTACCCATCCTTCCTCTGGACCCCACTGTTCAGCCCTGTCTGCTGTCTGTTTCCTCCACAGTGAGCTGGAAGACTTTGTTGAAGACTTGAAGAAGGACTCTTCGTCCGCTGGCCGAGTGGTTACTCTCAAGGATGTGGAAGATGGGGCTTTCCTCCTAAGACAAGTGGGAGAAGCAGTAGCCACCCTGAAAGGTGAGCATTCCACTAGAGGGGAGAAGTCTGAAGTGTGTTTCCTGAGATGTTTAAAAATCTGTCAAATAGATGTCAAGTTTGTTGATGTGTACCTGTGATCCCAGCTACTGTGGAGGCTGAGGCAGGAGGATGGGTGGAGCACAGGGGTTCAAGACCAGCCTAATTAGTGTAATGAGACTCCATTTAAAATAAGTAAATATATAATTTATATGTATCACATTTATATATATATATATATATATATATATATATATACACACACACACATGTATGTATATATATGTGTACACACACATATACATATATATGTTAAATAGTGAAGGATTCATTCATGCAAGCATACAAGCAATTATTTATCAAATAACTACATGCCAGACACTGGCCTGGGTACTTGGAATATATCACCGAGCAAAACAGGCAAATATCCTACCTTTTTGAAGTTTATATTTTAGTGGGTTCTGTAAGATTCAAGACTAATGATGCTAATAACACTTCTATTAATTTTTCTATTTGCTGGGCCCGTACAGTGTGCCTGGACACCTGTGCCAAACTCTTTAAACATAACCCCAAGGTTCAGTTGGCCTTAACCCAAATATACAGAAAACAGGCCTAAAGGAGCTGTGACCTTGCACAAAGTTACTTGAACTGACATTTTCCTATTCTCTTAACCCTGCTTTGCGCTTCCAACAGACATGTGAATCCCACACTTCTCAGTGCTATCCAGTGTCAGGGTGCAGGATGGGGGTGGTGGTTCTGCCATTCTCTTTTAATCACCAGCTGGTTTGGCCTACAGGAGAATTTCCAACCTTACAAAACAAGATGAGAGCCGTCTTGCGCATAGAGGTCGAGGCTGTGCGATTTCTGAAGGAGGAGCCACATAAGCTGGACAGTCTCCTGAAACGTGTGCGCAGCATGACAGACATCCTGACCATGTTGCGAAGGTAACTGGGGACCTCCACACCCCCAAGCTGGGAAGGCCTTCTGAGGGGGTGGGCCGGGGAGACCAGGGTGCATGTTGAAGACCCAGGTTCTGCCACCATCCAAGAGCCTGCATCCAGAGTCATGACTTATCAAATTTTGTTTCTGGAAACCACAACTCCTTCCACCCCAGGGCTTTCATTGCAATATACCTCGAGGTTCTAATTCTTTAGTATAGACTTGCAGCATTGGACCCATCCTATGACTTAAAATGAATAGACACGGGCTTAGGGTGTAGCTTAGTGGTAGAGCACGTTTATGGCATGTATGAGGTCCTGGGTTCCATCCCCAGCAACACAAGAAAATAAAATAATAAAATGAGTAGACACAGTCAACATTTCTTTAAAAAAAAAAAAAAAACATTTGAAAGTTGGTTTTGTTTTTTGGCTTGGTTTTATTTTGTTTTGTTAGTAACTTTGAAGTTAGGACTAAATCAAAGTAGTCTATTAGCCTCCTTCACTTCAGAGGCATAGAAGACTTTGCTTTGGAGAAAGTGAGTAGAAATAAATAAGTCTCTCTTAAATTTCCTACTGAAGGAGTATATGAGAGTGTGTTGGTGCCATCTAGAAAAGAGAACCAAGACTCCTGAAGTGGCATGAGCCAGTCTCCTACCCAGGGTGAACCTGCTCATCAGGAAGGGTTACTATAGGGAAAGATTAGAAAATCACTGAATGACCCATGACTTTCATTGAAAAGAAAACTTCAGAACTCCATAATCTACTCAAAGAGTGTTTACAGGCCTGGGGGTACAACTGAGCAGCAGAGCACTAGCCTAGCATGTGCAAGGCCCTGGGTTCAATCCCCAGCATGGGGTGGGGGATGCCAACATATAAGCATGCAGGATTCGGAAGCACCCTGGTAAATGACATTCTGTATGCTCTGTCTTTGAGTTACAATTGGATTACTCTCTTCTCAACCTAACAATAAGGATAACTTGGACCTCCCAGCGCTTTCTATGTATCAGACATAGCACTTTCTATGTATCAGACGCAGGACAGAATCCTTGATGTGTATTACCTCATCCACTCCAGCCACTGTTATTTCATTATTTAAAGGTATTTATCTGAGGCTTGGGGACATTCACTGCTAGTGAGAGGTGGGGCTGGGTTATGAACAGATCTTTTGACTCCAGAGTAGTTCTTGGTTCTTACCTCACAGCCAGGGATGCAGTAAAGTTCAGTAACATTCCCTGTGCCCAGCCCTGGTGCTGGGTGTTATAGAGACAGTAATAAACAAGACAAGTGGGACCCTATCCTTATAAAAATCACTCTCTCCCATGAGGAATAGACACTAAACAACAACCAAAAATAAACCACAGCCCTACAATGGCAGTCCCTGAAGTTTCAGGGTTTTTTAATAAGATCAAAAAGTTCCCCTTCTGGACCAGATTTGAGATCAGGTCCCAAACAGAAGTAATATTTAGGAATCTTTCTTGTAGGGATTTTAATCACTGACTATAATCATTTAATCAGATTTAGAAGAAAAGTATATGAAGTTCACAGTTAACTAAGGCAAATCATTAAGTGTAAGGAGCAGATTAAATTTTTCTAGCAATGAATAACCTCAGAAAAGCCCCTTTTGAGATAACCCTCTATAGCAAGTGTGTAAGCACAGGATGCTAAAGGAATTCCAGATTAAAATAAAAAATGCCCCCTCCTGTGAAGTCCACATCCAACTGTATACGGGAAGAAATTGCATGTGTGTTAAATTTTTTCATAAAGTCACATATTTTAAATCTCCAAAGGAACTTTTTCTTCCAATAGGATAAAAATCTGTTAAACTAATTCTTTATGAAGCTTTAACCCAAATGTGGTAACTCACCCACAAGGCCACAAAAGAAAAAAAAAGCAACCTTATTAAGCAAAAATAGAGCATGATCTGCCAGGTAATACTGCTCATTCTCCCTTCCCTTCCCTTTCCATCCCTGAAAAGCAGTTAAAGGATGTGCTGAGAGCCAGCACAGAGTGACAGAAGATAGGATTATAGCTTTTGAACGTTACATGACATTTTTACTTATAAATACCCAGTGGTGAGAATGGTACATAAAACGAGTCGAACAACTCAAAATAAAATAAATTTTAGCTTCTAATAGGGTGCCCGTCACAAGCCTATTTATGGTTAATTTTGTACTACCATGTTTGTGCATAACATGTGATTCTCAGCATGGTGGAAGACCGAAGGATGAAGTGGGAATGAGCACATTGCTAAGGACATGCAGATGACCATACACCATGGCAGGGAAGGTGAGGTGGGCGACAAATGGTCACAGTTCAGAGAACACTTAGGAGCTTAGGAAAATGCCCAAGTGGTGGTTTGGCACAAGTGGAATTTGAGGTTGGAAGAGATTCCTACTAGGCACCCAGATTAGTGGGCAAGATCCAGAGACAGAGTTGGAAGGGATCGTGGCCTAGTTCAGAGCAAGAGAGGGAGAAAGGAGAGAACAGCAGAGGAGAGGGAGGAAGAGAGGGAGGGAGGATTTAAATCAAAGTCATGGAGATGATTACTGAAAATGGTAGCAGTAGTCCAGTAAATTGGTAGAGGTAGGAGAGAACAAATCTTGGGAAAACCCTGGAGAGTTAAAAGCCTGGGGTTGGTAAAGTCAAAAGTAAAGAGAGAAGTAAGTAACAGAGGAGAGTCATGAAATACAGTGTCTTTTTCTTTTTCTTTTCAAATCAGAAAAGAGAGAAGAGAGTACTTTAATAAGAAGGGATTGTAGGATTCTTAAGTTATGGGTCAAGTTACAGGCGTGACTTCGTCTTATATCGTAACTTCACAACATTAGTTCTAACAACCCCCAAGGAAAGCATTGTGTCCATTGTCATTGTCACCATCCTTACATTTTACAGAAAAGTTTCTGAGGCTCAAAAAGGTGATGAGCCCAGTGTTATATAACTAGAACATGGTAGAACTGACACTCAAACACAGGCACATCTGTCAGCAAAGGTTCTGCCTTTTCCTCTGAAGCATGGGTAGAGACACAGCAATGAATGACTTCCCAAAGCAGAGGAGGATGAGGACCAAGCCCAATGTTACAATAGAGTCATCTGTGACCTTGCAGAAAGATTTGGTTGGGTCCAGGTGGGGATGTCAGAGAACAACAGGTTGATCTGCAAACAGAGCAAACAGAAGGAATTAGAAGGCAGGTTACCCTTTGAGGTGTCTGCCATTGGAGGGTGGCTGGAGGCTTCAGGAAGCTCTTGGGTGTATTGAAGGTCTGCAAAGGCCAGGATCAGGTGGTGGAGTCAGAGTGTTGTTAGAATCTTGTTGTTCATGTCGTGTCACCACCATCCGAACAATGACAGGCTGGCATCAGTCTGGGCACAACAGTGCTGATGAAAAGGGAATGAGATCATCTCCTGGGAAAGTCCTGGAGAAGCAGCTCATACATAACTAGGAGGCCATCAGGGGCATTAGGGAGTTGCTATGGAAACCTTCACACACACACACACACACACCCCCCAGCAGCTACTCTTGAGTTTCTCTTGTTTTGATCTCACCCAGCTCTGGGATGCATGGCCTTTGAGTACACCACAGTGACAAAATGGAAATGACCTATTTTAGCAGATAATTCTACTGTGCATGGTTTCTCCTAGACATGTCACCGACGGGCTCCTGAAGGGCACCGATGCAGCCCAAGCCGCACAGTATGTCGCTATGGAAAAGGCCACAGCTGCCGAAGTCCTGAAGAACCAGGAGGAAGCAGCCCATGGCCCCAGCCAGCCCTTCCATGGCACGGGAGTCCCTGGCGATGTGAAGTCGGAAGTGGTGCCTTTGTCTGGCATGACCGTTCACCACGCGCAGAGCTCCCCTGTGGTCATCCAGCCCTCCCAGCACTCCCTGGCCCTGCTGAACCCTGCCCAGAACTTGCCTGTGGGGACTGGTACCCACTCAGCCAACCCTCCTGCAGTTACACAGGAAGTAACCTCTGCACTACAGTCAGCTCCAGCCCCACAGTCCCCTCAGACGCCCACGAATGGTTCCACCATGCAGAGCTTGTTCATTGAGGAAATCCACAGTGTGAGTGCCAAGAACAGGGCAGTGTCCATTGAGGTAGAGTCTTGTTTCCATTTCTCATCATCCCGTTAACAAAGTCTTTTCCCTTAATGAGTTACACTCTAATTATAGAGATAGTGTGTATATGAATTCATTTGTGGATCAAAGATATATTTTTTGCCAAAGATAGATTTTTTTTCCTTCAATTGGGAATAGGATTCCATAGCCAAGTTAAAGGAAAGGTCATAAGATTTGAGAAAGATGGCCCCTAACCTTTAGTCAGTGGGGTGCCGGTAAATATTTAACAACCAGCTCTCTGGAAGAAAGCTCTGATTTGTGGCATTTACCAATTTCCGTGGTGTACATTCTCCCACTACGGCAAATTCAAGCTACAGTATGACATCACTGAGCAGGAAATTGGGGAGAGAGGTAACCATCAGTTTCCTGAGCCAGTAGATGCTGACTTGAGTTTCCCCTGTGCTAAAGGCAGGCTGGGGAAGGTTACTACGATCCTGAAAGACAGAAGATTCGTGATAAGCAGAGAAGGGTGTTGTGGCATTTTGGGATGGAGGGATGCTGGAGCAGAGGCTGAGCTCATAGTAAACCTGTTTAACTGGAACTGAAGACATAAAGATGGGTAAATAGATGAAACCAGTTTGAGAAATGTGTGGAGTTTATTTTGAAGGTGTCAGAGAAATAACACTGCAGATCTGACCCGTGATTTTTTTTAAATAGTATTTTTAAGAAATTAATCTGGAGACAATATAGAGGATTGATTGTGGTAGTAGGTCTAGAATTAAGGAAGCAGAATGACAAATTATAGGACTCTAAGAATGAAAAGCAGAGGCAGTCAAAATGGAAAGAGAAAGGTAGGTCTTATGATCAAGTGTGGGGGCTGGGGTTGTGGCTCAATGGTAGAGCGCTTACCCAGCATGTGTGAGACACTGGGTTTGATCCCCAGCCTCACATAAAAATACACAAATAAAATAACGGTATTGTGTCCATCTACAACTAAAAACTACATAAGTTTAAAAAAAAAAAAAAAGATCAAGTGAGGGCTGGGAGTGTGTGTCAGTGGTTGAGCATTTGCTTAGCATATGCGAGGACCTGGGTTCCATCCACAGCACCTCAAAAAAATTAAAGAAAAACCCAACATGTAGAAAAACACACTGTTTTTAAATATTCTTTTTTAAATCCTGTATTTTGCTTCCATAGATCTTTTTCCTTTTACCCCAAAGCCTTTTCTTTGTACCCTGTAGCTCAGTGCTCTGTCCCCAGCAACCCAGTCCTGATCCTTCCTGCTTTTCTTGCAAGTCATCAGGGAATAACTCAGGGTGGGTATGTTAGAGATGCCCTCTTAAAACCAATGTGGCCACAGTCATGACCAGAAATTTGGTAGTGAAAAATATACCTTTGACCACATTATCCATGTCCCTATGTAGCTTCTCTGTGTTCCAGAATTAGAGGCTGTGCCCCTAATCCAAATCAGCAAAATTTAAAAATTGCTTATTGCCAGGTGCAGTGACCCACACCTGTAAATCTCAGGTACTTGAGAGGCTGAGGCAAGAGGATTGCAAGTTCAAGGACAGCCTTGGCAACTTAGAGAGATCCTGTCTCAAAATAAAAAGTAAAAAGCCCTAAGGATGTAGCTTAGTAGTTGAGTACCTCTAGGTTCAATCCCCAGAATTGCAAAAATTAATTAATTAATATTGCTTCTCATAGGATTTTTCTGGGCTTTGATTCTGTCCTTAATGCCTGATAGAGAAGCTGGGGAATATGCCTTTCCTCCTGAGAATTTATAATCTGCCTCTTAAGACATCTCATCACTTATCTCAATACTTAAAGGATGTCAGTCTGATGACACTTTTATTTCACAAATATCCATTAAGAATATGGATATTGCTAGGTGGGGTGGCATACACCTCTAATACCAGCAGCTCAGGAGGCTAAAGCAGGAGGATCACATATTCAAAGCCAGTCTCAGCCCCAAGCAACTTATGGAGACCCTATCTCAAAATAAAACAAACAAACAACAACAACAACAACAAAAGGACCGGGAATGTGACTTAGTGGTTAAGTGCCCCTGGGTTCAATCCCTTGTACCCTCCCCCCACCAAAATTTTTTAAAAGAATATGGATGTTTAAGAACTTAGCATAATAATCATTGTGATTTGTATATTTTGTTTTGAGAAGAGACATAATTCATCTCCTAAAAATTCCCTGATCCACAAACAGGGAGACCTGGGTCTTTCTGTCAGTTTAGCCACTAACAAGTGGAATGAACCTTATTCATTCAGTGGAGATGCTGAGCCCTCCTAGGCTCTGGGATAGGCAGTGAACAGAAAGATAAGGTCTGTGTCCTCAAGAACCTTACCTACTTGTGGGGAAACTGAGAACACGTATATGCCAGCTGATAGTAAATGCTAAGAAGAAAAAATGAGTGAGGGTACTGATTATATGGGGACCTTGAGCAAATTCTTCATCTTACTGCACCCCAAACTCCTACATAAAGTGTGTTGATTCAGTGATCTTTTCCAAATCTTGAACTCTGAGGTTCCACTAGTTCTGGGGCTAATTTCCACTCTGCCTTTCTAGAATGATTATTGAACATCTGTAAAATCACAGGAGAAATGTCTTTTAAAATATAGGGATTAAAAAAAAAAAAACATGACCAAGAAAGGGTCACATAGCAGTTCTTAGTTCTTAGAAGTGGAACTAAGATGTAGGATTTTTAAAATTAATTTTATCTTTTATAAACTGACACAAAAAGTGTACATATTAACAAAATACTATGTGATATTTCAATACACACACACAGTGTATAATCAGAACAGAACAAGATTATTTTGTTGTTAGTGTTGCGGTTTTCATTTGTTTGCACATATCCTCTACAATGAAAACTTACTTTAAAAAGCAAAAATTTGGTAGTGAAAAACGTATCTTTGACAGCTTTATCTGTGTCCCTTTTTATTCTGTATTGGTAGAAGTATGTCATAAGGGCTTAGTGATCATTTAAGGAATGGGTTTGGGTTTCTGAGCTTGCTTCTCTGTGGATGACTGTCACCTGGGCTGAAATGTCAAGCCATGTAGTTCTAAATGATGTGGCAGACAGCAGAAAGGTCGGGTGGCCAGGACTCATCTGATATGTGCAGTTGTCCCTCCAAGGAAAACCGGGACATTGTCTTGTCGACATTTTAACTGAGTTACATGCCCAACTTCAATGTGAAATCTCCAGACTAAATTAGTTCTCCCCTCTGGTTTTTAAACCGTCTTCTTTTGCCATTTCCCTTTAGAAAGCAGAAAGGAAATGGGAAGAGAAAAGGCAAAATCTGGACCATTATAATGGGAAAGAGTTTGAGAAGCTCCTGGAAGAAGCTCAGGCCAACATCATGAAGTCAATTCCAAACCTGGAGATGCCACCAGCCTCGGCCCCATTGCCAAAGGGAGATGCCCCCGTGGACAAGCTGGAACTCTCAGGTGAGGCTGATCTCACAGCTAGAGCTGCCAGCATGGGGTGTCTTCAGCTCAGAGGGATGTCACTCCTGGAGCTTGTGCTAGACAACGGGACCAAGGTCTCACTTCTCCAGAATCATATAAAGTGAATCCCCAGGTGTTCCTTAGATCCTTGCTACGACTTTTTACCTCTCACTGTGGTAGGAAGCCATGTTGGGTGTTAGGATGACAGATAATGTCCAATAAAGAAAAAGGTAATTTTCCAGCTTCTCTATTTCCTCTGAACATATGACACTTAGAGCAGAAGCTAGGAAAGTATGAGGCCTACATTTAAAAGAAGAGCTTTTTGTCCGCCACCACCACCCCCCAGAAAGAAAATGGTGCTTTTATGAGTTCCTCAGGGAATATTATGTCAATCATCAGGTGAAATTCTACATTTGAGAAAATTATTAGAATGTATATTTAACCAACTCAATCATGGAAGTTGAAGCATCAGTGTGTCAATACTAACATAAAATACAGTCGTGCACCACATAACGTATGGCCCACAGTAGACCTCACATACCATGGTGGTCCTCTAAGATTGTATTACTGAGTGATGTTGTAGCCATCATGGTTTGTGTAGGTACATCTGTGATGTTCACATACTGACAGAATCACCTAAAAACACATTTCTCAGCGTGTCTCCCTATTTTTAAGTGATGCATGAATATAACTTTACAAACTCAAACTACAAAATATTTCACTAATTACAAGGCACATGCCTTACTCTGATCTTAAAATTTTGTACAGAGATGTTATTTTACATGCAGCCTAAAGTCTCTGCCGTGTCACATTCAACCGTACCTTGTCCAACCATTAAAATTAATTTGAAAAGGAATCACTACCTGGACTTGCTTGTCAAGGAACATTAAGTGGATTGGATTGAAAATTCATGGAATATTCCCTGCCACATTTCATTCTCCAAAGCTCCACTCACTGAAACTCTCCCCCCTCAGCCTCTGCTCAGAGGCCTCAGTGCCCCTGCCCCACCCCATCCCACATGCCATCTGGATGAGGCCTGTCTGGGGCCCCTGGATAGCCAGGCAACATCTACTCCGACAGGGTAGGACCTGGGAGGGACACTTTTCTCAGAAAGATGGTCTGTCTCTCCAAGTCCCCAGGAAGAATTTCTGATAGCTAAAATGACCCACTCATTACGTTTCTATCTTGTGGACGTCTGCTCTGCCCCATCATTCACTTTGCCTTACAGTCCTTTGATGTTTTATATAGTTCTCATAATTTTTCCTTCTTGCATTTATATAACAAAAATATAACATCAATTTTATTAATGTGCCTCATTTTCCCTCTTTATTCTTTCAGATTGAAAAGGGTTCTGCACAAATGTTTCAAGTAACTCCCAAGAATATTTTTACTTAATTACAATGTTCTATTATTTACTGTTATATTTTTTTATTACTGTTGTTGTTTTTAATGCTCTGATTCCTTCTCAGAAATAATCCACTAATGTGCAGGCCTCTAGAAATGTGTGACCAGAAATTAATGTTTATTTATAATACTCTGATTTCTACACTTATTCCCTCCTTTTATTTTATTTTATTTATTATTTTTTAGCAGAAAGAATCTTTTTCAACCAGGTAACCATGACCCCAATTTTAAAAAAAAATTCACTTCCTCTCTGGCTTTGTCCTTTGTCCTCACTTAGCTTATCTCCTCTCTGGCCTTCCCTCAGCTAGATCCTCCTCTAACATTCCCCACACACATCCCTCTTAATACATCTGTCTTTTCACTGAGGGACTGAAGATGTTGGAGGAAATATGAGGCATTTTGGAATTACCTTTAGTTCCTCGTTTTTTCAAGTGACAATCAGCTTTTTTGTGTCATTAAAAATTAATTTAATAATGAATACCCATTTAATAGATGAGAAAACTGAGACACAGAGAAGTTAGGTCATTTGTGCAGGGTCTTTCTGAGATTTCAATCCAGTCGATCTTCAGGATCTGTATGCTTAATCGTTGCTATATGGGAAAGACAAAATTTTTAAGTCAGTATTCTTTAAGCTTATAGCAATACACTGGACTTTTTGAACATTATCTTGAAAAAAAAATCACAATGGCACATTGTTTTCCAGAAGACTCACCAAATTCAGAACCAGACTTGGACAAGCTGGGGGGAAAATCACCCCCTCCCCCTCCCCCACCTCCTCGGAGAAGTTACCTGCCTGGATCGGGGCTCACTACCACGAGATCCGGTGATGTGGTCTACACTGGCAGGAAGGAGAGCACCACCACCAAGGTCTGACGGGTTGATTCCTAGTAAACTGGTTTTGGGGCACGATGATACCCTTAGACAAGATGCTCTGGGTTCAAACATAAAAGCAGTTATATGGAGAAGAGAAATAGAACCTCAACTAAACTACATGCCCAAGGAGTGCCACAGGTGGGAAAACCCAGCTGATGTGACTAGAATAGACTCGCATCACAGGTTTTATCCTGACTTGACTTTTCACTGCATTGATTTAAGTGTGAATTACAAGCTATCACAGGCCTGGTGGCACATACCTGTAATCCCAGTGACTTTGGAAGCCGAGGCAGGAACATTGCCAGTTCAAAGTCAGCCTCAACAGCCTCGAGGCCCTAAGCACCTCAGAGAGACCCTGTCTATAAATAAAATATAGAAAGGGCTGGGGATGTTGCTCTGGGAGTGATTGAGCACCCCTGGGTTCAATCCTCATTACCAAAACAAAAAATAAAATAAAATAAATAAATCATAAGCTACTCCCCAAACAGGTCATCTTAAGATTGAAAATAGGGGAAGAAAAGGGAAAGTGAAAGAAAGGTATCTTACAAAGGTAGCGGCTTAGCTGACACAGGTGAGGGTTTATACAGAAAGATGTTAAGTGAGCTATAGCTCCCGCTTAACTTGGCAAGTTTTGTCACATTAAATGTAAAATACAATTTCCAAGGAAATGGAGGATGGGAGGTGGCCTTTCTTAAAGGGCCTGGATGCTGAGTTTTGATTTTATTACAATTCTTCAATCTATTTACCAAAATGATGACTTGTCAAAATGAAAACCCAAACTAGCCTTTCAGTTAAGTGTGAAGATCCAGGAAGCCAAGGGATCAGATGACGAGGGATCGTGTGAATCTGTCACTTTTTTAGCTGGTACCTAAGAGGTGTTAAGCCATTATCTGTGGTTTGAATTTCCCACAGGCCAGTGGTGAAGATGTTGGTTCAAGCCCACAGACAAGAGCCACAAAATGTCCAGCAGAAGAGCCTGCTTCAGCCTGGGCCCCATCCCCACCACCAGTCACTGCATCCTCCTTGAAAGATGAGGAGGAAGAAGAAGAAGAAGGAGACAAAATAATGGCAGAACTCCAGGTATGTGAGTGAGGTGACTGCCATTGACTCTCTACCATCTCATCCAGGACTCTCTAGACACCGCTTTCCACAGATTGGTTTAGCTAGAGAAGGCTGGGGAGGGGCCCCTGGAGCTAGGACACATAAGCTTCGTCCTCTAGCCTTGGCCTCTACTTTTCCAAGATGGCACCATACCAGGCTCTTGGGGTGCCTGTGAGACATGTGAGGAATCTCACCAGTGATGTTGAGCATCTTTGTCAAGAATCTGTTTGCTATGTAATTATCTTCTATGGAGAAATGACTATGCAAGTAATTTTCCCATTTTAATAGGGTTATTTATTTTATTATAATTAAATCATTTCAGTTGCTTATATATTTTGCATATCAGCCCCACATTTGATAACATAACTTGCAAATGTTTTCTACCAACCCATAAAATTTTATCTTACCCTATTAATTGTTTCCTTTGTTGTGAGAAAGCTCTTTACTGAAATCTCATTCTATATTTTTGCTTTTGTTACTTGGGTTTAGGATCTTAGAAAATAAATGTCTGCCCAAACCAAAAAAAAAGAAAAGAAAAATCATTTGTACTCCTCCCTAGCTCTAGCCATAGGATTTTCTTTCTTTTCCTTCTGACTTAATAGTCTTTGCTTCATCCCAAAAGCAATTAAGATGGTGATTAGAAACACCAGCCATTGTCTTGCCTTGATAAGGACTGATTGAAGCGCACTTTAGGTGGATCCTGTTCTTTGGCTCTAACCTTTAGAGTGACCAGTTTTGAGTCATGCCAATGAATGACCACCTGTAGTTCATACCAGGTTCCTGTTCTACGTGAATGTCATCTTATCAGATATTCTGAAGAGCTGAAAAAAAAAAATGTGCTCTGCATTTGCTTTGGCCTGTTTGAGAAATGATACTTCATCAGCTTTACATGCTTATTACTTTTTCACTCATAGGATTAAGGATGGGATATAGGAACTATACCCATAACTGATATCTCACATTCCAATCATAGATAAGAATCTTCCCTAAGAGTGTGTTCTAAAAACTTGTCTAACGCGTACACAATTCCCAGACTAAACTCTGAATTTTGGTGGACTCCTGCGTATTATAGGATATTTCCATCTATCAGATAGTCACACTTCTTGGGACTCCAAAACATGTCATTTTCTCCCTGCACAAAGTGGGGCTGTGCAGGCCCATGGATTCTCCTTCTTCGTTTGGAGTAGGGAGTCTTTCAAATCATGTCTTTTTCACTACTAGTTTCCATGGTAATAACTGCCAGAATTGAGCTGCTGGATTTTATAGGGAAAATAGGATTCTCGATTACTCTGTCATATACGTAAACCCTTTTGAGCCTTAGTAAAACTCAGACTGACCTGGGACATCCCTTCACCAAATCAGACTGTTCACAGGGTTTTAGAATGGTTGGAGCATATAGATTTGTAAAGTGAATAACTTTTAGATTTGTGAATAATCCAGGTTTAAGCCATTTAAGAGAAGTCATACATTTATTGTAGTCACTTCCAACCTGCCACTTGGGAATGCCTCCCTCCACTGAAATCTTAATCTTCGATACCCTCTTTGATGACCACTTTTCATTGCATGGAGTATCTGGCCTCTGGCCCCATGGTGGATGGTCATTTAACAGTGATTAATGATGTGCTGTGACCCTAACTCAGCCAAGCCCTGTTGGCTCTCCTGCTGGGACAAAGAACCAACCTGCTAGGACAGTGGCCAAGGGCCTTGCTGATTTCTTTGCTTCTTCCTCTAGATTTAGATCCTGGGCAGGATGAGGAGACTCTGCAGCCCCCTCTAAGAGCATCACCAGGCATCAGAAGAAAACACAGGCTCTGAAAGCCAGGGCCTAACAGCCCAACAGAGATGGCGAGTAGATTCAGTAAGCAAGGCTATGGGCAGGCATTTAAGCCAGGGATTCCCAGGTGAGCCAGGACTGGCTTTCTGTGAGGTAGCAGGGAAGGCAGGGGGGCGAGAAGAGAGAGACAAGCAGAGTCATGGGAGAAAGTGCAGAGGAGGCTCTCACCATCAGCTATATTTGGACTTTAGGACCAGTTCTGGAATGTTCATATAGAGAAGACACCAATTCTCCTTTCTGCCTGCCAACTTATTTCCAAACGTCTGTATTTGACATAAAGAAAATACTAGACAATTATTTGAGATGATGCATTTATATAAGGTTTTTTGGTTGGTTGGTTGGTTAGTTTATTTGTTGGAGTTTTTGTTTGTTTTTGGCAGGGCTAGGGGTCAAACCCAGGGCTTCATGCATATTAGGCAAGTGCTCTAGCACTGAACTACACCCCCAGCCCTACGTTAGTGATTTTTCAATCCTCACTGTACCTTAGAATTATTTGGGGGATTGGAAAAGGCCCAGATATTTTGATTTAGTTGTTCTCTGGAAGAAGCCTTGGTGATGGTCCTTTTCCCTCAAATTAACTGGTTGAAAACCAATGATGGTCATGAACTTGGGTTCCTGAGTCCTCAGCTCTCCTGCTGTCATTGTCAAGTGTCAGGAGGCTCTAGAAATGTCCACTTCCTTCTCAGCCCTCTAGTAACAGCCATTACTTTCTTTCTTTGCCAGGGAACTGGCCTCCCTGAGACAGTGTCCACACGAGCCAGCCTCTGGCTCCCAGAGTGGCAATGGTTAATTTTCAGAGGCAGATCTCCAGGGCTCAGGCAGCTCCCTGGCCATTTGGAAATGCATGTATGGGTGCTGAGGAGGGTCACTTCGTTTTAAATGAGCCTCAAGCAGGGTAGGACCTGTTAACTATTTCAGAGAATGGATTAGTAAAAATTACTTTTAAGGTTTAAAATGTCCTGTGAACTTCTTCCTATAATACAATAAAATTGTTTTGTTTTGTTTTTTTAAAAAAAAAGGAATGAAGGAAAAGATCTTTTTGTTTTAATTCACTTACATTCAACATCTTACAAAGGTCAGAGCAAGAAATCCTACTAAGTACAAATCAGGCTCACCCACACAAAAGAAAGGGTGTTCCTCTCCTCTTTTTTTTTTTTTTTTTTTTTTTTTTTTTTTTGATCCTGGGGTTTGAACCCAGGGTCTCATGCCTGTCAAGTATGTGCTCAGTCATAAGATACACCCCCAGCCCCAGGGTGTTCCTCTTGAGGGCTCTGCCCATTTTATCTTGGTGAGGATGTCCCAGAGGTTCACCCCCAAGTCAACTGTTCTGCTGACTTGAGGGCCCGTGGAGAGCAGGATTTCAGGGTGATGCTTCCCTGGTGTGACTGCAGGCAGGACCCCAGTACTGGGGTCCCTGTGCTTTTGGATTCCTGCCTGTTTCCTTCTTCTCTGTTTGGTATACTTGGACCCCTGTTAACCTCACTATTTTAATTCCTTAGGCATTCCAGAAGTGTTCCTTTATGGAAGTAAATTCAAACAGTCATGCTGAGCAGTCCCGGGCTGACAGTCACGTTAAAGACACTAGGCCAGGCGCCACAGTGCCACCCAAGGAGAA
Organism: Urocitellus parryii; assembly: GCF_045843805.1. Classification (NCBI taxonomy): domain Eukaryota; kingdom Metazoa; phylum Chordata; class Mammalia; order Rodentia; family Sciuridae; genus Urocitellus; species Urocitellus parryii. The sequence goes on from NC_135539.1 coordinate 65,928,896, forward strand.
GAAGGTAACAACGTGGCAATTATGCATTTGCCACATGGTCAGACAGCCCTTTCTTCCTTGCTCTGACACTAACATGGCTCTCTTGCACTTGACCTTCTTGCCCTATCTCTCCTTCTCTCTGCCTTTATTTTTTTTTTTTTAACTAATAGAGACACAGGTTTATATTGAGATCAGAGATACCTGGCTCAGGTTTCCAGAGTGAACATTGTGTGTCTGTGCCCAGCATATAATAGTATATGCAAAAGCTAAGCAATATCTTCCTAAACTAAAGAATATTAGATTTTCTAGAACAACTCTAGAAAGGAAAAAAAAAAAGAAATAGCAACCAAATATATAGAAGTTTTCCAACTTTTAACATGTCTTCTGGACCAAAAAAAAAAGAAAGAAAGAAAGAAACTATATTAAAAATAGGTGAAAGCCTTAGTCTCAGGGAAGACCTGCATAACAGAAAATATCTTGGTCACATATGTATAAATATGGAATCACAGAAACCTATGAGTATTTATACATGTGTCCAAGAATGCCCACCAGAATCCTTGTGAAGTATTACCAGTTTTTAAAGTGTGTCTTCTGAGATAATTCTAGCACTGAACTATATTTGTAGCTTCTAAAAGATTGTCCAGGCTTAAAAACAAAGCAGTTGTCATTGCATACATACTTTAGAGAAAGGATATTAACCTGGACTTTGGAGCTGTGACTTTAAATTGGATCTAGAGCACTTATGATTTGGGGGTTTCAAGCCATCTTATTTTAATGAAGATACTTGTCTAAATATCAGGATAAAAATCTTAACCAACTCAAGTCCTAACAGTTCTCACCAGGAACTTATATATCAGAATTCAGGGACTCAAAGTTTCCCTTAAAAGTCAAACTAATCAGGTGCAAGATAGCACCACAGCTTCTCCAACTGGGATCCTTGGTCCATATCTAAGTGAGGGAGATGGCACGTCACAGTGTCTGAAGGCTGGTCTGACAAAGCCTTCAAGAAATCTGCTCCTCTCTGGCTCACAGCCAGCCTAGAGCCCTTGGATGAACCATATCTGCCACATAAGGGACATATAAAATTGCTACCAGGGGAAGGAGAATCCTTTCCACCAGAGGAGATCACAAGAATATTGATAGATCTCACTCATGAAGAAACCCTCCTCCTAATTTGAACTCAAAGTCATATTGGAAATATATTGCTTTTTCATGTGAAATTTTCTTATGTGGAATTTTCTTATGTGATCTTATTAAATAACTAACTCATGGGTGGCCCTGGCATGACCTAGCATGGCATATTTGGGACAATACAACCATTTCTGTCTAAAACACTGACTGGGAACTTGGAACTTCTCAAAGATCCCTTCTGAAAGAGACAATCATTGATTTATTAACTTGAACTTCTCAATTTGGCTATAATGTTGCATGAGATTTCTTGTTATTCCATAATTAAAAACCCATATCCCATTGATATCATTTATCACAACCAAGGATTTTTTTTGGAAAACCAGCAGGTCTATCTTGAGTGCCCAGCACTGGGTTTAATTGCAGGTGCTTTTTCTGGATCATTCTACTCAGATATAGATCTATTTCATAATAACCATAAGTTTCAAATTTGTCTCTCAGTTCTTATCATTATTAACCTCTACCTGGGCTGTTCACCTGTCCCATAAGTGAAATGTTTTCCTCTTATTATCATGAAGCTCTAGCCTAATACTTTGCTTTTATGCAATTTTCTTGTAACTGTGTCTCTTATTTTGGTTTATTGTCCATTTGCCTATTGAGTATGGTTCTCCAGTTATGTAAGCAATCTAACTCTTGGGGCCTAGAAACATATTAAAGAGGCTTAATTCCTTTTCACATAGAGTCTTGACCTTCTAAAACTAAAAAATCATTTTCTATTTACATGACACTTTTGACCCAATGTCACACTTGCTTTGATACATTTATTCCTTTTTCTAGATCATGATGAAAATGATAGTTCACTTGAAATGTATCCTCAATACCTTTTTTAAATATTTTTTTAGTTGTTGGTGGGTTGTTGTTTTTTTTTTTTTATTGATATGCGGAATAGAACCCAGTGCCTCACACATGCTAGGCAAGCACTCTACCACTGAGCCACAACTCCAGCCCTCCTCAACACCTTTAACATGATGCCTTTCCACCTGATTATTTCTGCTAGTAAATCAACATCAAAATACATGTTCTGCAGGGTGACACTGGAAATATTTAACATGGGTGTGGCACAGGCCCCTGAACAATCAGGACAGATACCCTAATAAATGAACGCAGGAAGACATACCAGTCTGACATGTGTCTTCCTAATATTACATGCCAATCCCTTCTTTGATTCAGAGGGTAAATTCTCACTCAGGTCCTAGGAAAATATGCTAACTACATATTTGGAGTTGAAACCTTAGGCCAGAACTTTATTTTTTAAAAAAACCATGCATTTGACATGTTAGTTGTTTTATAATCTGAACATTTTAAATCCCACAAGAGAAACTGTATGGTTCAAACTGCAGCACTGCCCTTCTGCAGGGGGACTTCAACATGAGGACATGCAGAAGTTAAAACAGGAGGTGTTGGGTGGCTAAATGTGCCTTGTACCTTGTGGATATTTCTGTGTAATTAACCTTGCGGTGTATGTGTTATTCCTTGAGTGTATGTGAACATTCTTTCCAGTTTTGACCAGGGACTTAGGACTGCTTTGGGTTGAGTTGGCCCAGCCTGGGTTATTGTGCTTTGTTACTCTGTCATTGGTTTAACCAAATAGCCTTCTTCAGGATTGTGTTACACCCTATTATAACCACTATTTCCTTTTGGGCTTCTACAGCAAGAAGGGGCAGCAGTGCTTTGGAAGCCACAAGGCATTACTAGTGTCCAGGTGGTGGCATGGCCTGAGGCTGCTCATACAGTCAGGCTGGCGAGGTTGTGCTTCTAGGGGACAGTCAGGCTGGCGAGGTTGTGCTTCTAGGGGAAGCTCCATTATTACCTGCAGCCTCACTGTTGGGCCCTTTAGTCTGAGCCTTGGTGAGACCCTCAGAAATGTATCTTTGCTCTACACCATAAAATGTAGAGAATAAAAGTTGCATGGTAATATACAGAGAAGTAAAGCTGAATCATGATGTCACTGTCACTGTCTTAGCTTAATATATCTGTTTTGTGTTTAGATAAAAGTCATGCACCACATAACAATGTTTTGGTCCACAGGGGACCTTATATACAATGATGATCCTGAAAAATCCCTGTCCCCTAGCAACAGTCCCTGCAGCCATAGGTCATAGCACAGCCCATTACTGCCCTATTTGTGGTGATGCTGATGGAAACAGATCTACATGTAAAGGCATAGCACACACAATTATGCATAGTACATAATACTTGATAATAAACAACTGTTGCTGGTTTATGTATCTTCTAGACTTTGAATACCTATGTATCTTTTTTTCTAATTTTTTTAGTTGTAGTTGAATTTACAATACTTTTATTATATTTATTTATTTTATGTGGTGCTAAGGATCGAACCCAGTGCTTCGCATGATCTAGCCAAGTGCTCTACCCCTGAGCCACAACTCCAGTCCCATCCCTGTATCTTTGATACTTTGTATCATTACTTTAGTGTGTGCTTCTATTTATTAAAAAAAAAATGTCACAGTAAGACAGCCTGGCCTATTGCACAAGTAGCAGCCTCATGTCTCTTGATGACATCAAGAGGCCTCACTGAATGGATAATGTACCCTCTAGGTTTGAATAGGCACACTCTATCACACAACAGCAAAATCACCTAATGATGCATCTGTCACAATGGGTCCCCATCGTTAAGTGATACATGACCGTATTTTGTGGCAGCATTATCACTGTGAATTTGGATTTGATTGTCTTGGTTATTAATTTGAAGGTTATTTTGACCCCTTGACACCTGCGTAAAAACTGCAAAGACATCTTCAATCTGTCATTTGACCAGGGAAAAATAATGTCGTTGTTGTTTTTCCAATTCCAAAGCACCATAACTAATCAATGCAGAAGTCTTTATAGAACAATTTTCACAGAAGCAGAAATAGGACTGAAATCAAGCTGGAAGGGACATTTGAAATCTCCTGGTCTTACTCCTCAGTTTCTAGGCAAGAAAATGAAGGTGCAGACAAGTGAAATGAATAACTTGCCTAAAGTCATATAGTTAAGAGAAAGATTTGGATTAGAATCTGAACACACTGCTTCTCCATATGCTGTGCTTTTTGCAATTCTGGCTCCAGATTCAACTAAGATCACAGTCAGAGGTTGAAAAGAAGTTGTATTGATTGGTCCCCTTATTCACATAAATAATCCCCCACAAAATTTTAAATACTTGAAATATTTTGCTAATTGAGACTTTCATCTTGTGCAAACACAGGGCATTTTTGGAAGTTGGAGAACAAAGCAATCCCAGGTAAACAGAGCCATAGGTTTTGGATTGGCGTGTAACCAACTGTGCTTGACCAGCATGTTTGGAAATGTTAATTAAAGAAACAATTTAGTTATAATCCACTTTGGGGGGGTGTGGTTTTGTGGAGTAACATGTCCTACACTATTCTACCAGAATTTGGAAATTTTCCATGAAGATGTACGGAAATCTGATGTTGAATATGACAATGGTCCCCAAATGGAATTACAAAAGGTGAGTTCGCCACATCTGTGTTCCAGCTGATAACCATGCAGACAATTACTTTCCCTTGCAGATCCATTGCTGATTAATGTGTGTGGTTTTCCTCCTCCACTCTCGCTTGCAGGTTTCTGCAGGGGCTTTAAGACCTAGTGACCCTCCTCAGTGGGAAAGAGGAATGGAGAATAGTATTTCTGATGCATCCATAACATCAGAACATAAAACTGACATCTTAATGAAGGAAAATTCCATTTCCAATAAGAATTTATTCAGAGACAGTAGAAACTATTCCCAGAAAAATATGCCAAAGGTCAGTTTCAGCTTCTCTGGAATGAACTCATTAGAAGATGAAATAAACAAAGGGCCCCAAGTCTCAGGACTACAGTACCCTCTACCTGACCCTGAGAATCAGAAGTTGAATTACGGAAAGACAAAGGAGATGGGTGAACAAGGACCCGAAAATACAGATAAGTGTCACGTTCCCTCCCCTGCCAGGTCAACAGAATCGAATAGTCATGACATCAGAACACAAGATCAAGATGGGCTCATGACAGATATCAGCCAAGTTGTTCTAAGACCCAAAGGGACGAGGCATGGAAACCTGAATCCTCCTGATGATGGAGACTCAATTCCAGGTTCTCCCACTGAAGAAAATTCAGCCACTGACAACATCGCCTTCATGATCACCAAAACCGCTGTCCAGGTGCTGTCCAGCGGGGAGGTCCATGACATAGTGAGCCAAAAGGGACAAGATGTGCAGACAGTCAATATCGATACCAAGAAAGAGACGACCTCCCGCCCAGAGGTGACTGAAGGCGAAGAGCCGGTCGTGTGCCTAGACAAGAAACCAGTTATCATCATTTTTGATGAACCCATGGACATCCGGTCTGCATATAAGAGACTTTCCACCATCTTTGAGGAATGCGATGAGGAATTGGAGAGAATGATGACGGAAGAAAAGATAGAGGAGGAGGAAGAGGAGGAAAATGGAGACTCCGTAGTCAAGAATGACGCTTCCCACATGTTTCCTACGCAGGTTGCCTCAGGAAGTCTGAGTGAGGGACAGCAGACAGAGATGATATCGAAGCCACTCTCCCTATCAGCAGAGACCAAGCCCCCAGCAGGACAGGCCATGAACCCAACAGAGCCGTGCAAGTTGAGCCTGACAGATTCTCCAGATTCCGAAAGCAAAGGGGACGTGGCCGATGACCAATTTGAAAGCCCCAAGAAAAAATTTAAATTCAAGTTCCCTAAAAAGCAACTTGCTGCTCTCACTCAGGCAATCCGCACGGGAACCAAGACAGGCAAGAAGACCCTGCAGGTGGTGGTCTACGAGGAAGAGGAAGAGGATGGCACTTTGAAACAGCACAAAGAAGCCAAGCGATTCGAAATCACCAGGTCTCAACCTGAAGACACCCCGAAAAATATGGCTAGGAGACAGGAGCAACCCAGTTTAGAGAGCACAGTTCAGGTTTCAAGAACTGATGAAATTAGGAAAAATACCTACAGAACATTGGACAGCCTGGAGAAGACCATCAAACAGCTTGAAAGTACGATCAGTGAAATGAGTCCCAAAGCCTTAGTGGAGACCTCGTGTTCCTCCAACAGAGAATCTGTTGCAAGCTCACCCCACACAGCCCACGAGGCCCCTCCCCGAAACTTGCTAGTTCTGGATGAAGCCCCCCCTGCCCTAGAGCCCCCCACGTCAGTATCTTCAGCTTCACGTAAGGTATCTTGGTCTGGTGGAAAATGAAAAGACCCAGCTGCTTTTCTTAAACCTGCCATAATCACCATTAGCCAAAGGTGTCTTGTGATTTAATTGCTTCCTTTCAGGTGGCTCGTGATATTTTTTGTGTGTGTGTGTTCGCCATGATCCCCTTCTCTCATCCTTTCTCACCTTCAAAACAACAACAACTAGGTGTCTAACAGCTAATTGATTCTGTTTTTACCTCTGTTGCTGATTGGTGTCGGGTAAACGTCCGGATGCTGGGTCAGCCATTGGCTCTGGAAATGATTGCTCTGATACTCACATTAAAATCCGTTTGATCAGTAGTGAGCAGTTGATTCTGTTTGATTCTTCCAATTAACCCACGTTGGTGTCTCCTAGATCTGTCCTGCATGTAGGGCTCTGGCTTCTCCCCTTGGCCTTCTCTGCACACAGTGGGGGCAGCCTTGGTGACGATCCACTCACATGCTTCTCTTTCTCTTCCCCCTCTCGCTGGTCCTTCCCACAGGGCTCCGGAGGGACCCCACAGACGAGCAGGATGCCCGTCCCTATGAGTTCCAAGAATAGACCCGGAAGCCTGGACAAACCTGGCAAGCAATCCAAACTGCAGGATCCTCGCCAATATCGTCAGGTAGTCTTACCTTAAACCCAATTTTGGATGGACATGATTTCCGTTTTGAAGCAAGTCACTGACTTAGTTCATACTAAATACTATGTTTTCTTTGTAAGCTATGGTTTACAGTAGACATCCTGGATCTGGGGGCATGAAGAAAGTCTAAAAAAAAAAACAAAAAACAAAAACCTTTGTTAAACTTTTCACCACGCTCTTGCATGCTTGCAATAAAACATCTTTTACTTTGTGACTCCAAATTTTAACTGTTAACACACGGTGCCAGACCAGTTGAATTTCCGTTGGTGAATGTAGTGCTTCATCAAGAACACGTTGGGAAGCAGAGACAAACCAACCTGCTGTTGAACTGCCCTTAAAGTCACCAATACTAACGTCTGTGTTGACTGCATCCCTAGGAGTACATTAACTCTCCCATCACAGTGTCCCGCCCAAACCCAATAATAATCCCAATGCACGGCCAACCTTGCCCACAGGAAGTGGTAGTTGGAGTGACGTGACATGCTTTCTTCCTTTCCGTCTGCCTGAACATCCTTTGCTATGTGGTTGGACTGGGGTGGGTGGTTGGGGGGGGGCATGGGGGGGATCTGCCAGGTCTAGAAAAGCACAAGACTTAGTTCAGGCCTTGAACTATTTTGTTATTCTTTTATTGGATGAGTCTCAGAAGGGCTGTGTTGCCAGGCCCTGTGGGCTGATCGTGTTACCAGCTTTCTGATAAACTGTCTTCCGCCATCTTTGTTTGCAGGCTAATGGAAGTGCTAAGAAAGCTGTTGGGGACTGTAAGCCTACTTCCCCCTCCTTACCTGCTTCTAAGATTCCAGCCCTTTCCCCCAGCTCTGGGAAAAGCAGTTCTCTGCCCTCTTCTAGTGGTGACAGCTCTAACCTTCCTAATCCGCCTGCTACTAAACCATCGATTACTTCTAACCCTCTCAGCCCTCAAACAGGACGATCCGCTCACTCCGCCTCCCTCATCCCTTCTGTCTCTAATGGCTCCTTAAAATTTCAGAGCCCCCCTCACACAGGTAAAGGTCACCACCTTTCATTCTCACTGCAGACTCAAAATGGCCGAGCAGTCCCTCCTTCCTCTTCCTCCTCCTCCCCTCCCTCCCCTGCCTCCCCGACCTCCCTCAGCCAAGGTGCCAAAGGCATCAGGACCATCCATACTCCCAGCCTCACCAGCTACAAGGCACAGAATGGAAGTTCAAGCAAAGCCACCCCTTCCACAGCCAAGGAGACCTCTTAAAGGCCAAATCCTGTTAGGCCCAAGTCGGAGTTACATATTTTGTTTTGTTTTGTTTTTTTCATTTTTAGCAGTCTGCAACAACTGTTTTCACAAGAGAATGTAATATATTGCTGTACTGTTTGAGGCTTAATGACAAGTATGTGCTAAATACTGGGTTAATAGATCTCGGTAAAGCTTGTTTGTTTTTTACTTTGTTGTTGTTGTAACTACGTAGTGTTTACTGTCTAGAATGAGACCTGTCAAATGGAGTGAGCATGTTGCTACCAAAAAGAGAGTTTGGGGAGCGGACAGGGTGTGTGAGAGATGGGGGAAACTGTATTAAGCATGTAAAACATGTATGATTCCAGAACTTTAGTATGTTTTGTATAAAAATATTTTTCATTACGGAGACTAGAAGTGAACAGAGAAATACACAAGTGTGACTATATAAATTGTAAAACAGATACTATAATATTTCCTTTTATTTTAGTGTTATTTAGCTTTATTACAGATTTCTATTTTTGTCAAAACTTCATGGTTCCTTTCAAGATCTTTTTTGCCAAAACATTTTGATACTATAGCATTGTACATTTGAAAGTAGTGTGCTAGACTCTAAGCCAATGAACTTCTACGTAAGCCAATAGGGAGGCTTCTGTAGAAAGCAGTTTATCAAAACTATTGCACTGCCATTAAAAGTATGTATAATAATTTGCTAGCCCAAGCAAGCTTGTTTTCTTTGCTTTTTTTTTTTTCTTTTCTTTTTGTTTTTCTCTTAAACATGTTGAGATTCTCTGGTTGTTTTCTTTACAGTATCTAACCCCTTCCTTCGTTTTCTGAGACCTGGTAACCCACACTATTGCATTGTGGATTTTAAAATGTACACTTCTGTACGGTTCTGTAAACTGATCAACTTTTGTAAATATATAAATAGACAAAAATACTGTATGTGATAGCACATAGAGTAGTTTTCCCACACCAAAGTTAATTTTTATGCATGCTTTAAGAAGATATATTGGAATGGGCAGAAATGGGGCTATCCATACATTTTTAAAAAGCAACGAGTTTGCACAGCTAGAGTGTTTTGTAAATAAATGTATTTGTATAACACAGTCATGTAATATACAGAACTATGAGCAGAGACTTTGCAAAACTAAATAAAGGGCTGCATGCTTATTATTTTTTGTACCTTGTCACTATAACTACTTCCTGGTCAAAGAACAAAATGTAACCATTACTAAGTTAAGTGTTTTTGGCTTTGAGGGCATTATCAGTAACATGTAACTCAACAACCTCTCAGACAACACTGTTTTTCTGAAAACTCTGGGGTGACTAATAATGAGTTCCTAATAAATTAATTGCAAGTGTCGTAACTTGTATGTAACCTGCCGACTCACTCTCTTCTTTGTGGCTTCTCAAGGTTTGGCTAAGAGAAAGCAAACCTGGTTGCCGAGTTTCCACCCTCACTTCCTGGAGAGCCTCTTACTTCTTTCTCTGTTTTCTTACATTTCGGGTAGAAGTAAAATAGAGAAATAAAATGACTTTACCATTGAGATTTATTTTTTGAGTTCTCAATTGGAAAAAATAAAAAATGCTGGCCTAGAGGGAAATATACTAGCAAACACCACACTGTATGTTTTCATTTTTTAAAAATAGGAAAGTTGGTGAAAATACCAAAATTATGAATTGACTACAGAAACAAACTTAGGAACCTGCTTATCACTCTTTTCCACCTCCAAAATAGTTAATTTGGTGGCTTGGTGTATATTGTAAAGTCTTAACTTACACTTTAGAACCTAGTTGTATGATCCCAAACCTCAGAGTTCCTAAGCTGGGATGCTTTCACCTGAAACAATTTCTTTTGTCTCATCATGGTAATGGTAAAATCACATGTGTTAGCACTTAAGCAAGTATTTAGGTATAAAAGGTTGCCACATTTCAGTCATCTCTCCTGATCTCACTACATTCAGTTTATATATGTATAATAACTACTATAATTATTTTATTTCATATATATAAACTAGCTAATCTATGCCGATGTATTTGCTTCTCTCTATGAAGAGAATTCTCTGTGAGCAGCTAAATAGCACACTGTGGCTCACATTTCCAGTTTGACCTCAGACTTCCCATTATTTCGGCAAGGTCATGCAGGTAACAGTTCATTTCAGCCAAGGTAAGGCTGCAGGACAGAGCCTTTCTCCAGGTAAGGAACAGCTTAGCTCAGATCCATGACCTCCCCCCGACTGCTGCTTCCTCCTCTGCAAACTGGAAACTGCCGGAGCTGCAGATCCCAATCCAAGTGTGCACAGGCCACCTGTGACCACACCAAGGCACCCTTCATAAACTGTGTGCCTTGACTTCCTGTTTTAGTCTGAGATACCTTGTAGGAAGCCCAGGGGCACCCTGTCACCTTTGGCCTAGTGAAGACTTTCCCTCCCCACATGGTAGTTTGTAATTAACCCCCCATTTGCTCCTCATCTCTCTGACCTAAAACTCAACTCACAGCAGCTGACCATGGTAAGCCTAACGGGCAACACCAGAAACATATAAATAAGTTCCCCCTTCCTACATTTTCCTCAAACCAACCACTCCATCCACACCCCCACTGGAAAGCCCAAGACAGAGCAAGCCCACGGGCCTTGATAAGGACATGGCCCCTCGTCCCCTCTCGCTTGTCCCCCATCTGCCCATGGAGCTCTCTGCCGCTTCCAGGCTTCCTGTCAGCGCCCATCTGCTTCTGAACCTCTCTAGGATCTGTAAGAAATGAATTTCTTTTGTTTTGTGCATTTTGATCCTTTTGGGTCTCACCTGAACAACCCCAGACCCTAGCCAACCCCACCTCCCATCAGGACTCTCTTAGAGAGTGGTTACTTGGCTCATGGTCACTCCCAAGAGACCCTCCCAAACAGAAAGAAACTAACAAAAATGACAACAGGGGGCTGGGGTTGTGGCTCAGCGGTAGAGCACTCGCCTAGCACGGGCAGGACCCAGGTTCCATTCCTCTGCACCACGTACAAAATAAAGGCATTGTGTTGTGTCCATCTACACCTAAAAAATAAATATTAAAAAAAAATGACAACAGACCCTCAGTCAATTGAGCGATGAACTGCTGCATTTCCAGATTTTGTTAAATTATTAACAGACTCACTTAAGGGGGAGTTTGTCATTTAACGAATAAATCTCTAGAACTAAAAAAAAAAAAATGCTTAGAAATAAACTAAATGAGCTCTTCAGAATCATTATCAAGTCACTGAGCCACCTTGCAGAGTGCCTCTTGTGCAGAGGGCAGTACAACAGGTGGGGGTGACTGTGACCTGTGACATCAGTGCTGTTTCCTGGTTGTGCAACTTCAAGCACATTTTGCTTTCATCCTCTGTCAGTAAAGGAACCTACCTGGTTGGATTGTTGGGAGAATTAAATACAGAACTCTTAGACTGAGCCTAACACTTAATGCTTCTCCACAAAGGTTAGGATTACAGTGATCACAGCTGTGATGGTGGCTGAGCCCATGTTTTGCCCTTCAGAGACTCCTAGCCTGGTTGAGGGTGGCAGGGGAGCATGAACTTGCCTCACATTCGAGGTGGATGGGCCAGACTGAGTTCTAAAAGTTGGCTGCAGGCGTCCAGAGCAGAGGTCTTTTCTAGTGTTTCATGGAGGTGGTGGCATTTGGCCCTCAGGGGTCCTTTCTCACAGAACCTTTAACAGTGTTGCAACATTAAAGAAGCTGCTTGTCTTTTAGTGCTGCTTGCTACTAGAATTTTTTCCAGTGTAAAACAGACATTGACACAAACTTGGAGAAAAGCCAAGGCCCTGGGAATCATGGCTGCAGAAAAGCATGGAGTTGCCTTCTCGGGCTGGGGAGCAGGTGGTCCCAAATTGCCCAACTAGACGCCCAGATGGTGCTCATCACTGGGCAGGGTGCCAGGAACAAGACCCATGAGGAAAGAAGACACATCCACTGGGCCCAGACAGACAGCAGGTTTAGCCATCACCCACACTCTTCCTGGCTGGATTCATAGGCAAACCCAGTTCTCTTCCCAAATGCCCACTCTATAATTCTTAACCAACTTCCTTTCTTCTCCAGTGCTCTGTAAAGGCAGACATTTGAGCAATCAGGAAGCTTTTTGGAGGGAGTTAGAGAAATGATAATTGCTTTAACCAATTGAAAGATAGTTTTGTAAAAGTAACCAGACATTGTCCAGGAAAATGTCGTTAGCCATGCAACCAAAGTCCCTGATCTTTGCCGCTGAGCAGGTAACGTCCAAAGACTAAAGGATCCCAAGAGCACAAATCCCATGGAGGAAAAAAGAATCCCAGGCCCTGCTAGATCTCTGGTTCCTCTAGCTCTGGAGATGGCACTTACCTTAAAAACCAGTCCCCACCTGGATGACCCAGAAGCAGGAGAGTTAATTATGTGCAACACACTGTGTCAAAAAAGGAGGACTTTACATTGCCTACCTTAGATTTAGACATAAATGCTTATTGTTTCAAGTGCCTAGGATTTACAAGGATTCCTTAGTCCTTGGGTCTGTGAAGGTATCAGCAATAACGACCATCTGTTGCCCATTAGGGACCAGGTATAATACTAAGGTGTTTCACAGCCCTTGTGGTTATTTTGATTCTTCATTTTTTTTCTTTCCTTTTCTGTCCAGCCATTGCTTTTTAATCCTCACAAACTCCCTGTGAGGACTTTATTGTCCTTATGCTTCTGCATCTCACTGTAGAATAGGGACGGCCCCAACCTTCCAAGCCCTGCCTTGACAGGCCACACCGAGGTCCTGCCCAAGCTGCAGTCTGTTCCCTGTAGGATGCCTTCTCCTCCCCCTGTCCTCCTCCTGGCCTCGCTAGGCCTGACCCCCTGCAATCCTCCTGTAACCTTCAATCACCTGCTGGGGTGCTATAGCTAAGCTGCTTCCAAACACCTCCTGAAAGGGGTTCTCTAGAGGTCTGTTTCCTAAGACTTTAGACCATGGACTTGTGAAGACACGTCAGCCTCTCAGGCTTTGAAATTCAACAAGTTTTGATCCTATCAGATCCAAGGTCCCCTTTTAAATATGAGAGAGAATTCTTGATGTATCCTTCCTACTCTCCTAGTTTCCAAAACAAAACATTACAGAAAGCCTTAATAATTGTTATAATAAGGCTATCGAACTAATCAGCAAAATCCAGAGGAGCACTGGGAACTTAAACACCATAAATGTTTGATGATGAGACTTTTCTCAAAACAATGAACAACTCTTTTTAAAACTTCAGACAGATCTGGGGATGTGGCTCAGTGGTAGAGTTCTTGCCTAACATACACAAAGTCCTGAATTTGATCACTAGTGCCTTTAATAATAATAAAAACTTCAGACAAAACAAAGCATAACTCTCCCTTGTCTTACACATTTCTGGAAAATTTATAGCATATTTTCAGAAAGAAAAAAAAAACAGCCATGGAGGTGCATGCCTGTAATCCCAACAATTCGGGATGCTAAGGCAGGAGGATCGCAAGTTGAAAGCCAGCCTCAGCAAAAGCAAGGCACTAAACAACTCAGATCCTGTCTTTAAATAAAATACACAAAAAAGGACTGGGGGTGTGACTCAATAGTTGAGTGCCCCTGTGTTCAATCCCCAGTACCACCCCCCCCTCAAAAAAAATGTAAAATGGAATTGGCCCCAGGCTCAGATAATTATAGCAGGGTTTTCAAAATGCCAGTGGATGTTACCAGGTCCTGCTAGGGGTGGGTCCTGCTACACATCTTCCTGAGCAAATGTCTAACATCCTGACCACACTCAATGCCAGCTCCACCACCACCATAGGAACAACTAAAACACTCTCCCACAGACACCCAGAATCACCCCCAAGTGGCAGTTCTGCTTTGACTAAAAACCACTGGCATGGAATGATGGATATGGGCTTCATTATCAACCCCCAATTGCACAGGATCCAACAATAAGGAGCCACCATGGGACTGGCCTAGTGACCCTCTGCACATGATGGTGGCACTTCAGGACACACATAGAGCTCAGTTATGCCTCAACATTCTCTATCATGGCTGGAACTTCCTGTGAAACCTAAATTCATTTTTGCTCTTGTCATTTGTACCTGGAGGGGTAAATGATTAATCCATAAGCAACTGTGCGGGAGGGAGGGATGGAAGGTCTCAGAAAGGTGAGTGGCAATAGGTGGAACTGCTGAAGCTCTGGATGGAGGGGGACTTGTCACTTAGAACCAGGCAGCACAGATTGCAGATGCCTTCTCCCAGCTGATCTGCTAACAGGAAAAGTCGGGGAACGCAAGAAAGCCCACCCTTTCATCAGCATAGCCTTGATTCTCCTGCCAGAGTCTCAAACTAGCTGTAGGCTGCTGTCACCTGGAAAGCACTCAGAGGTACAACTGGGGTTTCAAAAACATCCCCAGGTGATGCTAATGGTGTATCAGGACTGAACCACAGTCTCCCATGAGAGGGGCGGTGGGCAGTAAGAAAAATAAAGATGAGTTAACTATTGCCACATAGCAGAAAGTTCATGCTTGAAGTGTATTGGCTCAAGCCCTGCATGGCAGATCTCACCTGTAATCCCAGTGGCTGAGGAGCCTGAGGCAGGAGGATCTCAAGTTTGAGGTCAGCCTCAGCAAGTTAGCAATACTCAGTCTCAAAATAAAAGAGCTGGGGATGTGGCTTGGTGGTTAAGCACCCCTAGATTCAGTCCCCAGTACCGCCCCCCCCAAAAAAAAAGAGTATTGGCTTGGCCACTACTTTTTTTTTTTTAACTTTCCAACTGTGTGCTTTAGAAGTTGGAGTTTATAAGCAATATTTGTCCTCCTACTGGATAGTTACTTGGTTCCTTTTTCAGAGATGGGCTTGGGTTTGGACACTTCTCGTTCTGTGGGCATCTTCCAATCCTAACTAGGCTGAGAGCTTTGTGTACCAGGAGCGCATGTTTACAGTATTTAAATCTTTGGAGTTAAAACAGTTTAAGGACTTGACTTTAAGAAAGTGCAGGTGTGGCTCTTCCCTCAGCCTCTGGAAATTCTGGAATTTCCCACAACAGTTCCTAATATTTGCTTAAATGAGATGCTCCAAGTGAATTTGTTACAGAGGTGCCTGGGTAGAGAATGACGTGTTGGTGATGCACTTCACATGCTGCCTCTGGGCCTCTCTGAGGTGACATGGATGCATAAAGCAAAACTTCCCACCCCTTTCAGGAGCTTAGATGTGACATAGGGTTTGGGGACAT
Source organism: Urocitellus parryii (assembly GCF_045843805.1). Taxonomy (NCBI): domain Eukaryota; kingdom Metazoa; phylum Chordata; class Mammalia; order Rodentia; family Sciuridae; genus Urocitellus; species Urocitellus parryii. The sequence goes on from NC_135539.1 coordinate 65,944,311, forward strand.
AGTAGGGGAGTTGAGAAACAGAAGCCGGTCTCAGATGACCTTGCAAGTCGAAGTTGGGAGGGTGATGTGGAAGTTCCCAGACCCCCCAGATGAGAAGTGCTGGCAGCACCAGGTCAAAACCAAGAGCCCCCAGCCCATTCCTTACTTGGCAGGGGGCTAGCTCTTCCCGTGAGCCCTGTCCTGGCATCCTCCGTGTCTCCCTGTCTGCATCAGGCAGGTTGGTGCTGGGCACGTTGCTTCTGCTCTGTCACCAGCCCCCAGCTCTGCCTCGGTTTCTCTCATCTGCCAGCTTGGTCTGCCCACCCTACAACCTCCTGTCACCCCTCAGCCATGCTGACTATGGCTGACTCTGCCATCACTGGTATCTCCTTGTTTCTGTCCCCAGGGCCCCTTTTCAGTCCCCATCTTCGGCTTCACAGTGGTTCTATATTAAACAAGCCCGATCCTATGGACACAAGGAAATGGGGGCCCATCTTGACACCTTCCCTAGTTGGCACTTCTCTGTGGGGTAACAAGCATAGATGATCCAGAACACGGGCAAGCCACTGTCCTGCCCTCCTCTGGGCAGAAGGCCTCGAGTCCTCGGAAGCGCATCTCCTCAACCATTTTGTTTGAGGCAAAATTAAAAGTGGACTGTGCAGTCCTTCACAGAGATTGGATTCTAAAATTATATATCAGAGAATTCTGAATGAATTAGAGCGCTCAGCTCTGTTAGATCTATGAGGAAGGCAAAGATGTTTGTTATATTCCCTTTCACAGCCATCTCTCACCCTGGTCTTCTGCTCCTTTCACTACAGACCAGTGGCATTTGGGTCCCAGCCACCTCTCATCCAAGACCCTGGTCTTCTCTGGTCCAGTCCCTGGACTTTCTGAGAAGGAGTTTATTGGGGTTTTGTTTGTTTTCATCAAACATCATCTCAAAGCTATTCTGTAGGACAGTTCCTTTGCCTAGAAGTGAGAAGGCAGGAAAACTTATAGGAATAAATAGATCATGACAGGGGTTGCAGTCAAATGTCCTTTGTCTTCACAAATGAGGAATATCACAGTGGAAGGGGTCTCACCAGACCTGGCACACCTTCCCCAACCTGGTTAAAGAATGCCCTGAGCCTGATACTCCAGAGACAGGGGCCATGACTCTGTAGCTCCCTCTAAAACTCCATACAAGGGAGACACTGGGGGAGTGAAGCGAGGCAGTCCTGCCCTACGGGATGGGACCTGGTTTCTCCCTGCCCTTCACAGCTCCAACCTCCCTGCCTCAGGCTGCTCCTCAGACAAGTCAAACCACAGGGTGCTTCCTCCACCTGGAATATTCTCCCGACCTCCAGCCTTACCTGACTTGTATTCATCCTCTGGTCCACTACCCCTTCAGGAAGCCTGAATGTGGGGCCCTGCTGTTGGCACCCCTCCTGCACAGCACTTAGGGAAGGCTATACAGTGACATGTAAATATTTAACAAGTACAGAAATTAAGGTCTGTAACACATGGAGGGATCCATAGCAGGACCTGCCTAAAACCATGAAGACCCATGGTCTTCTGTGGGGACACCAGCCAGTAGATGGGGTGTGGGGGTAGGGCAGACTGACATGGTCCCTATGGTTCACATCATCCACTAAAATCTCTGAAGACTTGAGATTTAAGATTCCTGTAAGAAGCTACAGCAGTTTAGGAAAAGATTGTTCACCTGCTGCCACCTTGTGGTCATTTCTGGAACTTCCTCGAAGAGACTAGAGCAAGCCTTGCTCCTCACTGAAATCTCTCCACTTCCTTCACTACAGTATTTACTGCCGCTATAAAAATACCAAATTGACGAGCTTATGCAGCTGTGGCCCTGGATGGAATTGTGAGGAAGGTGGCATTTGCCCATCCTTTCGGAACTACTCACCACCTCCATTATTCCTATTTTTTTTTTTGGGGGGGGGGTAGTGAAATGAACAAAGACACTAAATAAATAAATAAATATTTTTAAAAAACCTCCCTTCTAAGCACCTTAGGATTTCAGGAAAAGAACACTGAGTAGCATGTCCAGTGATGGGACCCGAGTGCTGACACGGCAGATCCAAGGTGGAATTCCCTGGAAGTCAAGCTCAGTGAGGCGGCCCTCTCCTGCCAACTGGCTATTTTGCCCAGCTCACTCAGCTTGCTGTTCTTGCATTTCTAGCTGTGGAATTTCTGAAGTTAGTTTTGCTATCCATCACAGGGATGAAAGAACTCAAAGCTGTAAACACCTGGGTAAAACAATAAGCCACAGGAACCGAGGGTTTCCGACCCAGATAAGCTAAGCAGATCGATAGTTCAGTTTAGTGACATATAGATGATGTATTTTAATCAAAATATGAATAAACATTTCCATGCAGAGCCTAGTGGTAGTGTTCCTCCTCTCAACACAAGTGTTGTGTTCTTGCTGAGCACAGTGGCACACACCTGTGATCCTCGTGACTCAGAAGGCTGAGGAAGGAGGATTACAAGTTTGAGGCCAGCCTCAGCAACTTAGCAAGAACCTGTCTCAAAAGGGGCTAGGCGGGTGGTTCAATAGTAGAGCACCCTTGGGTGCCATCCCCAGTGCAAAAAAAAAAATGTCACTTGTGATTGCATTGAATTCTGAACAGCAATAGCCTACATATCACTCAATGATGTCTGTCTCCAAAAGCCCTGAGCCCCTTCCACCTACTCAAATGCTACTTTTGAAATTGATATTTGGACAAATTTATATGTATCCCCCTCACATTTCCACCTGTTAAACTCAATGGAACATTCCAGGTGCATTTAAATGAAACCCAAAGCCCTTACTAGGCCACTCCAGGCTCTGCTGCTACATGTCCTACGGACGTCTCCTACTTAGCTGACTCCTATCCCACAAACTTTTTGCCTGATGAGCAAGTACAAAGACTTTACCTTCTGTATATCAATACACTCAGCTTTCGGGGTTGCCCTTATCCTCCCCCAAAGAATGGTGGAGGAACTACGTGGAATTTTCATCTCATGGGTGCCACTAAAAGGTGGAGAAATTCCACTTTGGCATCTTTTTGAAGCTCTGCTCTCAGTACTTCCTGCATCCTGGCTTTCACTGCGTGAAAGCTGGGACTTCTCAGAGCCTGAGGCAAAACCATGATTATCAACTGTGACCAGGAAGGACAGAATTTACTATGGTGTAGGGAAAGAAAAGTCCACTGAAGGTTTCCTAAAGCTCAGGTTAGGGAGTGGCTGAGGTGACATGGAGCTGTTCTGCCTTCTGATGCCCACCAGGGGGCGCTGCACTAAGGGCTGCAGGTTGGCCTAAGGGAAAAGAATCAACACCTGCGAGGGTCAGAGTCCCTGAGAATCTGTTGCAAAGAACTGGCCCTCTCTTGAGGTCTTTCCTTGGTTTTTGTCCATGCCTCCACCCTACAAGCTAAGAATCTCTGATCTTTATTTCCAAACATCCCTCACAAAGAGGGAAATAGTGGTGCGGGGTAGAGTATCTGACAGCTGTGTCCTTAGGTCCCTTCTGCTCCATGGCCTCATTAGAATGACCTAACCAGGGCCTCCCTCAGCCTTCAAATTGATTGCACCCTAAACGTTTTCAGGATTACCTGTCCCAAGATGACCCAAATGATGAGTCACTGTCATTGTCACCTGCTTCCATATAACTGATTTTACTCTATTTGCTGACTTTCAAAGTACAGTATTTTAGATTTAATTAGAAAGAACATCTCAGCTGTATCCTAGGTCATTTCTTTTTTTTAATTGATTTTCTTTCTTAACTACATGACAGCAGAATGTATTACAATTCTTATTACACATATAGGGCACAATTTTTCATATCTCTGTATATAAACTATGTTCACACCAATTCATGTCTTCATACATGTACTTTGGATAATAATGATCATCACATTCCACCATCATTTCTAACCCCATACCCCATCTTTTCCCCTCCCACCCCTCTGCTCTATCTAGAGTTCCTCTTTATTCCCATGCTCCCCCTCCCTACCCCAATATGATTCAGAATCCTTATATCAGAAAAAATATTTGATATTTGTTTGGGGGGGATTGGCTAACTTCACTTAGCATTATCTTCTCTAACTCCATCCATTTACCTGCAAATGCCTTGATTTTATTCTCTTTTATTGCTGAGTAATATTCCATTGTGTATATACGCCACATTTTTAATCCATTCATCTACTGAAGGGCATCTAGGTTGGTTCCACAGTTTAGCTATTGTGAATTATGCTGCTATAAACATTGATATGGCTGTGTCCCTGTAGTATGTTGTTTTTAAGTTCTTTGGGTTATAGACCAAGGAGTGGGATAGCTGGGTCAAATGGTGGTTCCATTCCCAATTTTCCAAGGAATCTCCATACTGCTTTCCATATTGGCTGCACCAGTTTTCAGTCCCACCAGCAGTGTATGAGTGTACCTTTTTCCCCACATCCTTGCAAACATTTATTGTTTGTATTCTTAATAGCTGCCATTCTGACTGGAGTGATATGAAATTTTAGAGTAGTTTTGATTTGCATTTCTCTAATTGCTAGAGATGGTCAATATTTTTTCATATATTTGTATATTGAATGTATATTCTCTTCTGAGCCTAGGTCATTTCTCCTCTTTTAAATTCCACAAGGCTGTTTTCTTGTTTGCATAATACATAAGTTTTAGGATATGGACCTGTTTTTAAAGAATGAAAGTGCACTCCCTTCCCCCAAATTTATGATGAAATTCTAAGGAAATGATATTAGGAGGTGGGGGCTTTGGGAGGTGATTCTGTCATAGGGCAGATCCTCATGAATGGGGTTAGTGACCTGGTAAGAGACTCAGAAACCTGGGGTTTGGCTAGGTGTCAGAGTGCTTCCTAGCATGCACCAAGCTCTGGGTTTGATCCCCAACCCCACAAAAAATAAACAAACCTAGAGAGCTCATTTGTCCCTTCACCATGTGAAGACCCAACAAGGAGATGGCATCCATTCATGCACCAGGAGCAGGCCCTTGCACCAGTCTGGAATCTTGATCTTGAACTCGAACCTTCTAGAAGCATGAGAAATACATTCCTGTTTATAAGTCGTCTGCGGTATATTTTGTCCTAACAGTCCCAATGGACTAAGGTAACAGTGGGTATGACACAGGCTTCTGTAGACGTGGGAAAAGCCCATACAACTCTAAGGTGTGATATTTTTAAATCATCTCTCTTCATATAAATTAGCTTTTGAGTCTCATTTTTCTGAACTGTAACACACATAAAAGTACACAAAGTATAAGTTTGTGATTGAATTTTTACAAAGTAAACTTACCTGGGGTGATTCCCATCCTAATTCAAGAAAGAAAGAAACCAGGTGCTCTTCAGGCCACCTCCCAGATGTAACCCCACCAGGTAACTGATTTTATTATAACTGACTCTAACCATATTTCGACCTGATTTTCACCTTTATGCAAATAAAGTAATCAAATATAATTTATGATGCTTTTTTCACACAGGGCTATGAGTGGCCCAAAGTACTGCCGCTATTGGTAGTTTGTTCTTGTGACTATACAGAGTTTCTGTGGACAAAAAAGTCACCATCCATTTTGTTAATTGGAACTTGGGTTATTCTTGGTTTGAAAATCTGTGTGCACCAAGCTATTGTTTGAATTTCAAATAAGAATCAAGGTCTGGTATGTTCAGTTTGGTGCTACCTCTCTAGAGGGAATTTGGATTGCAGAATGGGGAATTTGGGAATTTTCTGCAGAAGATGGAATTTTAAATATATCTGGGCATTTTTCTTGAGGTAATTTTATTTCTCAGACTTTACTCTGGATTTACCTTTCCTATGAAAAACTAACATTGCTTATGAAAATAGTCCAACATTAGTGATTTAAAAAAACTATTTAATTTACATATGAAAAAACGTAAATATTTAATTGAAGCTTTGTGTGTTGTTTTCTTCTTGATGTCCTTGCCCAGTAAACTCTCTCATTTTAGAAAAATCTTAGTTTTTAGTGATATGTCACATCTAAACCCTCAAGTGCATAGATTTTATTCAGATAAATAATACTAAGCTGATGTTTATAACTACTTAATCTATCATAAAGGAGTAGATATTTCTAAATAAATAAGATCTAAAATTCTGCATTACAGAGATAAAAACTGGACCTCCGTAGTGAACCTGACAGATTTTAATGCCATCACAGGCTTTGGAGAATGCGTGAGGGGGGCCCTGGAATCTGGGCAGGTGGCTGAGCATCTCTGTGCCTGAGCTTCCTCATCTGTAAGATTGTGCATTATACTTTTATGTAACCTAGGGCTAAGGGTAGCTACATGTAACAGAAAACCCAAAGCAATAATGGCTTAAACAAAAGAGGGGTCTATTTCTCTCACATTCAAGCAGCTCAGGTCGATTGTGCAGGGCTGGTGTCCATGGTATTATGTCCTCTCTGTCCACTGTGCAAGGCAAGGTTATTTTATGGTTCTAGAGGTTCCAGGTTGCATTCAATCCATGGAAAGAGGAACACAAGTAGAAACCCAGGCCTCCTGCCTTTCAAGATACTGGCCTGAAAGTTGCATAAAACACTTGCAGATGATGGGCAAGAACTTAGACTCTCTTGGCTAGGCGTGGCAGCATAACTGAGAAGTGCAGTCTTTAAGAACAGTGCTGGGCCATGTCTTCCACTCAGATATTTGACCTAGTTTCTAAGAGTCTAAGTCTTTGGCTAAAGATCTGGTGTGTCAACAAAAATAATAGAAGAAAAAAGAAAGAGAGGGAGGAAGAAAGGAAGGAAGGAAGGGGAAAGGGGAAAGGAAGGAAAAGGAAGAGAAGAGAAAGAAGGAAGGAGAAAAGGCAGGGGATCACTGGCATTGACCTGTATATGAAGACCACAGAGTGGCATCTGGCAATGATGAATGACTTTGTCTAGAGCTTTAGAGGATGGACCAGTCTTCCAGAAGAATTAGCTTTGAACACATCCTTTGGGTGGCCACTGCTGCAGTGTGGGCAGGATCAGTGGGCACTGCTGAGGGACGTCTCTGGGGACACCAGCAATAGAGCTGGCATGGGGGATGGAAGCTGCATCGAAGGATTTCTCTACAGAGACCCAGAGCAGGGGAGAAGGAAATAATGGCTCCTCTGTGGCAAAAAGAGAGGATCAATTGATTGAATACAGATAAACCCACCCTGGGAATAAAGAATTCTCTGTACTGAGTGCTGCAGTGAGCCTTAGAAGAGGTACTCCATCAGAGATGGGACCAGCCCTGGAAACCCAGAGCATCCTCCAGTGAAAATCAGATTCAGTTTTAGCATGGTTGCAAGATCCTTTTCCTTTCTTCTAATTAGGCCTACAAGAGAGAGCATAGTCCCATTTATAGCAAGTGAGGCATTTTTGGAGGGTGCAAAACCTTTTGAAAGGAGAATGCAGTTCAAGATCTATTTCTACAGTTACCCACCAGTGTAACCTTGGACAGACCTTAGCCTCCTGAGTCTCAGTTTCCTAAACAAAAGCCCCCATTTAAGCAGAAGATTGTTTTGAGGAGTTGCATGAAATAGTGATTGCTTTTTGAGGAACAAAATATCATCTTTGTTTAAAAAGAAAGATAGGTTCTGTCCCATCCTTAATGAACTCACTCCTGTCTCCACCAGATTATTGGAGCCCATCCCCCAACATGTGCTGTACTTTTGAGAACCAACTCCAGGAAAATGCTTCTAATTTTAAAGATTCTTATAATGTTGTAATAGAAACTTTCACAGGAAGCTATACGTTTGTAAACTTTACCTGATTGAGCCCCAGTCTTCCTGTGGAAGAAATATAAGCATGTATTTCTGCCTTGAGTTTGAAAATGGAAAAACAACTACAAAAATAAAAGAAAACAAACACATTATCCAAAGTCACAAATTGAATTGTCTAACTTCTGAGATGAAAATGTTAAATATCTTTTGTTTAAAAAGTTTTACAGTTATCATCACTGTAGGTATAATGTGTCGGAAAATTTTAATTTTGTTAAAGTAATGCTAACTTAAAATAAAAACTTAATTTTTAAAAAATAATTAAAAAAAAGAACGGTGCTGGGAAATAACCAGGGCTCTGTGCCACAAATGTGCTTCACTAGGGCAGTTGTGAGAACTCAAGGGGATGATGTGCATGAAAAGCTTAGAATGGTTCTTAGTACTCTAAATATACTCACCTCGAGTTTAGCTGCTATCCTCCAACAGGAAGTGGTAGAAAACGTCAGTTTGGCATCAAGGAAGCAGATGTGTCAAAAGAATGTCCATCTCCATTGTCCTTTCCTATTCTTACCCCTGACTGGACACTGAGACTGGGACTGGGTAGAGTCTCTCTGGTCAAGGAGATTTCAATCATGGCAGGAGTCAGGATAGTATTTTGGAGCTTTAAGTGAAGAATGTAACACCAATGTGAAGTGAGCCCAGGCAGGAGGGTGAGACAGGTCCATGGGGCTGAGCAAACTGGAAGCACATGCAGGTTCTCTAAGGATGTCTGCTGCCTGTCTCTACCCTTGGGAGTGTGGCACTAGCACTGTCAGACCTTCGAGTTTTTTAAATGGTTAGATTTCTATGGGACATCCTTTTGTTCATCTTGAATTGTGTCTTATGGCCATAAGCAAGTAATCGGTCCATAAAGACCACATGAGATAGAAATGAGGAAGGGGGCACACTGGAAATAGCCATCAGAAGCCCAGTGTGGTGGCTCATGCCTATAATCCCAGAAACTCGGGAGGCTGAGACAGGAGGATTACAAGTTCAAATCCAGCCTCAGCAACTTAGCGAGGCCCTAATCAACTTAGCCCCCATCTCAACTACTAAAAAAAGCTGGGGATGTGGATCAGTGGCAAAGCATCCCTGGGTTCAGTACTACCCTACCTCCCTACCCCTCCCAAAAAAGCCATCACGAGATATAGCCGGAGGACATGTGTATAAAATGGAACATGACAAGGTTACACAGGGAATGACGTCCGGGTGGAGCTTATCAAGTTTTGTTGCAGTGACCTTCAGTCTGCAACCCCTTCCAGGGACCAAGGAAGGAAAGAATGCTTAAGCTACACTTATATGACGTAAGAGTTGTGTTTGCATGGTGTCAGCTCAAATGGGCTGAGGAGGGGAAACAATATGATTTTCTAATATTTAAAATGTTGCTGAGTGTGGCGGTGCATGCCTGTAATTCCAGTGGCTTGGGAGATATAGGCAGGAGGATCTCGAGTTCAAGGCCAGCCTTAAGGCCCTAACCAATTTAGCAAGAACCTGTCTCAAAAATAAAAAGGGCTGGTGGTGTAACTCAGTGGTAAAGCAGCCCTGGGTTAAATCCCTGGTACCAAAACAAAAAAACCACACACACACACAAAATCATCTCTCTTAAAAACATAATACAGCACTCATTAGGGGGAAAAAAAAAGTCACGTAACCATTTCCATGGTTGGTTCACATGAAGCTGTTTTGAGTTTTTGTTCTGTTTTCTAACCACCCTCCATAAGAAATCTATAAGCATAAGGAGATTATTTTGCTCATCTCTGCTTTGAGAATAAATCCCTCTGTCTAAATGAGTCAATTGTGGGAAGGAGAAATGTCTGCCAATCAATAAGAATCAACTGTTGTGAACCACTAAAGTCTAAAATCAAAGCCCAGACTCACCCCATTACTCCATAGCTAAACAGTGCTCTGGGATGTACTTAGACTTTCAGAACAGGTTGCTTATGGGAAGTGGAGAGGAAATGGATACTTCTCTTCCTAAGAATTCATGAGGAGGAAATATTTGGAATGTTATTAAAAAGATCAACATAGTGTAAGAGGAATATTATTAGGCTTCTTCAACTTGTTTATTTTGGCCCAAACAAAATAGAGATAATGAACAAGTGACAAATTTAGAACTCTTTCTGTTTTCTTGAAAAGTGAAATGGAGATTGATTTTTTTTTTTTTTTGGTCAGTGATAAAATCTAAAAATACCAATGCTTATTGTCCATTAACAGTTTCTTGGTGACAGGGGTTAATCACAGAAGGTGAAATATGCAATCACCAGATTTGCAGTGATTCTGGCGAGGTTCTTCATAGCCATTTATTTTCCAACTCTTAAGATAAAGGCTCCTTTTCAAAAACACTCCGAAAACTGTGAATCTTATGCTGACTTCCAAAGTCCCAGTGTAAATGGACATGGAATGTTTACGATTACTCCTCTCCCTTAATCTTCAAATTGCCTTTGGGTATTGTCAAACATGGAAGAGGATACACATATGATTTCAGTATGTCAAAATGAACCACATAGGGCTAGGATTGTAGCTCAGTTGGTAGAGCATTTGACTTGCATGTGAGAGGCACTGGGTTCAATCCTCAGCACCACATAAAAACAAATATATAAAATAAAGGTATTGTGTCCAATTACAACTAAAAAAATTTATTTAAATGAACCATATACACCATAACAAACATTTACTTTTCTAGATCAACTATGATGTAAAATTATAAGTCTACTGTTCTTGTATGACTAGAGACCTAACACATGCTTTGAGAAAATGGATCATCGTTGTTAAGAGTCACTGGAAACAGATCAAGAATCAGATCTGCTAAAACTGAATTATGGAAATCATCGGATCCAAAATATAATAACAGGAAACACATTGAGACCGAGATTGTTATTATTTCCTTCAGTTTATATGTGAGGACACTGAGAAAAGGAGAAGTTGGAGAGCTTGTCCAAACCCACCTACTTCATAAATGGCAGAGTCTAGATTTGAAGCCAGGATAGTGGTCTAGTTCTAGAAGTCATGATAATATAAATGTGTTTTATATTTTTCAGAAATAGGGTCTAAAATATGATGTAAATAACATTTCAAAATTGGGTTGTCTTTAAAAACAAACAGAACTTCTACAAATGAGATACATGAAATTTAAAATTTACAGACTAGACATATCTGGAAGCAAAAGAGACAGTTGGAAAATAACTGAAAAACTTAGCATATAGCACAGAAAAATGAGAAGTCAAATATGAACAATGGAGTAAGGACTATAGAGGGTACAGTAAGTAAATTTAGCATCGTTTAACAGGAGCTCTTAAGGGAAATGATAGAATGGAAGAGTATGGCTGAGAAGTTTCCCAGAATTGATAAGATACCAATCCTGTTTCATAAGGCCAAATAAATCCTAAGGCAATAAAAAGCAATTCATACCTAGACACATTGGAGCAAAGCCTCAGAACACCAAACAGAGACAATCTTGAAACCCTCTGAGAACTTAAGATGATTTACACAGACTGAGGATTGATAGCAACACCAAAATCGAGAGACTATATTAGCAACTCCAAATATTGCTATCAACCTATAATTGTGTATCTGGCAACATGCTTTTTTAAGAGAAAGAACAAAATAATACTCTAAGAAATAAAATCTGAGAACAACTCTCTGCACATGAACTTTCTTTAAATTTTTTTATTCTTTTTAGTATACATGACAGTAGAGTGCATTTTGACATATCATACATACATGGAGTATAACCTCCCATTCTTGAGGTTTTACATGATGTGGAAGTTCACTGGTCAAATATTCACACATGAACATAGGAAAGTCGTGTCCAGTTCCTTTCATTCCCTTTGTCTAATCCAATGAACTTCTGTTCTTCCCTCCTCCCATCTTATTGTGTGTTAGCATCCACATATCTGAGAACATTTGGCCTTTAGTTTTTTGGGAATGGCTTATTTAACCAGCATGACAGTCTCCATGATCTTCTGAAGGACAAATTCAGGTGGAATGTAAATGGTCCTAGAATGTAGCCCCGGAATGCAAGAAGGAGCGTGGTTACTTAACGTAGCATCTATGTGAGCAAATCTAACCACTGACCTGACCTTGACTCAAAGAACATACTGCCCAATTCATGGAGTAAAAAATAAAAATAAAATTCTGAAAAGTGTTACTGTATGGGTTGGAAGAACAAGGGAAATTAAAGGTATGCTTAGATCTTTGTATTACTTGAGAAGAAGTTTTTGATTAACTTGAAATTTGTTTAATATGCATATTAAAGTTTCTAGAATATCCACAGAAAGGGTAGAAATTAAGCACATAAAAATGGAAAGAAGAAGACTATATCAGTCAATCCACATTAAATAAGTATGAAAAGGAAAAAATAGACAATTCAACAGCTAATAATTACTCATTTATTTCTGTGTATCATTGGAAAAAGACTAATGGAAGTTCATCAGATGGATTTAAAAACAAAACAAAGCTTTCATGTTGCCATGTGGCATTTATAAAGGCAACTTAATAGACACCAGGGAAGGCTAAAGATTTAAACATGGGAAAAATACAGCAAGGGTGGGAAATATACAAATCAAAGCAAGACTAAAATATTTAAATTAATATAAGACAAAATACCAAATAGACTAAGTTAAAATAGAGATGAAAAGAATTACTAGAAAATGATAAAAGTTTAGCCATTATGTAATCACAAGAGGCAGGAAGTTATAGCAATGCTAAACTTGGAAAAAACAAGCAAACAATAGCAAACTGAAAAATCCATCATCCTAGGGGGCAGCCTCCAAAGTAATAATTTCAAAAATCAGAAAGGGTATAAGTTTAAGATTGCAATGGAAATAGTAGGATGGCGAGTGTCTTGTAACTGAAGAACATACTTTTCCAAACAGAATATCCATTAAAACAGATTAGATACAAACCTCAACCAACTGCCAAGAACTAAGGTCACATAGATCGCATAATCTATCACAAAAGTTTAGGAAACATTGCAAAAACATATACCAGAATAATAGCATATCTTTGGAAAATTTAAAGCATCCCTCTAAATAACACATGTGTCAAGAAGAAATCACAATGGGAACATAAAAAATACTTAGGACTAAAACTTGTTTTGATGAAATTTATACTCTTTAGAGGGAAATGCATGATCCAAATTCTATTAGAAAACAAGAAAGCCTGAAAATAAAGCTTACTCAGCTTAAGCACCCAAGTTAAGAAATTAAAAAGACAATACCCCTAATGGAAAAATGAAGGCAATATCATATTGAACTATACGATTCATGTGGGAGCTCATAAGAACTAGAATATCCTAGATTAGAGGAAATGGGGGAAAAGAGTTCCAAGATTTATAAAGTGTGTTGTAGGGCCAGAAGATTAGACAAATGGAATAGAATATTGAGCCCCAAGTAGTCCTGCATGTATTAGGAAAGTGACGTATGGCAGAGGTGACATTACAAGTCAGTGGGAAAACAGGGCACATTCAGTACATAGATCCCCATTTCACATGCAAAAAAACAAACAAACAAACAAACAAACAAAAAAAACCACTGTCACCTGGACCAAGAGCCTTTACTTGAAAAAATGTCCAATGTTGGCTAATGTCATGGTTTGAGTGTGTACCCCAGATGTTCCAGGTACTGGAGTCTTGATACTTAGTGTTGAGGTAGGGGCACCTCCCTCAAGAAGTGATTAATGCTGGTCTCAAGGAGTGAATTCTTGGGAGAAGGGGTTGATATAAAGCGAAGCTACCCCATGTGTTTGGCATTTTCTGAGGGGCTGGTTCCCTCTCCACTTCTCTGCCATGTTATAATGGACAGTGGAGCCCTCCAGGTACCAGGATGCTGGTACCAAGTTCATGGGTCTCCAGGACTGTGAGCTAGATAGAACCCTGTATAATGTTCTCAGACGACTCGGCTATATTGCTGTAACAACACAATGCAAACCAACAGATGATGATGAAGTATATGGTCACCCTATTTTTAACTGTATGATTTTTTCTCAATCTAGGCTTTCAAAATGACTCCTATTCATTCAATTAATATTTTCTGTGGGCCTACTATGCTCCTGCCATTGTTCTAAGCATTTGAATACAACAGACAGTAAACCCCAAAGACCAAGACCTCCACCCTTGTGGGGCTCCCATTCCCGTTGATAGCTAACATCTATGGCACTTATGTAGCAGGCAGTCTCTAAATCTTGACATGACTTATTTAATCCTTGATAAGAGCTATAATTTGATAAGAGCCAGAATTTCAAGTCGGTTTGTTAGCACCCTGGCACCCAAATCCTTGCTGTTATATAATCTATGTATGTGGCCTCTTTAGCCCTGTTATCTTGGTGAAAGGTGTACTGTAAGATGCTTGCTAAAATATGTATGATGACTTCCATGGAGTGGAATAAATTCTAAGAATCTAAAATGGGACTGGAGATGTAGCACCCATCCCTGGGGGAATTTAGAGAATCGCTCCTCAAAGCATTTCCTGTGTTGTGTGGTTCAGACGATTTCTCAGAGAAAGGCTGAAAAGATGATTTATAGTGGCCAGAACAGTACTTAAGGAAAGCATTACTGAGGTGGAATTCTTCCTGTGAATCTGCCCTTTCTTCCTAAAAATGCTAATATTTGTATGTTAGTTACTGTCAGAAATGAAAATTTTTTTTAAGTATCATGAAGAAAATTATCTCCCATAGCTAGAGAGCCCTCATAGACTAAAGGCATAGACTAGTTTCTAGGTACACTTGAATTTGCCAGTTTCTTCGAGTGTACAGTTGTGGCGATCCTCCAGGTGTGCTTCCTGAAGTGCTTTGGTAATGTTTGTACTAGAAGTAAGGAGCAGAGGTCCTGGGGCTTCCGGACATAGCATCAGCTCATGAGAACAGAATTTTCGAGAGCCCACATAGATTTTATTTCCAAAACCCACTATTTTCTTTCAGTTCAACAATCATAAACTGGATAGAACCATAACCAAGGGCAATTCACTATGGCACATGCCACCAAATTGTGATGTTTTGGATGTGGAAGATCTCAATTGGTGCTGCCCAGGGAGGTTAGGCTCAGTTTTCAAGTCAATTTGGTTCATTTTTAAACAGAATTGGTTTGAACTCCCTAGCTCACTTGGAGATAAAATCCACCTAAGATTTTTCCATTCTTCCACATTAAAAGGTTAGAATGCTTAAAATGGAAAAGATAAGATATGGTAAACATCATAAAAGTCTTCAAATGTTTGCTGGGTTATTCTCAAGAAAATATGGGTTGACTTCATTGACCACTGACTTTATATGTTTAAAAATCCACCATGAAACAATACCATTTCAACATTATCCAAGAAATCTATAGAGAGAGCACCATATCATAGTGCAGACATCTGAGGCATAGTGACAGTACCTATGGGGTAAAACCCTACTTCAAAATCTAAAGCCAACTAATCTATGTGAACTTCAAAGGAGCATATGAGCATGTTGGTTGGTTGGTTTTGCTTTATTGTTAGATTTTCAGAGTGGCCATTTTTTATTTCTTTAAACCTTTCAAGACATATTTTGAGGATTTTTTTAAAAAAATAGTTCTTTTTAGGTATACATGTCAACAGAGTATATTTTGACATATTTTACATATGTGGAGTATAACGTATTAGGATCCCATTCTTGTGGTTGAACATGTCAAGTTTCACTATTAGTGTATTCATATATGAACATAGGAAAGTTATGTCCGATTCATTCTACTGTCTTTCCTATTCCCATTTGCCTTCCTTTCCCTTCATTCCCCTTAGTCTAATCCAATGAACATCAACCCCCTCTCAGTTGTGTGTTAGCATCTGCATATCAGAAAGAACATTTGTCTTTTATTTGTGGGGAGGTAGCTTATTTCGCTTAGCATGATAGTCTCTAGATCCACCCATTTACTGGCAAAAATAAGTTTTCATGGCTGAGTAATATTCCATTGAAAATACATTTTCTTTATCCATTCCTCTGTTGAAGGCCACCTAAGTTGGATTCATGGCTACTGTGAATTGAGCTGCCATAAACATTGATATGGCTGCATCACTGTAGTATGCTGATTTTAACTCCTTTGGGTATATACTGAGGAATAGGATAACTGGGTTAAGTGGTGGTTCCATTCCAAGTTTCCTGAGTAATCTCCATACTGCTTTCCATAGTGGTTGCAGTTCCACCAACAATGTATAAGCACATCTTTTTCCTCCACATCATCGTTAATCTTTAAAAAAAAAAAAAAAGAACACAAGTAATGATAAAGAAGCGGCCTGTGTAATGCTGCAACTGGTAGCTGTAGATGGACAGACTACCTTTATTTTGTTTATTTTTATGTGGTGCTGAGGATTGAACCTAGGGCCTCACATGAGCTAGGCAAGCACTCTACCACTGAACTACAACCCCAGCCCTCATTACTTGTATTCTTGATAATTGCCATTCTGATGGAGTGAGGTGGAATCTCAGTGAAGTTTTAACTTGCATTACTCTGATTGCTAGAGATGTTGAACATTTTTTCATATATTTGGACCTTTGTATTTCTTCTTTTGTGAAGTGCCTGTTCAGTTTCTTTGTCAATTTCCTGATTAGGTTATTTGGATTTTTGTTGTTGTTTTTGGTATTTTTTGAGTTCTTTATATATTTTGGAAATTAATATTCTATCTGAAGTGTAGGTGGCAAAGATTTTCTCTGATTCTGTAGGCTCTTTCTTCATGGTCTTGTTCCTTTTCTGTGAAGAAACTTTTTAGTTTGATATCCTATTTACTGATTTAAAAATTTTTTAGTTGTAGATGGACACAATATCTTTATTATTTATTTACTTTTTTATTTTTGGTGGTGCTTAGAAGAACCCAGTGCCTCAAATGTACAAGACAAGTGCTCTACCACTGAGCCACAACCCCGGTTCCCATTTATTGATTCTTGCTTTTACTTCTTGGGCTTTAGGAGTCTTGTTGAGGAAGTCAGTTCCTAAGCCAACATGATAGAAAGTCAGGACTACATTTTTTTCCTAGTAGGCGCAAGGTCTCTGGTCTAATGCCTAGGTCCTTGATCCATTTTGACTTGAGTTTTGTGCAGGGTGAGAGACAGGAGTTCAATTTCATTCTACTACATATGGATTTCCAGTTTTCTGAACACCATTTGTTGAAGAAGCTATCTTTTCTCCAATGTATGTTTATGGTACCTTTGTCATCTAATATAACTGTATTTATGTGGGTTTGTCTCTGAGTCTTCTATTTTATACCATTGGTCTTCATGTCTGTTTTTGGTACCAACACCATATTTTTTCTTTTTCTTTTTCTTTTTCTTTTTTTTTTTTTTTTTGGTGGTGCTAAGGATTGGACCCAGGGCCTTGTGCATGTAAGGCAAGCACTCTACCAACTGAGCTATATCCCCAGCCCCAATACTTGGTATGTGATGCCTCTTTGCTTTGCTTTTCTCACTGAGGATTGCTTTGGTTATTGTGGTCCTCTTCTTTTTCCAAATGAATTTCATGTCTGCTTTTTCTATTTCTATGAAAAGCATCATTGGAATTTTAATAGAAATTGCTTCAAATCTTCATAGCACTTTTGGTGGTATGACCATTTTGACAATGTTAATTCTGTCTATCCAAGAACATGAGAAATCTTTTCATCTTCTAAGGTATTCCTCAATTTCTTTCTTTTGTAGAGATCTTTCACCTCTTGTTAGATTGATTCCCAAGTGTCTTTTCGTTGTTGTTGTTGGAGGCTATTGTGAATGGGATAGTTTCCCTAATTTATCTTTCAGCCGATTCATCATTGGTGTATACGAACGCAATTGATTTATGGGTGTTAGTTTTATATCTTCTTTGCTGAATTTGTTTATGAATTCTAGATGTTTTCTGGTGGAGTTGTTGTTGTTATCTTTTAACTATAAAATCAAGGACAGTTTTGGTTTTTTTATAGCTCTATAAGCAAGCTTTTATAGAACTCAGTGTGTCAACACGCTTTTCAACTGCTAAACCTCTGGTTCTTATTATCCTTTTTTTGTAACTGCTTTGGGTCAGAAAGGTTTGGACATATCCTATGTCTCAGTCCCATGGCTGGACAAATTTAAGAAAAAAAAAATTTTTTTCTGCTTTGTACTTTACTCTCACCTAAAATGCTATTCTGAGGTCTGGGTAACAGTTGTGCTCCTAGTGCCACACTCCTCTTCCTGAGATTGCTGTATTACAACCAGTTCTTCCTGTTCTGTTAAAGCTGCTTACTAGGATAGAATCTCTTCAGCTTGCTACAGTGAAGTGTCAAGTAAGGACCTTTTATTTTCTTGCAATAATAACTCATGGATCCAAACTTTTGGAACATAGAATGTATCAATTTTCATGGGGGTTCAGGGCTGCCATTCTACTTCACATTATTTGCAAAATAAATTCCAGACATGTGAAAACCATACTTGAAGACTTGTAGAAAACAAATATAACTCATGCCTGTGATTATGGAAGTACTTCTAAGTGGGTCTGAATATACACTTAAAAGCTGATACATCTGGTTAAGTTAAAAAAAAAAAAAACTTTGGAAAGAACTACCTCAAAGATGCAAGGGTTAGGGGGTGAACCTACATTGAAGAAAGTATTTACAATCAGGATTAACATCCAGAGAACTTTTTTTTTTTTCCCCAAACAACACAGGAAAATGATGAGAGATGAACATGCTTGACACAGGAAAACTGGAACTGTCAATAAACATGTGAAAAATGCCATTGCCTAGTCATGTAGGAAATGCGCACCAGTGGGGGATCATCTCAGTTCCATTTTGTTATAAACAAAAAACTTCCAAACCCTGACAAAGCCTAATATGTTCAGGGTGTCCCCAGATGAGGATCCTTACATGGCAGCGTATAATGGATGGTGAACTGGTACAACCTAAGAGATGGATTTGGCAAAAACCTAGTAAATTTGAAAATGTCTGTCCCTTACAACCCAGAGGCTCGAAGACACTGTGTGCACACAATGAGGTAAGCACAAAAAGACCACATTGATGACCACTGTCATCCCCAAGAGAAAAATCAGACCATAAACTGATCAATATATATCAATAAGGACAGGTCTCAACATTGTGGAGTGAAAAGAGCAAGCCAAAGCTGTAACTTCTATGAGATAATTTACATGAACTAAAAACATCAATAACTATGGTCACATAATTATAAAATGTGGACTAGAGAGAGAGGTTCACAATAGGGCTGTCTATTGGGAGGAGAAGTAGGGAATGTGCCTGGAAAGGGTAAGAAAATGGGGTAAAGCTATCACAAATACCTACTTCACTGCATAAGATCTGATGCAAGTATTACAAAATGTTAGCATTGTGGGTGATGTAACAGTCCCTTTTTCCCCCAAAGAGATGGTAATATGGTTAGAGGACTCTAATACTATAGCCTACAGAATAATCCTAGAATGGAAGATTGGAAATTACTTTAGGATCATCCATTTTTTAAAAAGATATTTTTAGTTGTAGATGGACATAATATCTTTATTTATTTTTATGTGATACTGAGGATCAAACCCAGGGCCTCACACCTGCAAGGCAAGTGCTCTACCACTAAGCTACAGCCTCAGCCCCTAGGATCATCCGTTTTAATTCAGTGGTTTTTATACATCAGAGAACTATGTCCCAGAGAAGTGAAGTGACTTGCCTAAAGTTACATGGTTGGCTAGTAGCAAGGTCAGGGCTGTCATCTGGAATCATCACCATTGGGTGTGGCATTAGAGAGAGTTGAGGTTAGGGTTCAAGAATGCACATGACCTTATGAAAAATCAAGGAATGTGAGTTTTTAATATCTCCATATATTTTCATCTGTCAACTTCAGAGGCCAGAAGCTCCACCTCAGCACGAATGTTTCAATCAATGAACCCTAAACAAATACTGTGTCCTATCTTGCAGTAAAGCAGCAGGTACTTTATAAAATACCTCTTAAATTTGAGCAAAAAATCCTCAAAGCATTTTTATTAAAAAGTCTATAAGTCCCCCACTCCCTTTATCTACTTCATTACCTGAGGTCAACCAAAAACATTAATGGAAAGCTTCTGAAATAACTCATTAGTTAAATTGCTGTTCTGAGTAGCATAAGATATTGTGCCATTCCTCTCCATTCCACCTGGATCATGAAACAAGCCCCTGTGTGTATCCAGGCTGTACACATATGCTGCCTGCCCCTTGGCAGTTGGGCAAAAGATAACGTTTGTGTAACTTTCATTATAGCTATCATTATATTATTCTACTTTATGATCATTTATTGTTGAGCCTCTTACTGTGCTTAATTTAAACTTTATCATAAGTATGTATATAAAAAATATAATACGATAATGTGTTGCTTAAGTACCAGGATATGTTCTGAGAAATGTTAGGTGACTTTATCAGGTGAATGCCATGGATACAATCCTAGATGGTAAAGGTCAATCAAAGCTGCTTGATGCAATGAAGAGATGTGGTAAACTTGAGATGTAGGAGACCACTGCTGGCATAACTTGGTGCCAGTGTAGTGTTTCATAGTAAAATTTTTATAGGAGTAAATTAAAAAATGAATAAAAGTCTAGGAAGTATATAAAAAGTTAACACAAATATGTGCCACACATATTTGTATGCTGTACTTTCATATGGAAAGCACTACAGGATTGTTCATACCAGCATCACCACAAACACATAAGATTTCACACTACGGCCTTATGATGGCTATGATGTCACTAGACTATAGGAATTGTCCTGCTCCATTATACTCTTAAGGGACTACCATTGTACAGTGGTCCCACTGTTCACCCAAATTCCATGGTGGCATCTGACCATGTACGTGATTTAACCAGGTACTAACCTCATTTTCAGGTATCCACTGCAGGTCTTGGAATCTCTCTATCCAATAAGGGGACCCGCTATAAAGGCAAAAATGAAAAACACTATGAGATGAACCTATTCTAAACATCAGTGTTACTGAGGTGAGACTAGAATTTAAATGGACTGAGGGTACTCAGTTTGAATAACTGTAAATCATGAATTATTCATGTAAAATCAGGTTACTTAAAGCCAACAATCTTCTGGCTGAGTGCTTTTAGAAAAACCATTATTTAAAAATTTACTAAAAACAGTAATTATAGTAGTACATATTCCTTTATTAGAATAAATTTCATCTTGGAGGCTTGAGTGTGACAGAAGTATCAAAATTTCCACAGAACTGCATTATGTCCCACATATTTGTGATTCTCCTGCCTGACATTCTTTTAGATATTAATTTTTTAAAAAATCTACTTATAATGATCTGAGTTTAGGGGATACCTATTTTCAACATGAAGCTAAGTAACCCTTATGTAAAATGCTTGGGACCAGAAATATTCCAAACTGAGTTTCTCAAATTTTGGAAAATTCACATAGATATTACTGGCTAAGCATCCCTAATCCAAAATGCTATAAAATCAAACTCTTGAGCCTCGTGTCACTGTTTAAAAAAAAAAAAAAATTGTGTTTCAGACCTCTTTGGATTTTTTTGGATTTTGAACTCCTGGATTGGGACTAGATGCTGCTACAAGAGATCAGCCCTGAAATATAAGCACAAAAAGACTGGAAATTAAAGAATGAAAAAAAAATTACATAAACATTAGCTATATTAATATTATAGCAAATAACTTTAAGGCAAGGATCTTTGGTAGAGATAACAAGGAATGTTCTATGTTCAGAAAGTTAATCCACATGAAGACAGATATAACAATTCTTAAATTCACTTTTTTTTTCCTTATATATTTTGAAGTTAGGTTACTAACAGACAAAAATGAGAGACAAATCTACAATCATGAGACTTGGGAGATATGAAAAACATGATTAATGAATTTGATCTAATCAATCTAACGTAGACCCAATATGACACAATACATATTCTTTCCATATAGATATGGAACATTTCTCAAAACTGATATATACTGGATCAAAATTAATGTCTCAATTTCAAATGCCTGAAAACAATATTAATATGTTCAGTGACCAAGTAGCATCATGCTAGTCATTAGTGTAATTAGAAAGCCTTTAAATGTATGGAAATTAAACATACATCCCAGTAATTCAGAAAATCAGAATGGAAACTAGAAAATGTTTTAAAATTAATAAATAAATACAGTATACAGCCTAAAATACAGATAGTAGAAAATGGGACTAGAAAACCAACAACCTTGGGCTGGGGATGTGGCTCAAGTGGTAGTGCGCTTGCCTGGCATGCGTGCGGCCCGGGTTAGATCCTCAGCACCACATACAAAGATGTTGTGCCCGCCAAAAACTAAAAAATAAATATTAAAACTCTCTCTTTAAAAAAAAAAAAAAAAAAGAAAACCAACAACCTAAGCAATCATCTCAGGAAGTTAAAAAATGCACAGCCAACAAAATCCAAACAGGTAAGTATACTACACGTAGGAGCAGAATGAATGAAATATAATTGAGCCTGCATCTAACTTTTCAAATGTATGCAAGTTTTTTTAAAAAAATATTTATTTTTTAGTTGTAGTTGGACACAATATTTCTATTTATTTTTTTGTGGTGCTGAAGATCAAACCCAGGGCCTCTCACATGCTAGGTGAGTGCTCTACTGCTGACCCACAACTCCAGCCCCTGAAAAGAGTCTTTGATGGTTTTAATAATACCAACTTTTCCAAGAATACACCTGCCATGTAATCTAAGCAAAAGTGTGCTGTTTTTCTCAGGCCTCTACTATCTGCCAAGGGATGTTTAAGAGGTTCATGGTATGCCTCCATTTGATTACTGCCTTGTGATCAATCGATCCATCTATCTTTCTATCTGAAAACATCTGACCTCCTTCATTGTTTTTATAATGTAGTTGTGCCTGAATGTTTGTTTGCATATTGAAATGTTACAAACTCTTTTCCTTTTGTAGTAAGGGAATCGATCTATATCACAAAGTATGTTGAATATATCCAAATTTAGATGTGGATACGTTAAATATGATTCATGATAGAGAATTTCAGAATCTTTTTAGAATAGGATTGTTGGGTCTGAGAGAGTTGAGACTCTGAATTCTATGAGTTTTG